>NC_133691.1:5000-644642 GCF_048934315.1 Petromyzon marinus | reverse complement strand
ACGGATCTCCCGTGCAAAATAGCCGGGAAAATGGTTAAACGGTATAATCCGTGTAACAAATAAAATCAACTTAAAGGGAGATTTCAATTAAATGCAAACAGTTTTGCAACAAAAAAAAACACTTTTCATAAAATAATTTGGACAGTTTGGGACATCAGTCGCGATTACCATTCTCTACCGCTCAAAGACTTACGAATCCAGATCAATTCACCTGGTGGTCTACTAAAAGATTGTTCTGGCTGGCTTCTCTGGAACACTTGCGCTATAGCAGGTTGAATAGATACAAACTGATAAAAAAATATATATATATACGATTGGCATCAAATATTGTCCCCATTTTCATCAACTCACCTCCTCAGCCTAACCCCAACATGAATAGGGACACACCATGGCACGGGGTTGACCATCATAGACAACCAAAATAGCCCCAACCACCACCACCACCACCATACCCGCTCGAGCCACCACCCCTAGACAGCCGGCACGCCACATCGACATCAAAGACCGGACTTCCCAGCTGGCTTACCTCTCTGTATGAACAGTGGCTGTTTTAAAGTTCTTGTTACAAACAAATACATATATAATGGCACATAATTTTACAATACATTGTTTAGGACTCTGCCGGAACATTACCCTGATCTTTATCACACACAGAGCATGGTAACAACAACTAATTCAATCTACTGTACAAGCAAGCAGCTGCTATTTTTCAAACACGCAAACATCATCAAATTCACAATCTACCCTATCTGTAAACGTAATCTGCGAATAAACATTTGGCTTCATTGTGCCAAACCGGGGATAAACCTTCTCCCATTGTGTCTCCCCTGATGCACTGCAGCGGTAAGGCTCATTGCCCATCCTCGGTGTTTGAAGTTCCAAGCGATGAATGTGACGGTGCTTTGAGAGCGAAGGCGCCATGCCTCCCATTCGTGATCCCAGAACAAATGCAGGCGAAGATGAGAGAGAGAGGGAGACACACAAGATGAGAAAGATGCACGATGAGAGAAAGATACACACAAGATGAGAAAGAGACACAAGAGAATCCCTCCCTTCCACCACCGACAACAACCTGTCAAAATGTTTTTTTTATTTTACCAGGTAAAGCCTCACTGAACTATATAGCTATTTTCCAGAAGAGACCTTGCCACAAATGATAGCCCAATGAAGTGGCTTACCATGTGGAAATGTATAACAGCCAAATACTGTAAACGTGTGATGTTGCGTCTAAATGTGGAGGGAAAAACTGTAGGACCCAGAGAAAAATCCACACGATAACGGGGAGAACATGCAAACTCCAAATATACAGGTGTCAGGGTCGGGATCTAACCCAAAACCTCCTGTATACTAGGCGAGGCAGTTCATATCTCTCACCTTGCTAAACCCCGAGCCACCTTGCCCATCTTGCTTTTGGCAAACAGGAACAATCCTGGCACGCATGGCTTGCCAGTGACAGCTATTTACACAAACGGCTATCACGGGGCCTTATTCAGCTGCAGCCATTCAGGCCATAATGCATAGCACATAGCTTACATAGCAAATGGAGACAGGGACACACACGAAGGTGGCTGCATGTATTGATGGGGGTTCGGGACAATGCGATATGAATAGACTCGGCCAGGTCAAACATGCCAAGACCTCTTTTGGAAATACAACCCACAGAACAAACAGTTTTGTAATTATTTCACCCATTGTGAAACTTGCGGCAAGGGGGAGGGATTTGTTATTTTTTTGACACTTTATTTTTGTCCAAAGCCCCCCTGCATTGTCGCGTGTATTTGTGTCGGTAAATCAACAATTGGGGAATTATCAACATTTCACCTGCACAAAGAATACGGCGCTTGATCTCCGTCGTCGTCATCAACCTGTTTAATACGTGTATATAAATGTCACGGACACAACTGTATAGCATTACCACCATCATCATAATCAACCATGATCTATCCATTGCTGAATGAAGACCTCCCCGAGCTGTCAACACGGCTCATGATTTCGCAATGCAACAACCCGCCTCGAGCGACGGCAAACCGAGACCCTATCGCTCCACCCCCCCCCCCCCCCCATGTTGTCGGGGACAGCTTCTCCATTGGTTGCCACTTCCTTCGATAGACGCGTCCCACTCATTCCAATTAAATAACCAGTTAATTAGGTCTTTAAATTCATAGTTTTTTCAGTCATGCCCCTCCTCCTGCCTCTCAGTGCAATTCCAAGTGCAATTCTTGTTTATGCACCTTCACATGTTGTTCCATGTTTACCATCAGCGTCCACAATGGATCCATGCATTGTGGCTGAAAACTCGAAGTATACAACGTGTAAAACTCGAAGTATACAACGTGTAAAACTCGCAGTATACAACGTGTAAAATGTGACCGCATCTCAAGACACTGCACATAAACGAGATGCATATTTATTTTAGAGAGAGACAGTCCATCATATGCACAGGGAACAAAGGAAGGTCGTGAACCTGGGCTTGAGCAAGGGCAGGGAGATCACAGCACGGATGGCTGGGGTGGACGTTCCAGACCTAAGGGGCAGGGGAGAATAAATTCCCTTCTGCTGAGCGAAGGTTAACTCGTGGCATAATCGGTTAATGACATACAAGGCTAATGGTTACTCCGACTATACAATCCGCAAAGCTATCACTCAAACCATGAAGAAAGACCCTCTTGAGGAGCCTTTCAAAACCATCACTTTACCCTACATTGCGGGGATCACAAAAAAGATTTCCAAAATCTTGAATGAACACAAGATCCAGGTCCGTTTCAACACATTACATAACATCCGTGATCTGGTTCCGTCTGTAAAAGATGTGATTTCGGACATACAGTACCCTGGCGTCTACAAACTAAGTTGCCTCTGTGGTAGTAGTTACATTGGAGAAACCAAACGCCATGTCTCGGACCGCATTCGTGAACACAAAGCAGACCTTAAACACGGTAGGACCAACACCTCGGCCGTGGCAGATCATTGTTATAATTCAGTAGGCTCACATGACATTGATTTCTCCAAGACAGAGGTTCTTTGTAAGCCATCTGTCTACCATGAGAGATTCCTTCATGAGGCTATCCACATATACAAGCACAGAGACAATTTCAACCGGGAAGATGGATTCTGGCTTAGCAATCATTGGAAGGATTTGATAAACCATTTCAGGTCTTAATTGATTGTTCACGCTTACGGTGGCTTTCAGACAGCATACATTAACTTTTCGTCTCCCCCCCTCCTCTTTTCAGAACATAGATGGACTCGTCCTTCTAAATAAACTGCCAAATCGCTGCGTGTGGCGCTGACGTTTTTTTAATTAATAAATAAATAAGCACCCTTTTTTAAAATAAATAAATGCAAACCGACAATTCTTTCAAATGTTTCTTGCTGTTGGTTTTTCACACCTGATGACGACCGTTTGTGTTATGGTCGAAACGTCGTGAGAATTTTTATTGTTTTATATATTATTTTATTGTTTCCCTTCAACGTGACTTTACCGAAAGAGCTAAGAATATAAACCACAAAGGGTTATTTCCTTTATTTTGACAAATGTTCAAACTGACTGCCATTTACATTCATGCATGCATGAATTATCTTCTGAAAGGAAATGTAGGACTTTTTTAATATTGCAGGTGTAATCTTTGAACATTCATCACTTATGTTTTGTCTCGATTCAGTACATTTTCTTTACAGTTTCAAATGCCATCTGAAAGGAAAAAATAAAACAGATATTAATGACGATATTAATGACGGTAATATATGTAAGGTTTAACTTAAATAATAAACAATTACAATGTTTTAATGGCATCGTTAAATAAATACAGCACTAACCGTATGTGTCCTGACTTTCTGACTACCCTGAACAATATATTCATCAGGTGAAATAACTTTTTATTGTCTATAGGGGTACCTTGAAAGCATAGATTGAGGTTTAACATTTTCCCAAAAGAACAAATGAACCTTATGGCGGGACCCCGGGGTCCCGAATAAACGGAAGTCAACTTCTTTGGCTCTTATGGTAAAGTCACGTAGAATGAGAATAAAATAATAAATTGATAAAAAAATAACACAATAAAATTCTCACGACGTTTCGGCCACAACACAAGCGGCCTTCATCAGGTGAAGGGACGAGACTGTCTGGAGGACAGCGCTGGAGCGAAAAAGCCACGCTCAGATCGCGACCTTTAAGCTGTGTGAGAAGAAACAAAGCGCCTTGACAAAGGAATTAGCATAGAATTTAGCATTGAAATAGCTGAGTGATTAGCTTGTGACTGGTCACAGAAATGGCTATGTTAAAGTTAAAGCATACACATCCGCAGAGGCACCCCTTGACATATACAAGCACAGAGACAATTTCAACCGAGAAGATGGATTCTGGCTTAGTAACCATTGGAAAGATGTTTTAAACCATTTCCGTTCTTAATTAATTGAATTTTACGATGACCTTCAGACCGCAGCTCTTTCGCTGGCATTGACTCTTAATACCTCTAACACCACGGTTAATGGTATGGTTTACAACATGGAGTATAACAGCGCCTCGCAGCTGTCTCTAATTTCTTTGTCAGAACACCTTGTTTGCTCGCACACAGTTTAAAGGTCCGCTGTCTGAGCGTGGTTGTGTTTCGCTAAATTCTCCTGTTTGATGAGTACTAGGTGCCTCGGTGAATGTATATGCTCTGACTTTAACATAGCCATTTCTGTGACCAGTCACAAGCTAATCACTCAGTTATTTCAATGCTAAATTCTCCTAGTTATTTCAATGCTAAATTCTCCTGTTTGATTTGTACTAGGTGCCTCTATTAATGTGTATGCTCTGACTTTAACATAGCTATTTCTGTGACCAGTCACAAGCTAATCACTCAGCTATTTCAATGCTAAATTCTATGCTAATTCCTTTGTCAAGGGGTGCCTCTGCGGATGTGTATGCTTTAACTTTAACATATCCATTTCTGTGACCAGTCACAAGCTAATCACTCAGCTATTTCAATGCTAAATTCTATGCTAATTCCTTTGTCAAGGCGCTTTGTTTCTTCTCACACAGCTTAAAGGTCGCGATCTGAGCATGGCTTTTTCGCTCCAGCGCTGTCCTCCAGACAGTCTCGTCCCTTCACCTGATGAAGGCCGCTTGTGTTGTGGCCGAAACGTCGTGATAATTTTATTGTGTTATTTTATTTTATCAATTTATCATTTTATTCTCATTCTACGTGACTTTACCGAAAGAACCAAAGAAGATGAATCCTTGCAGTCACGAAAGCTTTAAATCGAAATTTAAACGGAAGTCAAACTCGTAAATAATAAAATTATTTGTGGCGACTCCCTCCCACCGCGCACACAAACTCCGCGACCCGCCTGGCGCGGATCGTTCTGTTGCCGTGTCCAAGCGCAGCAGCGAGGACGAATGCGCAGAAGAAACAAAACTTTTAAACTTTGATTAGCGCGTCGTGCGGAGCTCGTCAAGAGGGACAGATCGCCGTGTCGTTCTCCTTCAGCAGACACAAAATGACGTCGCAACGCAGTTTATGCGAGAGCCGGGGGCTTATTGGAACCCGGGGTCCCGCAACAAGGTTAATAAATTATCCCTTCTTCGACCTTTCCCGCCATCTAACATTGTGTACAGCATCTTCAGATAAGGACACATTTACATGCTTTATAAATTAAAATTGTACCATTGTATTGAGACGGTAATAACAATGGTCGTATATATTATTACCACCACTGGGAAGCTGCTGCCAGCGAGCCTCACGCCAATGAGGAGCCACTTAATGCCAGAGGCATGCCAGAGGCATTAAGTTACATCAAATTACATCACGTGAACCACGTGATAAAGTTATATTTCGGTCAGTCTGCCAAACTTGACTCGCAAATTATTATTGGCAGACAAATAAATACCCACGTTACGTCATTTTATATGATTTATGGTCTATATTTAACATTTAAAATGGACAGTTAGGCGTGGTCACATTCCGGGCTTGTCAAACAAATTGAAGGGCTCATTCAAGCGGGCACCTTTTTCAAAGTTGTAATGATGCTCAAACTCGGGTGATTCTCACGGAGTACTTTTGAAATAAAATTCGATGACATGTTGCAGTGGTTAGTGCACAGTCATGTTTGGAACACGGCGAAACGAATCAGATTACCAGCGACGGCTAAGATGGGTGGCAAGTGATATAGTCCTATCAGAGCTCAACCACCCCCCTTCACCAACCCACACTGACCAGCTAAGTAAAGTATCGTCAAAGAAACCCTACCCCCCCCCCCCCCCTCTTGACAAGGCATGGGAAGGTATCCAAATAACCTTTTTTTTACCAGGCAAGGCCCACTGAGCTACCTGGTAACAAATGATAGCTCAACAAAGCGCCTTATCATCACGTGAAAATTTATAGCAGCCAAATTCTCTAAACGCGCGTGATTACATGTGGGGGAGAGACCGGAGGATTCAGAAAAAATTCCACGCGGCCACGGGTAGAGCACGCAAACTCCAAATATACAGCAACAGGTGTCAGGGTCGGGATGGAACCCACGACCTTCTGTATACCAGACGAGGTAGTTAACATCAGGTTGACACAGGACTGTAATTCATTTATTTTTATTTCATTTCACCAACACTACCATCCAATAGGTCGAACGTTTGGCAAATTACCAGACCGAGTCACGTGTGCTACTGCGAGCCAAGCCAAATGAGCAGTCAGTTACGGTAATAACTACGATCGCGCAATTGGATACTGGCAAGCGCCAGGCAGTTGGATCCAATAAATACCACCCCTGTTTTTAGGGAACGTTGAGCATGCAATTAAATTGATCACATAATAACTCGACGGAGGCCCATAAGTTAAACTGGCAAAGGGAACAGCCCTTTCAGAGGAGATAGGTGCTCTTCTTCTCCCGATGATGATGTTTGTAACAAACAAAAAAACGTCCGTGTGAAAAGTACATTCGTTGCACCCTCTTGCTCGGAAGAAGCGAAGATCGTTTGTAAAACGGCAACATAAACATCCTCTGTAGAGTTTTGGAAACGGACTTCACTTGCAGACCGTGTGGGTTTTAGCAAGTGCTCGCCTCAACAAACAGACAACGTTAAACACGCGGTTGCCATAGGGTAAGGGGTAAACAGAACGAGCGGCCTTGGAGAGCACTCTACCCCATCGCGGGGCAATGCTGATCAGAGACGGACAACGTCGGACTTGTGCTGCAAAGAAAGCTTTGTCGCGAAGGGCCGGTGGCATGTGTGATGACAGGCTAGGGAAGCTTCAGATGCATTGCCTTCCCCCTTGCGTAAATGTCTTCTCCGAATGGGGTTTCCCCACAGCTACCGGTGTTTAGAGTTACTGTTACAATCTTCCTCGCAACAAAGGAAACCTCGCACGTCACTGCACAAGCATTTCTGTTTATCACAGGGGTGGCCAAATTACGGCTCACGGTGCAGCTCAAGTTAGAGACGTAACTCGTAACTTCATTTGACATCAGCAACAATCTGCGACGCGGCCCACGACTCTCGCTCCTGGCAGCGGAGCCAGACCCGAGTACGCCTGAGGCGCTCCCAAAGATTTCAATTTGTTTTTTGACTCCATAAACCAACCAGGAGAAGAAGAAGAAGAAGAAAAGCCGCATGACCACCGTGCGTCTCATGGCCCCAAGACTCGTGGTGGCTCATTTGATCAGGAAGTTTGGGAAGCCCAGTTATATTGTATACACGCCATAGGGGGATCAGTGGCACAGTGGTTATCCGTGGCTAACATCAGTGGAGTTTGATAGGAGCCCTTCCCCTTTCTCCAACACAAATTTGCCAGCGTGATGAAGTATGGACAAAGAATCCCCATGACTGATAGCATCGGGAGGCCCTTATCCAGAAGTGGCTTGACAAAGGGTTGTACGTTCACATTCTTCTTGCATGTACATTACGACTAGGCATGTCATCACTGCTTGATCACAGTTGATGTTTATGCACACGATACATGAAGTTACGGGTGCTGTACGGATCAATAATTTATGGAGGTGGACAAGTTGCTCAGAGGTCATACGTAACTGCAGAGAAGTCATCGCTGAGATGCTGGGTCTATATCCAGGCAGTTGCCTGTGATTGAACCAATTCTTTAGCGATACTGCGCTGGCAGTAATGCACAACCACAAGCAACAACAAAAACCTCTCACAATCGTCCAAAACACTGCTTGAAAAATAAAACGATATAATGGGCAACGTCTTCGGCAATAGCACTTCATAATACAAATAATGACCATTATTTATTACTTAATTTTTTGGCAGTGTTATTGATGAATGTGTGGGGTTTGTGATGAATCTGTGTTCTCAAGCACAGAGATAGCATGAAGCCGGTTTGGATGTAGAATGTGAGCTCGGCTCGGGCAGCCCCGCCGCGTGGCAGAGTGGGGGGGGGGGGGGGTGGGGAGGGAGTGCTGCCCCTTACGGCGTGGACCGGAGGGTACTTGATGGGCTCTCGAGAGGTAGCTCTGTGAGATCCACTGCCATGGGCTGTTCTCGAACGCGAAGGGTTGCAACTGCTGTGCAAGAGATCTGACATCGATAGCATAATCTGGAGAGACAAAAACTGTGAAATAAGAGAGATTCAACAATGATGATGTGTGCGATGTATATACAAACTACTAGGCAGAAACCTTTAAGAAAGAATTAGAACAAACTAAACAGACGATTCCAACTAGACGGTATTGACACGAGACGAAATAATATATTCATCAATAGCACGTGAACCCCGGATTGTGACAAGGCGTCAAATCACGTAAGGAAGGAGCACAACTTAATCATATGAAACTCCACGGCATTGGTTGGATCCAATCTGCACGATACATTCCTTCCTTACTCAAATTCCCAACGATTTGTATGCTCTCAAAACTCATCAACTCAGTGCCCATATCACCGCAGGATTCACCCAGAAAAAAATCGACATGCAAAATATTAATCAGCGATGCACCTTCAGGTGCAAGAAATTCGATCACCGCTGTTTCATGTGAGTATTGCCCCTAGCCACCATGCAAAACTATAACAATAGCCTTCTGTCCAAAGTTATCAAAATAGAGACATGACACATGGACTATTTATTGCTCCCACGGGCCAGTTTCTATTGTATTTACCAAACAAGGGAAAAAAAAAGCCAAATACATAATGTTTGGGGTACTGAAATTTTCAAAACCGTACAAATGTAGTCAAAACGTTGACAATTTCATGCTACAATGCACCAGATCTTTGTGGCGTTTTCCGCTGCCTTTATGATTTTAAGCGTTAGTCGATGAAAGTGCTCAAGAACATATTTGCGCAATTAATTTACGTCAACACAATGATTAGCAAGCCCAACAACAAGGTGACTGACAGCACAACCATGAAGATGGATATCACAAAAAATCTACACCTGTAACCTCGCCCTCGTGGCCACAAAATGAGAAAACAACCAGGGCAAATACAGATGCTGCACAATTAAACATCTTGATTTAATCTATCACAGGGCTCGTTATGCATTCGGCAAAATACGTGTGCATGCACCGGGGGTGAGCAATTGGACATCTGATCTACTCCCCAACTCTGCACAAACATGTGGGTCGAACGTGGTAGGGCTGCAGGCATTTGACAAAGCAACGAGTGAATCACCTCCAACAGCTTCTAGCTTGATAAACCATGCATAAAATATGCAAGATGCCCAGAGAGGTGACAGACTAATATAATTCATAATAAAGGTTTTTGGGTTAGATCGCGTAAATACAAATGAGTCATTAACCCACCACCACCCGACACAGCCAATTAGTAAGGTTTGTCATGTAAACAAAACATGCCAATTAATTACTGCTTCAGCACACCGGTGTGTTGAAGAGTAAACTCACAAACATTTACCATTGGAGTATGGGTTTACTCTCCAACACAGAAACTGTGTATACATATAGTCCATAAGCCCAGACCAGAGATATGTCGATACCACCTGAGGTGGAATACATGTAACGGCTCCAATTGCTGGATATAACCAACAATATTGACAATAATTTCAAATTAGTGGGTTACCAAATAATGTTGCCTTAGCCATGTAAATAAATCGGTACGACGTAATTTTTTACAACTTCAAATGGTACCAAAATCTGCTCTGGCCCATGGACTAATACTGGATATACCACCCTATACAATATATATGAACCCCAACGCTCAAGCGTTCATCTCGGAGCTCCTGGAAGCACTGCTCAAAGAGCAACATGCAAATCGTCATTGCTATGTGTGGTCTCGGTTCGAGGCATTAAAACCTGGCAGTTGTCGCCCCTCGGCGAAGGATCTCCGCTACAGCTCGTTACACAAGGTGACATGAAGATGGTGCAGCCTCGCATTCGCTGCCTCATGTCTCTGGGGAAAGGGCCTCCACCAGAGGGCACTGTGGAGATCCTCTTCAGCGGATATTTGGCCTACTCTTCCACGCGAGCCAGAAGTCTTGGGAGAAATGACATCACCCACACTTTATCCCACGACACAATCTGCCGATCGACTTAGTGGAGTACCAATTTGCACAGCTGGGTGGACAACTCTGCCGCGCCGCGAGAGGGAAGCGAAGCGGCGACTTCTCAGAGGGCAGTGCGGGCAGCCGTGACGCGGACCAAGTCTACTTTAAAGTAACACTGTTGCCTCGTCTGACATGTACATTATGTTAACTTTGTACGGATTCTCAGTTCGGTTTTTTTCAGGCTTACAGAAATATGGGGGTTGTCTGCAGATGCATTCAGGATTTTATAAGAATTAAATAAATGTGCTAATATATGTATATATATAATTAACATTTACACATGTATCACATGTCCTAGAAATTGCTTACCTGAAGCAAATCCTGTGGGATGTTCTTTCTTATTGCCATAATAAACCACGTAAACTGATCCGAGTCTCTTAATTACAAATTGACAAAAGCACACATCTTTTTAGAGTCCTCATGTGTCAAGTCTTGAATGGAACTGTAACCATATAAAACCCGAAATCTATGTTTCTCAAATCAGCTGCACAGCCTACATCCAAACAAATTAAGGCAATTTTTTTTACGTAAAAAAAGCGATTTGCACATGATCCAAACAATTGGGCCTTAAAAAACTATACACTAGAACCGAAAACCTTTAACATTTCAAATTATGTGAAAACATATTCATGCACTTCGCCTAATACAGGTACACAATTACACAACCGAAGTATGGCAATGTATAATATAATCGACCTATAAGTGGTGGGGAGGCAGTGGTGCAGCAGTTAACGTGCTGCCCTACAGAATCTGAGAGACTCCTGTTCGACCCCCAACCTTGGCTATAACAATGACAAGCGATACCGCACCGGTCCAGACGCCTCACGCTCCCTTCAGACACCCCCCCCCCCCCCCCCCCCATAGCAGATATGGCACGGGAGCATCCAGCAGTGGATTGACAAAAGGGTTTATAAATTATCTTAATGATAATTTAAAAATATATACACTCTTCAATTTGATTCGTCGAGAGCATCACACGTTCTTGCAATTATGTGTTTTATTAATGAACATTGTCTCAAGATGAAAATGTTTTTAAATGGGGTCTAGAGGTACTTTTACCAAATGTCACATTAAAATGGTCTGCTAATCCTGAACCTAAATATCCTTACAAGTTCATTGGAATAATTTACATTTTGTAAATACCCCATTGTATTTAATGTGGGTCATTAGGCTCGAACTAAAGTTCCATTAACTGTCTGTTCATGCTCAATTTCAAATCCATGCAAGTTTTTGTGTTGATTTCTATTTTGTAAAGACTACCCTGTTAATTACTCATGTTTAATTACCGATGTTGTGACATTACATGGAAGCTCAACTTTTCTTTAAAAGATAGCTATCTATATGTTCTATAAAAGCAACAGCACTGTACTGAACACATAGGTTATCACATTCAGTACATGTTACATTTGTAAAAGCACCCATCTAAAAACCTATTCCATATTTTTCGATTTAAAGCTTTCGTGACTGCAATGATTCATCTTCTTTGGTTCTTTCGGTAAAGTCACGTAGAATGAGAATAAAATAATAAATTGATAAAACAAAATAACACAATAATATTCTCACGACGTTTCGGCCACAATGATGAAGGCCACTTGTGTTGTGGCCGAAACGTCGTGAGAATATTATTGTGTTATTTTATTTTATCAATTTACTCTTCCATATTCTTCTATTTAAACGTGGTTCCGTTGCATACTCGCCAATTTAAGCAGCAGGCTGCTAACTTGTTAAATCCTTTTGGCACTTTGGTTTTTGAAAGCAAAACTTTGATACTTTTTTTCGAAAAGTGTATGAAGCGGCGTGATTATCTTTCGAAAATAAATGCCGTGTGGTTAAAAAAATAAATTGCAGCCTACTTCTTAAATACAATCGTAGGTTTGTAAAAGCAAATACCACCATCTCTACCAATACCCGCCGTTTGCTACAAAGTGACGGTGACATCCCAACGGCGCCTGTGCCAGGCCAGGTGTACATCTATACACACACACAGACACAGATCCACATCACGGGGGTATACACCCATAATGTAGCAGCTATTGTATGCATAGACAACAGAAACAAGCGATATTTTTATTAAATGGAGCACTTGCTCGGATCACTCACTCAGCAACATGGACCCTTGTGTGCACAAAAGGAACAGCCTTCCGCTATCCCAAAACAGGTGAACTGTCCTAGCCCCCGGTACAATGAACAGGTGAGATGCACTTGCTTTACTAACAGAAAACAAATTAAACCAGACCCTGCCACAGCAAACAGTTTAAAGTGCCTCGCACAACAGGAAACAAAATACTGTGACAGGGCACTCGTAATAATAAAAAAGTGCTAAATTATTGTGTTTGCAGCTATACCAGATAGGTGGTGTAATTGCGCGTTTTCTAAATTATTTATCTTTCAAAAATCCGTGCCATAGATAATATAAATATTTTGATTTAAAGCTTTCGTGACTGCATGGATTAATCTTCTTGGTTCTTGCGGTAAAGTCACGTAGAAGGGAAATAATAAAATAATACAAATAAAACATTTAAAAATATTAAATTATCAGCGTTCCAACATTGGAACGCTGATAATTTAACAACATTGGAACGCTGTCTTCCCGACATTTCTGTTTCTTCACCTGAAGACGGCTGCTTGTGTTGTGGCTGAAACGTCGTGATAATTTTATTTTATTATGTTTTATTTTTATTATTTCCCTTCTACGTGACTTTACCGAAAGAACCAAGATAAAAAATAGAAATATTGTTTAAGCTATTCCGCTTCGTGTTCCACACCTTTCTCTTTAACATCGATACGGAGGTCATACACGGCCGAGAAAGGACACGAATCTCTTTGGTTTGGCGAAAGTTTTCTGTAACGTGAAATGTCGCCATCCACTATCTGGTGTATTCATGCTCTGCATATGCTAAGCATGTAATACTTAATCTGCATTCCACAGCAATTTAATCGATGACATCAGCTGTGATCTAATGAATCGTGACAATTTTGGCTGGCAATTAAATATTAATCTGGTTTTTAGAATCTCGTTTGTATTGTACATCGTTTTTGTCTCGTTTCTACAATTTTGTTCAAACCAAATGTAACGTGAACACATAATTTGCGTAAAATGCAAACACTTACCCACACCTACCGATACATATCCATCTTGCATGTAAGAATACATTCATAATCGACAACTTGATGCACCATTGTACAGAATGTGCCCCCAACAGTACATATAAACATATAAACATTGGGTGGGTATTTGCCATGTCAATTCATGTTAAACTTCCACAAGTATTTAACAAAAACATTTGGAACCAAAGGTGCACACCACTCAAAACAAATGACACTTTAAAATCGTTTTCCTCGGACCACCTAGCAGACAGTTTGAGTAAATGTGGGTGTTGACCCGAGTCACCTGACTGACCCTTAAGCCCAGGAGCCAGGCATTTGTCAAAGCTGTGAGTGCAAGTCCACGTGCATTGAATTCAACCCACAGGAGGCATCTTTCGCATCAAGATTTAAACTAAGAAACTATACCACCAACTGGATATGCTGCACGCGCACAAAACAAATAATTATAATCATTTGCGAGGATTTACCAATTTCTAATTGTGGTTAATGTTAACCGATCACGGGCATGGGCAGACTCGACGAAATGTTGTTTTTGTATAAACAATCTATGAGCTGTTAATCCCAAGGGTAGGAACCCTTGCTGAATAACCTGGCTTAGCGATGGTCACGGCGTCGCGTCTCGCACGCCATAAACCCTCTTCCAGGTGATGATCATTGCCTTTCAAACTGTTCACTTTGCAGAACTCCAGGAGGTCGTGTTTGTTTGTTCTCACGCACGCTAAATTGTAATATATTGGCAGGAATAGTATTTAAATAATCCACTTTTTCACATTCACAAGGAAACATATCTGTTTTCCCTTAAAGAAAGCCATTCCTATACGTTTTGTCCAATATAACAAAATTGCTTTCAAAAGTACTTGACAGAACACTCACAGATTTCTTAGTAAACAAAACGCGCTGGTTTCCATGCCACATGCCACAACTTAAATACACTTCAGCCAAACAGAGACAAAAAGGAAATCTTGTTGTGGCTGCGATTTATACATTGAGCCATTGCCCGCGATGCGCTCGGTTGCCTTGCGTGTAGACAAGATTTTCTGGTTGGTAGCGTCTCGTCTGTGTGGTCTCTCAAGCACAACGCGGGTGGTCTCTCCCGTTCACGTCGCGAGGACTTGTTGATTAATGCTAACAGCGGGGCTCGAGAGGAATACCCAAAATGAGCACCAGATGTATGAATATCGATACAGCAAATGGTGTGGGCTTTATATCCGTGTTGGGCTATTGTCACGTCCAAAAGGCCCGGTTTCGTAAATGCAAACCGTTTTTTATCCACTGCTAAAAGAAAAATCCTCCCCTTCTGCTTTAGACACTGCTCAGGCCTTTGCAGTTGCCGCCAAACTCGCAACCCACCTGTGTTCTAATCTACACCGCTCCATCTCCGCTTTGGTCGAAAGTTGACATAACGTGCGATTGTTTTGCTGGTTGCCAATGTCCTAGCTTATAGCATCAAGTTTGACATTGTTCCCAGTACCATGTCCTGCTCGGGTCTTTCAGTATCTGTTTATCCAAAGGGTTATGATGTCTCTTTCTTGTTTGTTCTCTAATACATTTTAGCCTCTTCTTGTCTTTTCAGGCAAGCTCGAATTGCCATTGAGAGCACGAGTGGTAATATAACAAGCGGAAAAAGGGATTTCTTCAAATGTACGCATTCAAGCTTCAAGTCTCAATCTGGTTGTTTTCAAACTAAACTAAAACTAAATCATTTGTATTTCACCATGTAAGGTCCACTGAGCTATGTAGCTCTTTTTCATAAGGGACCTGGCCACAAATAATAGTTGAACAAAATGGCTTATGATGTGGAAATTTATCGCAGCAAAATTCTCTAAATGCATGTTTCTAAATGGGGAGGGAAAACCCGGAGGACCCGGATTAAAATCCACGCAAACTCCAAATATACTGGCGTCAGGGTCAGGATTGAATCCACGACCTCCTGTTAACCAGGTGAGGTAGTTAACATCTGGCCACCGTGGATCCCGTTTTCAGGCGGATCCTGGACTGAAATGTTTGGTAGATGTCTTCTTCAAGGAGATTTTTTCCACGTCGGGAAGGAGCCAGAGTATCTAGAAGAACCGAGGCATACAAAGCGATAACAATAAGGTCCACACAGATGGGTTCACAAACCCACGTGCTGTAATACCACAACCCAGCAGAGGAGAGGTGGTTGGGTCATTTCAGAAATCCAAGTTATCCACGAAACTTTATTTACAAAGTTTTGGATTCACAGATGTGCACTACCATGCTGGCATGGTACTTTCAATCGCACTGTCAATCCACTGCTGGATGAAGGCCTCCCCATGTCATGCTGGTCATAAGGTTGTTTGGCCGTACTTCACTACGCTAGTCAGTCAAGGTTGAAAGGTGAAGGGCCCAGAAGAGTTCGGATATCACTGGTAATCTCTGAAAAAGAGCGTCATAGCTCATCGGAGTCCTCCAGTATAATTATTCTGATTCGAATTCACTCGCTAGCAATGCTTAGCCATGGGCAGGAATTGAACGCATGTTTCCACAGTGGTTCAACTGTTACGCCACGCCATATCCAAGAGATTTGTGTTCACACATTTGCAGACCAAGCACCTCTGTGCGTACGTATGTATAAGTCAGTATTGTATTGCATGTCTGCCCGTCTTCAAGAACCTTTCAATGATCAGCCACAGACAGGAATGATTTCAGTGGTGCAGGGCAGCCCTCTTGTGATCATTCATGGGAAGTCATTTATTCCCGTCATTGCGGATCAAAGCAGGTGACAGGACCATTTCAAACAAGAATACAGCCACATGAGTGGGTCTAATTTCGTGTGATTCTTACAACGTATAATTAATTATTCACTGTATCGGTAATGTGTAAAAACTGGAGGCAAGATCCACCCCAACTTGGCCGTAAATAGCTCTCGAACACCCCCTAGTGGAGGTCAATCCGCAAAGCTGCGGTGGCGGGAAATGATTACCGTACAGGGCCGCCCTGCCCCCTGAGATGTTATAGCCACACAGTATCAAGAATCAAAGCTTGTTCAATTGGAGATTGAATGGAGACATATTTGGCCTCTGGGAGGTGTTAAGGAAAGGTCGAATGCCATACATTTTTACAAGTAGCAACATTTTCTATTGTAGCAGGAGAGTCGATTATATTTATGGGGTGAGATTCTAAAGTCTTTCGGGATCAGTTTTGAGACTCCAGGCAACGTCGTATAGAATTGCTCAACTACAATAACTACAAGTTACTGATAATTATATGTAGTATATGCTCCAACAAAAGGCAATGAAGATGGAGAATAAGAACACACCACACCACTGTAATGACTTTCATGCGAGCACCGGAGGCCACGACAAGAGGACGAGTGGTAAATTTGGCATTGAGAGAAGTTCGAGAGAACGTCCATTTAGCGTTCACAGTCGGCAGGGACAAACACTCATTGAGACAAGTTCGAGAGAACGTACATTTAGCGTTCACAGTCGGCAGGGACAAACACTCATTCGTAAATAAACCGAAGCAAAGGAGATGGAGAAGATGGAGAAATTATTTTTAAATGAGACTCGATTCTCATGAGTCCAGATTCATCAGAGATGTCTGCCCGCAATTCAAAGGAAGTAATCACAGGCTGTGAGATGCATGCTATATTTTAAAATTGCCAAACATAGGATCAGGCAAATTAAAGATAATTAACATCGATCGCTCTATATCAGGAGGAAACCAATTTTAACCAATCACATTCATATAACGATGTTGAACTAGCAAACCAATAAATCGGTTATTGATTGATACAAATTGTGAGGTTTTCAATATTGTTACAAATCGTTATAATACTTCTTAAGTTATAAGAGTTGCAGTCCTGTATTGAATACTTAAATGTTGTTACTTTCCTAAATCCCAAATGGATTCCAACCCAGCTAGCATACTTTATGCAGCTCTCGGCCCTTTCGTTAAAACCCTGCACCCCATGTTTAAAAACAAAGATTTACTGTAAGTGGATCAGACTCTCAAGACGTGTAGACAAGCAGTGATTTATCTTCAAAACTAATTTTAAAAAACACAACTGAAGTATTGTATCCACACTCGTAAGCCATAAATCATGAGCTTTTACACACGGGTTTAAAGCCTTGTTAAATAAGTCAATATTACCCATGCAATTATAGCACTTGTAATGTTACTACCATACGTTGCACGGATGTTAATGCGAACATGCTTTATTTGGGTGCCGTAACAATACTTTAGTAGCCTAATTGAAAAAGCTTATAATACATTGGATAGCCCAGGCTACAGAAAATATAACTATCTATGAGGCCAATTATTAGGTTGAGTCCAAATAAAAAAAAAACAGAGTAGTTTGGAGAATACATATAAATATATTTATAGATGCAGACCAGTTATTTGGGATCTGGGCGGGAGAGGTTACAGAGGAAGACTTGAGGAGCATCAATATCCATACTCTTTGGTTCTATTCGGTAAAGTCACGTAGATTAAAAATAAAACAACAAAAATCACGACGTTTCGGCCACAACACAAGCGGCCTTCATCAGGTGAAGGGACCAGACTGTCTCGAAGACTCACTCCAGCGCAGTCTTCGAGACAGTCTGGTCCCTTCACCTGATGAAGGCCGCTTGTCTTGTGGCCGAAAGGTCGTGATTTTTGTTGTTTTATTTTTTACCTACGTGACTTTACCGAATAGAACCAAAAAGTATGGATCCTTGCAGTCACGAAAGCTTCAAATCTAGAAGAGCATCAATATCACCATTGCTCGCGTCCACGCTTGGTGGCCCTCAGGCCGAGTTAACGCGTCACGGCGTCCACTTGGTCAGCCAGGTCCCTATCGCCTACTCAAAAAATCTGGCTTCAGGGGCTTTTGTAGACCCCAACGAAACAAGTCATCCACTTGAAATCCAAACACGTTGACAGCCACCGTTCATATCATAAATTTGCTTTCGTGAATTCTGAGATGGAGCAGCACGAAATTAATAAATGCCACAATTTGAAAAGCTTTGCACGGTTAAAATCATTTGCAGATCTTACAGTGATCAGGCATTGGATGAAATTGCAAATGTTTTCTCTTCAAAATAACAGATTGTGCTAAACGATGCAGTTTGCAAATTGCTAAAAGACATGACCAAAGTAATGTTTTGGCAAATCAGCTGAAACAACTTGAACGTACCTCTGTGGTTGTTCATCGGCAAGTTTATCCACAATTAATTGCTAAAGTACAGCACATGTTGCTTAAAAAGCCATTGTGACCAGGCTGCGTCTGTTGAGGAGTGTATGGTGAGCGGTAGTGTCGCGGTTAGTGCGTTGCACTACGAACCCGCTGACATGAGTTCGATTTCTTTCACTGCCAACACCAGTGACAGATTATTTGAACCAGTCCTGGGCATCCCCTAGATCGACTCAGCCTCAAATGGGTACCTAATGCAGTGTGTAAACATCGCCACTGAGGAGACAAAGGCGGCCGGGTGCTGGCCACCCACCGCCATGTGTACCGTTATGCGTTATGGCCTTTATAGGTGCTTGCTAACAGCACTTGCCTTATTTAGTTCTCCAAAGTGCAACAAACAGGGATGCCCACCGCCCACCCTTTAGCTTACACAGGCTGTGGGGCATGGTTTGCTAGCGAGCACCTATTGGTCAACCCAATACACAAACACGTCGCCATTTGCTGCCACCAGGTGAGCGACTTCACCACGGCACTTGTGCCAGGCTAGATACCCCTAATACGCACAAACACCGCGTTATCAGACGTGAACCAATGCCTTCGAATCAAGTGCACAATGGTCGCAAACAGTGGGTGTCGGTACAATTAGTACCATTTTCTAAGAACCACGTGGTTGTTCTGCTGGGCAAACTTAACCCCAACATGGTATCGTGGAATCCTCTCTGCAGACTCAAGTCCCACCCAACGGACATGAGTAACAACCAATGCTCAAATTACACACACACCTTTAATTGTATTTGTTGCACCATGCAAATACTCAAGAGCTAAACTACAAGGTCACATCCAATTCCACTTTTGCCAAGTGCATTCTAGAAAATGTAGCCTGGCGGTGGTGGCGCGCATCTGTAATCAAACACTGGTGGATGAGAGGGCTGGTGGATCACACAAATGCTGTGAAACTCCTTTCCGTGGGTGTCCAGGAGATGTCATACCCTGGCTTGCCAGGAGTGTAGACTCCACTTGTACACCCCTACATGAGGTGCCGTTTCCGCCCCTCACGCGTTGGGTTTCTCGAGGTGCTCCGGTTTCCACTCAAATGTAAACACTCATTCATGGGCCGGTAGCACCTTCATATAGAGGACCGCAGAGCGTGGGCAATTGTTGGCGCCGGCTCATCCCGTGGCTGCTGCCTCTCCGCGTGTCTGTGGTCCCGTGTCGTCCTCGCTCTTTGAGAGGCGAAGTAAATCCCACGCGCGTTACAAGTTGACGTCGATGACCTCCTGGCACCAGACGGTATGTGTGTGAATACAGCAAAGGCACGAAGGGAGTCAAACTCCGGCTGTGTTAAAGTCTCAAATCACGACCAAAATGGAAATATACAAAGCGCTCCGATGTCCATTTCTCTATCCGCTCATTTATTGAAAATCACTAAGCTTGGTGGAGGGACGATAATTGGTGAATTAATCAACAAATTAGCCAATTATCGCGTCACTCCATAAAAAGCGCAATTACATGTATTTGCATGCGTATAGACACCCCAGCACCCCATTATAATCATTATCACCTGTACAGTACTAAATGATCAAACTTGAGTTCAGTAGCGGATTGTTAATTGTGCGTATTGCATCAATGAAGCTACTGTGAAACGGATTGAATGAAACCCCTCTGCGGTTTCCAGATCTCCAGCACCGTTCTCGCGAATTCGTGGTATGACGGACATGTGTATTGGGAAAATTAAGATCGGCAGACGTGATTGTTGAACAAGCGAATCGCGTGCAACAAAAACGCATGGAGTGAGGTTTGTGTTGGTAGACAACACAAGTACATGCAGGAGCAAGAAGGATTGGTGCATCATGCGGCCGCGGGAGATGGTGACGGCTTCAGCAGATCCTCATTCAACAGTGGATGGAACATTGCTCATGACGATTCGGTATGAACCCGGAAAACCGAGCTCGATTCCCGGCCACGGCTAACATCAGTGGCGAGTGATATCGAAAGCAATGATGCGCCCCTCGTACGCTCATCCACACTCACCGGCGTGGTGAAGTATGGTCAACCACACTCACTGGCGTGGTGAAGTATGGTCAACCACACTCACCAGCGTGGTGAAGTATGGTCAACCACACTCACCAGCGTGAAGTATGGTCAACCACACTCACTGGCGTGGTGAAGTATGGTCAACCACACTCACCGGCGTGGTGAAGTATGGTCAACCACACTCACCAGCGTGAAGTATGGTCAACCACACTCACTGGCGTGGTGAAGTATGGTCAACTACACTCACCGGCGTGAAGTATGGTCAACCACACTCACCAGCGTGGTGAAGTATGGTCAACCACATTCACCGGCGTGGTGAAGTATGGTCAACCACACTCACGAGCGTGGTGAAGTATGGTCAACCACACTCACCAGCGTGGTGAAGTATGGTCAACCACACTCACGAGCGTGGTGAAGTATGGTCAACCACACTCACGAGCGTGGTGAAGTATGGTCAACCACACTCACGAGCGTGGTGAAGTATGGTCAACCACACTCACCGGCGTGGTGAAGTATGGTCAACCACACTCACCGGCGTGGTGAAGTATGGTCAACCACACTCACGAGCGTGGTGAAGTATGGTCAACCACACTCACCAGCGTGGTGAAGTATGGTCAACCACATTCACCGGCGTGGTGAAGTATGGTCAAACACACTCACGAGCGTGGTGAAGTATGGTCAACCACACTCACGAGCGTGGTGAAGTATGGTCAACCACACTCACGAGCGTGGTGAAGTATGGTCAACCACACTCACCGGCGTGGTGAAGTATGGTCAACCACACTCACCGGCGTGGTGAAGTATGGTCAACCACACTCACCGGCGTGGTGAAGTATGGTCAACCACACTCACTGGCGTGGTGAAGTATGGTCAACCACACTCACCGGCGTGGTGAAGTATGGTCAACCACACTCACCGGCGTGGTGAAGTATGGTCAACCACACTCACCCGCGTGGTGAAGTATGGTCAACCACACTCACCAGCGTGAAGTATGGTCAACCACACTCACCCGCGTGGTGAAGTATGGTCAACCACACTCACCAGCGTGAAGTATGGTCAACCACACTCACCAGCGTGGTGAAGTATGGTCAACCACACTCACCCGCGTGGTGAAGTATGGTCAACCACACTCACCAGCGTGAAGTATGGTCAACCACACTCACTGGCGTGGTGAAGTATGGTCAACCACACTCACCAGCGTGAAGTATGGTCAACCACACTCACCAGCGTGGTGAAGTATGGTCAACCACACTCACCGGCGTGGTGAAGTATGGTCAACCACACTCACCAGCGTGGTGAAGTATGGTCAACCACACTCACCAGCGTGAAGTATGGTCAACCACACTCACTGGCGTGGTGAAGTATGGTCAACTACACTCACCGGCGTGAAGTATGGTCAACCACACTCACCAGCGTGGTGAAGTATGGTCAACCACATTCACCGGCGTGGTGAAGTATGGTCAACCACACTCACGAGCGTGGTGAAGTATGGTCAACCACACTCACCAGCGTGAAGTATGGTCAACCACACTCACCGGCGTGGTGAAGTATGGTCAACCACACTCACCGGCGTGGTGACGTATGGTCAACCACATTCACCGGCGTGGTGAAGTATGGTCAACCACACTCACCGGCGTGGTGAAGTATGGTCAACCACACTCACCGGCGTGGTGAAGTATGGTCAACCACACTCACCGGCGTGGTGAAGTATGGTCAACCACACTCACCGGCGTGGTGAAGTATGGTCAACCACACTCACCGGCGTGGTGAAGTATGGTCAACCACACTCACCGGCGTGGTGAAGTATGGTCAACCACACTCACCGGCGTGGTGAAGTATGGTCAACCACACTCACGAGCGTGGTGAAGTATGGTCAACCACACTCACCAGCGTGGTGAAGTATGGTCAACCACACTCACCAGCGTGGTGAAGTATGGTCAACCACACTCACCAGCGTGAAGTATGGTCAACCACACTCACTGGCGTGGTGAAGTATGGTCAACTACACTCACCGGCGTGAAGTATGGTCAACCACACTCACCAGCGTGGTGAAGTATGGTCAACCACATTCACCGGCGTGGTGAAGTATGGTCAACCACACTCACCAGCGTGGTGAAGTATGGTCAACCACACTCACCAGCGTGGTGAAGTATGGTCAACCACACTCACCGGCGTGGTGAAGTATGGTCAACCACACTCACCGGCGTGGTCACGTATGGTCAACCACATTCACCGGCGTGGTGAAGTATGGTCAACCACACTCACCGGCGTGGTGAAGTATGGTCAACCACACTCACCGGCGTGGTGAAGTATGGTCAACCACACTCACCGGCGTGGTGAAGTATGGTCAACCACACTCACTGGCGTGGTGAAGTATGGTCAACCACACTCACCGGCGTGGTGAAGTATGGTCAACCACACTCACCGGCGTGGTGAAGTATGGTCAACCACACTCACCGGCGTGGTGAAGTATGGTCAACCACACTCACGAGCGTGGTGAAGTATGGTCAACCACACTCACCAGCGTGGTGAAGTATGGTCAACCACATTCACCGGCGTGGTGAAGTATGGTCAACCACACTCACCGGCGTGGTGACGTATGGTCAACCACACTCACCGGCGTGGTGAAGTATGGTCAACCACACTCACCGGCGTGGTGAAGTATGGTCAACCACACTCACCGGCGTGGTGAAGTATGGTCAACCACACTCACCGGCGTGGTGAAGTATGGTCAACCACACTCACTGGCGTGGTGAAGTATGGTCAACCACACTCACCGGCGTGGTGAAGTATGGTCAACCACACTCACCAGCGTGGTGAAGTATGGTCAACCACACTCACCGGCGTGGTGAAGTATGGTCAACCACACTCACTGGCGTGGTGAAGTATGGTCAACCACACTCACCGGCGTGGTGAAGTATGGTCAACCACACTCACCGGCGTGGTGAAGTATGGTCAACCACACTCACCAGCGTGAAGTATGGTCAACCACACTCACCAGCGTGAAGTATGGTCAACTATACTCACTGGCGTGGTGAAGTATGGTCAACCACACTCACCGGCGTGGTGAAGTATGGTCAATCACACTCACCGGCGTGGTGAAGTATGGTCAACCACACTCACCGGCGTGGTGAAGTATGGTCAACCACACTCACCGGCGTGGTGAAGTATGGTCAACCACACTCACCGGCGTGGTGAAGTATGGTCAACCAACGCCCATGACCGACACGGCGTTGGGGAGGCCATCGTGCATCCGTGGATTGAAAAAGAAAAAGTTATAATTAATTCTACTTGGCAATTTGTACATCTACACCAAGTATTTCCTTGCATGTATTGCAACACTTAATGTAATATTTATTTTATAGGATTGGTAATATAATACAAACTTTTCTAAAAATGCGAAATTCGCCTAACCCGTCCGAAGTCAAAATAATGACCAACAACCACGAGAGGGCGACAAGACATCTTCACATTGCCTTGCCTCCGTCAAGGAGTGTGTCCTGCGGGGTGTCACAGCGCAGTCGCGTCATGTGACGGGTTGTGTCTCTATCCCGAACTTCGTGCATAGTGCACTGCGATCCCTGGATGAATTTCGCCGTATAAATGTAAACTATTATAAATTAGTTCACACCGTAATAGAGATCCATGTCCCCCTTTGAAAAATATACTGAATTGGGTTCTTACTAAATACCTGGGCGGTGGTGAACACCTGTAGCCCAGCAGCCAGGGTTGGTGGATCAGCACACAATTGTTGTCCAACTCCCTTCCCATGGACGTCGAGGAGGTGCCAATAACCCTGGATCGCTAGAAGACCTATATTGTCTGTATGGGATATAGTGTTCCCCCCTCGCACGCGTGGGGATTCTCCGGGTGCTCCGGTTTACACTCTCGTGTAAACACTAATTGATTGGCCGATATATAGAGCACCGCAGAGCGTTGGGGGAATTTAGCGCCTGCTCACCGCCTGGATGCTGCCTGTCCTGCTTGTCTCCCTCGCACATCTGAAACATTCTATACGAGAGTGAGCAAATACTGTGCGCATGAGTTGCAATTATATAACTATAGAATATAACATACATGTGTAGTGTTCGATTTCACTCGGACAACTTTTGTCTTTCTTCGAACACCGCTTTATTTACAACTCTCAGCATGTCCTCAATATTTCACAGTATCCATGTCGCCACGGCTCGCTCGCCGTGCTTCACTCGACTCGCTCGCCACCTTTGTCTCTCCACTCCCCACGATCACTTCGCTTACTCCGCCGCTAACTTCTTCGTCTCCGCTCTCCGCTATCACCGTCGCTATGCTCTCTCCACCGCTAACTGCTTCGTCTCTGCTCTCCGCTATCACCGCCACTATGCTCTCTCCGCTGCTAACTGCTTCGTCTCTTATTCTTAGTTTTTTCGGTAAAGTCACGTTGAAGGGAAACAACAAAATAATAATATATATAACAATAAAAAAATTCACGACGTTTCGACCATAACTCAAACGGTCGTCTTCAGGTGTGTTGGTTTGCATAAATTTATTTTTAAACGGCGCATTTATTTATAAAAAACGTTAGCGCCACGCGCAACGATTTGGCAGTTTATTTAGGACCAGTCCATCTATATTCTGAAAAGAGGGGGGAGACGAAATTTTTTATAATGTGGATTTCAGACAGCATACATTATAAAAAATGTTGTCTCCCCCCTCCTCTTTTCAGAATATAGATGGACTAGTCCTAAATAAACTGCCAAATCGTTGCACGTGGCGCTAACGTTTTTTTTAAATAAATAAATGCGCCGTTTTGAAATAAATTTATGCAAACCAACACACCTGAAGACGACCGTTTGAGTTATGGTCGAAACGTCGTGAGAATTTTTTATTGTTTTATATATATTTTATTATTTTGTTGTTTCCCTTCAACGTGACTTTACCGAAAAAACTAAGAATATGAATTACTGCAGTCACGAAAGCTTTAAATCAAAATTTGCTTCGTCTCTGTTCAGCTTCGCTATCGCTACGCTCTCTCCACTGCTGGCTGCTTCCCTTCTTCAGCTCCACTATCGCTACGCTCTTTCCAAGCTCTGTCTGTCTCCCCAACTCTGTCTCCCCAACTCTGTCTCCCCAACTCTGTCTCCCGTCTCCCCAACTCTGTCTCCCGTCTCCCCAACTCTGTCTCCCGTCTCCTCAACTCTGTCTCCCCAACTCTGTCTCCCCAACTCTGTCCCTCCACACTTCAATTCCCCGCTCCTGACTCCAAGCTCTCCAACTTCAACAACGTCCCTCCAATTGCCGACTCCCCACTTTATCCCCGCTCTCATTACTCCCCAATTAATTAGTCCGTGCGTCGTCCGCACCTGTTTCTCCCCCAGACCTTTAGGCGCCACTCTCGCTTTGGCAACAGCTCCAGCCAATCACAGCCGTCCACGGCTCTCCCACCTTAATTGCCCCAACATAACCTGCACTGTATTCGCCTTAGCTACAGGCTGACCCAACATAACCCGTACCGCATGTGTTATCATGTAATCACGCCGTTTGCACCACGCACCTTCCTACTCCACTACACATGTACAGAATTTGTAAGAAAATATTCATTACTGGTGTTTCACAGTTACATGCTGGAGTCAAATTATATATACAAACATATTAAACCCACCATTCTAACTCACCTTCGATTAGCACGGTTGGCTACGTACAGTGCGAAAGTCAACATACGTACACAACACGTGATGGGTGGGTTTGTGCTCTTGCATCCCACTGACAGCGCAGACAATTTCACATCAACTTATAAACAGTAACAGTTGTAAATTAGTATCACGACCTGAAACATATTACGTGAGAACTGAAGCCCTGATTAACTTAGGTTGCATAAAAAAAGATGTTTCACAATTCTTGGACTGTCAGATTTGTTATGAATCTTTGTTTTCAGGGTCGATACTCGAGGCGCGTGGTTTGTGAGTGACAATGGTGGAGAAGATAACGAGCGGCTTGAATCTCATACTTTTGCTCTTCGCACGCAAACAGTGGAATGCATGACTCGTATATGTTCTACATAACAGGTCCCTGCAGGGTGGGCTGGTAGGACAAGTCTCTGCGCTGTCTATTGCTGATTTTACACCCAACAGCACGAGATTTCACTTCGTTAAAGTATTGAAAGGGGACGGACGGACGGACACATTAATCAATTGCAGGCTGGTACACTCAGTTTACAACTTCGTTCCTACCAGTGTTAGGATTTCCCTGACATCGCCTTGTTTGTTAGAATAAAACATTCCGATGTGGCTGTCTGTCCCTCGTTGCTCCCTCCCTCCAGACAGCCATCCAGCAATACTTTTGTCGAATATAGTCCGATATGATAGCGTATCCCGCACTTTTGCCGATTTCTGAAGTCCATCGACAAAGCAGCATCTTGTCTTATCTAGATTTCAAGGCGCTTTACAGCACTTATACAATTGGACATACGATGAGCTTGGCTTATTGAAAGTGGCGGTGTCGTTTTAGTGACAAACAGCAGGGAGTGTTGAGGAGGAGTTGGGATAGGCATCTTCGTAGCTGGGGTAGGCGACGGAAAGCTGGCGGGAGGGCGGAGAAGTTACGAGGCATTGAAGCACAGCCTGTGTGTGTGGGCCACTGCCTTTAGTACGGCCCCTGACAATACACAAATGTGAAAACACCCCATTATCCTGTCAAACCCGACGATTTAAAATGTGTTGCGGCCCTCACACTGATGATGTCTTATCTGTGAAAGTGCCCCCCCCCCCCCCACTTCTGAACATGGGTGAAGGACACTGAACATGGGTGAAGGACACTGAACATGAGTGAAGGACACTGCTTTTGGAGGACACTGAACATGAGTGAAGGACACTGAACATGGGTGAAAGACACTGAACATGAGTGAAGGACACTGAACATGAGTGAAGGACACTGAACATGAGTGAAGGACACTGAACATGGGTGAAAGACACTGAACATGAGTGAAGGACACTGAACATGAGTGAAGGACACTGAACATGGGTGAAAGACACTGAACATGAGTGAAGGACACTGAACATGAGTGAAGGACACTGCTTTTGGAGGACACTGAACATGAGTGAAAGACACTGAACATGGGTGAAAGACACTGAACATGAGTGAAAGACACTGAACATGAGTGAAGGACACTGAACATGGGTGAAGGACACTGCTTTTGGAGGACAAAGGGGGTCGGCCAGGGGTAGGAGCCAGGTGGGGGAAGGAGGCCACTGCGATCTAAACTAAACTAAAATATATTTTTTTATTTTCCCGGGAAAGGCCCACTGAGCTATATAGCTCTTTTTCAGAAAGGACCTGGCCACAAATGATAGCCCAATGAAATTGCTTATCATGTAAAAATGTATCACAGCCAAATACTCTGAAAGCGAGTTTTTAAATAATTTGGAGAGAAAGCGATGAGGAGTCAGAAAAAATTCCACGTGACCACGGGAAGACAAAGAGACCGTAAACTCCAAATATACAACAGGCGTCAGGGTCTGGTTCGAACCCACGACCCCCTGTACACCGGGCGAGGTAGTTAACATCACGTAGCCACCGCGGTGCTGCGTGCATCAGCAGCGCAGCAGCACCAGCAGAGTCCCGACCGGGCTCGGGACGAGGGGGCCGCAGCGCCGAGCCGAACTCGAAGCTTCCCTCCGTATGTAGTCATCGTCTTCATCTTCGCCACCACCATTATTTCAGTGTTGTAAAATACTATTTGGTGATAGTTATTTTATGGCAGTGTTGCACAAACACAGATAACACGAAATAAAAGCATTTGTTAAAAGCACTTTCAGGTCTTAAAATGAGAAACCAAATATAACAGGCGACGTTTCGGGCAATGGCCCTTCTTCATAGCACATACAACAACAACAATAAACATAATCTGGAGAATTGGCCACGCTTTGAGAGCAGGGCGAGTGTGAAGTGGGGATGGGAGGGAAGGAATTGGTGGGCACGGTGGAGCGCGCTACGCTACGAACCCGGCCACCCGAGTTCGACAACACTTCCTGAACCGGCCCTGGGCCTCCCCCCTCGGTCGACTCAGCCTCAAACGAGTAAACTAAGTTGCCTCCATTTCTCCAAACACGCAATAGAATGGTTCAAAAATTACCTCTCTTCTCGCACCCAAACTGTATTCATAGATGGTTGGAGGTCAAACAGTGTTAAGATAACAAAAGGGGTTCCACAGGGTTCCATCCTCGGCCCCCTCTTGTTCTCTCTATATGTCAATGACTTGGGCACTGACCTGGATCATTCCAGGGTAAATCTGTTTGCAGATGACACGATACTGATGACTGCTGGCCGCTCTCCGAATGACGTGATTGCTAAGCTCTAGGGTGATTTTGACAAACTACATCAGCTAAATTTTGTTTTAAAGCTTTCAAATTTCTTGTTGTGGTTTTCACACCTGATGATGATTGCTTGTGTTGCAGTCGAAACGTCGTAAAAAGTTTATTGTTTTATGTATGTTTTATTATATTATTGTTTCCCTTCTACGTGACTTTACCGAAAGTACCAAGAATATGCATCAGCTAGTTGCTCTTAAACTTGTCCTGAATACCTCCAAAACCAAGGTGCTATGCTTCTCACCAGGATTATAGCAGGAAGTTATTTTTTCCCCAATTACATTCCTTAAATAATTATCAAATAGAGCAAGTCAAGATCTATAAGTATCTTGGGGTCATTTTGTATTCAAAACTGAATTTTCAAGAACACATTGATTATATTGGTAAAAAGACAAAATTATAAATTGGTTTTCTGTATCGACACAAGCACTGCTTCCCCCCAATGTTCCGTTTGGAATTGATAAAAGCTACCATACTGCCTCTACTTGATTACTGTGACATCGTGTATAAATCAGCCCCAAGTACTGTACTGAAGAAGCTTGGCTAAATTTATCACTCGGCCTGAAGATCTGCATTGAACAGCCAATATAGGACCCACCACTGCGATCTCTACATTGGGTCAAACTTAACATCTCTTAATGTTCGATCTTATTTATTCACGATGTACTTACAAAAAAATCCACAGACTACCTGCTGGATCTCCTCTCTGTTTCAAAGAACAAATGTGACCTCAGGTCTTCGCTCATTTACCAACTTCACATTCCCTATTGCCGTACAAAAACTGGAGGAATGGCCTTTGCTATTGATGCCCCCAGAGTCTGGAATGCTATCGCCAATAAACTTCAACTTGGATCACAAAACTGCTCTTGAGGAGCTGTACACCCCTCGCTGCCACTGCTATTCAGTGGCCTGAAATCAAATGTATCGCTCCGGATGACCACTGCAAAGTATGATCTTGAGTTTTGATGATAGTGTGCTAATCTTTAAAGGTGCATTGACAATTTTTGATACTCCTGCTGATATGAAGTGACTCATGCTGCTAGCTATGGCTGCAAAGTTTGGTAGTACATGTGATGTATATCGTTTATTGTTAAATTTGAATCACAGTTCCTATGATCACTATTACATTGCTTTTATAGCTTTATTTTGGTGATTTTTAAAACGTTTTGATTTAGCCATATTTGTTTGTTGTAGTACAGAGTTAGACTGATAACTTTAATCTAAATTGTCTTATGGTTATTGTTTGACTTGCATCCCACTGGGATTTTGCACACAGCGTTGATATACGGTGCTTTTTCTGGAAGACTTTGCTGTTTTTTCCTGAATGTTTCTGTTGCGCGTAGTCACTTTAAGATGTTTCTTGTTCATGTTTTTTGTTTGTTGCGGTTGCACCCGAGTCAAGAGCCGCGTGGCTCACAGGGCCATACCTAATAAATGAAACTGAAAAAAAAAACTGAAAACCTCGTGCGATGTGTAAAAAAACAATCGCCAGTCGGGAAACAAACGCCGGCGAGCGTGGTGCTGGCCACCAACCCAACTCATCTGCCGCTGTCGGCCTTAACCGCAGGTGCACCCAAGGTGCTCGCTAACAACAGCACTCGCCCTCCAGAAGTCTGTCGAGGCCACACGGGGGAATCTTTGTCTTTGCCCCCGCCCCCAGGCAGGGCAATTCGAAGCGGCTCTCTCCCCACTCGCCGCCTCTCGGGCACGGCAAGGGGCTGCACGGTATATAAGCGGCGCTTCCTGCCGTCACGCGCGCATTGCAATTCAGCCGCCGCCGCCGCACGAGACGCGTTGTGCAGCAGCACCCCTACACCACCGTGGCCTGCCCGCCTGTTCGTGTCACCTCTGTCGAAGGGGCCAGCAAAAAAGATGAGCGGTGAGTGTCCGCTGTGCGTGCTGCACTGCTGGTGCGTGCACGCCACACCAGTCGGTACAGTCGTAGTACGTGAGTGTACAATCGATGTCCTTGTTTGCCCTCGTTTACAAGTTGGGAGGCCCGTGTTAATCTTTAAAAATAGGCATGTTCAGCTACGTGTGTACAGTGCGGAGTGGCTCTGCGGTGTGTAGGCAGCAGCAGCAGCTAGAGAGAGAGTGAGGGCCGTGCAGAGAATGAACGCCGTCGTGTGGCAGCGAAACGTGTCGTGACCGCGACCCCCGCCTTCACCAAACCCGCATTGCGCCCGGCGTGCCCTGAGCCGCTCTCTCTTCGTCTCCACTCGCCACTAAAGTCGAATGGCCCTCCCAGTGAGCGAGCGCATCTTTGGCGGCGCTCGCCTGCTCCAAGACTTTGCGCACAAAGCGGAGGCATTCCTCGAGCTGTGTGGGCAAAGCGGGAGGTGTTGCGTCGTCTGCCTCTCGTCCGCCACATCAATGTCGTCCGTCCTGCGGCGATTGCTCCTGGACAGAGTTGTTCACTCGCCTCGAACGCTGATCTCGGCACCATCGTCATCAAAGTCGCCACATCTCCAAACAAAAACTCTCATTCGTCAATAGGTGACGTTTCGAGCAATGGCCCTTCATAGCACATGAAGGGCCATTGCCCAAAACACCTATTGTTTATATTATGAGACCTCCTTTGCCAGTAACAAGATATAGTAATAGGTTTTACCCTTTTAACTGGCACAAAAAACCTGACACCTTTATTCAAGGCATCATGTCTGCAATAACAACACAAGCAGTCAAAATGCATACAAAAAGACAACTGATAATAATATGCACTGTCCTTGTATTTGATTAGTCCACACCCGAGACGGCTTTCTTTAGAGGTGTTGGACCAGAAGACGCCAAAAGGCGTACAACTCAAAAACAGCGCACTATCAGAGTATTGAGGGCTCGGGGTGAGCATTTACATTATGAGACCTCCTTTGCGTCTTCTGGTCCAACACCAGTGGAGACTATGCTCTAAAGAAAGCCGTCTCGGGTGTGGACCAATCAAATTCAAGGACAGTGAATATTATCAGAGTTGTCTTTTTGTTTGCATTTTGACTACTTGTGTTGGGGTTATTGCAGACATGATGCCTTGAATAAAGGTGTCAGTTTTTTTGTGGCAGTTAAAAGGATAAAACCTATTACTATATCTTGTTACTGGCAAAGGAGGTCTCATAATGTAAATGCTCACCCCGAGCCCTCAATACTCTGATAGTGCGCTGTTTTTGAGTTGTACGCCTTTTGGCGTCTTCTGGTCCAACACCAATGGAGATTGGGCTCTAAAGAAAGCCGTCTCGGGTGTGGACCAATCAAATTCAAGGACAGTGCATATTATTATCAGAGTTGTCTTTGTTTGCATTTTGACTCCTTGTGTTGTGGTTATTGCAAACATGATGCCTTGAATAAAGGTGTCAGTTTTTTTGTGCCAGTTAAAAGGGTAAAACCTATAACTACCTATTTATCTTTTTTTCCTGTTTTTGCAGCTGACGAATTTTGTTGAGCTTTGATTTGTGCTCTGCAGCCAATGCAGTTTCACGATGAAGTTTAAAAAAAAAATTCGGGCCTGCATGACCTGTCACAAACCTTGAGCATACAAGGAAGGAGAGTAACACGCGAACTCTTGCTCACATGAGCAGCATTCCTCAGCTTTTTTCATTCTTGCGTGCAGTTATACAATACTGTATGCAACAGATAAATGTACGCGTCTTTAGAACAGCCAACAAACTTGGGAACGTTTCGCGTGATGGATTTTTCATATTGTGTGGCCAAAGAGGCACATTTGGTGCTAATGCAAGAGCTGATTATATTATAGAGGCCCTTGTGCATTAAATGTAGGTGCAAGTTCAGGAACAACTGCCAACCATCACACACCCAAGAAGCATTATCATCCTTATCATCACAACCATTACAGTCGGAGTCGAACTAATCCTTCTTCAGGTGCGAAGGGGTTATAGCCCAATCTGAAAGGGGTTGGTAGGATACCATATTTACTTTTGACACTCCAGCTGCGAAGTGCAATCTCAATTTATTGAACCAGCTAACTGATAACTGCATCTCTTTCGGGGAGGTTATCACTGCAGAGCAACACATACTTTATGAGACCTCCTTTGCCAGTAACAAGATATAGGAATAGGTTTTACCCTTTTAACTGGCACAAAAACTGACACCTTTATTCAAGGCATCATGTTTGCAATAACCACAACACAAGCAGTCAAAATGCGAACAAAAAAGACAACTCTGATAATAAAAGGGTAAAACCTATTCCTATATCTTGTTACTGGCAAAGGTCTCATAATGTAAATGCTCACCCCGAGCCCTCAATACTCTGATAGTGCGCTGTTTTTGAGTTGTACGCCTTTTGGCGTCTTCTGGTCCAACACCAATGGAGACTACGCTCTAAAAAAAGCCGTCTCGGGTGTGGACCAATCAAATTCAAGGATAGTGCATATTATTATCAGAGTTGTCTTTTTTGTTTGCATTTTGACTGCTTGTGTTGTGGTTATTGCAAACATGATGCCTTGAATAAAGGTGTCAGTTTTTGTGCCAGTTAAAAGGGTAAAACCTATTCCTATAACACATACTTTGTTTGGGAACATCAGTTAAAACCGGTTTTTAGTTCGGTTTGGCTGGCTACAGCATTGATTTAATGATAGGTTTTGTCCATCGTTCTACTTACAGTTAAATCAATATGCAAGAATCTAAAAATCATGCGCAAAATCCCATTTTATTTTGCATCGCCAGTTTGTTTTGAGTGGTCATGACCTAACCTGGGAAGCTGGCAATTTCCTTTCTATCAAGAATTAACATTTTTCCAACGATTGCCACACTTTAACACGTAGGCTTTCACGATCAATATCATCCATAAGAGTTTTTTTTGGATTGCCACACTTTCGTCTGCATATTGCCAAACAATGGATATTGAACAAATGCCGGAGTGTGTGCAATAGAGCATAATTGGACAAGGCCGTTGTAAGAATGATGCAATTCCCATACAACATCCAACCATTGCAATGATGGAGAGTCAACCAACTATTGACATCGCCCACAGCTGTGCAATTGCACTGAAGGTGTGCCCAACACTAACCTCCTCCACTACACACAATCTCACGCCCTTGGCAAATAAATTCGGTGTTGATGTTAGCTCAGTCCGCAGGTCAATCTTACCTGGAGACCCAATGTTTTTTTGTTGCTTAATATTTTCAGCGTTTCTTTAATTCATATAGCTTGCGGTTTTAACAAACTTAAACTTTTGAAGACATCATTTTTTTTCAGTTGACAAAAATATAGCTTTTAATCACAACGATACAAGTGTGTAAACACGAGATGTATATTGTCACCGTTTCTCTGTGGTGTCGAGGTGTATGCAAGGGTTAATTGATTCTTTCTACACCAATTAATAATTTAGCATGAATGAGCCCAATAAACGTTTCTCACCAAGGTCCCAGAAGAACCCACGCCTCATCTCTCTGTATTCCTGAAAGTAATTCCACAGCCATACGTATGCTTGAGCAAACCTTCCTGAATCTACATCAGAACATTTTTGAAACAATGTTTCCCGAATCCCCCACCTGTCACCAACCAGCAGTATAAATTGGCACACCGCAGTTCGTTGATTAGCAGGTCGCGTATGGTGGGGTAAAGTGTGGGTGGTGCCTACTCCCACCTCTTCCAAGACGCTTGTTTGGCCAGTATGGGAATGGGCAAAAATACCCCATGGCGAGACTCGAGTTTCCACTACTGCAGGCCCTTTCACCATCAGTGGTGTGAGTGAGAATATTCTAGGGCTGGACTTTCATTTGTGAAGGTAAAGTTACGTCTAAATATAACATTTTTTTTAACTGCTGTTCATGTCAATTGGTGAAATGCATGCCATATGTGCGTGCTCTCCTTGGTGCCCAGGTGCCGGCAAACGTGCGCTGATCGTGTTCGCTCACCAGGAGCCCCTGCGCTCCTTCAACGGGGCCCTCAAGGAGGCGGCCGTGCAGGCCTTGAGCAAGCAGGGTTGCCAGGTGGAGGTGTCCGACCTGTACGCCTCGACCTTCAACCCGGTGGCAACACGGGCCGACATCGTAGGTGCGTGTGACCCTTGCCACTTTTGAGGTTTGCTGACTCGCGGTCCCGAACAGAACAGCGGTGTAGCATGCACACCTATCATGTCTCGTGCAACTGGTGTGAGAGGGGCTTCATTTCTCACCGATTATTTCCCAGGTCGTTGAGTAGCCTGGAGACTAGGCACCTGACTAGTGCCCACTGCCATAACTAGTAGTATACTGGATGTGGTGTGCTGGTGGCAAGAATATTTGCTGGGTAACCAACACGGACATAACCCGGCTGAGGTTATGCCCTGCGTGTGAGATGCGCGCACATTCCAAATGTATCTCACACATTCCGCAGAAGTATAGACTCCCCCTAATTAGCGTAAGAATCGAACGTAGACTCAACTTGGCAACTCATTCTACACACCAGGGGTTCCGTGCCGCCACAACCTCACATCACACTAATTTCACCCCAACTCCCAACTTGAGTGATCCACAGACATGTGGCCAGTGCAGCATAAAACATGGTTGTAAATGTGGTCTGTTCTTCATAGATCACATTTAATTGAAATTTAACTCGCTTATATTACAGAATTCTAAAGTTGTTTTTACTTGATAATAGTTTTTTTACCCTTTTATCTGGCAACAACCCTGGTACCTTTTTTTTACAAGGAGTCATGTTTGCATTGACCACGATACCTGCGGTCGGAATGTAAACAAAAAACATAACTCTGATAAACAAAAAGATGTCAGTGTTGTTGCCAGATAAAAGGGTAAAAAAACAATTATCATATTTTGCTACTGGCAAAGGGGGTTCCAATGGTTGTTTTTACTTCTTGAAACGCTCTCCTATACAAGTCCGAACAAGTGTGGGTGTTGCCATTGTATGGGCTGATTTTTTTATTCAACAAAGCATTTGCCGATGCAAACTTATGCATTCGGGTGTGATCAGGTTTTTTTCTTATCAGCCCGAATATTTGTACTGTATCCTCTTATGGGTATCTACGTTTTCCACGGGTTGCAAAGTACTGTACTGATGCCAAGGGAATGGGTAGTATCGGCTAATTGGAAACTCGTGACGGGTTTACGCAGTCTCATGAGTGGTTACACAGTCCCATGAGTGGCGTGAGTACACATGCCAAGTTTCCAAATCACCTAGCAGCAACAGGTGCTGTTAAACTTGGCAGCAAAAGTGCTGTCTCATGCTATGGAGATGCCCTCTGTGAATTGTGGTGTGTCATTTCACTGAGGATTAGGGTTAGTTGGTTGTATAATGGTTTTACTGATGCATTCTTTGAATGTAAATAAACCCTTTGGATATCAATTAATTCATTTCGACCCTTTTTCCATACCATGCGACAGTTGGATAATAAAACAAGCATGGTGCATTGACAGATTGTCCTGGGTCTTTACGCATGAATCCCCACGTAAGATGCAGGCAGATGGTAGCGTTACCGCCAGTACTGCTTTTTCCTTAGTCTGACCTCTTCTACTCAGATTGCTGTGAAATCGGTAAGCCTCTCAAGGGAAATAAAAAAAATTACTCAAGTCCCTCATTTACATGCCTTTCTCCCCTCTTCTGGTATTGAGATATTATTATGCTCATGATATATCCTGGGGTTTTTTTTACCTCCCGAGGTGGCAGCCTTAGCAGAGGGGGGATGCGTCCTGAGCAAAATTTTATATTTCACTTTAAGTTTTATGGACCGCTGCTAGGCTGGCTTTGAGTAGGGATCATCGGTGCAAGGCAGTCCCACTCGAGTACTAGATAAACCTTTGCATGTTAATTGTATATTATGAGCACTATTCAAAACACTTTTTTTCACTTCACCACACACGCTGCAGTGTCGCGAGGAAAAAACAAGATGATTGATGTGGCATGCCAAAATAATTATCGGAACAGCATTTCCAGGCCTGTTACCGGCTGAAATGAAGCACGGATTCTGAGTGGTTGCTGTCCCCATGAATGCGGCAGGGGATCTGAAGGGCACCGAGTGTTTTCGATACGGAGAAGAGTCTGCAGCAGCCTGGGAGAAGGGCACACTCAGCCAAGACATCGTGAACGAGCAGAAGAAGGTGCAGGATGCCGACCTCGTCATTTTCCAGGTGCTTGCTCGTATCGGTGGTGCCCAGGGCACGCATGGAAGTTGGGGGTGCTGAAAAAGACTGAAGCTGAAATGGAGAGTGAAGGTGCAGCCCTTAATTGCTGCAAATAAAAAGACCCTTGTGGCACCAACCAGTAAACCACACCACAATGATGTTCTCTGATCATCTTAGTCCTAAACTGGCCAATCGCGCTTGATGCAATACAAAACCTTCCTCTCCTGCCACTGCTATTCTGTATCTGAGCACCGCTTGAGGGTACACAAATGCCACCTAAATCCGTGTTGAAATCACCATAATGATTGTGGCATGCTCGGCGCACTTTGAAAGTCTCTAAATTACAGACAATTTAACTTGTTCAGTTTGTGAACAACTAATGAGGTCCAATTTCCAATACAGATGCATAGAAGCCCATATACACGGACTTGCATTGACACTCACCACTCTGATTAGCACGGTTGGCTACATACGGTGCTACAGAGGTTCAACATGCATACATGAACACTTGTTTACACATCATAAGCTGCTCGCACTATTCATTTTGACACAGCCCCCTTGCAGGACTTTGATCTTTCACCGCATATCCTCTTATTATTGTGAGTTCCTATTGTTCCAATCTTTGTCTACAGTCTTTTCCCATCTTGTCTTGGGTCTTCCTATTTTGCATCTTCCGTGTGTCAGTTTGTTGCATAAGTTTCATGCTAACCTCCTCTGTGGTGTCCACACTTAGTAGATGTCCAAGCCTTGTAGTCTCCTCTTATTGATAATAAGTCTGCCTCTTGTCCTGATATCCACACAGATGCACCGATACACACATGAACACCCATATACAGTACGCAACAAAACAAATTTACCCATGCAACCTACATAGACTTTTAGGACGAGTGGTGTTCGCAAGCACCTATTAAGGCAGGCACGGCACACGAGGGAGTGGTGTGGTTCAGATATTCGTCATTGGTGTTGGCCATGAGCTGGAATCGAACTCGGGTCACTGGGTTCATATCGCCAGCGCACCAACCGCTACATTACCATTTCCCACATAGATATATACAAGCATTTACAGACACATTGACTCCCATATACACAAATGCATGGAAACACATGGTGCTTTACAGAAATATACTGCCTCATATTCATGATAATTAGTGGCATTTTGCCTGCGCACACTTTTTGTTCTATCTGTGTGGTATTTAAAATGCAGTAAATACTCCAATGGAATAGAACAAAAGGAGACGACAGAGCACACTCATGCAGTCGTTTACTTTCCTGTGTGTGCACGGGTTCATCACGTCAGTAATTAGCCTATTAAATAATTAACAAATTCACTTGTTCCAAGTGGCTTCATGAATGAGTTTTATCTTGTGCCAAATTATTGCGAAATGTCCCATTTCCAGGGATAAGAGCATTGATGAGTTTCTGATGTGTATATAATTAAGAATGCAACAGAGTAGCTCCTTCACAATTTGCCACAAGTTTATTAACTCTACGGTGTAAGTACAATCTACAGACATAGGAATCTATAGTGGCTTAAAAATTAATTAAGTGCACGAGCAAGTCAAACGAGTCTTAGACACACAATTCCATACGTGTGTAGTGGCATAGCGCTGGCTGCTGGCGGAAAAGGGTAACTGTGCTGTATGGGAGTACCCACGTCAGCAGGCCACGATAGACACGAGGGGAAAGGTCACAGAGGGTGCCCATCGGGAAGCCTCGGGAACCCACTAGTAGGTTCTAGAGAGGGGGCGTGGCCACGGCGGAGCGAGGCCACGCTGACAGTATAAGAAGGGCCCCTCTGAGGGACCTCGTGGCTGTTGCTGGAAGTGAGATCCCTGTCGTGCTGTTCAAGATCGTCGTCGTTACCATCTCGTCGTCGCTGCCGTCTTCACTCGATATTGCGCTGCTAGATCGTTGTTGGCTGTCTCCGTTCAGTGCCGTTAGTGTAAGATGATTAGTGTTGTGTATAGGCTAACAGCAGTAATAGTGTGTACCCACGTAGGTTGCGTATTATCCCGATGGTGTTCGTACAATAAAAGAAGTGCCTCCAAGTCTTACTGTCTCCGATTTAGTCACTACATGTGCATCATGGGCATAAGTAGTTTAACCCAGTATTGTATTGAGACCTGCGTGTGTGTGTCTACCCTGTGGCGTGCAGTTTCCCTTGTACTGGTTCAGCATGCCTGCCATCATGAAGGGCTGGATGGATCGGGTCCTCACCCGCGGCTTCGCTTATGGGTTCCCACAGTTTTATGAGGGCGGCCCTTTCACCGTACGTGTGCACACATTGTCCTTATTACCTTGATTGGCGATCTAGATCAGTGGTTCTTAACCTTTACTGCAGCCTGCACCCATTTGGTTCTCAGAAAGGGCATCTCACACCCCCAGGGAGTGCATGCACCCCAGGTTAAGAACCACTGATCTTGATGATCGCTTGTATATATACCACTGCTTGGATATTAGCGTGCGTGATGGGATCTTCTTTCCATGTCTCTCTCGTGTTGGCTTTTTTCGATGTTGCAGAAAAAGAAGGCTCTGATCTCCATCACCACGGGTGGGATGGAATCAATGTATGGACCTACAGGTGTCAATGGTGACATCAATGTCATCCTGTGGCCCATGCAAGTAAGATAAACCTGCAAATGTGACAATTGTGAATGGAATTCATGTTAGTTTTGATTATTTTCTTTGAACCTATCTACGTGACTTTACCGAAAGACCCAAGAATATAAAACAGTAGTTAATGTTGGGGGGGGGGAGCTTAAGCCCCTGCGTTAATGTAGCCCTGGCACCTCTGAGTCTAATCTAAGACGGACACTCGGATATGAGACAAGTCTGTACGATCCCTAATATATTCTGTACCGCTTTGTTTTTCAGCAAGGGATGCTGCACTTCTGTGGCTTCCAAGTTTTGGCCCCACAGATCTCATGGAGCCCTTCGTTCATGCCAGAGGAGGGTCGCAAGGGCCTGGTGGCCATGTGGGAGCAGCGACTGGCATCCGTGTGGCAGGAGAAGACGCTTAAATTTGCACCTCTTGAGCTTTTTGACCCCAAAAAAGGTTTCGTGCTCAATGATGACACCGTGAAGAATCTCTCCACCAAACCCCAGGGTCTCACCGTGGGCCAACATGCCGGCAAGCCTCTCCCTCCCAACAACCAGACCAAGGCCAACGATGCCTCTGCTGAATAACCAACCGCTGCTTGAAATAAGCAATCTGGTTGCTGGCATTTCACATGCACAAAATGTTCATTACGTACGATTGATTTATTGAAAGATGTTTAACATTTAGAATATAACTTGAGAAAAGGTGTATTCTTTAAAATTACATGTTCCAATGACAAGGCCTAATTGATTGCATAGCACCTTCCACCACCAAATGATTCGGTACAGAGGTGGAAGTCTTTTACTGACCATGCAGAGGTGATCAGGCAATGGGACGTCGATGAAGATGTAATGTTTGCGCTCACACAATCAGTTAATGTTTCTGTCTTTAAACCAGAATGTCCATTATTACAGTATATTCAGCATGTAAGCCATTGGAAATGTATTCTGTGGCATATTTAATAGATGTTGATTGATCATACTAAAACCTCATGTTGAAACGACACATTAATATCGTCCATACGGGTCATTTATATAATAAAAACTGGCTAAAATAGTTTATATGTATCTTATAAAATTGTGACTGATATATGAAAGGGTTTGTGAACTGTATGTGTTCACTAGTCTTGACTACATCAGTGCTCATTCGAAATAAATCTTGCAACATGAATGCCTGAAACATGTAACTATAAGTTGCCCAAAATAATTCATTGACCAACACAATTGAGAGCAACAGAAGCCACTGCACAAGTTGGTACTAAGGGAAGCGGTGCAAGAGCTGAAGTGATGGTGAGGCAAAGTTAAAGGATTTAGAGCCATCGATGGACGAGAACGAGGGAGAGCAATAAAATGTCGGAAGGCCTTTGGCGAATTTTTGGGGCGTTAGGAGCCGACAACGCAAATGTCAGTTTTAACCTTTATGGTTTTAATTCACGGTGAGTTACTGTACTGTATATTCGCTTTCAATGTTTACTTCCGTATTGCTTTTAGCTTGATTAAAGTTGGGGTTCCAAAATATTTAAAGTATCACTTAAAGTTGAAGTTAGAAATTGGCCATTTAAACAATTATCATGCTACAGTAATTGCCATTACCGTGCCATGGTGCACGTGTAGGTTTTGTGTTGATTAAGTGACAGACTCGGGTAGTCTGTGTACTGTCTATTTTACACTCGACACCCAGGGGTGGGGAACATTTCTTATCGATGTTTGCATATAACAAATACCTTTTGCAGTGTCGCATTAACGTGCACACTCGTGTCCCTGCAAGATGCCCTTGCAGTTACAGAAGTATGGATGAAAGCGTGTACTAAATCAGAATCGGAATATATGTACTGGAGGAATCCGATGAGCTATAAAGCTCTTTTTCACGTCCAGTAGGGGTGGGTCAGAATGTTACATCAACGAACAATACAAAAATACTTGGAGTACAAAGTATAAGAAAAGTAAGCAAATCAATAAAGATATATACAAATGAAACTACTTTTATTTTACCAAGTAAATCCCAATGAGATCATGGCTTCTTTTTCAGAAGCGACCTGGCCACATAGCTCAACGATGTGGCTTATGTGGAAATTTATAGCAGCCAAATAATCTAAATCTAATCTATACGTAGTCCGTGGCAGAGCAAAAGTGTAGAACTTCACTCGGCATCAAATACACATCATGGTGATGTATTTTCAGAAATTATTTTCCATTTTGATGTCACATACCGATGCAAAAAAAATCGAATGTTTTATGTTGTGATAGTGGCGTCTAACGGCCGCAGGGGTGACGTGAAACCGTCACATAGAACATTTGCAAATCAAATAAACGGATTCTTTCTTACACAAGCGAATCGTTATATCGTGGAAAGCTTAACTTATGGCATTCTTTCCCAAACTATTTCGGCCCGCGGCTCATTGAGCCGATGCAAACATTCCTACGGACCACCCAGCCCCGCAGCTCTGGTGACAACGTGTTCCCTTCTTTCTAAATGCCACTCGCACTAAATGATTTGTATTACCAGAACGTAACACTTGTTTTTTCCGCAGCTGTGAGGGCTTTTAGGGGGAAGGAGGCATTTCGATCTTAGGGCACTTTAATCAGGGTAGTTTCACGAACTTAATTTATCAATTAAATATGAGTAAAATATGAATTAATGTCCGAAACAAAAGGTATAAACATTGTCATTATTTCCGGGTCAACCTGAGTTTGAAGTAACCCGCTGACCACCTGAAGGAATGTGGTGGACTGCGCGTGGTCCGGGTGCCACACTTTATTGCTTATGCGTCCATATCGTGCCACAGAGATGAGAGATGAGCTGGAGAGTTGTTTTACCACGCGTTAAAATTCACAAAAAAATACCGTGCAAATGTAATGAAAGCAAGACGCGCCAGAAAAAGTTAGGTACAGGTTTATATGTTGAACTTATTTTGCAGCGTACGTAGTCAACGTGACAATCGGATGTGAGGGGGAAGGAGAACAATCTAAACACAATAAGCAGGTACAGGTGCAAGTACAGTTTTAACATTTCCACAGAAATGCGTATCCATACCCAAACTTCCTATGAGCAAGGCTCGTTACGGACGCGCCGATATAAGTTCGACATGCCTATTCGAAAGAACCAAGAATATTAATCCCTGCACTCACGAAAGCTTTAAATCGAAATGTATACCACCTATTCTACACGTATGCAACTTCAAGTTGCGAAATCTCGCGTGTACTCGAGTGGCGCAACGCGACCCACGGCCGACCTTGCGTTACCGGCGTCAACGAAAGCCACGTGTCGTGCGAACAAGTTGTCGCTCCAGACTTAGCCGGCGACAAAGTCAGCCTCTGGGTGTCCAGTCTCAGGTGAATACAATAGCATTGTGCAACGGCGTGGAATGCGCTGGTAGTGACTTCATTAATTTTATTATATTACTTCATTCTTGTCTCCCCAGGAAAGCCCCGCTGAGCATCCTAAGCCTTCTTTAGGAAGGTTCTGCCAAGTTTTTGCAAGAGGCGATGCAATTATGTATACTTCCGATCGAGTAATTTGGAGATAACGTTTTTGTTTAATCTAAAATTTGGACCCTAACGTCAGCACACAATGGGCGATTGCTGCGTATCAAAGTGCCCCCGCATCTGCAGTAGATTTGTGCGCGAGACTGGAGGAGAAGGCGGCGGCTCGTGGGTGATGAGAACGACGATTGCGCTCTCCGTGGTGCTCATGTTTATTGTTGGTCTTAAACCGGCGGTGCTAATTCCGCGTTTATGTGACGGGGGGCCGATACTTCTCAACAAATGCTGCCGCTCGCCGAGTGGTGTTACATTTAACGACCAAAGGGACGATGGTTGAGTACTCAACCTTTGGTAGGTAATTAAAACTGGAAGGTAAGTTGGTCATTAAAGCCATAGAACCTCTGGTTATATAGTTTTAGTTTGTATGATGATGGTGGAGATGATGTGGCTGAGAAGACACTGGGCAGGGTTATGAACTCGCATTCTCACGATTCGGAGTCTGCATGGCTCAAGTTACTTTCTGAAGAAGTTGTCTCAACATCCCATCACCTTCTTTGGTTCTTTCGGTAAAGTCACGTAGAATGAGAATAAAATAATAAATTGACAGCGCTGTCCTCCAGACAGTCTCGTCCCCTTCACCTGATGAAGGCCGCTTGTGTTGTGGCCGAAACGTCGTGAGAATATTATTGTGTTATCTTATTTTATCAATTCATTATTTTATTCTCATTCTACGTGACTTTACCGAAAGAACCAAAGAAGATGAATCCTTGCAGTCACGAAAGCTTTAAATCGAAATCCCATCACCTCTCTCGGCACCCAAACAACAAGCCTGTGTGTACATTTGAGCCTGCAGCGACACCACCTGGACAATTAATGCAGCGCAATTTGTTAATAAACAGGACAGCAATATAGTTTGCTTTCAACTTGTCAACGAACTCAATAACATGATTATATGGCGTAACAAAGTAGATTACAAAGTAACATTCGCGATCAATATGAATATAACAAATTTCATGTACAGTCCGACATGTTTTGCTAAACAAAAGAAAACTTTATGAAGGGGCACGACTGGAAAACAACAGAATCTGTATGCTTCGGTGCATTACTGTAGATGTGTAAATATGACTCACTAGCTTCTTTGCCCGTCTTAGGACAGAAGCTGTAATATTTACAAAAAAATTGAGCAGAGTATAATTGTATCTTGTGTAAATTTAATGGCAGTGAATCTTGCACAAATGTATATCAAACACTTCACTGCATTTCACTGTAGCACTGTATTTAACTGACCTTCAATTTGTTCAAATTCACTGCTCTGATACTTTATTCTCTACTGCTTTCGGTCGCTGGGGTTGAAATAAATAGGAATTCGATACAAAATCTGGAAATCACCGAGAAATGTCTATTTTACCATAATGTAGAAGCATAAATTAGACTTACCTTTTGTCTCAAGTGCTGAAGAAATGAATAAAGACACAAAATCCACTTTGTTGCTGCGTATAATTATTTATAAGATTACCTTTCAATAAAGAAACGTCAAACTTAAAGCGAATTTGCCAAAATTAATATTTCCGCTCGACCTTCTGCGTGAGCGTAAAAATCCACCCGCTCATGAATATTAATGATGGGGGTGCGGCATGTGGAGTGACGTCACACGCGGGACACAGACATCCTTGGTAATTATAATTTAAAGTTGTAAATCCTTTACAATTACAAATACATGCCCATATTTTATACACAATACTGCACTTCTAAAATCAACGTACATCCGTTGGTTTTCAATTAAAAAAACATGTTTTAAGCACTTAAGATTACGTTTTTGTCATTAGGAGACAAGCAGAAGCATGACAATTTACTTTCTTTTAGATAAAATCCACACCAGCATATGATGCGCCGTTTGTATTGTAAAATCACAAAGGCCTCACAGTTGCCAATAACTGAACATTTTAACTGATAAACACGACCGAAATATGTCATTTCTTACATTATGGCCCAAGATACTCGTGTCTCTCTTGCACGTATCTAATTAACTGCATGAGCAATTTGTCAATTTGCAATGCAGAGTGGCAAATAACTCAGGGCACATATATCACGGTAGTTTCGAGATGTAATACAAAATGCAGTCATTAAATCAAGTTTCTGTGATTGGCCCTATGTTGTCGGGCCAATTCCATAAACCGCAGTGCTAAATAAAGAGCACATTGAACTATGATGTAATATATTACTGTGCCGTACTTGTCAAATGTGTGCCTGGTAAAAGTGCCAAGACCTCTATGTATTTTATCGAGGAATTGCCATGTGTCCAGGTTATATCTACAGTATATTGTTTCCATTATTATTACGCTTGTGTACCCAGAAAAGCCTGATCGAGTTTCAAACCGAATTTTCACGAGTGTCCTGCCAAGTTTTCACAGAATGAAATGTGGATGAGCAAATCGAGTGTGGTGCACGTTTGTTTTATTCCAGTCTGTTTTAGAGTTCGCTGTGGGTGGGTTCTGTGACATGAAACTGCACAACACCACAGAAGGGGGCGTTGATCCCGAACCAGGATTTTAACTCTCAAAATTCTGGCTGAAATGCGCATTGCACTCTCCACTGCACTCTGGCCACTGTTCCACATGCAATACCGCAATGCAATCCACATTTAAAAGCAGAGCCATTGCATATAAATGTACGCAAATTATTTGTACCATACTCTTCTGTCTGTGTATTACATTTTATGGTTTTTTTTACAGATCCAGTGGTAGCACAGTGGTTATCACACTTGGCTGTCAGCAATCATTAGACACTTCATTTGCCTTCAAAGTGCACCTAGCCTGGCGCACGTGCTGTCATGGTCACCCAGTTGCGAATGGGAGTTGTTTTTTTATGGTAGCGTTGTGGTCAATCATCTTGCATTAGACGTTTCGGGGCACGCTGTCGATGTATCCTACAACCATTAGTCTTCCACTGCTGGATGAAGGCCTCCCCATGCCGTGTGAGTCGCGGGGGTTACAGTACATCAATGGCACATCAGTCTTTTCCATTACTGTATTGTTTGAATTTACCCAGATTACCATTGTAGCATACGGTCGCGGTCTTTTAAAATTAGTGCAGGGATTGACGTCAGCGTTGTAGGGGGTTGGGAATTCCGATTCTGCGAGGACTGTTACAATACTATGCTGCAGTATACGGGAACAAATACAACTATTTCAGTATGTAACAAAACTTTCTATACAAATGTGTACAATCACATCAAACAAGTTACGTCAGCAACACAACTGTCGTGTAAACAAAAAGTAAGTCTAAATATAAAAATGTGAACACTCAAGTGTGAACGTGTCAATACAGTACTCTTAATAAAATCTTAAATCAAACTTAATTCCGCACTCCCCGTTTCTTTCCGCATAATCTCGGCAGCCCCCTGGCCCACCACGTTCCTGTGAAGACCAACTCACTGCATTGGCTGCGTCTTACACAAAGGGCGGCCACAATTCTGCGGCTGCTGCTTCTATTGCTGAAGCTCGCCTAGCATCAAGTGGGACGTTTGGCCAACGACTACAACCACATGCCAACAACCAACGTTGGACCAACGTTTGCATACTTACTAAAAGTCTCTCTCCCCCACCTCGGCCCGCTCAATCCTTCCCTGAATGTCATTCTTCTCCAGCTACAATTAATCCCGCTGGGTTTGCCCCCCAGCTACAATTAATCCCGCTGGGTTTGCCCCCCACTAATAAACTCTACATCGGCACGCGTCTATCAATCCCATCTCTGCACCCGTGTTTTTCCCCCCACTCCAACTTGTTCCACCTAAACAGCACCACCATCATCATCACCACTCATTGCCTCTGATCTCATTCACTGCCACCAAAGACAACGATCGTTAGCCTCAACAAGATCGTTGCGGCAAGTGCTTTTAGGTGGGAACGGCACACGATGGGGGGGGGGGGGGGCAAGCACTACGCCCGGTCCGCCTTTGTCTCCCCAGCGGCGATGTTTACACACCGCACCGAGTACTCATTTGGGGCTGAGTCGACCAAGGGGAGACCCAGGGAATTAAAGAGATAATTAAATAGTCACTGGTGGCTGTGAGCGGGAATCGAACTCGGGGCGTCGGGTTCGTAAACGCAACGCGGTAACCGTTGCACGACCGCTCCCCAAACGAACACATTCACAACGCAAACATAAATTACATCACTATAAATTACACTGATATATAAATTCCTTCATTTTCACCTATTCCATGGACGTAATCAGTCATATAATTACATCATCCCCACACCGCAACCCATCTTCTGACGAACTAAAAATTAACTTTAAATAACCACGTGACCGTGTCCCGCAATCTCGCCACCTGCCGATAATTAGCCTTGGTCTTCATCACTCCGTGGTGGGGGGATTCACAACACAATCATCACCTGGGCAAACACCACTTCATTCATCATTCATTTTTGTTAACGAGTCTCTCTTCCTCGGATTACACGGAATGCACCAGTTTCCCCTCAACAGGTATTGTATAGTCAAGCAAATATTGTGAGGCGCCTTTAATAAACCGGTGTGTGCGGGCGAGACCGGATTTGTACAATTGATACAAGTTGGGGGTGCGTGTTATTTTCCGGTGCATCGGTGGCGAGATGTTAACTACCTCGCCTGGTATACAGGAGGGGGTCGTGGGTTCTATTCCAACCCTGTCGCCTGAATGTTTGGAGTAAGCAGATTCACTTTCCCTCCCCGTGGTTGCCTGAGTTTTTCTCTGGGTCCTCCGGGTTTTCACCTCCACATTTAGAAACATACCTTTAGAGTATTTGGCTGCTATACATTTCCACATGAGAAGCCACTTTTTTGAGTTATCATTTGTGGCCAGGTCGCTCCTGAATAACGAGCTATACAGCTCAGTGGGCCTTTCCTGGTAAATGTATTTTATTAACCACTATTGTATTCGCATAGAAACTCATATTTTTGGGGAGGAAAATAAAATATAAAAATCTAGACCTAAACAATTCCCTCATGTACGATTTGAACTTAAATTGCACTGTAAAACAGCTTTTGTAAAAGTAAAGCCCCAGCTATATTTAACGTGTCTGTACTGTACGTTGTTTAACGTCAACCAGGCTTGTGTGTGACCACGTGTGACATTTGCTCTCTTTTTTTAACTGGAATTAATAGCATAAAACCCTTGTGTGTAGAAACGTACTTTTAAATGGGCGAATTAAAACCGCTACTTTTACACAACTACATAAAAAATACATTTGCGTTGTTTATTTACCACAAATTTGCCACAACGGCAAAAAGAAAACTCTAGATTAAGAGGTAATCCCTCTGATCTGACACCACGACGGAGTCGTGGACGAAACCAAACCCCGCATTGACGGGGGGGAGAGATCGACGAAACCATCGCGTGGAGGCACAGTGGCCCGCGTGCTCACAGTGGAACAATTCCACAATAATTGAAATCAACTTCGTCGCCGTCGTGTTTTACCGTCGTATCGAAGCCGAATAACGGACAATCTGCAACAAATTAGCAATAGAAATAACTGTGAGACGTGTGCGATCGATTCGTATTATTAGTATTACTATTTAAAGGGGGCGGCTCCGGGGCGCCGTGTCCTTCCTCCCCAAGATGGCGGTGTAACGCGGCCATGTTCCACGGCGGGGAGACAGAGAAAAGGGGGAATAATGAAAATTTCCCGCGTTTCTCTTCCGACCGTTCCAAACAGCAATGAATCTTGACTCGCTCTCATTGGCCCTATCGCAGATCGGCTACCTGGTGGACAATTTGACCAAGAAGAATTACAAGACGAGCCAACAGGAGATCGCTCATGTAAGTGCCTGGTGTGGGCCCTCGATGGCCTCGCCTCTCCCCTCCTTTGTCTCCTAGTACACCTTTTGTTGACGTTTCCCCTCTAATTCTACCCCCCCCCCCGTGTTCTCTTGTCTTGAGATGTTTCGGGTGGCTGTGTTGTGTTCGGCGGGGTGAGACAGAGATTAAAATTAAAGCGACGGGAAGTCTTGGAAGCCTTAGCTTTGGGGTGGCGCCTGCGTGCTTTCGTAAATTGCGTGGTGTTTTCCGTGGGCTTTATTTCCTACATAAATACACTGTTTGAGCATGCACTAGTGTATTAATGTATAACTAATGTCCCTTTATTTATATAGGAACGTCTCGTTGAGTTTCAAGACTTTTTTTAGGAGAGGCCTGCAATGGGATGTTTGTCCTATTTAGGCCAAACTCCTTTAGTATAATTAAATGTGGTAGGTAATCGGAGAGCCAGGTGAATCCCACCACATACGATATGACACTAAAACACGCATTGGTCCGCACAGATCGCTTCAATAATACATTTGCTACTGCCATGCCCTGACCACTACGCAGCCTATGCCAACGGCACATTTGGGAAGAAAAGTGGTGTTCGTAAAATCTCCTTAATTCTCCCGGAGACTTGGGATGTGGTAAATGTGATCAGATATAGTAGTTACATTTATATCTTGTGGGAAATTTAATAGTCTAGGGTTTGGCTTTGGAAATCCCAGATGCCAAGGGGCACAAATGGCCGCCTCTCGTGAGTCATGAACACAAACTGGACAGTGCTGACGGATAAGAGTTGAAATGTTCACTTTTATTTGCAATGGTTCGTAAAATCATTGCTGTGTGTTTTTGAAGGTTCACGATTGTACGTTCGCCTTATTCTGCCACGGTTTTTTTCCCGTCCTATATTCAAAAGTAAGGCAGTTTGGCAATCCCTATTACTTTGCTGATTGCCTTTTTCAAAGAAATGAACGCGACTGACCGCGATGAATGTGAACACAGCACATCACGTGAACACAACACTTGGCCGAGTGGTGGCGGCGCAAGTCTAATCCAGTGCTCGAGGCGAGAGTGATACATCACACGTGTAGGCCTTAAAGTGTTATACCCCTGGCTTGCCAGAAGAATGCGGTACAGTAACAATGGTGGACTCGACCTGTTCCATCTGTTATGGGATAGGGTTGCCCGCCTCGCGCGCTTTGGTTTTCTCCGTGCGCTTCGCTTAACTCGTGTATTAATACTCAACTGAACCTCTTAATACATATAGGACGAGTTGGGGAAATTGTTCGCGCTGGCTCACTGCCCGTCTGCATTCCAGCTTGCCTGTGGTTGCTCGAAGTGCATTTTGCATAAACGATACGATATAGAATTTAGCTAGACCGGCAACGGTATTGTTTTGTTAATGAGGCATATGTCCATATTGATAAGTATATCATCAGTCGCCAAATGGTGTATTTCCTTCATTCCATCCGTCCCTCACGGCCCTCCGGCTATAATTTGTTTCGGCTTATTTGTATGGCTGAAAAAGACGTAGGTCAACTATTATAATTTTACAGTCAGATGGTTGTGCCAGGTAATTGCGTCACGAGTAGAATAGTTTTGCTGTGATGCCTCTTTCGTATTTATCAATCGGGTATGGGGGTCATACGTTCCATCATCACTCAGTTGCACACCGAAGCATTTGTGCTTAAAGTTTTTGCATCTGCTATAGATTGTGAGATGTGGTTTATGGTTGCCCATATGCTGCATGGAAAATCAAAGATCTGTCGGATCTTGCACGTGATGTTTGTAACTTGTGGTCTCCAAGCATCAGGTTTGAAATTGCATTATAGAAGGGGTTTTTTTCAATTGTCTCTTCACATGAAAATATCTGGATTACCAGGAACTCCGGATTCTTTTAGAACATACGCTGTTAATGAGTTATGAAACTGTTAACGGGCAGACCTGCAGAATCTCCCTTTGTGGGCCTGGTTTTAAAACTGCCTTGTTTGTCTTGTGTACCCAGCTTGTGAGCAACCACGGCCCCGAGGCAGACAGACATCTGCTTCGCTGCCTCTTCTCTCATGTGGATTTCAGCGGCGATGGTAAAAGTAGCGGAAAAGATTTCCATCAGGTACAAACGTTCTCTGTTGCTAATCGTTTGTATTGTATACATGTTCATTGTCACTCAAATGTTGTGTTTATGGCACAGTATTTTTTGTTACCTTGATGGCAATCTTTGACATTTTGTTGACTTCCCAGACCCAGTTTCTGATCCAAGAGTGCATTGCGTTGATAACCAAGCCAAACTTTGTATCAACGCTTTGCTACGCCATCGACAATCCCTTGCACTATCAGAAGGTATGATATTTGTTTCTTCAAATATAATACCATAAATTTTTAAAGTTCGTGGTAAATGAGTAATGTTGCTATCAATGCTTTAACATAACACTTGTTTTTGCTCCCATCTGTTTAGAGCCTCCGACCATCCCCTCATTTGCTTACTCAGCTCAGCAAAGTGTTGAAGTTGAGCAAAGTTCAAGAGGTATGTAATTATTTTGATTTTGAGTTTCTTTTAATCACATACACATTTTAAGATGTGCTTAATGGTGTTTTCTTTGTAAATTAACTTTTAACCTTTGTTAAATTTCTAGGTGGTGGTTGGTCTTGCACTGTTAAACTCTTCGAATCAAGACCTCCAGGGATTTGGTAAGTGTTTGGAAGTAATTGTGTACATTTGTGAAAAAATACTTAATAACATTTTTTTCAAGTAGAGTTTCGTAATGTAACTGGAGTGGTTTTGTTTGTCTCAGCGGGGCAGTTTGTGAAACAGAAGCTGCCGGATTTGCTGCGATCGTACGTTGATAGCGAGGTTGGTGGGCAGCAGGAGGGTGGCTTCCAGGACATTGCCATCGAGTTGCTGCATCTGCTGCTTTCTCTGCTGCTCTACGGGCCGCGGGGAACTTTTTGCGTTGCCCAAGAGCAGCTGCAGGCTTTCCTGCAGACATTACGCAAAGGTATGTGTGTGGCTGTGGTTTTGCATTAAAATAAAATAAAGTTGCAAACAGTGTTCTTTAAGAGGCAATAAACCTAGAAGTTGAGATCAAAAGAACAAAAGGTGCTATTTGTGACCATAGGATCAGTTTTCCCATCACGTCTTTGCGTTCCACTTGACACCACCATACTGTATTCTTAGTTTTTTCGGTAAAGTCACGTTGAAGAGAAACAACAAAATAACAAAATATATATAAAACAATAAAAAATTCTCGCGACGTTTCGACCATAACTCAAACGGTCATCATCAGGTGTGTCGGTTTGCATAAATTTATTTTGAAAACGGCATATTTATTTATCTATATATATATAAAAAAAAATAACGTTTGCGTCACGCGCAACGATTGGCAGTTTGCCCAGGACTAGTCCATCTATTTTTTGAAAAGAGGAGGGGGGAGACGAAATTTGTTTTTATGTATGCTGTCTGAAAGCCACTGTAAGCGTGAACAATCAATCAAGAACTGAAATGATTTATCAAATCTTTCCAATGATTGCTAAGATAGAATCCATCTTCTCGGTTGAAATTGTCTCTGTGTTTGTATATGTGGATAGCCTCATGAACGAATCTCTCATGGAAGCCAGATGGCTTACAAAGAACCTCCGTCTTGGAAAAGTCAATGGCATGTGAGCCTACTGAATTAGAACAATGATCTGCTACGGCCGAGGTGTTGGTCCTACCGTGTTTAAGGTCTGCTTTATGTTCACGAATGCGGTCCGAGATATGGCGTTTGGTTTCTCCAATGTAACTACTACCACAGAGGCAACTTAGTTTGTAGACACCAGGGTATTGTATGTCCGGAATCACATCTTTTACAGACGGAACCAGATCACGGATTTTATGTAATGTGTTGAAACGGACCTGGATCTTGTGTTTATTCAAGATTTTGGAGATCTTTTTTGTGATCCCAGCAATGTAGGGTAAAGTGATGGTTTTGAAAGGCTCCTCAAGAGGGTTCTTCTTCATGGTTTGAGTGATAGCTTTGCGGATTGTATAGTCGGAGTAACCATTAGCCCTAAGAGCTTGGTGTACGTGCTTATAAAATGTGCACGTTGTTTTAAGCCACCTCAAATGTGTCAATGGTGGTAACATCTTGGTTATGAATCATTGCCTAATGCTATATACCTATGAATACAGTATAGCCCTCATACTGCCGTCTTGTGTTTCCTGGGTTTTGTAGACAAGCCCCCTCCCCTGTTCACTTGAGGAAAGTGGCATCTTTGTGTGTAACTGTTTCTATTGTGAATGTCGCCTCTGATAAGTTTCCCATTGTGTGCAGAAAGGGTTAGAATTAGTTTAATGTTTTTTTACAGCAAATGAACTTCTGGTTTGTGGAGTTCTGGTTTTTCATGAGGTTTGTTTACTTTCTTGGACAGATTTCCCGAGGGAACGTTGCCCGGTGGTGCTATCACCGCTGCTATATCTTGACAAGGCAGACCTGCTGATGGACCGCCTCCTGCCTGATACATCCGGCATGGCCAAAACCTCAATGGAAGGCTCCTTGGCAGACCTCATGCAGGAGGTTGGATACAGCTGCTGTTCCAGGTTCGCATGAGGTTATTTTCTAATTTAAAAAGTCAAGGTGTTTTGGCTTTACGTACAAGGGTATGGAATTTCTAACATCGTACATTTTTTTTTGCAGCATTGATGAATGCCGTACCCTCATCGTGCAGTTTGGCGTGAGGGATGTACAGGCATTGCAGGTGGCTCGGGTGTTGGGGATGATGGCAAGATCTCACTCCAGCTTGACAGATGGGATGCCATTGCAGGTAACTGTCATATTGGCTGGTATGCAGCATCTCTCTTTAAGCACATCTTAAACGTCTGACGATTATTTTAAACGTCCCTCTCTTTGCAGTCTATATGTGGTCCTGGAGGAAGCATCTGGAGTGATGGGAAGGATAAGAGTGAATCGACTCAAACTCATACTTGGAATGTGGAAATTTTCATTGACGTTGTCAAAGACCCTGTAAGTATTTTAAGCTCATTGACTTGGATTGCTCTGTATACACTGGAGTTGTAATTTCTGGCATGTTTATTATATTTATAAACTATTGCCTTAAAGATGGTGTTGTTTTTTTCCAGAACCTGCACATTAATTTCAAGGAAGTGGCTTATGAGTTGGATCACCCTGGCTTTCAAATCAAGGATGGAAAGGGACTACAGATCGTTGTTTATGGCATACAAAAGGGATTGGGCATGGATGTCTTTCCAGTGGAACTTGTTTATCGTCCCTGGAAAAACACCGACGGGCAGGTATATTTGCCATTGATTTGTGTTTTTCTAAATTGTCTTCTGCTCGTGATTTATTTTTTAACGATTTATGTATCAATCATGAATATCTTTGTTTTACAGATGTCTTTCATTCAGCACTCGTTGCTCAACCCAGATGTGTTTTGCTTTGCCGATTATGTCTGTCATACTGTGGTCACTGACATCCTCAAAGCCCCTCCAGAGGATGACAACAGAGAGATTGCTACCTGGTAAGTATTATTACAAGTTCTCACTGCACTATACTTTAGGTTACAGAAATCAATTTTGAAAATTATTCTAAAACTAAACATTTTAATGCTCAAATTATTTTGTGCAAACCCTATACCCTTGTGTGCCTTTCGTAGGAAATCACTGGATCTAATGGAAACATTGCTGAGACTGGCAGAATCTGGGCACTATGAGCAGGTGAAGCAGCTGTTCAGCTTCCCACTCAAGCACTGCCCAGACCTGCTGGTGTTGGCGCTGCTACAGATCAACTGCACCTGGAACACACTGCGCCATGATCTCATCTCCTTGCTGATGCCCATCTTCTTGGGGAACCACCCCAACTCTGCCATCATCCTACACTACGCCTGGCACGGGCAGGTTTGTAGTGCTCGCACTGGGGTTGCAAGATTATCGCAGTCATGTTTTTGCTCCTCCGTCTGGCTTCAGATGTGAATTGTGACCAAATATGATGGACATTATTTCGACAGGGGCAGTCTCCTACCATCCGACAGCTCATCATGCACGCCATGGCCGAGTGGTACATGAGAGGAGAGCAGTACGATCAGACGCGCCTCTCCCGCATACTCGATGTGGCCCAAGACCTAAAAGTACGCACTTTTTTCCGTAGTTGAGTGATCGTGGGGGGGAAACGCTATTTAACTTGTCTTTCCAGTGCACTACCTTTGAACTTGCTCTACCATACTGTGGTAGTGTAAGCCAAGCAGTGGTGCTACATAAAATATCTTGCTATAACTGGGGTTTTTCATTTTCTCCAAGATTGAAAAACTCTTTTAAAAGTAAGACACAAACGATCGTTATATTTTTGTTGATATTGTTTAGTTTAAACAAATGAATGGATTGTGTAGTGTCAAAGGTTTAAATCCCTGTTTTACAGGCCCTCTCGATGCTGCTAAATGCCACGCCGTTTGCCTTCGTCATTGATTTGGCTGTGCTGGCATCTCGTCGCGAATACCTAAAGCTTGACAAATGGCTCACAGACAAGATCCGTGAGCATGGGGTAGGTTCAAATACTTTTTTTGTAAAATGTAAGTCTGTTTGAAACAACTAACATGTTCTATTTCGCATTCCTGAATGAGATGCATCCCCGATTAAATCTTTATATATAAATACCCAAGCTTTATTCTGAGCTATCCAAAATTTGAATCTTTGACTAAAGACCTGGTTTAAGACGCATTAGGTGACGCCACAGTTCGTCATTATATTAAAATGGATTCGACTTGAGTGAAGTCACGAGGGTATTGAGGTGACATGCCTTCCTTGAACTTTAAAGTCTAATGAAGCTTCAAACTTACCCAGAATAATAGTTTTGTGTCCAAATATTTTTGTGCATTGCATTAAACTATAAAAAATATAAACATTTACCTGTTTGTGGTTGTGCTCCAGGAGCCATTCATACAAGCTTGTGTAAGCTTCCTGAAGCGTCGCTGCCCTTCAATCATGGGTGGTCTTCCCCCTGAAAAAGAACAACCGAAGAGTGCCCAACTTCCACCTGAAACCTTGGCTGCCATGTTAGCCTGCTTGCAGGCCTGTGCAGGGTATGTTTATAGTGGCAGAACATGTTTTGCATGGTTGTCTAGACAACGAGATAGTCTGTAATTATATTATCCTTTTATGTAAGATAGACTAAAAAGGTATGTAACTTGATAACATTTTTTCCAACTTACTACTAAAGTATGTTCCACGTTTTTTTTAGTTCACTCGGGTTATATTTTCTCTGTTTGCATGCAGCAATGTATCGCAAGAGCTTTCGGAGACTATACTGACCATGGTAGCAAACTGCAGTAATGTGATGAATAAGGCTCGGCAGCCTCCACCGGGCGTAATGCCCAAAGGCCGTGTTTCAAGCACGAGCACACTGGACTCCATCTCGCCTGTGCAGGTCAGGACACCTGAGAGGGTAATTACCTTTTTTGTTCTACACCTAATTTTCACCTGCGTGAAATAAGCTTTTATTATTGAAGATCAAAGTGCACAGTAACAAAATATATACTGTCTTTTAATGACTCATTAGTGCTACATAGCAGCAGTAAAATGTAACTTCGGTTTTAATACATTTAGGTGTGCTTACGGCTGGAAATGTACAGGCTTTGCATAAAAGTGCAGCAACTTTAAGTTTCACGTTTTTGTTCCCTCTAATTATAGTTGATCCATTTGTTTTTAAAATGCCATTTTGAAATAGCTGTGTGCTGTATAACATCCTATATTATTGACCGTGATGAAACCCAATGCTGGTCTGTTCCTTCAGCTGGATGCACTATCCAGTATTGCCTCTCTCAACATCAGTGGAGCAGCACCTGCCCACGCCGGTGGTATGCAGGCCTTTCCACCCAACCTTGGACAAACCTTCAACGCACCTCCGTCACCAGCCAAGGCCTTTCCACCGCTCTCAGCACCCAGCCAATCTCCATTCTCCAGCCTGGGGCTTACCTCCCAGCTGCCCGTGCCAGGTTAGGTCTTTTCTCGAATGAATGTATATTGTTTTAATAGTGTATAATTTAACGAGCGCTTCCAATCCTTTGATCTAAGATTTTTGAAGAACTACAATTTTTACAGTATTGTGCACCTACTTTGAACCTGTGCATGGCTCTATCAGTAGTGGTACAGGCCAAGCATATAGGTGCTATACAAAGTCTTGCTATAACTGGGGTTTTCTTGGAATATCTTCAACTTGAAAACTCTTTTAAAAGTAAGAAACAAATTATCAGTCATCTAATGCAGAAACATTTTTAGATGGCTTGTCTACAGAATGTGCCGATTCACACATTGACTTGCCAATGCAAGTTTATTTCGGGATAACACTTGCTAATGATGCATTCTGTGGGCAAAACCATTTTAAGGAAGGGGTTATGTTAATCGACTCTGAAAAAGAGCTTAATAGCTCATCAGATTCCTCTTCTAAATACAGATTCTGATTGACTGCACATTTACATTGGTAACTATAATTGAAGGTCTTGGAAGTGGAGGCCTGAGTGGGATGAGCAGCTCGAACCTGGGACTGCAAGGCGTTGGCACAAGCGATCCATTCAGCCAGCGCAAGCTCAACCTCCCGGGGATAAACCCCCCAGCCTTCCAGCAGAGTAAGCTGAAGCCGTGTAAGTGGGTGGTGTGTTTGGTCCATCCCAAGCTGCTGCATGCTAATAATTCATGCTTTGATCTCCTAACCTCTGGTTATACAGTAGCTTACCAATGTATATCCTTGTTAATACATCGCTAAATTGGTGTGATACTTCATAACCATTTTTGTCTTTTGTGCTTTGTTTAGATTAACTTAAGTCCTTGTAATTGTCAGCATGCACTTGCTCTATCTCACTTGTTGCTGCATGGAAATGTCCTAGTAGCTATTACAATTTGCTTTTCGTCAAGTAAAGAAAAAAGCGCTTATCTGTTTAACATGCATTATCTTTTCTGGACATTCTTCAGAGGTCCCTTTTTTTGCTTGGATCACAAGCCATTGTCATCCTCGTGGAATCAGTTTTCATGGCTTTTAACAATTCCTTTTGATCACTGCATTTTAGCTCTTTGTGGCTGTTTTGCTTGGCATTGCTCTTCATGCTTTCCACTAAGCCATCCTGAGTGAATGAGTTGAGTGATTTGAAATTGTCATTTGTTCTTTGTGTATTCATAAGTTACTTGTTGCTTTTGGAAATCATTCTAGTGCATGACATAATATCCTTAATTGATGCTATAACATACCTTCATATGCATCGTTCCTGTAACTTGTAAATATTTTTGGTAGTTTAATTTGTAATATGCATGAATGTGCTGTTCTGGTTCTGAGGTACTAAGTAGTGTTTTTCTCCAGCTGACCTGTCACAGGTGTCTCCAGAGATGAGTCAGCAGTTCAGTAAGGAGATTGATGATGAGGCAAACAGCTACTTCCAACGCATCTACAACCAACCCCCCCACCCCACCATGTCTGTGGATGAGGTACGTACTCGGTTAAACCCCACCTTTCAAAAAGCTGCAATCCAAAATATAAATAGCTCTTGTAGATGTATACCAAGGCTGTGTCCCAGAAGGTCTGAAAATTTAAATCTTCGTTAGTAAGAAACTACAGAATTTTTGCTCCTTCCAAGGGATATTAAAAGTTCTAACTTTAACAATGTCATTTATGCAGTCTTACTGAAGGTAAACTTTTAAGTGTAAATTTCTCAGACTTGACAGCTTATATTCAATTACAAAATTATCTGTTCGTATTACGTCTTAAGAGTTGTATTTTGTCAACGTAACACATTTCTTACTGATTGACTGTGTCGGGTGGTGGAGGGTTACGACACAAATAATGCGATCTAGCCCAAACTCCTTTATTATGAATTAATATTGCTTACTGTTTGTTTTTTTCGGTAAAGTCACATAGATATAATAAAAAATAAAATTATATAATAGCATACGACGTTTCGATTGCAACACAACCAATCATCATCAGGTACAGAAGAGCTAAATTTAAGAGAGAGAGGAAACACAACCGCAGATATATACACAGACCCGAAGTAGAAGGAATTAACACAGACACACCAGGAGACACAGAGACGGAAGAGCACACTAAATCAAACAGGGTTTAGCAAAATTTGGAAACTATAAAGCAACACAGACGGTCGGTTAAAACACAACGCATGGGCTGGTTGATTACGCTATTCAAAGATTGCTAAATTGTAAGTTAAGTGTGAAATTTAAGAGTGATAGAACACAGACCGCAAAGAGACATATGGGGAGAGACACGCATACAGTGAAGAAGCAGCATCTGTGTCGAAGCGGAGGGGCTGGGACTCGGAGACAATGGGACACAAATTAGCATGAAGAGAGCGCATATCAAAGGACAGTACGGGTAGAGGGCACGAGTTGTCTCACACACGCAGGCAGAGACAACACAGCGATACAAACCCAAGTCAAGATACAAAGGCAGATACACCAGCAGGGACAACACAAAGACACAGACTTCATACCTCCCCGTAGAGGTGGTTCGAACTTGATTAGGTGCTTTTGTGACTGCAGGAATTACTCTGGTTTTTTCGATAAAAGTCATGTAGAAATAATAATGTTGCTTGTTGGATTTTAGGTTTTTGCCATTCGCTCTGGTTTTACTTTTTAAAGAAGGGCTGTACATGCTGCTGTCTGTTCAGGTGCTGGAAATGTTGCAGAGTTTCAAGGACTCGAACAACAAACGAGAGCGAGAAGTGTTCAACTGTATGCTGCGCAATCTTTTTGAAGAGTACCGCTTCTTCCCACAATACCCGGACAAAGAGCTGCACATCACAGCCTGCCTGTTTGGGGGCATTATTGAGAAGGGGCTCGTGACATACATGGCTCTGGGCCTTGCCCTACGCTATGTGCTGGAGGCCCTGCGCAAGGCCTTTGGCTCCAAGATGTACTATTTTGGCATTGCCGCTCTGGACCGTTTCAAAAACAGGTGCAGTACCTTTCTAATTATTTTGTTGGACAATAAAGACTGCTGCTTATTGCTGCCTGACCAAATGATGTTTTATACAATTGTTGTTTAACATGCTTTTAAAGGATAATGGAGACAATAGTCAAATGTTTACTTTTTAATGTTGATTGAAAAATTGAGATTTATTGTTTACAACATTGTGTTTTTTTAGATTGAAAGATTATCCCCAATACTGCCAGCACCTTGCATCGATTGCACACTTCAGCCAGTTCCCACATCACTTGATAGAGGTAAGCGGATGACTTTACTGGAGTTAAAACAATGTTATTATGTAAATTATCACTACACTTTTGTATATTGGTTGTACTGTAGTATTATAAGCATTGGCAGGGCTGCTGAGGCGAGATTTTGAGCTAAATGTTATCTATTTATAAATGCTAACCACTACATATAACAATTGCCATGTTTTGATATGTTTGCAAAGTGCTAACTTGCTTGCAAGGTAGGACAATGCAATAAACATGGCTACTTGGTTTTATTAATCCCCGTTTTAAAATGGTGGAAATTATCTTATTTTCCTTAAGCCTCTTAAAATCATCACATTTACAGAATGTAGATACCTAGAGTGCTTATGCAAACGATCTCGCCCAATCGTCAGTTTTGCCACTACTTTAATACTTTTTTATAACGCAGTATCATTGAACTCGTGATATTTCTGAAAATACGCACTGAATAAAACAATTTGTGCATCTTTTTAAGAAAATACAAGTAAGTTTACTATGACTGCATTAATGAATAATTTGAGCACTTGTTTTGTCGGAGCGGAGGTGACTGGAGCCGCCATCGATTCTGCTTCCCCCACACAGTACATCGAGTACGGACAACAATCTCGAGACCCTCCTGTGAAGATGCAGGGCTCCATCACCACACCCGGCAGCATCGCACTGGCTAGTAGTCTGAGCCACACCAAGCCCAGCTTGCCCAGCCCTGCCATCACCACCATGGCACCACCCTCTGCCCTTACGAACACACTCGTCCCCAAGGCAACAACTGGAACCAAAACTACACCCACCAACTTTAAGAAAGATGCCCCGGTGTGTTTTCAATCTTACACACACAAATTATTGCACCTGTGTTAACTGTAAAATGCGCGTGATGTCTACTTACGAATAAACATTTGATTCCCTGCTATCATTTACTAGAGTAGACCATTGTGCTTGCGTCGTGGTCGAAATTTATTCACTTTGTAATTTCCATGCATTCACTCAATTGAGATTTCACAATTCTTAGGTGGTGTAATTGTGTGCATACCAAATGTTAATTATTCAATTATCTTGTCTTAAATAAGTGTATGTACAATGTAAAAATGCAGTTGTTTTGCTTATCTGTTATGTACTTTGTTTATTTTCACAGCCTTCCATTAACACTACAAACATTGACACTTTGCTGGTGGCAACGGACATTTCGGATCGCATAATTGAACCCCAAGAGAGCGTTCAAGACAAAATATTTTTCATTTTCAACAACCTCTCGCAGTCCAACATGGCACAGAAGGTTTGTTCTTGTTGAGACATTTAATGCATACACATTTAAGCAGTTAAATGACTTGTCACAATTTGGTTTAAATAAAAAAATTCTTGTTTGAACTATTTTTGGATAATGGCCTGTCCCATGCAAGTCATTGCATTTATCATGAGTGTGTCAATATGAATTGATGCATTATCTACTTCTGTAGCATAATTGCATAATATAGTTTGTGGCTGTATTTATAGCTAAAACCACAATGCAGCACAAACCCTTGTGTCATCTAACTGGTCCATCTCTTATTGCAGACTGAGGAACTAAAGGACAGTGTTAAAGACGAGTCTATGCCTTGGATAGCACAATACCTGGTGATGAAGAGAGTGAGCATTGAGCCAAATTTTCATGGGCTCTACTCGAACTTCCTCGACACCCTGAAAAATCCGGACTTCACTAAAATAGTGCTCAATGAAACCTACAGGAACATCAAGGTATGTTTGTGATGTGATTTGTTAATGTGTGCTAGAATTGTAATTCCACTGCATCAGGAAGACTTCACATTTAAATGAAAATATTGTGCTGTTTGGATATTTTTGCCGTGGGTAAATGTATATAAAAAGCATTCATTTTACCCATTTATTTAAGATTGGTCCTAATTTATGTCTGATATTTGTTTTTTAGGTGCTGCTAACATCCGACAAGCAGGCTGCAAATTTTTCAGACCGTTCCCTTCTAAAGAATCTGGGTCACTGGTTGGGAATGGTGACCCTGGCTAAGAATAAGCCTATTCTGCAGATAGTAAGTTTAACCACAATTTCAATTCATTGCCAATATGGTTTACCTGGTGAAGTTTTGTCATACTATTGAATTTTGATTTAAAGCTTTCGTGACTGCAGGGATTCATATTCTTGGTTCTTTCGGTAAATTCACGTAGAAGGGAAACAATACCTTTAAAATAAATATTTTTTCAAATTTTCTTGCTTTGGTTTTCACACCTGATGATGATTGCTTGTGTTGCAGTCGAAACGTCGTGAGAATTTTATTGTTTTATATTTTTATTATTTAATTGTTTCCCTTCTACATGACTTTAACGAAAGAATGAAGAATATATATACTATTGAATATTAACTACCACTGGGTTTGTTTCAGGACATAGATGTCAAGTCCCTGCTCCTGGAGGCATACATGAAGGGACAGCAGGAGCTACTCTATGTTGTTCCATTTGTAGCCAAAGTGCTGGAGTCCTGCTCTAAGAGTCTGGTGAGAAACTTAGTTTTATGCTCTAGCGATGGTCAAATTCATATTGTACACAACTTGCTAAGTGTTTCTAAAAATGTTTCCATTTTTATGCACGCAATTAACACTGAGTGCTGTTGACATGTTGTTGACATGATTAATTCGTTAGGATATTTTTGTGCAAACCGCAGAGCACACGTGAAAGGCGTACCACATGTGTTTACCGATGTAATGCGAGTGCTGGCTGAAGCTGTGTAATTCCAGCCTTGTGTTCTCTTAACCTCGTGCGCATGACATTCTGTTGTGGGCAGGTGTTTCGTCCTCCAAACCCCTGGACCATGGCAATCATGAACGTGCTTGCCGAGTTGCATCAGGAACCAGACCTAAAGGTGTGCAGAGAGTTACATACCTTTTTTATTTCATATATAGCAATATACAACAGCTGCATGTTTTTTTTGCTTTAGCAGCTTTATGTATGTTCCTGTGGGTGACTGCAACCATCTCCTGTCTTCCTTGGGCCACAGCTGAACCTGAAATTTGAGATAGAAGTTCTCTGCAAGACTCTGGCGCTTGACATCAATGAGCTGAAGCCTGGCAACTACCTCAAGGATAAAGATCGCATGAAGACTGTGGAGGAACAGCTTTCTGCACCCAAAAAGGAGGTGAAGCCAGTTGATGAAGTATTGGTTCAACCACCTCCTGTCACCACTGGTAAGCCAAATTCTGCCCACTGGGTCTCTGCGTCGGTATCAAAATATTTGTGTTTGCTAGTTATTGTTTCAAATTGTCCTTTCAGTTTTTCGTGTTATACATTTTTAACATTTCATCTGTTGCCGAGTGTGGAATAACTCTCGCCACTGAAATACTTACTACCTCTTTATAGTGATAACAAGTGGAACGACCACAACTACCACAGCCGCTGGACCTCCGCAACCCCAGTTCAATTTCTATGATATCAACGTGTACTCGCTCACCGGTCTGGCTCCGCATGTCAGCATTGCTCCCAGCGTGAGTACCAACCTTGACATTGACCACTCAACCATCCAACAGTATAAGCCTTTTAATTGTATTTTTGTTGAAGTTGTGCGTTTATTACACGATGAATCGTCACAAATATATTCTTGCACTACAATGAACGTGCATTGAATCGCAAGTTTTAATTGGATATGCAAATTGGATACTTACAAAATACAGCCTATTGAAGCAAATCAATCTTTGACACAATGACTAATGAGACTAAACCTGCCAATAAAGAATATCTTGAGTTTAAATCCAACTCAGGTACACTATTGAAGGGTTGTGGTGGGGGGAGGGTGGTAATCATTGTCCCCTACTCTTTATAAAACCTGAGGTTGCTTTTTTTCCATCTTTATTAAAATGCGTTGTTTGGTACGTGTGTTTTTGGCGCAGATCGGGCTGTTTCAGACACACCCACATCTGAAACAGTGTGTGCGGCCGTCGCTGGAGCGTGCCGTACAGGAGCTGGTACACCCAGTCGTCGAGCGATCCATCAAGATCGCCATGACCACGTGCGAGCAGATTGTTCGTAAGGATTTTGCGCTGGATCCAGAGGAAAGCCGCATGCGTGCTGCTGCGCAGCACATGATGCGCAACCTGACAGCCGGCATGGCAATGATCACGTGCCGAGAACCCCTGATGGTCAGCATCGCTAATAACCTAAAGAACAACTTCCTGGCGACCCTGCGGGTGAGCCTTGACGAGCACATCATCGTAAGTTACTTCGGATGCTTGAGGTTTTTTTTATATATATCAATACTTAATGCTGTTCATATTTCTAACTCCACATTTTGCATTGGTGTTTTTGGTGATTTGCATTTATAAAGGAGCCGAGCCACTGCTTGTTGCCATATCTGCGAAATGTGTTCCTCTGAGGAAATTTTCTTGTTTTTACATAATCCACGAAGCCCCTACACTAATTGTTACAAAAGATCAACCAGTGTCCCCAATACATGGAATTTGAGCAAGGCTTTAAATGAAATGTACAAGCAAATGTTTGTATTAAAAATAATGTGACCAAAAATATTTATATTTTCTGCACAAGTGTGTTTTGGCACCCTTGCGTTGGAGCCTATGGGTGTAAGCTTGTCTGATTTGCGTGTTTCCATGACTACAATTGTGTAATCCCCTAAAAACGTGTAACCACCTCATTGGTACTGGCTTGCTAAGTTAATATTTATTTATGTTCTCCACAGGGACCAGCTACATTCCCACAGAAGGATATTATTGACCAGGCAGCTAACCAACTTGCTCAGGACAACTGTGAGCTGGCATGCTGCTTCATCCAGAAGATGGCTGTTGAGAAAGCTGGCCCTGAAATGGACAAGAGACTTGCTACCGTAAATGTTTTGTTTTTACTGCCATTAGCACAGACATATATTTGTTTTTACAGCTATACTGTCAAACAATCTGTTATGCCTCCATTTATTCAGTTGTATTTTGCGTGTTTACAGGAATTTGAATTGAGAAAGCATGCACGTCAAGAGGGACGGAGATATTGTGACCCTGTGGTGCTCACTTACCAGGCCGAACGCATGCCCGAGCAGATCCGACTGAGAGTGAGCAAAGCTGATGTGCCATTTAATATCACCCATCCTCTGCATTGATCCGTTTTTAAAACCAAAGTTGGTCATTGAGTTTGTGTGGAATGGTTTAATACGAATTCTCTTTTGAGTAGCTATTTTCAGAGCCTCGCTTTTATATGAGTTCTTGTATTGCAGGTGGGTGGTGTAGACCCCAAACAGCTGGCTGTATATGAAGAGTTTGCTCGCTGCATCCCAGGATTTCTGCCCAACAATGACATCACGCAGCCCACTGGATTTCTCACGAAACCCATGCAGGTATTTATGGCCAGATTGAGAACTAAATAAGTAATATTTAAAAAAAAATTAAACAGGCTTTAATGAAATGTACCGTACTCGTAATGGCAAAACTCCAGGAAGTGGCCCCGAAGCTTGCCATAACGTAACATATAAAAAAGATGGTTTAAAAATATTTATTTTATTTTTAATGATAAAATAGAGTTGTCATCGGTAAGACATTGTAAACGACGTTTGCAGTCTACCGCATTTGGGAAGTGGGTTAAAATTGAGTTGCAAGATTTGAGGATACGACAGCAACAACAACAGACAGTGAGTTAAATAAAAGGGTGTAAAAATCCCTGAATTATGGTAAAAAAACCCTAACTGTGGGAAGCCTTAAGACAACTTGAGGGCCGTACATTATTGATTTTCATGAAATTCAGCAGTGTTCTTTTCCTTAGTATTTTTGTATTTGTGCATTCCTTTTGGATTTGATTGTGTATTCTCTTTCTGTGTGGCACACCCCCACCTGGTAGCAGCAATGGGGGACAGACGACATCACGGCTGTGTACGACAAGTGCATTGCGGAGCTGGAGCACTGCCTCCACACGCTCCCTGGCACTGTCGCCATGAACCCGCACGTTGCTGCCATGCAATCCCTGCTCGAGGCCGTCCTGCTGGCCAGGAACTCTCGCGAAATCGTGACAGCCGTCGCACTGCTGCAGAAGGTATTACCACTGCGCACTTTTGCATGGAGTGTTGTGTGAGGCTTGCATTGGTGCCATCAAAGGCTGCACACTAACATGTCAAGACGACACTGTCTTTTGTGCCATAGAAACGACTCTACAGAGCCTCTTTAAGCCACTACCATGTCCTTTTTCTTGCAGGCGGTGGAAGGACTTCTCGATGCCACGGTGGGTGGTGATCATGAGATCATCGTGCGTTACAGGGATTGCCACCTGCTGGTGCTGAAAGCTGTTCAAGATCCCCGAGCCTATGGCCCTATGTGGACCAGCAAGCAGGTCACAAGGTATAATTGGTGCCATATACATTTGCCCATGATGATAAACTTGAATGACCCACCCCTCCTGGACATCTATGAAAAAGAGATTCATAACTCATAGGATTCCTCCAGTCTAAAAATGTTTTTAAACATCTGAATTCATTGAGGTTTCTTGACGTCCATTGTAACACTATCTTTGGTTGCAGGTGCTTGATGGAGTGTCGTGATGAATACCGCTACAATGTAGAGGCTGTGGAACTGCTCATTTGCCACCACCTGGTCAACATGCAGCAGTACGACATCCACCTTGCGCAGGTGAACTTAGTCTTTTAAGCATATTTTTTTTATTCTTAACTGCCAACCTTTTTGCATGTGCCAAAAAATAATCTAATGATTCGTTGCGCATGTCCACATTTTGCAGATTAATACCATGTCAGCATTGACCTGGCACTGCTCAGAATTTGTTTTAATGTAAAAAGCCACTCTGGTATTCGGTTTACAGATGGTGTAAAATAAGTATTAACTTGGTACACTTAATTCACTATCGGCTCCAAGGACGAAATGTTTTAGTTCAGAACAGGGAACATTAAAGGCCTTAACTACCCAGTGAGTACTATTGAATGGGTATCAAATGGTTTGGTAATGTAATTTCTTGTAATCAAAGTTTTATGATATTGATGCATTCCTGAAAGAGTTAAACATCTTAAATTCTTTGTCTCGTGACGTTGCATTTATATAACTAAACTACACTAATTTGAGGAATACGTGCATAGCATTTTGTGAGCAAAGTGAATTGGACGGCATTTCTCTGTTTGACACAGTCGATGGAGAATGGGCTGAACTACATGGCGGTGGCGTTCGCTATGCAGCTGGTGCGTATACACCTTGTGGAGGAACGGGGCACCCCGCAGATTACAGAGGCTGACCTCTTCAACACCATTGAGACACTGATGAGAATCAACGCCCACTCTCGCGTCAACGCTCCTGAAGGGTACGTTTTAGGCTCAACCACTAGCTGTTAAGTGAAAACCCTTAAGACTCAATGGAAAAAGCAGAGCTGTAATATAGCTTTGGGTATTATCTCGGCTTTTTTTATGGGTCGACGGCCATCACTTTGAAACTTCGTAAATGAAAATTATTTAAACGTGTTGGCAAGAGTATTGCTATCACAGTTGTAGCGTTTAAAAATGCAGGAGTAAACCGGAAGTTATATCACTCGTCTACTTCTGGTTGTATTTCAATATCTCATTAAAATTGCTTCAAATGTTTTTCTACAGCCTGGGACATGGTTATTGCTATTTATATAGCTCAGATGTAGTACACGTGTGTAATGTTGTTACATACCCTCCCCATATACTATAGCTGAGTTGTATACAGTACACAGTGTGCTGTATAGTGTGTTGATAACATCTTTCATAGGAAAGATGTCATCAACCACTTGGGTCATGACTTGATTTGTGTTTTGTCGTCAACCTCCACCGTCAGCAGTGTGCGTCTGTGGAGCGAGGTGCAGTGATTGCCTGGCGGCCCTTTGATTGGTGTAGATCTGCTGCGTTGGTGTTGTTTTCTCCTATTAGCTGCCCTGCCCATGCTGCTGACACACTTGGGCTAGGCCCATCTCTAAACCTTTATAAACAGTTTGCCTTTAGAGGCTAAACCCCCTTTTCCTGATGACGACCGCTTATGTTGCGATCGAAACATCGTGGTTTTTGTTTTTAATTTTATTTTTATTACTGAAAGAACCAAGAATAAGTCTACATCATATACTGCCAATACGCTCACCTGCTTAAAAATCAGGCATCGGTCTACATTAGTGTGTTTTTGTGTTATTATTTTTATTCACTATTTTTATTATTTTTTCTATCTACGTGACTTTACCGAAAGAACCAAAGAATATGAATTCCTGCAGTCACGAAAGTTTTAAATCAAAATTTTACAAATACTATAGATGTGTTTGGGTGATTTGTTTACCTTGTACTTGCACTACTATCATGTTTTTGTACCGTTATAACGTTCTTACCCCGTGCCCCTACTGGACATGTGAAAAAGAGCTTTATAGCCCATCGGATTCCCCTTGCTGTATAAATATTCTGATGTACATCAGTCCAATGATGCAAAAATTAACATTGTAATAATAAATCATGTTACCAGCATCTGCTTTGATCCACATTGCTCACCGTAGCTTTACCGCTGTTTGGAATGTACCACAGTATAAGTCCACTTGCATGGACTTATACTTTAAAACATTTTTAAAAAAACAAGACATGGTATTGTAACATCACTGCAACGGTTATTGTACAATGATTAACAAATTACAAATTAAATCAACGGAATAGGGTTTAGTTTTATTTGTACAATTGTGAATTGGGATATACTCACCCCTATCGTTGATTATGGTTTCTCCGTGGATTATAGTGTAGAAATTATTTTATTAAATTGTAATTGAACTTAAACTTTTAAATATAAAAACCCTTTATATATTGGTGTTAACATCCCCTATTAGTAAATATTGTTTTGGCCAATTAACAGGCTGGAAAGAGCATTATCATGACACGCGCACACGCTCCAAAACGACTAAGCTATATACAGTATATAAAAGGGAAATTTGTGAATATGAGTGTTCAAAATTTGAGCGTACTTCCCGATATGCAACAAACTTGAAATTTGACATGCGAGTACTTTCCAGACTGTACACCATGAAAAAATGAGAAAAATGGACTTGTTTTTTTTGGGGGGTGGGTGCACAATTATGCATTTATTTTGCACGGAAAGTGAGCTGTAACGTCACATCTGTCATGTGACCCATATGCGGAAGCGTAACGCAGTGTGCATGCTCATGTCACACATCCCCCCCCCCCAAACCCTCCACGGGTAAAATGAAATACAAATGTGTTGCAGGTCTAAGGCGTTCTTTGCGCAGCATTGCTTTATTTCAGTCGTTTACTGCCGTACGCACCCTCAAATTTGTGTCTGCTGCAAGCACGTGTATGTGTACCTATGGACGCGCACGTGTATTTGTGGGGGGAGCGGTAGTGTAGTGCTTCGCGCGCTGCGCTATGAACCCGACGACCCGAGTTCGATTCCTGCTCACGGCCACCACCGGTGACGATTCTTTGAACTGGTCCTGGGCCTCCCCTAGGTCGACTCGGCCTCAAACGAGTAAATGATGTGTGAACATCGCTACTGGGGAGACAAAGGCGGCCGGGCTTGGTGAATCCAAGTCCCGGGCGAAGCTGGGTAGTAAAGCTAGTTTATATATACAGTAAAACCTTGGATTGCGAGTAACTTGGTCTGCGAGTTTTGCAAGACGAGCAAAATTTTTAAATAAATATTAATTTGATAAACGAGTGAGGCCTTGCAATGCGAGTAGTACGTATATGCTTTGTCTGCCGAGCGTCACGTGATCACAACTGATAGACGAGTGCTTTGATATGCAAGTGCTTTGGATTGTTTCCGGAACGAATTGTGCTCTCAATCCAAGGTTTTACTGTAGTTGTATATAGATGATCATGACTGATGTACATTTTGGTCTGGAAGGGCAGGGGAACTAAATTTTGTTTGCATCTATTTGATTCAATGCTTCGAACAAGATAAAACACAACTAATTGAATTTAGATCTGTAAAAAGTGGTCATGAGATGTTAATTTTTAAAGACGGCCAGCCGACCATCCTGGAGCACGACAGATGTGGCGTTCGCTGTTCGATAGATTCAAGAAAAGTGTCGAGAGCCGCATGAAGAATTGTTCTTGGCATTCTTTGACCTAACCAAGGTATTTGACTCAACCACGAAGCCCTTGGGAGTATCCTCCACCATCCTTGGATGTCGGGAGAATGTCACCATCCTGAGGCGCCTGCACGACGACATCACCGCCACAGTCCTGAGTGGTGGATCTGAAACGGATGCCTTTCCGAACAAGTAGACCAGGGTTGTATGATCGCCCCCCACCTTATTCACCATCTATATGGTCATGGTTACCCTCCTCGTCGACGGTCACCTTCGATCTGGTGTCAACATACAGTGCCGTCCAGACGGGAAGCTCTTCAACCTCTGATATTTTCAAACAAAGGCTGACGACAAAAGGATATCCATGACCTGCATTTAGCAGACTGCTGCGTGGTGAATCTCTCTCTGCGGGACATCCAGATGACCCTCGATGTATTCAACTGTGCATATAAGAGACTTGGCTTAACCTTGACGGTCCTCCACCAACTGCCATCCAACCAGCCAAACAACCCCTGACTGTTGGTGGCGAAGCACTTAAATATGTGGAGTATTTCCCTCCCCTTGGTAGCCATCTGTCCCAAACGGCCACTGGCGACGAGAATATGCAACAGTGCGCCAGCGTCACCTACAGACTGCGACAGCGCGTCTTCAATAACCAAAGATTGCCGCAGGACAAAGCTAGTTTACTGGGCCATTCTCAGCCCAACGCTCCAACTGCAGCAAAAAATGGACAACCTACCGTCGGCCATGTCACTGCACTCGAGTGCTACCTCCGCCAAATCCAGGGGATCAAGTGGGAAGATCACTGCACCAATGCGAGTGTCCTTCAAGCTGACACCACCAGCATTGTAGTGATACTTCTATAAAAAAAAAACTCCCGATGGACCGGCCAATGCATCCTCATGTCTGAAAACTGCCTTCCCTGCCAGATCCTTTTCTCCAAGCTTTCCAATGGTCAGCGGACAAGGGGAGAACAAAGGAAGTGGTTCAAGGATACCCTCAACTTCTCCCTGAAGCGTGACAAATTCAGCCTTTAAGACTCGGAGGAGCAGGCTCCCATCAGTGTCAAGTAATTTGCCTTGTGCAGTGCAATGCTTATAATGCGATCCCTTGAAAGCTAGTACAAAGACCTCTTGTTTTAATGCTTATCTTTGTCATGTTGGTGAAATTGTTTTGAGCCAAAATGTGTATTAATCCATCGTCACGTGTGCACGCGTAACAGACTGCCGCAGTTGATGGAGGTGATTCGAACCAACCATGAACCAATGATGGACCGCACACACGCTGGCCCCACGTCCATGATGCACTCTGGCATCTCTCAGGCGCGCGAGTACGACGACCCGCCTGGCCTGCACGAGAAGGCTGAGTATCTGCTGCGCGAGTGGGTCAACATGTACCACTCGCCCGCGGCCGGCCGCGACAGCACAAAGGCTTTCTCTGCCTTTGTCGGACAGGTGATTTTTGCCGTAGTGGGAAAGGGCCAAAGCATCATGGGACATTACTACGGTGTAGGTTTTTTGCAGTTGTGCTGTTTTTCGGTTGTGGCATGTGTTCGACACTGTCTGACGGGTTCACTCATAGAAGCTCGAAGCTGCTTCAAGAACTGAAACCTCCAGCACGTGGAATGAAATATCGGACCTCGTGTGAAGTAGTGATATGTATCATGGAACCTTAATACTTAAAATGTAAATTAGTAACACATTGGCATAATGGCATTCCTCGCTATATTTGGGTTGTATTCTTGATAACCTGAAAGTGAAGTGGAAAATTGTACTGTATTAAAATGTATTTTCCCATAAGGCCCCATTCTGTAACCTAAGATTTTCTGTTGCAAAACCTCTAAAATGTAACGTTTCAAAACAACTAACATATTCCACGTGTAAATATGGATAATAAGAACTAGACGGGTAATTAAAAAGTGTACACTGATTTCCTAACCGGAAACTGGTGCACGTCAACGCATAGTTGGCACTATGCGGCTTGGCTTGTAAACAAGTGGTAACGCTACAAAACGTAACAGCCAGGAACAGTATGAAATGCATGTACAGACAAACAACAGTGCTTTTACTCTATTTTATTTTTCCCACCAAGAATATTTTAAACAATGAAACAAACAAGACAAACCAAAGAAAAGTATAATTTATGACTAACTTAAGAAATGATCGTAAATCTAACGTATTGGGATACACCTATATTTGACTACATTAATATGATGTATTTTTATATTCTTGGTTCTTTCGGTAAAGTCACGTTGAAGGGAAACAAGAAAATAATAAAATATATATAAAGCAATAAAATTCTCACGACGTTTCGACTGCAACACAAGCAGTCATCATCAGGTGTGAAAACCAACGGCAAGAACATTTGAAAGAAGTGGCGGTTTTTATTTATTTTTAAACGTTAGCACCACGGATAGCGATTTGACAGTTTGTTTAGATGGACGAGTCCATCTGTTTGGAAAAGAGGAGGGGGGAGACGAAAAATTAATGTATGCTGTCTGAAAGCCACTGTAAGCGTGAACAATCAATTAAGACCTGAAATGGTTTATCAAATCTTTCCAATGATTGCTAAGATAGAATCCATCTTCTCGGTTGAAATTGTCTGTGCTTGTATATGTGGATAGCCTCATGAACGAATCTCTCATGGTAGCCAGATGGCTTGCAAAGAACATCTTCTACGTGACTTTACCAAAAGAACCAAGAATATGAATCCCTGCAGTCACGAAAGCTTTGAATCCAAATTTAATGTTACACATTTAGGCTAATAACAGTGAACGATGACGCAGAACAAACAAGGCAAAACGATTGAGAAATCAAAGCCGAGACAAAAACAGCAACGTGTTTGTAATCGAAATATAGCCTCATGAACGAATCGCTCATGGTAGCCAGATGGCTTGCAAAGAACCTGTCTTGGAGAAGTCGATGTCATGTGAGCCTACTGAGTTATAACAGTCATCTGTCATGGCCGAGGTGTTGGTCCTACCGTGTTTAAGGTCTGCTTTGTGTTTACGAATGCGGTCCGAGACATGTCGTTTGGTTTTGTGAACACAAAGCAGACCTTAAACACGGTAGGACCAACAACCTCGGCCATGGCAGATCACTGTTATAATTCAGTAGGCTCACATGACATTGACTTCTCCAAGACAGAGGTTCTTTGCAAGCCATCTGGCTACAATGAGAGATTCGTTCATGAGGCTATCCACATATACAAACAGAGACAATTTCAACCGAGAAGATTGATTCTGGCTTAACAATCATTGGAAGGATTTGATAAACCATTTCGGGTCTTAATTGATTGTTAACGCTTACGGTGGCTTTCAGACAGCATACATTAATTTTTCGTCTCCCCCCTCCTCTTTTCCGAACATAGATGGACTCGTCCATCTGAACAAACTGTCAAATCGCTATCCGTGGTGCTAAAGTTAATAAATAAATAAACACAAACCGCCACTTCTTTCAAATGTTCTTGCCGTTGGTTTTCACACCTGATGATGACTGCTTGTGCTGCAGTCGAAATGTCGAGATAATTTTATTGTTTTATATATATTTTATTGTTTCCCTTCGTGACTTTACCGAGAGAACCAAGAATATGAATCACTGCAGTCACTAAAGCTTTAAATCAAAATTTAAATTATGTATTTTTTTTAATTGTAGATGCACCAGCACGGCATCCTGAAGACTGATGATTTGATAACGCGCTTCTTCCGGCTGTGCACGGAGATGTGCGTGGACCTGTGCTATCGTGCACTGAACGAGCAGCACCTTAACCCAGCCGCAAACCCCACCCTGACGCGCGCCAAATGCTTCCACACGCTGGATGCCTTTGTGAGACTCATCGCCCTACTTGTGAAGCACTCCGGCGATGCATCCAACACCGTCACGAAGATCAACCTCCTGAATAAGGTGGTGCACATGACATGGATACCACCAGTAACATCAGCCTAACTTGGTTGCTCAATTGTAAACTGGGAGGCCTGTCTGTCGGGGCTCTGCTGAGGAAATATTGTGCATTGGGTGTGCTTCTAATTTAAGATTTTCTGCAGTTTTATGATTCATATGCGATCTCATGCATAAGAAATGGGCTTAGAATTAAATTGCAACGAGCCTGCCCGCTGGACTCTTAACATCTTGACATTTTAATTAATTGATGCAAAGTGGAATTTGGCTGTTTTTGCTATTGTATGAAATATATACCATATTTCTTCAATTTCCAAAAAGGTTTTTGGAACTGCATTATTTAAAATTTAGGGGGTCATTGCCTCTGAATTCTAAGTTCTCTCTGCGGGGGTGCTGGTTGTGCAGGTGCTGGGAATCGTGGTTGGCGTTCTCCTACAAGACCATGAGATACGTCGGACGGATTTTCAGCAGCTGCCATACCACCGAATATTCATCATGCTGCTGCTGGAGCTGAACGCACCTGAACATGTGCTCGAGTCCATCAATTTCCAAACCCTGACTGCCTTCTGGTGAGGCATTGTGCACTTTTGGCACCCCGCCTTTTGTCAATCCACAGTGAGATGAGGGCCTCCCAACCCCACCGGGCAGATTATTGTCATGCTGATTCGTGTGGGTTATCAAAGGCAGAGATGATAGATATGCAAGTAGAGTACAACACAAGGATTTACTTTGCTGGAATATCAAAATCTAATTGCATACAGTTTGGTATTTATCTAAACTATTGGGGATCTATTTGGAGGCTGTTACTGATCTGACATTGGATTCATGATAAGTGGACCAGTTATTTGTCCTTTAATCGCATTTTTATAATTGACCAATGAGTTGGACCAATTTTTAATCATGTGAATAGGAGTGATTTTGTTATGTCTGACCATAACCAAATGTTGGTTGTGTGTTCTCCTTAGCAATACGTTCCACATCCTGCGTCCATCCAAGGCTCCAGGTTTCACGTTTGCGTGGCTGGAGTTGATCTCTCACCGCATCTTTATTGCTCGAATGCTGGCCCATACTCCACAACAGAAGGTATTGCCTGGATAATGTTGTCGGTCGGCAAAAAAACTACTCATTTAATTCTGAAGGCCAACAAACTGCTGCTTTTTGTATAATTATTTAAATGAAGAAAAATACCAAAAAACTGTCTTCATCAGTTAATCCTGTGTCCCAAGATGTTTAGCAAATCCTATGCTGGACATTATTTTCTGATGCTGAAAGCCTGAAGTGTGGAGGGAGAGAGCTCCTTTACACGAAACATGTGTCATAGAATTTTTAATTTGACACTCCTTGTTCATGTGTTTAAGCAGGGCTGGCCGATGTACGCACAACTGCTCATCGACCTGTTCAAGTACCTAAGTCCTTTCCTGCGCAATGTGGAGCTGACAAAACCCATGCAGGTGCTCTACAAGGTAAGGCCTTTGACATGTCTGGCCAGGTATAGGAGTCTCCCTTCCAATGCAGTGTCTGTTTGCTACCCCCTTAAACAAAACTCCCTGATCGCTGATCACTTACTAGAACATCACTAATAGAAATACAACTAGTTTCTATTGTGTATTTGACCTACATTAATCGCTGCATATGTTAAATTTAAAATGACAATCTGCATATTAGGAATACAAAGGCCGTTTCGTAACATGTTCAACTTGTTTTTGCACCGTACGTAGCCAACCGTGCTAATCAGAGGTGCGGGGGAAGGACAACAAATTGAACACAAAGCAGTTCTGAAGAATGAGTTTTCAATCCGAGATTTCATTTACGAGCCTCTTGCCAATCTGTTGCTGGATGAAGGCCTACACTATTGGGCTGTGACCATTACTAACCAGACTAGTCAGTCCAGTTTAGTCAAAGGGGGCCCATGACCTTGTTCACATATAACTCACCAGTTATGTCGCTATGGCTGGGAATTTAACTCTGTGTGATTAATCAGAGCTCTGCACTGCCATTGTGCCAGCACCCCACTATGTAGTTACATTTGTTTTAGTTGTGTATAGTTAACGTGTTGTTGGCTTCCCCTGCAGGGAACATTGCGAGTGCTGCTTGTACTCCTGCACGACTTCCCGGAGTTCCTATGTGACTACCACTATGGGTTCTGCGATGTCATTCCACCAAACTGCATCCAGCTGAGGAACTTGATCCTCAGTGCCTTCCCACGCAACATGCGTCTGCCTGACCCCTTCACTCCCAATCTGAAGGTAACGTGTTTGCAGAAATTCTGCCGCTGTATAATCATTGTCACTTAAATAATATTAAAACTCTTAATTGTGTGATATCTAATTTGCAAATAAAGTTGGTTTGATTAAGATGTAAACAGTTATTCTTGGGTCTTTCTGTAAAGTCACGTAGATAGGTTCAAATTTTTTTAAAAACTACGACGTTTTGATCGCAACACAAGCGGTCATCTTCAGAAGATGACCGCTTGTGTTGTGATCGAAACGCCGTTGGTTTTTGTAATTTTTTTGAACCTATCTACGTGACTTTACCGAAAAGACCCAGGAATATTAATTCCCGCAGTCACGAAAGTTTTAAGTCAAGATGTAAACCGTTTTCTCACTGGTGACATTTACAACTATCTGCAGGTGGATATGCTGAGCGAGATCAATATACCGCCACGCATCCTTACAAATTTCACGGCTGTGATGCCGTCACAATTCAAGAAAGATCTTGACCCTTATCTGAAGACTCGCTCACCGGTCACGTTCCTCTCAGAGCTACGTGGCAACCTGCAGGTCCGGTTCCAACCACACCTCATTGTTCTTTGCCATATATACATTTTTGAGATCACATCTACAGCAGTGATCCAAGCTCCATATTGACATAGTCACGTAGTTTACTTGATGGGTGGTATTTAAAAATTGTGTTTCTACTTGTGGCGTGTGAAACAGGTTTCTAATGAGCCAGGCATGCGGTACAACATACCGCTCATCAACGCATTGGTGCTCTACGTTGGCACCCAGGCCATTGCGCACATCAACAGCAAAGGCAGCTCGCCGTCCATGGGCACTATCACCCACTCTGCTCACATGGACATCTTCCAGAACTTGGCTGTGGACCTTGACACCGAAGGTGAATGCCCGAGCCACTGATGGGCTTTATTTAAATGTTTCCCTTTAGCAATGGCGAAAGCAAAAGGGTCACATGCAGCTATATATAAAATATAAGGCAAAAGTAAAACTTTTTCAAACGTAAATAGAAATGTTGAATTTCCAGTGATTTGCAATGCAGCATGGTATTTGGTGTGAGCTGCATATCATCCATTGTAGGATTGTGCACATGACATGTTATAATTTAAGATTATATAAGCATGCCAAGAATTTTTTTAAATATTGTTTTCATGACAACTTTCTTGTGTGCAGGTCGGTACCTGTTCCTGAATGCCATAGCCAACCAGCTACGCTATCCCAACAGCCATACGCACTATTTCAGCTGCACCATGCTCTACTTGTTTGCCGAAGCCAACACTGAAGCAATTCAGGAGCAAATTACTCGGTGAGAAATCTCCACCAAACTCGGATACTGCTGTCATTAAGCCACTACATTAAATCGGTATACATTTCTGTTGCTTAATGTTTTATAATCCCCATTTTTAATTGTAACTGATTTTATGCTGTAGGGTACTGCTGGAGCGACTGATTGTGAACCGTCCTCATCCATGGGGCCTGCTCATCACCTTTATCGAGCTCATCAAGAATCCCTCCTTCAAATTTTGGGACCACGAGTTTGTGCACTGTGCCCCAGAAATCCAAAAGTGAGTACTAGTGATTTACTACATGATTCCCCTGCTATGAATTGCTACATTATGTATTGTTTTGCATATACTTTGCCGATTTGAATTGGGCAACATTTCCAAAATAAGTGCAATGTTTCGCATATGCATTATTAGTGCAATTTGCCAAGTTAAAAAGCTACTCTTTTGTTTTTGAAGACCAATACAATTATTGTGAGTTCAGAAATGGAGACTTGGTTTACACTTTGAGCTGGAGTGGTCTGCATAATATGAAGTGTCAGCAGTTGCATCTTCACCTGACAGTGTAGTGGCAAGAAATTATCCTGACATTTTGACAAGATATTCAAAAGGTTTGTACACACCTAAGAAAATGTTCTGTGTGGATGAGACAGGGCTATACTGGAAGTGATTGCCAGCAAACACGTTCATTTTGACAAAAGAGAAGACTGCTCCAGGTTTCAAAGCAGCCCAAGATCGCATTACTACTCCTAGGTGGGGGAACGCTTCGGAGATTTTAAAGCTCAACTCTTATTTACCACCAATACGCCAAAAGCTAACAGGGATATGTTCAAAATAACATCTCCCTCTTATTTGGCGATCGAAATTTGAAAAAACGCCTGAGTCACAATGGTGGCAGTTCAAGAATCGTTTAATTTGCACTTCTGCTCAGCTGTTAAGGAATTTTGTTACAAAACAATCTAGCACACAAGGCATTGCTTCTGACTAATGTCCCAGGTAATCCAGTCAACCTTGACTTAACCAGTGGCGATGTTAACTAACTTGCCTGGTTGAGGTTTTAGGTTAAATCCTGACCCTGACGCCTGCATATTTGGAGTTTCCTTTTTCTACATGATAATCCACTTTGTTAAGCTATCATTTGTGGCCAGGTCTCTTATGAAAAAGCACTTTTTAGCTGAGTGGGCCTTACTACTTGCTGCAGACTGGATTGGAGTTAGCGATGTTTAAGACTTAACTATGCTGCACTTCCCAGCTCGTCAGGAAAAACTGCTGGTAAAGAAGTAAGCACTTAGCTGTTGACACATTTGAGGAGTCGTGTTGGAAAAATATGAATCGTGTAGTGAAAAATTTGGCCCTAGTGTGTCACCATCTCCAAGGCATTTGTGGAGTAAGAAATTCAACGATCTTGCGGAACCGGTCAAAGAAGCTGGACTCTGCAATGTGGAAGAATTGGATGTGGTTGTGTTGCTTGAGTCGTGGTGAGGACCTGTCGAATGAGGATCTGATACAGCAGAAAAACGACCTGAGGAAGAGGCTGATTTAAATGATACAACTACCGCAAATATCAACTAAAAATATTGTCAAAAGCTTTTATTTGTTTGGAAGCGGCAATGGACATTTTCAGAGGTTCCAGCCTGACAATGCAGCTCTAGAGTTAACAGCACATTAACCAGGTGGCATTCACTGCTACAAGGAGCTATACCAGAAGATGAATAATGCTGTCCAGCTGTCTTTGAGCATTTTGCAATAAAGCCCAAAAGTCCAGACAAGAGCACAGAAGAGCCAGCTTCCTTTTAAACATTCCAGTTTCATTGTCGGATGAGATGGTTTATCCTGGCCCCTTTGTTTGCCTAACTCTGTTTACCCCTAGAGGCCTCAAGCTCTTGCATCATCTCTGGAAAGTTTTGTCTAATTTTATTTTAAAAATGCATGTCATATGCATTTTTTACACTTCATGACGTTTAGTCGCTTTCCAGAAATGTCAGCTATGAATGCAACCCCTGATTTTCGCATTGTCTTTGGGATTTTCGAGTTTGATGTGGGCAAGACTGCTTGAAGTAATTTCAAGTTAAGTGGCGTTTTTCAGGAACGTTGATCCCTTATGTATAACTCAGGATTCCTGTATTGTGTATTTTGGTTAAGCCGTTCATGCTTTGTGTAAGTTTTACATTTTAAGATGACTTTGTTGCAGGCTTTTTCAATCGGTGGCGCAGTGCTGCATGGGTCAGAAGCAGACTCAGCAGGTGATGGAGGGGACGGCGACAAGCTAACCATTCTTGCTGCAGGTTGTCACGCCCATGGGGATAACAGGCCGGCCTTGTGTTTAGCCCCTAGCCTTTCAGACTGGTTTGTACTACTCTATAACAAGCTTGCACATCACTTGCATAGTAATATGTGAACCGTTGTGGTTATGACAGATGAAACAGTAGTGCCATTTTATATTTTTCTTCAAAGGCCCATTTTGTGTATTGCCTCTAGACATCATTGGGGGGTGGGTAAGGCCAGACTTTGTAGCCTGTTGTATAAAATGTTTCTTCGTTTTAAACCACAGCTGTTAATGTTGTTGCTGTGTGATGGAGATGGTGGCATAATGATGAGATGGTGGTTAAGATTTCAAGTCCGGTGTGATCGACACCTGAAGCTCAGTCTTGAAAGTATTAAGGTTACAGTCTTGCCCACATCAGTAATGTCGCTGGTGATGTGCTGATGTAAAATAACTTTTAAAGGTTGGAACACCAGCACCATGTAAAAAATACAAAATTCAAACCCATCCATAAGCAACAGATAACTATGCGTTGATTTTGTATTTTTGTTTCTTTAATGCTTAAAAGCAATGCACATGGCAATATGGCGAAATGCCCATATCTGCCAATTTGTGTAAATATGCCATTTTTTCCCTTTGAAATTTCCCTCTGACATTGACAAGTTGGTTAACGCAAGGTTTGTATGAATTAAGAATGTAAATGGCCACAAGTGGACATGTGAAGCGTTGAGATATAGTGTATAGTTAATGCATGCTTTGGTTGAAAAGTGCTTGTTTGGTACATGTGCTGTAAAGAAAAAAAAGCTCTAAGAGTGACTCTCGAAGATGTCTTCACAAGATTGGCCTGTACATTAAACGATCCTGTGGTCTAACAAAGGATTGTGGCAACAAAAATTGCCTTTAGTGTTTGTAAAAAAAATAAAGTTTCCGGACCAATGCAGTTTGTAATTTTTGAAAGGGCCGTTTTGTAAATGTATTGGTCCGCATCTAAAAATATTTTGTAGTCTTTGTAGTTTTGCCTTACAGATTTTTGCTTCACTTGTAAGTATTTGCTTCCTTGTAGTTGTGCATTAAACCACTCATTGCATCAACGTCTGTTTGGTATTCATTGTACACTGATAATATTTGTGTTGTACAAGTGGTGTTTTCTTATTAACGACTGTAAATGCTTTACTTGGATCTATCAAGCTAAAGTATTCAGCAATGCATGAACAATACTGGAGGCAATTGCGACCCCTTTAAGACCATTGAAAGTTAACGTGCATGATTTGAAGGCTAAATTCCAATGACAATTCGTGTGGAAAAGTAATGCTCCTTAGAATAATCACAATCCCAAATGAAAGGCCTTACTGAAATAATATTGAGACGGCTACTGCAATTATAGGCAAAATATACCTTTTTAATGCATAAAATAGAACTATGTACTGGTATCAACAAATGGATGACGGAACACTTGTCAGTCTGAGTACCTGCACGCCGTGGGAGTTTAATCATTCCAAACCACGCTGGTCAATGCCGGTTAGTGACGGTGGGGTGCATGCAATGCAATACCTTCCAATATTACCGCCATATAGCGCGTCTCGAAAATGGTGTATTCCAACTTCTTTGGTTCTTTCGGTAAAGTCACGTAGAATGAGAATAAAATAATAAATTGATAAAATAATATTCTCACGACGTTTCGGTGAGAATATTGTGTTATTTTATTTTATCAATTTATTATTTTATTCTCATTCTACGTGACTTTACCGAAAGAACCAAAGAAGATGAATCATTGCAGTCACGAAAGCTTTAAATCGAAAAGGTGTATTCCAACTTGGCGTGGATGGTGAGCCATCAACCGCATTTATCCAAGGCTTAATCTGTTGCATGATGGTCATTTGGTTCTGAAACTAGTGTCGCCACTAACCAATTTTGCAATGGGTGCTACGAGTATAATGAGAAGTGAAACAGCTTTCGCCACCAGTATGTACAATGAAAGATGAACCAACCAAACGATAGAAAACGCAACTAAACATACTAGGAAAAGTAGAATGAGGACCGAAAAGGGAAGTGAAATTAGGTAAATCGGAGACCCTTGTGGAACTTGCATCCCAATACAGTATTGGACTTGTAGATCGGTAATAGAAAAAAGTGCTATTATTTACACCCAGATGCCGCCATTGAACACCGACTACCGTATGAAACCATGAACGCATGCACTTCATAGATTCTGTAAAGCTTCCCAACATTACATCTCGTAGTGCAGTATTTTTTTTACTTTAAGAGAACATCGGGCAGGCTAATTTCATGCGCAGCTTTTCACGACCGTTTGTATATTCCCAAAAGAAGACTATCGTATTTTCTCCAAATAAAATATTTTTACTTTGCCAAATTATTTAACCCTGTACATTATAGCTAAGCAATCTGCGATCAATTACACGATGTAACACCATTTTTCTTCCTGGGTAAGTGTTATTTTGTAATTTCTTTATGCCAAAAAAGTCTCTAGAAAATGGCTATTGTTGCCCACAAACTTTGCTTTTGTGACCAGGACAGTGATATTTTGAAATTTACCTATTTACGATGCGAAAACGGGTGTCTTCGTTAGCAAAGTCAGAAAAAACGAATCAAAATTAACATGTATTTATAAAGTAATATCAAAATTGTCGCACATCTTCATACATGGAGAATGAAAAGAGACCAAACGCAGTTGTGCGGTTGTGGGCATGCAACCAAAACTACGAACCATATCGTACACCACCTATCTGCGCTTCTGTAATTGAGGAATGAAAACTACAAATTCTCCTGAAGCGTTCCTTGTGACTAGCAGACTTCAACGTTAAACATCTATCTCCTAAACATTACCATACCCAATATGGTGGCTAATCAAAAACAGTAACGGAGCTGTAGCTAAGACCTGGAATGCGTTCAGGATTGGGCTATGATATTGGTTCGTGTGCCATGAGCTAGTTTGTGACATAGGACAGCATGGGATGGACCTGCATCCAGCAGCGGCTAGTTCACGGCTGATAACAATCATCGTCCTTGTGGAGAATACGGTAGAATAAAATCGAACAGCAGCGACTGTCACAAACCTGGCAACTGCACACCAAGTTCTACACATCTCGCCGGCCACACGGGCCGTCTGCAGAACCATGCGTGGCTACGAAGCTAAATACTAGCACACTCTTAAAGGGAGTGCTCCTAATCTCAGCTTGTTACCTCTATAAAAGATACCTGTCCACAGAAGCAATCAGATTCCAAACTCTCCACCATGGCCAAGACCAAAGAGCTCTCCAAAAATGTCAGGGACAAGATTGTAGACCTACACAAGGCTGGAATGGGCTACAAGACCATTGCCAAGCAGCTTGGTGAGAAGGTGAACAGTTGGTGCAATTATTCACAAATGGAAGAAGCACAAAATAACTCATAATAAAGGTTTTTGGGTTAGATCACGTTATTTATAAATGTGTCGTAACCCTCCACCACCCGACACGGCCAATCAGCAAAATAAAGTGGCACGTTGACAAAAGACAATTCGTTCACTACTTTATCCCACCGGTGTGTTGAGTGAATCCACAACATTTACAGTTTGAATACGACGTTTCGCTGGTAATTACATCCAGCATCATCGGGCAATTCGCCAGAATGGTAAAGCCGTCACTTGCTCACGGTCTTAAATAGAGCAGCAGGGTGACGTCATCATCTAACTCATTTCAGACTGTTATGATTAGTAATGAGTTGTAATGGGTGTTATTGTGATTATATGCTACATTAGTAATCCGTTTATTAATGTTTCCCCTATAAGGAATTGTAATATGTATTATTTAATAATACGCTTCCAAGCCGCACTAAGCCTATAGCTATCAGAACGATTAAAGTTATTTATGTTTCTCTCAATTTTAATGGATTCTCTAATTAGTCTTTGCCAGTAATAATTAGTTTTACACAACACTTCAACCATATCAAAATCAATTGAGTGTCCTTGTTGACAAGCATGTTCTGCCACTGCCGACAGTTGTGTTTGAGATAATTTAATATTTCTTTGGTGTTCTTTTAGTCTTATGCTGATGTTACATCCCGTCTGTCCAATATAGCATCTGCACAAAAGAACTGTCAATCTCCCTCGGGCTGGGGCTCCATGCAAGATCTTACTCACCTCGTGGATTTGCAATGATCATGAGAACGGTGAAGAATCAGCCCAGAACTACACGGGAGGAACTTGTCAATGATCTCAAGGCAGCTAGGACCATAGTCACCAAGAAAACAATTGGTAACACACTACGCCGTGAAGGACTGAAATCCTGCAGTGCCCGCAAGGTCCCCCTGCTCAAGAAAGCACATATACATGCCCGTCTGCAGTTTACAAATGAACATCTGAATGATTCAGAGGACAACTGGGTGAAAGTGTTGTGGTCAGATGAGACCAAAATGGAGCTCTTTGGCATCAACTCAACTCGCCGTGTTTAGAGGAGGAGGAATGCTGCCTATGACCCCAAGAACACCATCCCCACCGTCAAATATGGAGGTGGAAACATTATGCTTTGAGGGTGTTTTTCTGCTAAGGGGACAGGACAACTTCACCGCATCAAAGGGACGATGGACGGGGCCATGTACCGCCAAATCTTGGGTGAGAACCTCCTTCCCTCAGCCAGGGGTCGCGGATGGGTATTCCAGCATGACAATGACCCAAAAACACACGGCCAAGGCAACAAAGGAGTGGCTCAAGAAGAAGCACATTAAGGTCCTGGAGTGGCCTAGCCATTCTCCAGACCTTAATCCCATAGAAAATCTGTGGAGGGAGCTGAAGGTTCGAGTTGCCAAACGTCAGCCTCGAAACCTTAATGACTTGGAGAAGATCTGCAAAGAGGAGTGGGACAAAATCCCTCCTGAGATGTGTGCAAACCTGGTGGCCAACTACAAGAAACGTCTGACCTCTGTGATCCCCAACAAGGGTTTTTCCACCAAGTACTAAGTCATGTTTTGCATCAAGTACTAAGTCATGTTTTGCAGAGGGGTCAAATAGTTATTTCCCTCATTAAAATGCAAATCAATTTATAACATTTTTGACATGCAGTTTTCTGGATTTTTTTTGTTAATCTGTCTCTCACTATTCAAATAAACCTACCATTAAAATTATAGGCTGATAATTTCTTTGTCAGTGGGCAAACGTACAAAATCAGCAGGGGATCAAATACATTTTCCCTCACTGTACTACAGCCAACTCAATCAAATCCTTCAGAGTACACCAACAACTGACAATCTGATTCTCCTCGGCGACTTCAATGCTAGAGTTTGGAGATCCAGTACCATCAAATGTGGAATGACGTAATTGGTAAAGAGGGAGTTGGAAAGTCCAACTCCAATGGTCAACTTCTTCTTACTATACTCTTTGGTTCTATTCGGTAAAGTCACGTAGGTAAAAAATAAAACAACAATAATCACGACGTTTCGGCCACAACACAAGCGGCCTTCATCAGGTGAAGGGGACCAGACTGTCTCGAAGACTGCGCTGGAGTGAAACAGAGCCAAGCTCAGATCACGGCCTTTAAGCTGTGTGAGAGGGATTAAGGTGCCTTGACAAAGCAATTAGCATAAAAAATTAGCATTTAATTGGCAGACTTAGCATGATGAAAGGTGTAGAGAGGGTGAACATGCGGGTGCACATGCACCCGCATGTGCTGCGAAAGTTTGGGGTATCACTACTTGAAAAAAAAAATAATTGGCGGACTTAGCATGATGAAAGGTGTAGAGGGAGTGAACATGCGGGTGCACATGCACAGACAAAATTTCAACCGAGAAGATGGTTTCAAATTAAGCAACCATTGGAAAGATGTTCTAAATCGAACCAAACATTAAACTAATTTTCAATGGTACAGTATATTTTTTCAAGTAGTGGTACCCCAAACTTTCGCAGCACATGCAGGTGCATGTGCACTCGCATGTTCACCCTCTCTACACCTTTCATCATGCTAAGTCCGCCAATGATTCAAGTAGTGGTACCCACAACTTTTGCAGCACATGCAAGTGCATGTGCACCCGCATGTTCACCCCTTCTACACCTTTCATCATGCTAAATCCGCCAATTAAAATTTTTTTCAAGTTGTGGTACCCCAAACTTTCGCAGCACATGCGGGTGCATGTGCACCCACATGTTCACCCTCTCTACACCTTTCATCATGCTAAGTCCGCCAATTAAATGCACATTTTTTATGCTAATTCCTTTGTCAAGGCACCTTAATCCCTCTCACACAGCTTAAAGGCCGTGGTCTGAGCTTGGCTCTGTTTCACTCCAGCGCAATCTTCGAGACAGTCTGGTCCCCTTCACCTGATGAAGGCCACTTGTGTTGTGGCCGAAACGTCGTAATTTTGTTGATTTATTTTTTACCTACGTGACTTTACCGAATAGAACCAAAAATCACGACGTTTCGGCCACAACACAAGTGGCCTTCATCAGGTGAAGGGACCGTGCTGTCACAAGGACAGCGTTGGAATGAAGAAAGTCAAGCTAGGTCGCGTCCTTTAAGCTGTGTGGGAGGAAACAAAACGCTTTGACAAAGCGTTCTGAGCACGACCTGACAATCACCAACACCCTATTCAGGCAGAAGAATAGCCTTGCGACCTCCTGGTGCTACCCTCGATTACACCAATGGCATTTACTGGACTATGTGATTGTCAGGAAGCTTGACAGCAAAGGTGTCCGCATCACTCGTGCAATGATCAATGCAGACAATTGCTGGACTGACCACAGACTAATTAGATCAGTGATGACTCTCAAACTAGACCACAAACATATCAACCGACCAAAGCTACAGAGGAAAAAACTCAATATAACCAGACTAAAAGACCCAGCAGTGCAGTCCTGACTGAAAGAACAACTAGCTCAAAGACTTAGCACGAAGCAGGCTTCAGGAAAAATGTGCATGAGTACTGGACACAACTTGAAGATGTCAGTTATAACCAGCTGTGAAAACACCATTGGCACACAAGAAGGAAAAACTGACTGGCTTGATGACAGTGACCACGAAATCACAGGCCACATTGACAAGAAGCAGAAAGCATTAATCGCCTGGCAACAACAAAGTCTAGACAGATAAAAACAAGCATAAAAGGAGGCCAAATTTAAAGTACAAACTAAAATCTGGGAAACTGGAGAACTAGTTCAAAAACAAAGCAATAGAAACACAACATCTTGCAGATTCCAATAACCCACATGCATTTTTTTATAGCAACTAGTCTTATATGGACCTTCAAAACAGGGCTTCACACCACTCCAGTCTAAAGATGGGACAGAAATATTAAAAGACAAAAATGCAAACATCTCCCGCTGGCAGGAACACTTCAGCAGTATTTTCAACTGCAAAGCCATTGTAGACGTTTCTATATTCAGTGAGATTCCGCAGCACTCTCCCACTGAGGACTTTTCTGGAGAACCAACGATGATTGAAGTGGCTAAAGCTGTCAAGCAGATGAAAGAGAACAAAGATAGTGGGCTAGACCAGATTCCTGCTGAGATTTACAAACATGGAGGAAAACGCCTACTAGAACACCTGCACTCCCTCATGGCCAGGATATGGAATGATGAAGACCTTCCCAATGAACAGAAAGATGCCATCATTGTCACCATCTTCAAAAAAGGTGACAAGTCAGACTGTGACAACTACAGAGGAATCTCTCTTCTTGCCACCGCTGGCAAAATACTGGCAAGAATCCTACTAAACAGACTTCTACCCATATTCTTGGTTCTTTCGGTAAAGTCACGTAGAAGGGAAGCAATAAAATAATACAAATATAAAACAATAACATTCTCACGACGTTTCGACTGCAACACAAGCAATCATCATCAGGTGTGAAACCCACAGCAAGAAAATTTGAAAAAAGTGGCGGGTTTTTTGTCAACATTGCCTCACAAAATGAGGCAATGTTTCCACATCTGACTGTGCACATAAATATATAAAGTCTTTCTTACGCAACTGGTCGGCCGCACAACCTTTTTATGGCAGTGCATAAATGCAGCAGCATTTTTTAAAAGACCCTCTCTTTATGCTACTTTGATCATTTCCTCTGTATCGATAGTTCAATGTTGATGTGCCATTGCATTGCGGCACTACTGTGTGGCCTGGGACTTTTGTTGATGTTTTGCTGCCCTGCATCATCTTGATGAATCGGACTTAGATCATTTATATTTCATGACTTAAAATTTGATCTAATTTGTACTCCTATCGCTGTGTGTATCCTTTGCCGTTGTAACTTGCTGACTCGCTCATATTGGACATCCGTGAAAAAAGAGCTTTATAGCTCATCGGGTTCCTCCAGGATAAATATTGATTCCGTAAAAAAGAGCTGCATCGCTCATTGGATTCTTCGACTTTGATATAACCCTGAGGCATGATGGCCGTCTGACGATGCGCTACCCCTCAGTAAGATGGCTGCCTGTCGACGCGCTACCCCGCAGTAAGATGGCCGCCTGACGCCGCGCTACCCTGCAGTAAGATGGCCGCCTGACGACGCGCTACCCCGCAGTAAGATGGCCGCAGTTGCTCGTCGTTTTCGCCCCGCCCACTCTCCGGTTGCTTTCCCCCCCCACCCCCTCCGCGCGTCCATCGGCCATGTCTAACCTCCTCTCTTTTGAAGCGAGCAGATTCGTCGAGATGAGCCCAAAAAACGAGTGCGAAATATCCGCGTAAAAGGGAAAGGAGTTGGGCGGAAAAATTATTCTCGAAACTCATTTTGAAATAGAATCGGCGCCGGGCTTGGGGGATATCTCGCGATGGCCTCAGGTGAGTGGAGAAGGCGGCGGCGGCAGGAAATGGTGGCCGCGCAAATCGGAGCCTCGCTCGGCTACTGGGAGCAGAAGAAGCCCTCGGGTCCGGCTGAGCTCGCAGCTTGTGACACGACTCGCGGCGCGCTCGCCCTCAACACCCTGCCCACCTTGTGGTTGCTACAGTTGTCCCGCTTGTGCCTCCTAGCGTTGTGTTAGGACAGGCGAGAGGGGCACAGTTACAGTACACGGCACGTGGACTTGTTTGTTCGTGTTGTGTTTCATTGGGTGATTTTTTTAAAGTCTCAACGTGATTATTACCATTTTAATTCTGGAGTGGGTTTATACAAAATTATTACAACACTCAGTCTTCATTGAATGTAAATGAAAGTGCTGCGGTGTTCATAATTGAGATTTGTATTTATCAGTGTCACCACTGGGTTTTAACAACCCAGTTTGGTGAATTTTCTTAAATGGGATATTTTAAATCTACCAAGGAAACAACTGGCAAAAAAACACGGCAATTTAATTTCCTCCCAATCTCGGAGTTTAAAGTCCTGTCCTTGTTTCTCCACGCACCTCCAATTCGCACGGTTGGCTACTTACGGTGCGAAAGAAGTTCAACATACAGCAAACGTACATACAAAAAAACATTTCCCTTGGTAATGGTGGCAATGGCTTCCTGACCGTCTTTGTCCTCCACATTGTGGGTAACGTCACTGAAAAACCTGTAGCCCATACATTTAGCATTTACATTCCAGAGGCATCCACCCTCCTGAATGGGAACTGCTCATGCGCCCTCGTCATAAATATGGCACTACAAACGACCCAAACAATTACCGCCCTATCTCAATCTGCTCCCCTAACCCTCCCAATCAAATGTGGTTCGTGTATCGAAGTGTGCTGTTTAGTTTTTGAGAACACATTGGGAAGCGGAGCGGTGCTGGCTTGCACACGTGTAACCCGCAGTGAGGGTTGGTGGCTCGCTCAATGTTGTGAAACTCCCCGGTGGCGTCCAGATGCCATAGTCTGGCTCGCCAGGATCAGGAAGTAGAGCAAGTGAAACCATCGCTATCAGTTTCCATCTGTACGTGGATAGTGTTGCCCCCTCGCATGCGTCGGGTTTTCTCTGGGTGCTCCACTTTCCTCCCACTTGTCTAAAAACGTTATTCATTGGCTGAAAACACCTTGAAATAAAGACTCAATGCAGGACCCTCCTTAAAAAGTGTCCGACTACTCAGTGTGGCGTTCCTGGATAAATGAGTAAATTTAGAAAATGTGTAGGCACATGTATTCCATTGCGAGGCAGAATGGACATTACAGCATTGTCGGCGTGCCGAATCCTAAAGCTGATGACTTGCGTTGCAGGTGGAGCCCTGTACATGTGCCGGTTGTGTAACCAGTTCTCACCCAACAAGACCCGACTCCTGTCACACGTGACCGAGTGCCATCCAGGAGAAGATGAGCCTCCTGGCACCATCGTCATTCTTCTCCAGCCCCTGTCCGAAGCCGGAGTTGCGAATTCTGGGCAGCCGGGTAGGCTTAAGCATAATTGCAATTGAGAAGTTATGCAGCATCGTATTAATGCTTATAATTAAAATTTCAGTGAATATATCGTACAATAACAGCTCTTTAGAGTGTAAAAGTGGTTGCAATTTTCTTTGAATTCAGATAAGTCAAAAGTTACTGTGCAGTAATTGGGAATGATGTGGGTTGTCTCTGGATTTACAGAGGTGAAGAAAAAGAGGGGACGGCCTAAAGGGTCACGCAAGAAGTCCAGCGTTGATGCTGCAGATGCCTCAGGGGTTGATGACAATATGAAGGCAAAGATCGACTCTGAAAAGAGTAATCCTGCAAGCACTCTAGGAACAGAAGAGCTCCAGGTTGGCATTGACTGTGGTGGTGAAGGGGGCCCAGTGAACAACAACCTAGACAGAGAGCCGGAGCCTGAGGAGCAAGTGGCTCACGACCAAATGAATTGTGGGAAATGCCGGCGCAGATTCTCCAATCAACGTCAGCTGAGAAAGCATCGCTGCATGTCACTTGCGGGCGAGGACAGGGAGGATGCAGAGGAGAAGAGGGAGAAAGGTAAAGGCTGCCCTCTACTATAACGTGTTTGTGTTTTATTATAATAGGGTGTTATTCCACTTTTGACATACTTGTTGCTTGATCGAGTATAAGCAGCATGGTTGTTCTTCTTGTTATGATGCAGGTGCCTCTATGCCTGCAGACGTGGGAGACTCTGGAGAACGAAATGAGCAACAGAACATCAAAGGAGAAACGGAACAAGCAGAACCAGCGAACGTTCAGAAAATAGTGCAAGAAGACTCAACTGCACCTACCGAGGAGAGCAATGCGCCTGCTGGCTTGCTGCTCATGCCCCAGGAGACCGTATCAGGTGCGACTCGGACTTGTATCTCGTGCCCTTTTACAGACAGGTTATCGGAATGGTAACTTTTTTGTGTTGTAATTTGACAAGAGGATAAACTGCCGGATTAATTGGGTTTACTTGACTAATTTTAGTTTTTTTACTTTTTAGTGCTACCGAAATTAGACAACCATTTTATGAAACTGTTCTAAAATATTAAGAAACTGCATTGGCAGTGGTGCACAAGCACAATAAATAAACAAATCCACTTTCAACACTAAAGCTACCTTGCAACAGAAACCCTTATTTATCCATGAACAACACTTTTTATAAAGTTTCAAAAGATCTGGGAGCTAAGGTGAACATATTGATCATCTATTGAGGCCTCAACAGCTCACAGGATTGTTGTGTCGTGATTGCCATACCCACTGCCCCCTAGTGCAATTGCAGGGCAGTGTAAAAGGGGGAGACGTAAATTGGATAGTACTACATATAAAAGCAATGTCAATGAAGAACATGAGGAGTATAATTATATGTTGGGCACAAAAACAACGTTATACTTACCACATCACTGTCAGTGCAGAGGAGCAAGCTTGTTTTTGGAGATAGAAAAAGCAATAGTCTGTATTGTAGTGAAGTAACCGTGTTGTTGAAATTCCATTGTTGCCAAAAAATGGATGCAGCAAGGACCGTGCCAGCACCTGGCCCAGAGGGGTTAGCTGACGCGGTGATGCAGCCTGCCGCCATGGAAGCTACCCAGGAACGAGGCTTCCAGGAGTACTCCATTTCACAGCTCTGCACCGGACAAAACAACATCACGAGGCAAGTGCCTCACGGCACAATTAACACGCTTTGGTCCATATGCTTATACTGCCTATACAGGAATCCCACGTTATACATAAGGGATGTCTTCCTGGAAAATGCTGCTTCACTCGAAATTACTTTAAGTAAACTCTAATATCCCACAGATGTTGTTAAAATCAGGGGTTGCATTGAGTCAACATTTCTAGAAGAAAATTTGTGACTAAATGTCATGAAGTGTACACAAATGCACATAAGTTAACATACATTATATCTCATCATAAATAATAAGATAAAATCTACCGGAGATAGTTGAAGAGCTTGCTGGCCGGGGCCTCTTGGGCTGAGCAGTGGTGGAGTTATGCAGACAAAGGGGCAGGATGTGTGTGGCCAGTCGAGGTGTTAATACCTAGAGTTATACTAAGTGTGAGGAAGAACAAGTGTTGGCCTGTGTTGTGCCCAGTGTGAGTAATAAAGAAGAAGTACCCTCTACAAGACGTGTCGTGGAAGTCGCTCATTACACGGTTAAAACATACGCGCTATTCCTCATCCGCTGCACACTTCCGCTGCAGGGCAAACAGTCTGAAGATCTTCTCGTGCGAGTACTGTGGAAAGGTCTTCAAGTTTAAGTATTCGCTGCAGGTCCATCTGCGTGTCCACACCCAGGAGAAGCCTTATAAGTGCCCTGACTGTGACTATGCCAGTGCCATCAAGGTAACTGAACTTTACCACCAAATCACTCAATCCAGTTAATTAATGAAGCCTCCATTTTGTTGGAGAATTTGACTTTACAAGAAAAATCTTCGCACAGAAAGCTCACAAACACACGCACTGTGACATGCAAGTTAAAACAGAGGCAAGTGCGTGAACATACATCCACACACATGTGTTTTATAGCATGTGTGGCAATGCTACATATTGTAAAGACAAATGTTTATTTGTCAATCTTGGCCAAAACAACTAAACAAATCTGCTATAGCAGTAAGCTGTGTTCGTGGTATTTGAATTTTCTACGTGTGACGTGACCTCTGCCAGACTAGACGGGAGGTATGTTATCATTCCCGAGCATAACAATAAGTAGACTTTAAGTTCTCTTAAAAACCTACGATGAGTGACATTGATCGTTTGCCGATGACGTGCGCAGGCCAACTTGGTGGTGCACATTCGCAAGCACACGGGCGAATCCTTCAGCTGTGAGAAGTGCCCCTTTACCTGCCGCAACCGGGGACACCTGCGCGTGCACATGGAGCGCGTGCACCAGCGGGTGAAGCATGCGTGCTCCTTCTGCAGGATGCGGTACGCGGATGTAAACTAAAAAACAAACTTTTATTTGACCAGGTGAGGTCCACTGAGCTCTATAGCTCTTTTTCAGAAGCAACTTGGCCACAAATGATAGCCAAATGAAGTGGCTTATCGTGTTGAAGTTTATAGCAGCCAAATACTCTAAACGGGTGTTTATAAATGTGGAGGGAAAAACCGGAGGACCCGGAGAAAAATTCACGCGACCACAGGGAGAACATGCAAACTCCAAATTTACATGCATTAGGGTCGGGTTCGATCCCACGATCTTCTGTATACAAGGCAAGGTAGCTAACATCTCCTACCCACCGATATTTTAGAACAATGTAGATGTAACACGCTGTGTGACATGAATAAACCCTTATTATGCATGTGAGCTTTCAGAAGTGTTTCAAGTTTAACGTTTGAGTGGCCCACGACCATATGTCCGCGAGCTGCATGAAATCATTCTGCTTGCGAGCCATAGCTTCCCCATCCCTGAATTATGCGCTTCTTGTGCATGGCAGCTACACCGAAGTGAAGAACTTGCTGAAGCACCTGGAGCAGACCCACGACCAGCAGGACGAGAAGGTGCGCCTGGCTTATGCCGAGCTGAGGCTGCGCACGCGCGAGGGCCGGCGCCAGCTGCTCTACACGTGCCCCGTGTGCTGCCATGCCTTCAAGACGCAGTACGCCCGCGACCAGCACCGGCTCACCCACGCCGAGCCCGGCGTGCACCACACGCTCTCGTGCCACCTCTGCAGCTACACGGCATCCCGCCTGTCGGTGCTCAAGGCCCACGTGCACAGGCAAGTGACCGTCCCTCTCCTTTAAGCCACGTTGTTGCCGCCTGCGATAAAAGAGGCAAAAGTGCAGCCCTGCAATAACCTGCTTTCTCCCACTGCTGGCGGAAGGGTTGCCATTGGAGGGCATTTTAGGGCCACTCTTCTACACTGGCGAAGATTCTTGAAAGAGATGGGAATGCCCCCATTTTACCCCACCACATGCGACCTGCCGATAGACAAATTAGTGTGCCCATTTATACTGCTGGGTGGGCAGAGATGGGAGGATTTACGAATCTTGAACAATGTTGCAACTGCCATGCCAGCAGACTGAATCGAACCAGCAACTTCTGGATTACAAGTCCTCTTTACATAATCATTACTTCACAAAGCACCTCCATGAGACATAGGAAACATTAATAAGATGCTGGAACATATATATCTTTCCGAGTTATTGTTTATGTGTTGCTGTTAACTGTTTTCTAAGAAAAGGATTTTAAGCAGCATTTAGATACTACGGCTTATTTTACATATTTAAATGTAGTTTTTGCATTGACCATTTTGCGATATCCTTGTGCACAGCATAAATATCGATTTTATCATATCAATTGTGTCGATTTAACTTTGTATACCCGTGACATTCATCAATTATTTTCTCTGAACGTGGCAGGCACCGCATGGTGTACACATGCGCGGTTTGCACCTGTAAGTTTGTGAGCGCGGCCTGGCTCCGATCGCACCTGGCCAAGCAGCATGCCGATGATCCACGTTTCGCGTCCGACGTCCTCTTCGACGAATCCCTCGGTCGGAGCTTCTACCTCGTGGAGCCTGGCATCGGCGAGGATTCGGCCGATGCCGAGCAGCCCGACACCGGGGATCAAAAGGACGACCAGACGCTAATTCAGAACACTCAAGCGTCGTTTTACAATGCAGTGGACGGCGAAAAGCTCGGCCAGGATGGCGACGGGGCATTGCTGTTGAACGTTGGCTTACAGACGAGCGGGGAGAACGATCGCCTGCAGAGCAAAGCAGACCTGGAGTGCGAGCCTGCAGCAACGAGCAGCAGTGACCCGGAGCCAGGTTCATCTGTCGTCGGACCAGAGTCTGAATGTTTGAGCATGGCCAAGGAAATTGATGCCACACAAGAGGGGTTGTCCGCTTTTGATTTAATCTTCGGTGAGCTGCCGAAGAGGTCCCTCAGCCGCGCTGTCTACGATAAGCTGAGACGAGAGTTCGGAGACCTGGAGTGTGAACATTGTGGTAGGCTCATCGGTCATAACATCTTGTCACTTCATAGCCTCACCATACTCATTTTATGCAGATTTAAATGTATTTGTTGTGTTTTCTGTACCGCCCATCTATGCAGGGAAGCTCTTTTGGTACCAGGGCATGTTAGACATGCACATGCGGACACACACACGCGAGCACCCCTACGTTTGCACGCAGTGCGACTACTCGTCCGCCACCAAGAACGGACTCAAGCGGCACGAGACGCTCAAGCACGGCCAGCAGAAAATGAGCTGCAGTGAGCCTGGCTGCACCTTCATCACAGCCGACAAGTACAAGCTACAGGGACACATACAGAGACGGCACTCGGCGAATGTGAGTGACCTAACCTTCTTTCCCCTGAACCCACACGAATGTAGTGGTGCTTGTCGTCATCGGCGCTTTCGCGCTCTGCCTATAGCATTGTATTGCGTGTGCATGGCCAGCCAGGCTGGTCCGCAAAGGCATTAGAAGTTGTTGGCAGGGAATGTGTAAACATAACTCCCACCCCCACTGCAGTGTTGATAAAGACGTTTATTTTTTTTTTAAATGATCTCGTATATAGTTTCTCATTCTACATATCGTTCGTGGGTACATTTTTGTGATCTGAGCTCACAGATTGCACGACAATTAAAATAAGCATGGAGTTTAAGCTACCCAACGGACGCCAGATGGTTGTAAAAGCAGAGTTGATAGAGAAACATTTCCACATTTTCCCCGTGACACATTTAAAAACTTCACATTAGGTTTTAAGCACTCATAGTAGTTATACCAAGCAGTGAATCTTGATATTACTTTATGCTGCATCACATTGGCTGCAGGGCTTTGCAATGGGGCTGTGAAGTACGTGACGGCAGGATAAACGGCTCGTGGCCTCTCTCCACGAGCCGACCCCCTCGTGTCACAAGATTGAGGTTAGGTGGTGATCTGCCGACAGGGCAGCCGAGGTGTGCTGCTTCTGTGCAAAGACTCCACACAATGCAATATAAATGCAATATAACCCCTTTTCTCTCTGCATGTGCTACCCTGCAGTGTTACCATAACAATCCATGCACCATGTATTACATATGTACACGATCAACCCTATTGTGAATACACTGCTGAAGGAGGACCTCTACGCGGCTGTGCAAGTCATGGGGGCTGTTTGGAGTTACTTCGTGCAGAGAATAAATAACTCACGTGGTTCTCATTAATTCTTTATTCATGCCCCATAGACCTTGAATTCCATTGCTTCAACAATGTCCTTGGTGACTGTCCCATCTAAATCACAATTTGATGCTAAGCTGTCGATTATTTATAACTTCACTTGCAATTTCATTGGACTGGTATATTTTTGTTTATTTACAGAGTACAATAATCACCCTATATATGTTTCACTAACTTAATGAAAAATTTACTATGATCATACTAAAAATGATCTGCTGGAGCCGACTTAAGCTACAGGTAATGCATTATTGAACATTGATTTATGTTGTAGAATATTTTACATTCTCATGTAACTATTGTCTTTGATTTCCGTTTGTTTCATTACTGTACTTCATTTTAAATATTTTGCTTTGCCATTTTGGTGACCCAGGTCACTCTTGCAAATGAGACTTCTATCTTAAGAGTTCTCACTTCCTGGTTAAACAAACTTATTTGACCATGCACAACCTTGCTGGTCCGTGCAGGTTGGTGAAGGGGTGGGTAGCCTAGCAATAGAAGCCCACCATGTAACCCAGGAAATCCTAGGGACAACAACCTATGTGTGCGTGGTGGTCACACATCCAAACTCTGTCCAGGCTCAAAACATACTTAGCTTCTGTAATCTGATAAGACATGCACGCACCATTGACGATCGTGATTCTTGGTAGTCAAAGGTTTTTTTTAAAGTCGGCACTGTTGTGTGTTACAATCTTGCCCCTGTGCTGCAGAAGGAGCATTTGTACCAGTGTCCGGCTTGTAACAAAACCCACACTGATGGGCGGGCATTCAAGAGCCACATATTTAGGCAGCACCCAGGTGAGTGTTATGCATGCATTCTACAGCAATACCCTTTGCTGTGTACATGTGTGCAGACGTGTTGATTGGCCACGTAAATTACCAGTTCATTTTTTAAGTATATCAGCCCTGGTTGAAAACAACTTTATCAGTTGGGAGCATACTACCATGAATGACCACACTATAAACATCTCCACAGTGATTCTATGGATTGTCACGTTTCAGGGTTAAGATTCAATTCATTAATCAATAATTGTGTTATTTTTAATGTTTTGTTTGTATGACATTTATAATTAGTTATTTCTTATTCTAGCTTCTTCCTTCCATTAGCCTAAAGGAATATGAGAATCAGAATCTTTATTTATACTGGAGGAATCCGATGAGCTATGAAGCTCTTTTTCACAGATGTTCAGTGAAATTTGGACATGTTTCCTTTGCTAAATATATTAATCAATTATTATATGCATGATGTGATACTTGTACCATGAGCATAAGGGACATTTTTCATGCCCAAGTAGTGACTGTGACTGTATTTTGTGTACGGCCATGAATGTTCGCCACGTGCACACACACGGATACGCACAGAGGTCCCAGCAAGCAGCATCGCAAAGCTGCTTGGCAAGCCGGTGCAGATGAAGGGACTGATCGGAAAGCGCGCCATCAAATGCCCATACTGCGACAAGCACTTCCACAAAGCCAGCACTGACCTGCAGCGCCACATCTGGTCCCACGAAGGTACGTTGTCCTTTGACCCAGGCATCTGGGCAAGAACCCTACAACTTATAGAGCTCCTCTGTTATATATATCTAAAACAGTAAAGGTCTAGCCCTGTATTGTTTACTCGCACTGCTGCTGGAAGACGGGAGCTCTGAAGGACCCCTCTATATGGAATTTGGCCTACTTTTCCATGTTGGCCAGACTTATTAGAAGAGATTGGAGTAGCCACACTTTACCTTACCACACACGATCTACCAATAGACTTCCATGTGCCCATTCATACTGCTCGGCGGACAGGGGTGGGGAAGGGTAGGGCGGCGGATTAAAAAAAGAAAGCTCCTTTTTCAAACTGGCATGCCAGGAGATCAAATTGAACAAGGGATCTCTAGATTGCAAGTCCAGTGTGATCGCCATTATACCACAGCAGCAACCCTTTTATATAGCTGCAGTTTCATAACCATGCAGGTTTCTACAGCATTTCAGGGACTCTGACATATTAGTATAAACACCCAGAGTTGACAGAATGAGCCTTAGCCGTTGTCTGCTAATTTGGAGCATTATTAAGTGGTCTGCTGCGTGATCTGTTCATTTGCACATCCCAGGCCTGAAGCCGTTCAAGTGCTCCAAATGTCCCTATGCCACTGGCAACAAGAGCAATCTGACATCGCACATGAACACACACAGCATGGAGAAAACCCACCTGTGCGACATCTGCGGCAAGAAGTTCAAGACCAAGGGAAACCTGGCCAACCACAAACATCTGCACTCGCAGAAAGGTATACACCGTCAGAATGTCTGGCTACAATTGTCAGCGCAACTTCCATCAGCTTTTGTAGTGTGACTATATTAGTGGTATCTACTGTGTCATTTCCACATGTAATGACCTCCCTGACTCTGTAGATAGGTTGAATTAAGGGCTATACTACTTAACTCTCCATTTTTGGGGTCTGAAGGACCCTAAAAGCAATATTGTATATATTCTCACAAATTAATTACTGATCCTTATATGTAATAAGTTATTGTATTTTAGAAGGTCATGCAAGAGCCTCTATCATGTGTACCAAAGACATCATCATGCAGGGTCTCCTGGATGCAGGGTTAACATTGGTTGTGCCTCTTGTGAGTGAAAACCCACTGTGTGTTGCCCATATTGTGTATTGGTCAGACAAACAATTCAAGTGCCTGCTGTGCGACTTTTCGGCGTCGGTGAAGTCCAAGCTCACCCGACACATGGAACAGCATTCCAGCTTGAAGGTGACCACTCTCGCCATGGGCACTAGCACCTACAACAAATAACGTTCATGATCCACACAATACAGATCACAGCTTGTGTCGGGTCACTACACAACAGCAATGTTTATCTGCCTAAAGTGTTTGTGTCTGGTAAAACCACTCATTCCCTCTGCGTTGATTTTCAGCCTTTCCGGTGTGAGCACTGCAGCTACTCGTGCAATCAGGTGAGCTCCCTGAAGAGACACCACCACAAGAAGCACCCAGACCTGGATTACACAAACCCTGCCAAGAGCAACCAGAGCCAGCACCAGCTGCTGAGTCCAGGTGAGAGATCAGCAGCAATTATTTCTTGACTCTGGATAATAGGCTTTTAAAACTATATTTTTCCCGGTGGGACGCGTAATAAAATGTCCATGTGCAGTTGGGTTGCGTAACATCTTATGCCATGTGTACAGACGTTATAATGCCACATGACATCATGACATCTGTACCTCTTGTCTCGTGCTCATCTAACTTGCATCTCGTGTCTATACCTCTCTCATCTCTCCCTTATGTATGTCGCTTTCATCTCACTCACCTATATCAGCGGGACATTCCCAAGTGCACGTGGCCCGCAGGGTGCCAGTTGGTACATACAATTGTGTGAATTTTTTAAAAAGATTCATACAATTGTGTGAATCTGGTTAAATAATCATTTACATTTATTTGTAAGGCGCCTTCCACTGTCTCTTGGTCGTTGTAATCTTCACTTTAACACAAGCATGTGTGGTGTTTTTGTTGTCACAGGTGGGGTGAAGTGCCCCATCTGCGACTATGTTTACCATACCAAATGGGAGCTGAACCGCCACTTTAAGACTCGCCACAACCTAAAGCTCCTCCAGACACCCGAGATGCGAGGTTTGGATCAGGTAAGGCGTTTAAAAAAAAATCTACCTCGCGGCCATCGTTACTGCTCAGTGTGAACTTGTATACGTATCTGCGTAATCTCCAAAAAGTCATACGTCCGTGAAGTCTTACAATGTTGAATTTCACATAGTTGTTCTTTCGTAAAGTGCTGGCGCATTGTTAACCTGCAATGATGCTCTTCACTAAAGGGCTCAATTTCTTCAGCTGTAGTGCTTGCAAGCGTTCACAAGACAGTTTTCCATGAATACCATCAGGTGCAGAAATCATAACGAATTGAACTGAAAATTAACGGAGTAGATTGGGAAACACAACTGCGGGAGGTCGCTGTGACTGTCGTTTAATAGCGCTGTGACGCTTGGGGTTTGTGACGCATCAGATTATGGTAAAATGGCCTTCTGCTCTGGTGCTCGCAGGAGCATGCCCTGGTGCTGTCAGTGGACACCGCCAGTCACTTGGAGGAGCTGGAGGAAGCACGAAGCACGGAGACAGCGGTGGCCGCGTTGCAGGACCTACGCTACACGATAGAGAGCGGTGGGTGGTAACACCAGTCCATGCTTACTTACAATCTCTTAGGCTAGAACAGTAGCTTGCCATAGTATATCACAATTCGAACCAATTACATATTCTGCCATTACCCCGTTAAGATGTTGACATGAAAAAACAGATGGTCAAACTTACTCTAACGTCACTGCCCAGATTACACTACTTTCCATGGAGCAGTGTGTTGAGCAACTCCTGCATTGTCTTCAATATTGCTCAATCCAGATAAATATCCCAATTTACCAGTGGGGGCATCGTGTCATTACAACCCATACCACACTGCCGAAACTCATCCAAACCTACGCAATCTCACACTTTCACTCGCACCGCTTGGTGTGTTCATCTTTCACGTCAGAGCTCTTACAACTCAAGTGCTCGCTGATGCTCACTCTCATTTGCGAGACAAGATGCTTAACACGGCACACGCATGACCACAAACAAGATTCTCATCATGATTCCTCCCACCAGAAATCTGTGTAGCTGGGAATGCCAAGGTAGGTCCTCCGAAGTCTCTGGGCCGCACTCTCACCTGTGCCCCACATTGATCTCTGCTCAACAGGCCCCCCCACCAAAACCCTGTAAAAAAACCTGTAAACACCATGAGGATCCCCCAGCCATAAGCTCAAACTTTTTATAGCGAGTGTGAAGTTTAATGTAGTCTTAGATACTGGACCTCACCAGAGCACCAATTCCCCACTCTTGGTCGTTGCATCTCCTGGCTGCCTTTGTCCTCCTGGAAAGCTGTGCTGTCAAGCGCCAGATGCTGCCACTCTTTCTCAACTGAGCTTAGTTGGCCTTTTTATACTTTCCAGGCAGTTAGACTACCACCCCATTGGCTCATTACCCCCATCTGTTTTGCTAGGATTGACTCCTTTTGCATGGGCTATCAGACCCAATTGATACTTCAGCACTTGAGGCCAATAATTATATCAATAACTCACATCAGAACTGATCCTGCAACCTATCTGAATGCAAGCTAATCTATTCCTGACTCAGTGCCTATGTCTGATAATCAGCAACAAATGAGATGCCACATTTCCAATACTGCTGTTACAATTGTCAGGTGTGGATAATTTATAGATCTGTGGGACAGTCATCATCAACTTCGTGACATTGAGTTACTGAACTGTGTTGCAACTACTTACAGTGAGGGAAAAAAGTATTTGATCCCCTGCTGATTTTGTACGTTTGCCCACTTACAAAGAAATGATCAGTCTATAATTTAATGTAGGTTTATTTGAACAGTGAGAGACAGAATAACAACAAAATCCAGAAAAACGCATGTCAAAAATGTTATAAATTTATTTGCATTTTAATGAGGGAAATAAGTATTTGACCCCCTCTCAATCAGAAAGATTTCTGGCTCCTAGGTGTCTTTTATACAGGTAACGAGCTGAGATTAGGAGCACACTCTGTATAAAAGACAACTGTCCACAGAAGCAATCAATCAGATTCCAAACTCTCCGCCATGGCCAAGACCAAAGAGCTCTCCAAGGATGTCAGGGACAAGATTGTAGACCTACACAAGTCTGGAATGGGCTACAAGACCATTGCCAAGCAGCTTGGTGAGAAGGTGACAGTTGGTGCGATTATTCGCAAATGGAAGAAACACAAAAGAACTGTCAATCTCCCTCGGCCTGGGGCTCCATGCAAGATCTCACCTCGTGGAATTGCAATGATCATGAGAATGGTGAGGAATCAGCCCATAACTACATGGGAGGATCTTGTTAATGATCTCAAGGCAGCTGGGACCATAGTCACCAAGAAAACAATTGGTAACACACTACGCCGTGAAGGACTAAAATTCTGCAGCGCCCGCGAGGTCCCCCTGCTCAAGAAAGCACATATACATGCCCGTCTGAAGTTTGCCAATGAACATCTGAATGATTCAGAGGACAACTGGGTGAAAGTGTTGTGGTCAGATGAGACCAAAATGGAGCTCTTTGGCATCAACTCAACTCGCCGTGTTTGGAGGAGGAGGAATGCTGCCTATGACCCCAAGAACACCATCCCCACCGTCAAACATGGAGGTGGAAACATTATGCTTTGAGGGTGTTTTTCTAAGGGGACAGGACAACTTCACCGCATCAAAGGGACGATGGACGGGGCCATGTACCGTCAAATCTTGGGTGAGAACCTCCTTCCCTCAGCCAGGGCATTGAAAATGGGTCGTGGATGGGTATTCCAGCATGACAATGACCCAAAACACACGGCCAAGGCAACAAAGGAGTGGCTCAAGAAGAAGCACATTAAGGTCCTGGAGTGGCCTAGCCAGTCTCCAGACCTTAATCCCATAGAAACTCTGTGGAGGGAGCTGAAGGTTCGAGTTGCCAAACGTCAGCCTCGAAACCTTAATGACTTGGAGAAGATCTGCAAAGAGGAGTGGGACAAAATCCCTCCTGAGATGTGCGCAAACCTGGTGGCCAACTACAAGAAACATCTGACCAGTGATTGCCAACAAGGGATTTGCCACCAAGTACTAAATCATGTTATGCAGAGGTCAAATACTTATTTCCCTCATTAAAATGCAAATCAATGTATAACATTTTTGACGTGCGTTTTTCTGGATTTTTTTGTTGTTATTCTGTCTCTAACTGTTCAAATAAACCTACCATTAAAATTATAGACTGATCATTTGTCAGTGGGCAAACGTACAAAATCAGCAGGGGATCAAATACTTTTTTCCCTCACTGTATACTGCTGGGATTTGAGGAATCTGCTTCACCGGGAGATCGAATCATAACAATGAGTTTCTTCAAACTAGGATCCATATCTAAGTCTAAGCATGGCATCCGTGTGGAGCCATGGTCAACAGCTACAATGACACTCTGGGGGTAGTGCACCGCTACCCCGGATTAGATCAAGAAATTGGCCGTGGCAAAGCACTGCAGTGGAGAACCCCGCACCCGAGGATGGCTGCTGCTGCGCCCTTGGCCGCCCCTGTCCGAGAGCTGATAATTACCGGTGACTTAAACTGGAACAATCCCCCCAACTGAAGCCTTAATAAATTAAATCTTTCCAAACTCATCTGCTCACCAAGGCGGCCTAACTTGAATAATCGATATGGTTCAATGCTCCTGAAAAGTTCGTGAAAGTTGGTGTCCGGGGAAGCCACCTTAGCGATCAATCATATTTGGTATCACTCAGCTACCAACACTCCTACATAAAATAATCTTTGAATTATTTTGATCTTCAGGTCTTTGCCCATGATATCGGCAATTCCGATGTATCCATTGACTACGAGATCCATACTTTGTGTACAGCATGGTCTTTCTTTAGAAGGGCATTTCTCTCGTTGATAAACATGCTCCATTGAAAACGTCAGGGAAACACCAGGCTCTGCGGTTTATCGCCCAACCCATACGCAAAACCTGCAAGAGTTTACTGTCTATTTATATTAATATTCATTTGTGTAAGCACTTTTTTTCCTGCATCTCTGCATTCTGGTCCTCTGCACTGCCTGATCCTTTGTACCATCACTTTGATGCTCTTGTTCTCTGCTGCCACAGATATCCCTTGCAAACTAGCTGGGTACCTAGCTAAATGGTGCTTTCCGTGTAACAAATAAAACATAGGTTTTGTTTGTATGGAAAATGTGCGCAGTAGAGCAAGTGGGCGGGTCAGCTGTCAACCTCCTGCATCAGATCATCGAGTTGGGGTCAGACGTGACGCCTGGAACAGTGATGGTGGAGGAGGCATGCACGGTCAGTACTTGCGCAACATTTCACACGTGTTTTTGCGATAACTGTTCAATTCAAGAACACTTTTTGCACAAGGCAGAACGTGCCCGTTTTAACGTGGTTTCTGTGTGGCCAACGACAAACTAAATTCCTGAGTGGCACAGCTGAGCGGTGGGAATTCTGGGTATACAAAGGAATGATACAGTACGCGACGTGCCCTCATCCCAAGTGTTTGTCCCACCATGGGATGACTGCAGATTGCTTTTATAGTGCAAATGGAATTCAAATTTGCACTTCATCCCCATCTCTTTACAGTAATTCCTTGCCTGATGTCTTTTCAATAAATGTAGCACTTTTCAGGTACGCATCTACTGCATAAAAAGAGGAATTGCCTTCCATCTGAAAATTGCCATTCCTAAATATCACGGCAGATTCTTAACTCGTGCCTGCCACTTGTCTCACGTTCACAGGGCTATGAAGTGCAGCACATGGTCATTTCATCGGCCGTTGAGGCCGCTGTGGAGGCAGTGACCATGTACAGCCAGGGTGAGCCATCGTCCGAGTTCATCGTCTACGTGCAGGAGGACGACGCCGCGCCTGGGCAGCCAGAGATGGCCAACACCGAGGAGACAGAAGTGGTGGAGACGGTGGAGATGGCAGAAACGTTGTTGGAGGAGACGTTGATGGAGGAGACAGAAGAGACAACGGAAATGGAAGAGACGGTGGAGACTGTAGAAACAGAACTCGCAGGCGGGGAGACAGAGCAGCAGGGATAGTTCCCTTCCCAGTGCCACTGGGTGGGTGATGACCTTCAGTGCTAGCATGAGGCTGGGTGAGCAACAATCTCCAGTAGTTAATTGAAAATTATTAAAAATATATATTTAAGCAGTTAACTCTGTCTCACCATCGTCAGCCAAGGTCAATCCACTTCTGGACAAATGCCTCAGTCATCATCATCCCTCATGACTACTGGTTAAATGTCATGAAAAAGCAAAAGGCAGGACTACTAGCATGAGACCAATGCAAACTCTAAGCCCAACCAACCCTCTAAATAAATGTAGGATGGAATGCCACAACTGCCGTTTTCTTGTCATTCATTGGTATATATAATACTTTGCATTTATAAGATTTCATTTAATATATGCATTCGTTTTTATTAAAAACTTTTTATAGTTTGAATTGTGATCAGGTGTTACTCTTTAACCTATGTGCCTGCATTTGTGCTGTCGAAATATGCAAAGCAATGTGATCGTGGAATTTATATTTATGTTGAACATTGTCAATTTTGTACAAAATATACAATAACGTGAAAAACAAGATAGCATTAAAATGAATGAAGACAATTACATTGTGCTTTCTTTCCTTTTGGAATCTGCTCAAACGTACAGTATATTGGCCTTGTAACCTTATTTCATTGCGACTGCTGTGCTATAGCGCATTAAAACGCTTTGCTTGCTTACTTACTCGAGTGGAGGAAGAACCTCCACTGTATAGAGTCCCCCTGTATGACAAATTTGGCCTATTCCACAATTAGAAGAGGAAATACCCACTTTACCCCGCCACACGTGACCTGTAATTGACTTAACTGTGGTGCACCCATTTACATTGCTGGGTGGGGCAGGGGGGATTTACGAAACTTATCCCACCTTTTCAGCAGTCGCGTCAAGCGATCTAACCATTGATTTGGCTTGCATATTCAGTTAGCTAACCATTACACCACGCAGCATTCCTCTAAGGCTCAGTCCCCATTCCTTTTTTTTACATGTACAAAAGAGGGGTGGGTGTGGGGGGAGATGTTCAAATAATTTTCATCAAGCCGTCTCATTCGGAATTAGACTTGGGCCATCAACTGCCCCTCTGTGAGCCGCAGCAAGTTCTGCAAGATGCTCGTCTGTCCGCAGCGCAAGTTCAGCGCGTATCGCTCGCGGCGGCTCAGCTTGGCACTGAGCACGGGGTCTGCGAGCATGGCCTCGTCTTCCTTTTGCACGGGGCCATATGCCGCCAGTGTTAAGCGGATGCTTTCTGCCAACAGTGTCCGCCACATGGGATGCAGCTCCACAATTGCCTCATTGGTCAGCGACTCGTCAGCTGCATCGTCTTCCTCCCACCCCTCGTTCTCCTGGTAGTCCTCCAACTCGTCCTCTGACATGCAGAGCACCTAGGTCACACACAGGCATACGGTCGCAGAAGTCCCATTACGTCCAGAGTACATGTAGAATTAGGAAAGGTGTTAGTGTCGAGCTGGTGTTTTAATTAGCAATTTACGGAAGCAAATGTGCTCTGCAAATTTGACAGATCTTGCAGATACACGATTTGAGAGCAGTGGATGTGACTATTTAGGCACGGTATCAAAGCACATGGAGATAGACATTGCGGGCAGCCAATAACATTATGACATTTGGCTTAGAAAAGGACCTTGAGGGCTGCGTAGAGCTCTTCTTCGGTGAGGACTCCTTCGCGACCGATAACGAACGCTCCCTCCTCGCCCACCAGCAGCATCTCACACAGCACTTTCCATTTCTTCTCGACCAGCTGCTTCCTACTTTCTCCAAACACTGTTCGATCAGCACGTTTAACAATGGTGTTTAAATAACACAAGTGGATTATAAGAGCTACAGCAGTACACAATGACATGAAAAATATTTGATCTTGAAAGATTTTTGTAATGTGTTTATGGTCATCTAAACCAAAGGAGCTTTGTGACGTTACCAGTGATGTAAAACACTGGACAGCACAGCTCTAAAATTATCCGATGCCCATCAACATAGCATCAGGTCTGTACGGGTATGATCTAAATCATCCTTCCAAGCCAAAAGTTAAATTATTGCATGGGGTTGGTATGATCTAAATCCAAGCAATGAAATAGTCTTTACCCTGCAGTGCGGCCTTATATAGTGTCGTCATCTGGATTTCTGCCGCATCATTGTTGTTGGCAGGGTGAGGCTCCACGAATCCATACATGTGCAGCAGCTGCCAGTTCGCCAGGTCGCCGTATGTGTTGTACACCTCTTCCCCCTTGGCTATAGGGCGTGTCGATATCATCTTCAGGCAGTCCTGCACACAAGACAAAACAAACAAGTGTAACTATTCAATACAATATTTTTTATTTACGTGACTTGGCCGAAAGACCCAAGAGTATTCAATACAAATTAGAAGATGGCGATTACATGTGTGAAGCAAGCAAGTCTTGCTTGGTCACACCTTGGTGAACTCCAGATTGGCGTTGTGGTTTGACACGTGGTTGAGGATATCTGCCATTGGAACCATAATGGGTGGATTTGGATCTTTTTCATCCTCATCTTCTTCCTCCAGAGGTTCCTGGAAACTGCATTATAAAGACTCCATGTTAACAAGTGCAATACTGCTCTCCATCTCACACTCTGCAATTTTTATGCTCAGCATGTAACTATGCATCGATTCATCAAATCACAATAGTTTCCTATGCTCACAATAGATGCAGAGACTCGTATAGGAATTGTTTACTTTTGAATCGTGTAGTTATGTTGCAATTGGTTCCTGTACACTCGGCAGCCACTGCGAATTATCTATGTATCGCAATGGGGGGGGAGTTGGGGAATATTCTTAAATCAAAGTGCAATTTGTTAAATCGCAAGGGCACATTGTTAAATGGCTACTTTCTGCAATTAACACCATTCTGCAACTATTCCACACCTGTAGGCCATGACAAAGGCAACCATGCGCTTGTAAAGGTTCAGTGTGTGTTGTTTGCTATCGAAGAGCGTAGGGTGGGCGGCCAGGAAGGGCTGCACCACGGAGTTGAACTCAAGTTCGATGTTTTCCAGGTCCAAGTGCACAGCCTCAGGCACACCCGTTCCACGCAGCAAACGTTTTCTTTCCTCCTCCGGCCTAGCGATATGCAGTGTGGTGAATTCAGGAAACATGGAGATCTATTTTCATGTTTTAACTGTACAAATTATTAAGCATGATTAAGACATTTTATTTTCAAAAGTAAATGGGCTTGGACAGGACACCACCAGACAGAATGATGACCGATGGACAAGACAGAGTGGCAGTCAAAGGATATAACATGACCAAGAGGATGACCACTACAGAGATGGAGCATTGAGAGCAGTTTATGTGCAGGAGATGGATGGTAGCAGCAATGGACCATGAGGGATGACAAGAACACTGGCTGGTGAAATAATGAACCTTATGGAATATTAGAAAATTAAAAGTTAGGGCTTAATGTGCATCAATACTTTAAATGTAATTGTACAATGATGTGAAATGCAAATTTTAACAAATCATAAAAAGCATATACTTATGAAAAAATATTTAAACAGCATCTTCAAAAAAGAAAAACAGTCTAACCCATTTCCATTATGGTAACCGCTTAAATGGGTGCCACATAGCCTTACGTGGCTTGGGGTCTCGCAAATCAGCTCTGCGAACTCACCAAAACATGGGCAGGTCAAGCTGATCAGGTTCAGGGCAGAGAGCGAGGTAGGGTTTCCACCGTGAGTTTGGGCAGGTGAACTCGTACATTAGTGCCACAATCAGTGCCACCCAGCCAGACTGGCTCTTCAAAGAGGCAGCCTCTGCAGATGGAAAACATAAGACACAAGCGTCCATTTAATAACTATTTAATATGATCCCATTACAAGTCTCAAAAGGGTGAGGGTACTTGGAATAATTAATGGTTTTAAAATGCAGATCACAGTATTCATGGGCAGTTTTCATGAATCCCCAACAATGGCTTTTATTTGCCTAGTTTCTTGTACTGGGTTTTAAAAAGTGCCAATGTTGTAGTACAGAGTTAGACTGATGGCCTTAATCTAAGTTTTCTTGTGGTTGTTGTTGGACTTGCATCCCACTGGGATTTTTTGCACACAGCGTTGGTGTACGGTGCTTTTTTTAGAAATATTTTGCTGGTTTTTTTAATGGATTTTCTGTTTGCACAGTCACAGTCACTTTAAGATGTTTTTCTTGTTCGTGTTTGTTTTTTTGTTATGGTTGCACCCGATTCAAGAGCCGAATGGCTCACAGGGCTATACCAAAAATAAACTGAAACTGGTAATTTTGGGCCCTGCATGAAATGCGTTTTTATTATGAACTAGCTTTTTTGCCCATCCAAGGATGGGTGTATATTGCAGTAAACTGAAATATTCAATATAAAAATTGTTCAGCTCATGATTATTGAGGGGGGGGGGTGCCCATGTGGAGTGATGTCACCCGCTAATGATTGTGGAGGGGTGCGGCATGTGGAGTGACGTCATCCGCTCATGATTATTGAGGGGAGCGGCATATGGAGTGCGCAACCTTGTGCGTTAGTGTAAATTTTGTAAAAATTCACCCACTCATGAATATTAATGAGGGGTAGGCCTCATGTGGAGTGACGTCGCACGGGGGGGTGGGCCTCGTGGAGTGACGTCACGTGCGGGACACATTCTTGGCTTATTATAGTAGTAATTTGAAAGGCACAACAACAAAAATCCCACTTAATAACTTGCGCACCTTTTTCAAGGACCTGGCTGATGGAGGTAGTCACAGAGCTGAGCAACGCATCCCGGGGCACAGAAAACAGCACCTCTCCTTCAGAGATATTCTCCACTGCCTGCAGGCCATAGCGGTCCACCAAGCCATCCTCACTGAGAACCACCTGCGAAAAAGTATTCATCATGGCCTCCATCAGCAACGTTATCACCATCGTAATGCAGAAGCACAATCGAGCACACTCGCTGAACTTACTGAAAAACTTTTGGCTGGGTTGGTAACATTTCACCAACTCCCAAAACAGCATTGTTCTCTGGAAAATATTTCTAACAGCGGTTCTCAAATTCCAGTTATAATAACGCTGCTGTTGTCCAATATTTGCTTGCTCACCAATATTATCCTTTAAACTGATATGGAGCAATGCTGATGGATGTTAGGACCAACTCCAGAAATGTGTGGAGTTGTGACAAGGAAACATTTTTGAGACAAACGTTCTCGTCAGCAACACCTCTATCCTACTTGTGAGGGGGAACCTGCTTAGCAGCACTGTTCCACTCTTCCCACATTAACCTTGGGCCCAATGGTGGCGAGACGCTAACTACCTCGCCTGGTATACTGGAGGGCGTGGGGTCAATTCCGACCCTGACACCTGCAGAGGTAATCCTCGGTTTATGCGCTTGTGGTACGCAATTTTGGAATAATGCGTGCTTTGTATTTAGACCTTTTATTGACATGCGCGATGTAATTTTCGGAATATCATCCGCAACGCGACATAGCCACCCTAGCCTGGCACCGTTGCCAGCAGCTAGTGCGGTACAATAACTGGAGTGTACAATCTACAGCATCTCGCGGCGTGTACACCAGCGATCTTCCATTTGTCTCCACAACGCAAATCCGGCGTAGTGACAAGTGTAGGGGACTAAATGGAGAAGAAATGTTATGCAGAGCTACTAAAGATTTATAAAATAGAAAGACCACAGGTGCTGAGAGAAATTAGAAAGAGAACAGGTTGTGAAGGGATAATTAAGAACACGGGTGGCCGGATGTCTAACATCCGGAGAGGAACAGGTGGTAAAGGGATAACGAATGAGAGGTTAAGAATGAAGGACCAAGAGAGATATAAAAAGGGGAGCGTCGCTGGAAATCGGCCTATTAATATATGCGAGGATAATATAGGTGACGTTTTTATTTTATTTTATACCTACGTGACTTTACAGAAAGAACCAGAGAGTATGGATTCCTGCAGTCACGAAAGCTTCAAATCAAGATTGATAATTTCGGCGATTATGTCTGCGAGTGTGAGTGAAATTCCTTAACTCCCTCTACCATTATTTCTTATGGGAAAATTGCTTTTGACACACGATTTTGAGATGCGTGTGTTGTTCTAGGAACGCATCTATCGCGTATGTCAAGGAGTGCCTGTATATTTCGAGTTTGCATGTTCTCCCCGTGGTTGTGGATTTTTCTCCTGTTCCTCCGGCTTTTCCCTCCACATTTAGAAACATGCATTTAGAGTATTTGGCTACGATAAATGTTCACATGAGCTATCATTTGTTGGACAGGTCGCTTCTGAAAAAGAGCTGCATACCTCAATGGGCCTTACCTGGTGAGAAAAGAAATAGTTTAGTAACCCGATGCCTTCACAAGAATGGCCGACGCACCTTCGGGCTGAGCTCGAGGTTCACGCTGCTGCACCACGACTCGAATTCCTGCAAGATGTCATCCAGGCCATGGCGACTCGCCTTCCCAGTGCCCCCTGTTGCAACTTCATCGTCCACCTGGAAATGCAAAGACTGTTCATCTAGAACCGTTCTCAAGATTGCCTTTTAAATAAGCCAACAATATATTCTTAGCTCTTTCGATAAAGTCACGTTGAAGGGAAACAATAAAATATATATCTTATTATTTTAACGTGACTTTACCGAAAGAGCTAAGAATATGAATTACTGCAGTCACGAAAGCTTTAAATCAAAAAAGCCAACAACACTTTGTTTAACGCAGGCTCCCAACGAGCAATCACTCAATTGCTCGTCTAAAAAAAAGGTAATTACTCAAAACGTCGCCTGTTGTACGGTTCCTCTTTAGAGCAGAACTATTAGCGAATGTGTCGTTTTAGTTGAAGGCAGAGCAGGACTAGATGGCTCGGGGAAGAAAGGACAACACAGATTCGTGCAAACCCGAACTCCACTCGCTGGGCTGCAAGGTGGCCAGGAGATGGGAGTACAGCAAACCACTCTGTGTGGACCTTCTGAGCGTGGCTACCAGGGGGGGGGGGGGGGGGTCTGCGTTATGAACCCGGTGACCTGAATGCAATTCCTGGCCAGGGCGAACACCAGCGGCGGCCTGACAGCGGCACCGCTCCCAGGCCCCTTCTTCACCACCACCACCACACCGCGTGGTCCACACACGACCACTCGCGAAACGCGTGGGGGAGGGCAACCTCATCCAGATAGATCGAGGGCTGTGCATGACGGCTGCGCTACTGTCCCATATTAAACTCTCAAAACATCACAGCGCATACACCCAAAGCGACCGTCATCATTATCAAGAACCATTCTTTATCCACTGTTATCCCATTGCCTGCAGCTGAACCAAATGCAAACTGCGTGCAGACTCCATACGTGATCAGCAACAACACAAGCATGAGGCAAACGAAACGGCAGGAGCACACGCATTAATTACATGGCACCACCAGCTTCGCAAATGAATGAGCGCTAATTGGGAGGAACGAGCTCGCTTCTGTGGTACAAACACGCGGGTCGCCACCACCATCAACCACGTGTGGTGGCGAGGGGCGGACTGAACCGCCCAGCAGTTAACGCCACTGTGGAGACGATCCAAGACACACGACCAACGGAGCGCCGGGCCTCACCTTCACTCTCTTGTGCACTTGAGACATGTCCCCGTGAGGTGAACTGCAGAGTAACAATCACCACGTGGATTGAGCACTTTCAGTGGCTAGCGACGCTCAATGTGGCGAGTCGGGAGGAGGGGGGGGGGAAGAGGGGGGGGGGTCACGTGGCCTCGCCCGCGTCACGCACGCGAAGCGCGCTCGGCGAAGAGGTTACAGCGAATTAAATAAATTGTGAATCAGTTAAATTAATATTCGCGTTGCCTAGGAGCGCCGTGTTAACAGGAGAGCAACAAACAGAAAATTGCGGTCGGAACAAAAAAAATGAACGCAAGCGTGGAAACCTAAGAATCCAAAATGGAAGCCGAAGGATGGTGATGGTTGAACCCTAAGGAGCCCGAGAAGCGATGGGGGCGCATACTCTTTGGTTTTATTCGGTAAAGTCACGTAGATAAAATAAAACTAAATTAAACTAAATTAAACAATTAAATCACGACGTTTCGGAGGCAACACAAGCTGCCATCTTCAGGTGGAAAAGTCAACGCAGAATATCTGTGTCAGGAACACAGTTCAGAGACGACCGGGATTATATACAGGTTAAGGGGGGGGGAGGAGTCAGCAAGGGGGCGTGGCTGGGTGGGAGGGCCGGGTGAAGCAGCCTTTTGATAGGCTGCTGCGGGTAACAGCCACTTGGCACTGCACGGGAGTGGGTAAAACCCACATTTTGTTATGCTGCGTGGGGGTCAGAGGGAGGAAGAGACATGCTTCATGTGTACAGCTCCATTTTTTGAAAGCGGCGGCAAACGGTCGTTCAATTATAAGGTAGTTAAAGTTTGATATACAACCACTGAGAAAAGGAAATGGCTGTACACAAATTGAAAGGTAGCTAACGTTTGACTTGATTTATAACATCTTTCCAGTGATTGCTCAATTTGAAACCATCCTCTCGGTTGAAGTTGTGTCTGTGTTTGTAAATCTGGATGGCCTCGTAGTGGCGCAATCACCCGACAGGGCAGGCCAAGTGCATCTCCCTCCTCACGTCCCCGTCTCCCTCCTCACGTGTGTCTGTCTCCCTCCTCACGTCCCCGTCTCCCTCCTCACGTGTGTCTGTCTCCCTCACGTGTGTCTGTCTCTCTCCTCACGTGTGTCTGTCTCCCTCCTCACGTCCGCGTCTCCCTCCTCACGTGTGTCTGTCTCCCTCCTCACGTCCCCGTCTCCCTCCTCACGTGTGTCTGTCTCCCTCACGTGTGTCTGTCTCTCTCCTCACGTGTGTCTGTCTCCCTCCTCACGTCCCCGTCTCCCTCCTCACGTGTGTCTGTCTCCCTCCTCACGTGTGTCTGTCTCCCTCACGTGTGTCTGTCTCCCTCCTCACGTCCCCGTCTCCCTCCTCACGTGTGTCTGTCTCCCTCACGTGTGTCTGTCTCCCTCCTCACGTCCCCGTCTCCCTCCTCACGTGTGTCTGTTTCCCTCACGGGTGTCTGTCTCTCTCCTCACGTGTGTCTGTCTCCCTCCTCACGTCCCCGTCTCCCTCCTCACGTGTGTCTGTCTCCCTCCTCACGTGTGTCTGTCTCCCTCACGTGTGTCTGTCTCCCTCCTCACGTCCCCGTCTCCCTCCTCACGTGTGTCTGTCTCCCTCCTCACGTGTGTCTGTCTCCCTCACGTGTGTCTGTCTCCCTCCTCACGTCCCCGTCTCCCTCCTCACGTGTGTCCGTCTCCCTCTGTCTCCCTCACATTCCCGTCTTGCCACAAGTGTGTCTCACACGACTCGTCGGCCACAACATGGCCTTCCTTCAAGACAAGAATGATTCAAGACAAGAAAAAGTGTGCACCGGTTTCGACGTTCAGTGTCTCATCAGCAGTCTAGCTTGGACCGAATCAACGCTGTGGAAATGCCAGATATGGGGTCCCATTTGGACTATCACATCACTAAAATAATAATTAAAAGTCGTGGAATGTATCGATTAAATCATAAAACGTGCTGATGCTGCCTTGGTAGTGGTTGATAAGCACGATGAAAGATACAAACCTCAAGAATAATCAAGAATTTTGATTTAAAGCTTTCGTGACTGCAGGGATTCATATTCTTGGTTCTTTTGGTAAAGTCATGTAGAAGGGAAACAATGAAATAATAAAATCGCTCTCCGTGGTGCTAACGTTAAAAATAACCGCCACTTTTTTCAAATTTTCTTGTTGTGGGTTTCACATCTGATGATGATTGCTTGTGTTGCAGTCGAAACGTCGTGCACATTTTATTGTTTTATATTTTTATTGTTTCCCTTCTACGTGACTTTACCGAAAGAACCAAGAATATAATAATAATCAAGAAGACAATTATATAAATCTTAAGAGCCAAGAAAATGTATGAACCCAGTGATTGAGACTCAACAAGATACTCCTTGAAACAGGAACCCAAATATTATTTGGGTCTTTCGGTAAAGTCACGTAGATAGGTTCAAAAAAATAACAAATTAAACAAAAAACTACGACGTTTCGATCGCAACACAAACGATTGTCATCAGGAGGAGTTTTAGAGGATTAAAGTGGGCGTGGCCCAAGTGCCCCGGTGTCAGGACGAAATGGGCGGGGCACAAGTGGCCTGGAGCCTGCGCAAGCCGAGATGGTGATTATGTTCACGTGAAATCGAGATGGTGATGATGTTCACGTGAAATCGAGATGGTGATTTTAGACGTGAAATGGGAATTAGGAGAGGGGGAGCCGCATGAGACGTGGATAAATTAACAACTAGTGGTGCGCCCAATGCAGGGGCGACACCGCAGGAGCTGGAATTCCTTGCCCCATCTTTGGTAAAATAAAGCTAACATCGGATGGTGACAAGATGGACACATCACAGCCAGTTATGACTTAAACTGGCCGATGATGTCCTTCCAATTATTGCTGAGTTTGTACCCATCCTCTAGGTTGAAATTGTGTCTGTATATATGGATGGCTTCATGAACGAATCTTTATTGATAGCCAGTGGGCTTGTAAAGTACCATCATCTTAGACTAAGCTGTGTCTGGGGCAGTCGTTACATTGGGGAAACTAAGCGACATGTCTCGGATCGTGTTTGTGAGCATAAGGCAGATTTGAAACACGGGAGGACCAACACCTCAGCCGTGGCTGATCATTGTTTTAATGCGGTTGGCTCACACGAAGTTGATTTGTCTAAGACAAAGGTATGTGCTATGAAAAAGGGCCATTGCCTGAAACGTTGATTGCGATATTTTCCATTTTAAGGCGGTGATTTATTTTTACATTAAAATACCGCACTTAATGCTGTTATTTTTCTGATTTAGAATTCTTGTGGTATGACGTGGAGGTCTCCAGGTGAGGGCGCTGTTTTCAAAGTTTCTGTGCGGTGTTCAAAGACTAATTCTTAAATATGGGGACCGAAGACATTTTTGCACGAATGCTTAGCTGTGTTTTATAAATTCATATTCACGTGGCCCAAATATTAACTGGGACACGTGGTTTATCACAGTCAAACCAGCCCTTGTGTGCGCCTGCTCGATCCCATTAACATGCATTCATCAATCCACTGTTCAATGAAGGCCTCCCAATGTTGTGGGCATTGAAGATGTTTGACCATACGTGCGCCGGTGAAGTTGGGGGTGGGGGGGAGGTGAGATATCACCCGCCACTCATGTTAACTGTGTCCAGCAATCAAACTAGCGTTGCTGGGTTCAGCGCGAAGTATGCTAACCACTGTCCCACCGCTCCACCTCCCAGGTGTCATTATCGTAATGTGTTTATCAATTTGCTTGACGATCGTCCCATCAGGGCTAACTGCGGTAGACGGCATACACAAACAAACTGGAAAGCCTGTCGGTTAATATAATTTACAGATTATTGCAAAGGATATATGATTGTACAAAAAATCATATGAAACTATACCAATCAGAGCATTGGTTATGTTAACCTGTATGGTAAATTTTATAGTCATTGGTTTCGGAGTTTTTCAGTTGAAAAAAAGTGAAGTGTTCTGGACAGACGTAGCGAAACAAAGCCTTATCAGTTCCCTTAGAAAGAAACAACACCATACCTGTTTAGCCACCTCTATCAATGTTCCAATCCTTTGTAGATAAAAAAATATAAGATTACTGGAAATATGAAAATAATGTCATGTTGAACAATTTGAATCACTTGTAAAGGATGACAGTTGTAGTAATATTTTTTGAAATCTATTAATGCACTGTGATCATACTATATATGTATTTCCATTCCATAATACACTCTAAGAAGTATAATTTCAGTACTTCACTGTGCCATGAGGGTTGTTTGACCATACTTCCTCATGATGGTCATTGTGCTGGTAGATGAAGCTGGGGTTGAAGAGGGACCACTTTGAAAGGTTCACGTGTTGCCACTGATGTTCGCTGTGGTCGGGATTCGAACTCAGGTGACCGGGGTTCACAGTGCAATGCGTTATCCATTGTGTCACTGCTCCAGCCGCGCTGTGATTACAGTATATCTACACTACAGGATATAAAGTTAATGTACTGTGTATAGTGAGTGCTTTATTCACACGCAAGATGATCGTCATTAACAATAAATGTATGTTCACTTGGTTGGTGTTTAATCACTTCACAACCACTGCAGAAAACAATTCAACAATTAAGTTGCAACATTTGCAGCGAATGTAATTCATGGACTTTGTGGGTATCTTAGAGAAAGCTCCAATAAAAGTCGTTAATGTTTGACAGCAGAGGCAGCAATGTGATGAGTGATCAGCTCATCAGCATTGGAACGACTTTGCCATCTGTGGCGCAATGAGAAGACTTCATTCCTGGGAGGATTGCGGTGAGCTAACAGTCAACTTGGGATCCTGGGATGCAAGGCAATGGGCAGCAATCTGCTAATCCACCACAATTCCATTGATAATTCCTGGGTTGTTTAGAGATTTCTTGCGAAAAAGTTGTATCGTGTTTGATTGTGTGTAATTAAGTTTGTACGTAGCCAACTGTATTTATATTTGTGATTAATTTTGTTAAAATGTGTACATATCTACAATGGTTCAGTGAACAACACTAATTAAAACGTAGTGAATGCATTTGCAATTTGTACATAACATTTAGTTTGTTTAGAACAAAAACTAATGAGGCTTTCAATAGAATATAATTATCACCATATGCAGTCAGCCATTGCTTTGAGAGTACTATTGTGATCATGACAATGAGTACGGTATGGTGGATTCCCTATTAACGCTTGATTTCCCAATTTCTTAACATTGTATTTTCACACGTGATTCTTTTTTTTGGTTGCGATGGTTCTGCTGTTTCTGTCTCGTGTTTCGCCACACCAATGCTTCCCTGACTTCCATCTTGACCTCATTTCATGTGGCTGCGGACGAAGCATACCAAAGCATGTGCGCCTGGTTCCCAGTCACGCTCGCTGCTTTGATACCATCAGCAGACCCGTGCACATCGCAGTCACGTGACTGCCAGAGCTTGAATGCCCGTCGGAAAGTAAGAGCAGCACCAAATGGCCGAGGAGACTATTGCCACTTCTCTAAGCCTGCGGGGGTTGGAGGGGGACAATTCAAACCCGCTGAGCTGCTTAAAGAGCCAGATCTGAGAGCTTAGTCGCTATCCTTGTGTGGCCCCGGATAAGCATATTGCAAAATGAATCGCATTGAATAAGTCCCTGTGCACGGTACATTTCAATGCTATGTTTATAATTTTATGAATGCTAATATGAAAATGTGTCGGCTGTGTAATGGCTTTCCAGTAAGCATTACGGGCTTACGGACTTGAGCTGCTAATGCGCCATGTCGTGACCCGTCGTCGTCGGGTCTCATATTTGAGCCCCAGGGCTGACGGGAAAAAAAATAATCCTGGCTGAGAACCCATTTTGGAAGCATTGTCAGGTACAATAAAAACCCTAACTGTTTCCGCTAAGTTGTTCGTGGCATTACAATTGTTTTCAATATTATTAATCCTAACAAAGTAAACGGAGTTCACACTTGATTGAAACATGCTGACCCCTTTATGCCTTTATGGGCATCAACTTAGGAGCGATTTTTTTTCCAAGCCAGTGGATTTTGATTTACAAGCTGAGGGTTGATTTACTCCTATGAGTTAAGTTAGTCCTGCCAGCGGACACAACACGTCCTTCCTCAGCGTCTCTCAAGCAGCTTGCACAACAAATACCTCACCACCACACTGCCAAGCTTTCACAACACACAGCTCATCACCGAGCCCACCACCACCACACTGTCCGACTTCCGTCTTCCACGGAAACAACGGGCAACACTGAACTGGATCTGCATAAAGCACGGAAGGTACGGAACCTTAATGCACAAGTGGAGAATCAAAGACTCTCTTTCTCTATGCTACAAACACCAAACCATGGACCATAAAACTTCACATTTCCCCAAATACAAATCCGAAGGTGGTGGGTGAGTGTATCTATAATTCAGCACCACTCATACAGAGTGATTGAATGATTACATCACATTGAACTGAATATCTCTTCATTGGCAATGTAAACTAATCATAATCTCTCAGCAATCGGCAGAATTGCATGAATTTGTTTATTCATATCCTGTGGCACCTTAACACAGTGTGAAAGGTGCTGAAAAAGTGCAAATTATTATCATCATAACCTTTATTTCACAAATATGTAATGTCCAGCTCAGGCAACTTTCTGTACAGAAAACATTTTGTGCGGCCTGGATAGCATGCAACGAGCTGAGAGCTCAACGTTAACGTACGCGCTTCCAATCATCCCGTGCTTGTAGCACACTTGTAACGATTAAATAATTTAAACAAATATTTTAAAATACACAACTCAAATAAAAAATGCAAGAACATACCTATGAACACATTGCAACGATACAGATTCCATCCGTCAATAATGCTTTGTGTACAGCTTTAGCATTTGACAGTGGACCTGTATTATGTTATCTTACAAGTATTTATTGTACGTGTTTTTTTCTGCCGACTATACTGCCTGTGGGTTGAGTGTTGTCAAGTCTCAACATAGATCTCAGCAGCTGACGTGTAAATGGGCCATATCGTTGAGTTAGTTGTACGCCCGAAAAATGTCTCCGGCCGATTCCATAAGAACCAAGTATATACTTAGAACTTTGCACATGATAGCCGAGCAGGTGGTGATACAATATGCAAATTGACATCCAAATTTATTTTTTATCCACGTTAATTAAATTGCATGAGATTGAATAGTACCCAGTTATCCACAGCATCTGGTGAGTGCTGTTAGTAGGGGTAAATAATAGACGCATGGAACTGCATCAGATGAAATCCTCCCCTCTCCACTGAAAGCCGAGGGTATGAGATGAACTACCGCATCGCACAATTGTTTGCGACCGCCTCTGCTCTTATGGGCCATGTCACCACCCCTTGAAAGCAGTACGAGCAGTTTTCCCATTTATTAAATTCATGGTAGTACTAGGGGAGCAATTCACTTTTATAAATCGGCCTCTTGCCTCCAGAACAACCACTTTCTGTCTCGCTCCATTGGATATAATGCTTTGGTCAGCCCTACCGAATATCGCACGGTTGTACCCTCTTGGGCCAACGATCGCAGGCGCGTGCGTGTGTGCGTGCGTTTGTGCCTGTGTACCTAGAATGACAAATTCAATCATTATCTGTTTATATTGTCAGCTTAGTGTGAGGTTAGGGGGGTTGGGTCATCATTTTTTTCTAACGAAGCCCTTGATCCCAAACAAAAACATGCGCACGTCAGCTGCAGTAACAATGTGCCAAGTGTTCTCCTTGCAAGGTAAACTTGACGAATGGTATATCAAGGTATGGCTGAAAGGACCTAGCGAAAACATACTTCAAGAAAACGTTGGTGGTGGCGTTCTTGAAAAAATATAAATGTTTAAATAGTCTTGTGTAGATTGCAGTGCGCAGCCTGCATAATGTAAATATTAAAGTCTTTCATGCAAGGTGTAATTTTTTTTTTAAACTTGGGTGAATTTCACTTGTAGTTTATTTTTAAAGCGGTTAAACAGCCAGACTTCAGTCTCTTACCCACTGCAGCTGCTGACAGCCTTTACACAGTGTTCTCTGATATTGCTCGCACAATCAAACTATTTGCAAAGTGAGCAGCGAGCAGACTGCGTGGCGTGGAATTTCCCAAATGTAGAGCAAATTAAAAGTGGGTACTAGGTTTAAGAATTCTAGGAAGCGTAAAAAATGTATGCGTGGCAGCGGCTGTATTTTTATGAGTGTACTTGGTTATTTTTGATCATATAAACAAGTGAGTGCATATAACAGTACAGTCGTAACATTGTGGCTGCCAACGCAATGCACTTAACAGAAATGGGACTCCAAGCCGAGTAAGACCGATGCGTGATTTTGCAAATAATACATAAATGCTTGGCCTCAGGCAGCCCAAAGGCCGTGTAATTATCAGCTGCTGCTGCCGACGGTGAAGGCTTCTCGTCAGTACCCTCAACTGTTAGTACAGTTCAAATTCTGGGATTGTTATTCATTCAATTACTTAATGCCTTTCCAGGTCACCTGCAGAGTTGAAACAATACACGGTGGGCTTGTGGAACAAACACACGCCACACCAGCCTCCACGTACCACATTCATTCAAGTTTATTGTTTTTCTTAACTCTTAGCTACATTTTGTCCGTGCCACAATACGCCTTCCCAGTGCCACAATACGCCTTCCCAGTGCCAATGAAAGGTAATCCATTGAGGTCAGTAGAGAACACATGGACTGCTGGATGCAACGATTTATACGGTACGTTTAATCGGTTAACATTGGTGTATGAGGTGACGATTCACGCATCGAATTGCCTCGGGAACATATTTTTGATATGTATATGTTGTTGTGGGTTCACGTCACCCAGAGCAACCCCGAATCACAACAAATCCAAGAATCGCAGCGTAGGTGGTGTGAATTGTTCTACCCCTCCTGGATTGCAAGCTGATGTACGTCATCCCAAGCAAAACAACAGCCAGAAGTTTACTGAAAATGGAGAGAGGAGGGGGAAGGGTGTAAGGACTTGCAGTCTCAGAAACTCTTTGCTGGAGTACCACTTTGGGAATAGTGACGTAAAAAAAAGTTTTTAAACACGAGTTGGTCTACGTTGCTTTTAGAGACATAAAAAGAATTCCACCGTACGAAACGGCCTCTCTACAGAAAAAATCCCAACCAAAAGTTTTCATTTAAAAGTCCGCAAGGGCAACTCCCTCAATGTCAGCAACATTATTTCGTGTATTGAGGCATTTAGAAGAAAAATATGGAAAATTAAAAACGAACAAAACCGCCAACTGTATCACGTGCTGATACCAAATCTCGTCAGCGACGATGTTGTGAAATCTCTCCACGATTCAAGGATGCCAGGGGCATTTTGAGCCAAGGGCCACTGACAAAAATGCAATGGAATCCACAGTCCGGCAGCGGTGGCAGTCGGAACAAAGCAATATAATAACGCAGTGCGTGCGTGCGAGCATGCTCTGCCACGGCGATGAATAACCTTGCCCTGTCTGGGCACACAGAGTCCCGTCTTTGTGTTTTATTTCACATGATCTGTGTAGGCTGACGTGTCCACTGACAGCTCACATGATGGAGGCCTACGCTGCAGATTCCAGTTACAGCCTTAGAGCGCGAGCCCTGTGGGGACCGGGTGACAGACAGAAGGAGGGTGCGCTGCCCAAAACGAGATGCCCGCCTCATACTTGGGCAGTTATTTTGGGCCTGAAGATCAGATTTGGACAAGGAAATCGAAGTCGCCACATACACGGCCCAAGATGGGAGCTCTGATCGGTAAACAAAAAGGCCACAAGGTCAATGCGGACTCCAGAGCAGCGTATTTTTCCTCCCTCCTGTGGCACAGGAAGCAAGTTTATGTGAGGAGGTCGGATATTAAAACGGAGTGATTAATGCAGTTTTGAAGAAACGGTCAAAAAATATTCAAGGAGATGCGGCAGCGAGAAGCGCGGAAGATTTATGGGGCTCACTCCTTGAGAGGTAAAGAGCGTTAAGCCGTTGAGAGATGTCCGTGTGTGGGCCATGAAAGGCCCCTCTCCAGGGTGTTGTGGAGACCCTGATGGGTCGTGCGCGCTAATGGCCTTGCTCTGCACTCATTGTCTAGCAGCTGCCACGTGCATTCTTTCTCTTCGGGGCAACAACAGATATCAACGTGTGGCGAGTTCGTTATGCTCTCCCCTCGCATGACACCATAACCGACCACGACTGGTTGCACTGTACAAATTGCAACTCTCTTCGTTATTAGGACGTTGAGAACATTATTCAATGGAGCCAGCTGCTAAATCATGGCCAAGCCATTCTGGGTGTTTTTTTTTATAAGACGTTGAATATAGGATAACGCCTCCCTTGTTTATGGATAATAGGATCCACAGTGTAGGTCGTCCACATCATTGTGGATACGAGTCAGAGGAATTATCCTGTAGAGTGTAAAACACACTTCAATGTTGTCAATGTGAAATTGTACATTTACATTTGAGCAAAGCGAAACATTAGAGACGTGGCCTTGGAACAGCGGCGAAGAAAAATGTGAGAATGTCTGTTCTACTGAATAGGCATGTTGCTAAGTATACAGAGGGAAAGAATAAGATAACGTTTCAGTCAACTGGCCACCTTCAGGAAAAGTATTGCGTTGACTGTATCCTACCTCTGTATATGCTACATTTGTATCTTCTTTTTACACAAAATAAACACGCATTGCCATTAATGACTGTGCTGTAATGAGCTACTTCCTCCAGTTGGCGAAAAATATATGAATGGAACAAACAAACATAAAAATTCCAAAGTGAAAATTACATTTATATGAGAAGTCAGGGTGGCATTAACTCTGTGGGTGGTCAATAATCACGACCAATTTGCTGTAATTACGCTTTAGAAGTTGACTTCACTGGCTGGGACTCTGTAGCTGCTTTACCATTGTCCACATTTATTCGGACATTTGTGTCGACTTTCTACATTAAATTTGTTTTATTCTTTGAAAATTCGTTCCATTGTGAACACAAGGTTTGAGCGAACGATTAAATTGTTAAAGCGCTTTTAAAATTCACTATTGGACATGTCAATGAAGCCGTCTGATGCCACAAACAAATGGTGCGTAATTTCTTGTTCCCCAGCGTCCTCTTCTGCATTTGGCTGCTTTTATTTCCCCCCGTCTCTGGTGCACAACGATTATTGGTCTTTCGCTGCCGTGCAATGTGCTTGCATTCTAGTGTCAGGTCTCGAAGGACCACTGGCTTGCGTGAAGGAAGCAACGATAACCAAAATAAAAAATAAAACATCTAATTCCCAAAAGCTGAGCCCCGTGAATAGCGTATTGGCTTTGTGGCCTCGTGAGACTTGCTCACCCACACACAGATGCCGTCCACCGACACACGACGTCACAACGCTGCGCGTCGCATTGACGCTGCAGCTCGCTCGGATCTGAACAAGATGTCAGATTCGTACCGACGATCATCTGGTAGGGTCAGCCCAGTGACAGTCCCCAGGTAGTAGCTGTTACAATGGGTTTGCAGTGGACTGGGTAGTGTTTCCTGTAATTGGTACAAGTCTTATTGCTTTCTGTTACGGGTTACATTGTGCGATGAAAATGAGTTTAACAGTGAATCTGAACAGCTTTTAAATGTGTTGGAAGTCAAATCCACAAGGCTTCACGGTGTTTGGTTAATAAATAAATGCACATGATGCAATAAAGAAATACTTTCCTTTCGTGCTGGAAGCTGACAGTGATGCCAAGCTCTTGTGCAGGTTCTCCCTGGAGTTTAGCACTTATAATAAACAGCCCCCTAATTTTAAAACGTTATATATGCATTAGCTTCCTAAACTGTAACACAGGGGCATTTCATAAGAGTCATGAATCAACCATTGAAAAAAACTCTCCTGAAATCTCAATCTAAACAAATATGTCATGTGATATTCAGCCCTTTGTTAATCCACTGCTGGATGATGGCATCCCCCTGTTTTTGACCCATGAGGGGTGTTTGTCCATACTTCACTACGTTGGGCAGTGCAGGTCAGTGAAACGTGGGCGCCCATGACGGGTTCAGATGTCACCATTATTGTTCATCACGAATCGAACTGACGTCGCCAGGTTAATAGCACCGAGCACAACAACTATGGTGCCTCTGCTCCACCCCTCGAACCCAAAAAGTATGCAGAATCCTTCCTGGAGCTTGGGTTGCACTTTGGCTATGATAAAGCCCATGATATAAATCTCAGCCACGATGTATCAAGATTTCATGTAGCAACGTTCCCACACGGTGGTTCAATGCCACGCTTGGCTGCATCGTACATCGCAAAGATCCTTGATGCCTTCTAACAAAGTGCATTGCTTCTGATATGACTCCTCTGCTGAGCGGATCTTTGCGAGCGATACCTAAACAGGATCGAGGTAAACTACGTACGTGTTTGTAGTTACTCTCTGGGTTGGACCATACGCTGTCCAACATGATGTCTAATATTTCGCTGGAAACAATTCGCACCTCCGATTAGCACGGTTGGCTACATACGGTGCGAACTAAGTTTCAACATACATACACATACGTATTAAGTCGGAAGAAGAAGCTCCCAGCACATGGAGCAACAAGTGAGGCATGCAGTGACAGCCCAAAACACATCAAAAGCTGTCGGACGTTCTTGCAGCTCGTCGTAAAACGGTTCCCAGTTGGGAGTGAGAATCGCGAGTGAAGTCATGGCCCAAAAATACCTCCCTCTCTCTGCTGGCCTTTCTGCCGTGCAGCTGTGCAGCGCTCGCTTCAGAGGATGCAGAACTTCTTCTTCTCTGCACAGGAAGTCGGTCGGCTGCTTAGACGATGCGAGCCATGTCCCTTGGGGGTGGGGGCCCCATCGCTCTCCCTGACCCCGGTTGGGCTGATCTCACTGTCTGGTCGCTGGGGAGGGGGCACCGCACTCTCCACACTCGCCGCCTACCGCTGCCCCCCCCCCCCCCCCGCGAACATCTTAGTTCTATACAAACCCTCTGTGTTTGAAAAGTAAACATGGGTTTTCAGAACACTGCATTGCCTTCCTGCCTATGTAAGTGCTCTGGGTTTTCAGCTTTTTTCGCGTCTCAATAACTTCATTGAAGATATTTAACAAATGTGCTGTATTGATTATATTATTATTGCTGTGCCGATAGTCGAAGATAATACATATTTATCCCCCCGCAAAATGTCCACTTCATGTACACTTACTGCATTCTCAAAATAATCTCGTCAAAGGTTTGTGGGTGAAAGTGTGCCATTAATGTTTGGGAAGATGCAGATATAGTCCCCGATATGTCAGTGCCAGTGAAGTTTGCCATCAGGAAGACGGACCTCCTGCTCCTCCAGCATTAACGTTATCAGCTTAACCTCCTGCTCTGGTCTGTAAAACTAAAATTAGTGGAAAAATAAACAAAGCTTTAACTGTCGTCTGCAAAACTGTCTATCGAGGAATTTGACCAAATGTGATTTCCGTCCATATGTTTCCTCGTGTGAAGTTTTTGTTACATTATCCAGCGTTCTGTGACGTACTCCTTTTCGACCCCTTTTCGACCCCGTAAAATATAAAAAAAACCATAACGTGATATTTCCTGGACCATGGCCAGATTTCATATGAAAGTCAATAACAGAGATGAGATGAACCGAATGTTAAACAGTCCCACCGTGCTCCTGGACTCGCTTAAAAAAACTTTCCACTCTTTTGTTGTTTTATTTTCCCTTTCGTATCCAACATATCCATCGCCAGCATTCTGTACAGCTTGATTGCTATTGTGTTGATGTGTATGATCAATGTAAGACAAATTTTTAGCGGTATTAATTTATTTTCATAACTTTCATGAGAAGTATCAATGACGCAAATACACGTGGAATCTCTCCGCTCGTCCATAATTACAGGCGGAGGGGCACGTGCGTCATTCGACACGTAAAAAAAATCAAATCCTCTAGGTTTTATAAATATGCGTCGAAGTTCTGCCCTCAAATTTTTATTTTATTGCCAACATCGATGCCCCATGGTTAAGAGTAACAGGAGGAGGTCTCGAGTGATGGTAACTGCTTTGAAGCTTTCGTGACTGCAAGAATCCATACTCTTTGGTTCTTTCAGTAAAGTCACCTATTTCTACCTACGTGACTTTACCGAAAGAACCAAAGAGTATGTGATGGTAACTGCATCATCAGTAATCAAGTAATGTGGACATGTACGGAAGTTGTCAATCCACTGCTGGATGAGGGCCTCTGCACGCTGCACAGCATTATGGGGGTTATTTGACCATACCTCACCATGCTAGTCGCTGCCAGTTGGTGAAGGTGGAGAACGAAGACGTGAGTGTGGACGAGCACGGTACGCCGTTGGGTTCTGCTGCATTGCCGTCAGGTGACCACCAACGTGGCAGAGTTCCACTGCCGCCTGTGGTCATCCGGCTCGCATGGTGATCACTCACTCATACACTGTCCAGGCTCAAACCTGCTTAAGCTTCCAAGATCTTACGAGATTGGGCGCGTTCCGTGTTATGTAGCCACGAGCCCATGTCTTGTGAACATGAGCGACATTGAGACGCGCCACCTGCACTGGAGCCAGGCAAGCAACGATTCGCTGCCGAACCCCCACCCACCCTCATCCCAAGTGATGTATGAATTGTCACAATTAGACAAATGGTTTGGCTATGCTGCCTGTGCTATGAAGAAGGGCGATTGACATGAACATTGCCTATTTTTATTTATTTATATTAGTTTGAAGGTAGTATTTTTGACAAATGTGATGAATGTTTTGTCACAATTAGAATCATGCTTTCATTCAAGAATACATTTTCGTTGCCTTATTTACCTCCCATCTCATTTACATTATTCGTATGTATTGGTTGTAATCTTTCATTCACTCCATGAGTCTAAATGTAAGCTTAGCATATGCTTAACATATAATTTACTTAAATTATGTACAATTGATTCACATACCTTTTTTGTAAAAAAATTGTCAGCATAATCGATTTTAATTGATGAGTGACTACTTTGTTAACTCACCACTTTCCATCATTTGGCCCTACCCCGTTCTGTATATTTTTTTTTGCCGTGGTTTCATTCACAGTTCTCCAGATGTAGCTGACTTATCCATTCACTGGGGGGGGGGGAGGGGGGGTTACAATGTATGGGTCTCAGTAGCGACGGGGCAGTGTACCGAATCTGGTATAAACCGTGTGTGCTGTGTCGTACGGAATTTAAGTAAACAAATCCGCCGAGATTTCCCTGAAGACGAGGCAACTATTTTTGCCCAACGGGAATATATAATGTATCGTGCATTTTTGTTTTTTTGCATGGGTCAACTAAATTTCCGAATTTTGGCTTTAGAGAGCACACACACAGACGCACATACTTTCGTGGCCTGTATAGTAAACAGAGGCCGAAACATAATGTTCACATTGTTTGGAATCATCGTGCAGCTCGCCACTTTACATGCAGAGAGGAGTAGAGGAGAGGAACGATTTCCCGATGGCCATTTGAAAGTCCAACCTCATACACTGAGGCATTCGAGTTTTACCCATTCCTGCTTCAGCTGATTTTGGCATCATGGCTCCACATTGCAAGCCATTGCAAAATCACGAGTCCTTCTTGTGCTGCTTGGATGTCATTTACATCCACAGTCTTAGCTCAGTCACACCATTTCAGTCTTTCAGTTGCCCCTGATCAGTGGCCGCGGCAGTGAGCATGGTGGATGTTGGGGGTAAGAGGGACGCAACGAGGGAGTTGGAGGAAAGAGATCAGGAAGGTTCATCTTTGAATGTAGAAGAACAATTGGAGGATGCCAAAAAAGCATTCATATCCATGATTCCCAAGCCACATTCCTCTTTGGTACATATTTTTGTTGATTACATTTAATAGTATAAACATCGCAATTCCAGTACTGCAAATAAGAGACAACATTGTACATTAACAGCCCTTTGTCAATCCACTGCTGGCTGATGGCTTCCCCATATCTTGCATATCGTGGTCGTTATTTGACCATACTTCACCACGGCCTTATACACAGCACGTCAGAAAAATAATTATAAAATAACTGCATGCATTTGGAGTAACATACGTACATATGCTGTCTAATGCTGTGTATTTGGGACAATACACATTGATGTCCATTCTTCTTGGTAACTCTTAGAGTTCTTCACCAAAGTGCAGGAAATAGCATGACTTGAGACTGCTTGTTATTTATCCGCTCCGCATGCTGCCCCAGCGAAGTAATGTGTGGGAGTGTAAACACAGCAACGGTACTGTGTGACCCTCCATAGACAACATATGGCAGCAATTTGCAAGATGTTTGTAAGTGTGCTTACAAAATAATACGAAACCTTTGTCAATCCACTGCTGAATTAAACACCTCCCCACAGTGTGTCAGTCATCGGGGTTGTTTGACTATACTTCACCGCGCTGGTCATTTCGGGTTGGTGAAGTGGGGGGAGGATGGGGGACATCCAGAACTCAGACCACCAGGTTTCTCACAGTGCGGTGCACGAACCATGCACCACCGCCCCACCATCACACTCGTCTTTTTTTTTTACAAATCTGCTCTTCATAAAGCAGGGAAATAAAATGACACATGTCTTAAAGGGTTATTATGTTCGTCGAATTTTGAAGAACAACACAGTAATCAAATTAAAATAAACACTCGTCTCCTTCATGAAAATAATAATTTGTGGCAATTGCTGTGGGCTTAATCTTGACATGTGTGATGGTGACTTGACCTTGTCATTGCAGGTAAAGCCAATTCCATGAAAGCCTCACATCTGTAGATACAGGACTGCGCTTCATATCTCCTGTAAATTGTTGCCACACTGCAAAAACAATGAACCCGGGCAGTACCAGCTCAAACCCAAGCCCCGCATGATTCGACCTTGCACATTTCATAAATAGGAAACTTTTCATCATGACCCAGTGGCCCACTTAAATGTGTCAATTTAACGCTCTTTCTCTCTCACGCGTTAATTCATTAAAAAGCTACAAAACACAACAAAATACGTTGGTATGATGTGATTTTGGGAGTCAAAGAAAACCCTTCCAAAATATGACGTCACGCGATTTTGGACGATTTTGACCCCCCCCTTCGTCACACGGCGTCACAAAAAGTCAGACCCCCCCCCTCAAATATGACGTCACAAAGCTCTGCCCTCCCCCCCCCAAAAAAAACTATGCTTCAAATCGCTTTAAACTATTGTCATTGTAGTGCGTATTTAATGTGGCGCTGCACTCTGATGTTCTAGGAGAAAACATTTATTAAAAGTATATTTAATTAAGTAGAACGTGTTGTCTATATTTATTTAAAGTTGCGCATTTTGATGTGACGTCACATTTCTCAAACCCCCCCCCCCCTCGTCACACATCGTCACAAATATCTGACCCCCCCCCCCCCAGGTGCGTGACGTCATTTATGGACGGCCCCTCAAGCGTTATCATATAAGCTCACAGCAGTCACACACGGTACATGTGTAACAGCAGCCCACCACACTGACACATCATGAGGGTTAGAACTCTCCGATTTTTGACCCTGACCCAGAAAGCAGTGATCAGTTCTAAATCTCTGCCGGACAGGGCACAGAAAATGTGGTCACCTCCTCCTTCGTCGATGGAAAATAATAACAATTCTAGATTTAATAACAGTCGACAAAGTTACTGCTGCGGTCACCAGAGCCAGACGATGACGTCAGCTGATGTCACGTGGCGACCTGCGCCGCCCAGCTACAGCCCACGGATCACGTGATCGAGCAATTCCCGCACTGGCCATCCGTGGGCCAATCTCACCGACATTCATCAAGCCTCCTGAGAGGCCACTGAATGGTTTTATATTCGCGATATTAAAACGGACACAATGTTGCAAATATCACCTTGCCGTATGAAAGAAGAACAGTTTGAGGGTTCAACGGGAGGATTCATTTGAGGGAGTTTCCTACGGATATCGGGCAATTAGGTCAGGGGTGACCTGTTATACAAAATATAATAAACTAATTGTGCACTTTTTATTTAAAGCTTTCGTGACTGCAGGGATTCATATTATTGTACGTGACTTCACCGAAAGAACCAATAATATAAGTGTGCACTTGTTAGAGGTGCTGAGCCAGATTATTTTAAAGGGCAGTAATGTTAATTACTGTTAATACATATGAAGCATGTTGACAAAATACACATTTTGTTATAAAAGCAATTGATTGCAAGTAGCATCTGTTGCGTATTATTTCATACAATGCAAGCTTTTATTATCACCAAATCACCCGGAATGCAACCCATCTCATCAGATCTCAGGAGCTAATCAGGTTTAAGCCTGGCGCGTGCTTAGATGAGTCACCACTTTATGTAACAGATTTTCAAAAGGCTGTGATGGTACTAGAGGGCAGTGCAACATAATCCATTGTTGCAGCGCACTTCTCTGCTCGTAAATCGACGCAGCCTGCCTTCAGAAACCCTCACCGACCAATGTGGTCGAGAATAGTCAATTAGACTCACCACGGCCGACACAGCGTGGCGAGGCCCTCATCCAGTGAGAGTACAAATGCAAAGCTTTGGAGTCACCGGTCACACAGAGTGTCGAATTAGCTGTGACCACCGAGTGTTATTATTTCACATCGCATGCCGCCTCATTGTTTCATTCGTGGCTTGCTAACACGTTGGCTAAAACACGCATTCATGTACCTCTCCCATCAGGACGGAATCAGCATTTGCTCCACTTACGAGTTGTACGCCCGCGGGAGTGATTTGACCGCGATGAGGTTGAAATGTTTCCCATGCAGCACGCAATAAATGGAGATAAGCAATTAGAGAGTGGCCTGCGTCCTAGGGGTGAGTCCTCAGATGGCTTCTAAAGGTCGATCCTTGGCAAGGGAGAGTAGGAACCACTTGGGTAGCGTCAGGATAAGTACCGCTTATACCCAGTACTTCATTCCTCACGGAACAATCCAGAAGGTTGTTCCGACTGGAATTGTTTTGGTCACACCACATTCATTGTGGTGAATCCAAACATCTAATATTGTATAAACCTGTCAATATAATTACTGATAATATACACGACGAATAGAAAGCTCGAGGGTATAGATTCTATGCTTTAGAGTTTTTGAACAGCCTTGGAAGCAAGGCGACAAATCAAATGGATGGACATCTGTAACATTGTCAAAGAGCGAGGTGAATGGCCGGAAGACTTTCCAATGACATCCATGGTACCTTTGGAAAACAAACCAAATGCAATGGAATGCGGAGAACAAAGATCAATCAGCCTTGTTCCACAAGCATCCACGTAAGAGGCGATAGCAGTGGTGGCAATGCAGTGTGAAAGGAACATAGAACGTGACAATGAGTTACTGTTAACAAAACAAAAATGACGAGGATGTCAGGGGAAGGTGGAGGAAAATGTCAAGATTGACGGACAACTTGAAGAACAGACGAAGACATTCAGGCGTTTGGGTGCAATGATCACGGAAGATGGACGGCGTATAACGGAAATCAAATCGAAAATTGGTGGCCAAAGAGGCATTCAGCAAGAGGAGAGAGATGTTGATGATAACTGTGAGTGAAACAGTCAAGACGATGGTGCGGAGTTTAGCTTTGCATGGAGCGGACATTTCGATACTGAGAAGGTCGGAGTGAGACGGTTTGACGCGCTTGAGATGTGTATATGGAGAAGGATGCAGAACGTAAGCTGGGCAGAGGAATACCAATTAATAATAATTAATTGGCTCAACGAAGCCATTAGGAGAGTGAAGTTCTGGAATTTCAGCTCCCCCACCCCTCCCTTTTCTGAGCCGCGCGCTTTCTGTTTGGGGTAACAAATGCCGTGCATGAATTTCGAGCGTTAAATTAAATTATCTCAGAGAATAAAATCGGTGTGTTTGAAACGTGAGTTTACAACAACACGCACATAAGCTCAATGAATATATTGCTCTAACCTGCATGTGAGTTTAATTACAGAAGACGCTGATACACTCGGTTGTGGGACTCTTTTCCTTACTGAGAGTTGACGAGGAGTAGAAAATTCCTTTCGTGGTACACACAATAATTACACACCATTAGTAGTATCAAATAAAAACGCGAGACATAATTAGGGCTCACCTTTACCATACTAAGTTAGAAACACACTGTTAATATTGCCAAGTCAAAAATAGTGCCTTATAGTACCGCATTAATGCTACTAATATGATTGCAGCTACAAATTGTATATTTGTATCACATTAGCGATGGATAAATATAAATTACGAGCCGTATTAAGTGGTAGGTAGGCCTCGTGACCGTGGGTCGTATGACATTAAGTTAAGGATCGATTCCAGTCCATTGTCCATAGGCTGTCTACCACTCTCTTAAATAAACGCTATTGTGTTCGTAACGAATTGTTTCCCTATCGTGTGCTCATGAATTGTGATGATACACAGCCATGATCCGATTAAAACATCTTATTTGTTTACATTGTGCTCAATAATAGCGGCCTCTAGTGGCTTAAGGTATAACATAACCCCATTCATTGTATGCAACTAGAATCAAAGCACATATATCTTACACGTACTGTGCGAAAGAAGTTCAACATACATACGTAAGATAGGAATATACATAGATATATACCATCAATTACTCCATGCATCATTGCCCCCATGAGCAAGGTACTGTACAATACCGTGATGAGTCTTCGTTATTTTCCATCTTATGTTTAGTTGAAGGCCTCTCTAACCACTGCTTTCTGTCCTACACGGTCGAACTTTGCTCTTCAAACGCTCGAAGTGGCCATGACTAAAAATACATCCAGACTCGGGAAGAAAAGGAAAACCACAATTACAGTAAAGATAATCATCATCATCTGTGAAATGCGCCGATCTCGAGAGCGTTTGACCTCAATGCTGCAAGAATGTACCGCTTTCTCTCTCTTTACAAGGGGAACACTTGAAGTCAAGGTAAGGACTTGAGATCAAAGTTGCTGAGGATTAATCTTATCTGGGGTGTTAAACGTTCCCACTTGGAGAGGAGAGAAACGTCGCTGTTATCGATACCGGGGCTGGTTGTGGGAGGGGTGGCACGGGGCAGGATGTGACCCCTGGCGTGAAGACCGAGCCGCGAGTGGCTCTCCAAGGTGGCAGCTGTGATCTTGTACGCGGTTTTGCACACAGCGATTGTGGGGTGCGTGTTTGCGAAGGGCTGGCAACTCTGTGATGTTCGCTCCTGATTTAGAATGCTCGCCTCCTTCGAGGCCTCCCCATTCTCGAATGGTTCGTGGAAAAGTCAGAAGCGGCGTGGGAAGATGCCGCGGGAATGACATACTGTTTGTCGTCTCTATTTGGACGCCCAGAATGTGTTCCAGGCTGTTTATTTTTACCTCTCAAAAAACGAGAAGAAGTGAAATCTCAAGAAAAAAATACAAGAGCTTTAAAACCTAGCTAAGAGCTGCTGTTGCTGAGAGCCTTGTGCACTTAAATCGCGAGTGTTGCTGGCTTTTATAATAACACGAGCTACCAACGGCAGCACGTGTGGTTTTTATCTGTCTGGGCTATCTGAAAGCAGCGGTATAGTGGCTGAAAGCGGTTTGGCCCTGTTGGCTAGCCTGGTTACACCAGGATGTCATATGTGCTGCTGGGCCTTTTATCTCCCTAAGATGTGTGCAGCCATCCCCCGCTTGTTTGTGACGCCCCCGTGAAAGGCTTAAAGTGTGGTCCGTCCTCAACAATGCGGTCGCCCTCCGCTGTGAATGTCGCCACCTTTGCTTTTGTTCCCACGCCGCTTTCAGAGCTGGGTCATTTTCACCAAAACACATTTTCATGAGTGACCTACACGCCTTCAGTTTGTGCTTTCAGTGTCCTTGTTCTTTATCGGCCGTGAGTTATCCACTGCTGGACGATTTAATCACTCTTTCTCCGCATATGACATCTTCTTGGGCGCGTTACCTCTGAGTTGCCCGCCACTCCGTTGTTAGAATTAGCCTCGACCATCGGCCTTCAGTCCTGACATTACTTAACAATCAATAACTGGCAACACACCAATGTGCCGAAACAAGAAATAGTTTAATCGGTGAATATCCCCTGATGTGACATCGATCATAAACATGGGCATTGACAAAGACAATAACACAGAAGCTGAAAAATGCACAAAGAAGCATTCAGAGGTGGCATGCTTGGAAATATGCCGAGTTTTCCCCTTGTTACTGCTGGTACTGTATTTACATTCTTTCACTTTCCCATTGTTGTAATAAATTTTAAGGATCTTCCTCCCAGGTAATTTGTGTTCATCGTTGATTAATCGGCCATTGTCCTTGCTGTCTCCCCCTGGCATTTGTTGGATAAAAAGGCTTTTCATGTAAGTCTTGGTCTGACGGTAAAATGAAATTGGAATTATAAACACAGTGGGTGAGCCCTCTTTCTGTCAAGACACAAACTGACGCCGAGCGGGGCTCTGAGGATTTCACTGTCAGTCACCGGCAGTGGCTTAATTTCAAAGCCAAAACAATGATTTGGAAATGTTTCAGACATAAATGAAAACTGGCATCTGTGAACCAAGATTAGGAAATTTGAAAGACTTGAATGTGTGTATTATATTTGAAAGGCTTGAATGTGTTATATATTTGAAAGAATGGCCACGTAATTTTCCTCCATCAGTGTGCACCCTCCATACTTATTGGGAACCATGTATTAATGTATAATTCAGTTTTATACTTAATTAATGACTCACCTTAGAGAATCTCACAGAATGTCAACGTTATTGCACGGGGATATGTTAATGCATTTGGAATGCACATTTTCAATTTTCATCATCATCCATGATTAACCCATTGCTGGATGAAGGTCTCCCCAAGTTGTTGCCATTTATTATGATTCTACGATGTAATAATGCACCTAGCAACTGCCCATGATTTATTCATTCCATCTCCACGGTGGCTATCATCCCAGACACATTTCATTCCTTGGCTGCTACTCCGTCATGATTCTTGACCATCAGCCATCGTTCCTTCTCGTGATACGTCGTGTCCAAGCACACTTTTATGAACTGCAGTCACGAAAGCTTTAAATCAAAATGCCACAATGATGTCTCATACGTTCTCTAAACCGTGCGTTCCTCTTCATATCCCTCAATGTAAAATCCAGACGTGCATCTCTCCACGCGTCTCTGTTTAAATGAGACATTCCTGTGGTAGAATACGAGTCTCAATCAAGCAATGCTCAAAGCTCAATGGATGCATCTCATGTTGCATTCTCACTTCCAATTATTTACACATATACCCTCTTCTTCATAGCGCCACCAAACTCTCAATTATTTATCATAACTTCACTTGCAGTTGACATACATCCTTATCTGTTTATAAACTAATACTATAGATACCCTACAGTGAGGGAAAACAAATATTTGATCCCCTGCTGATTTTGTACGTTTGCCCACTGACAAAGAAATGATCAGTCTATAATTTTAATGGTAGGTTTATTTGAACAGTGAGAGACAGAATAACAACAAAAAAATCCAGAAAAACGCATGTCAAAAATGTTATAAATTGATTGGCATTTTAATGAGGGAAATAAGTATTTGACCCCTCTGCAAAACATGACTTAGTACTTGGTGGCAAAACCCTTGTTGGCAATCACAGAGGTCAGACGTTTCTTGTAGTTGGCCACCAGGTTTGCACGCATCTCAGGAGGGATTTTGTCCCACTCCTCTTTGCAGATCTTCTCCAAGTCATTAAGGTTTTGAGGCTGACGTTCGGCAACTCGAACCTTCAGCTCCCTCCACAGATTTTCTATGGGATTAAGGTCTGGAGACTGGCTAGGCCACTCCAGGACGTTAATGTGCTTCTTCATGAGCCACTCCTTTGTTGCCTTGGCCGTGTGTTTGGGGTCATTGTCATGCTGGAATACCCATCCACGACCCATTTTCAATGCCCTGGCTGAGGGAAGGAGGTTCTCACCCAAGGTTTGACGGTACATGGCCCCGTCCATCGTCCCTTTGATGTGGTGAAGTTGTCCTGTCCCCTTAGCAGAAACACACCTCCAAAGCATAATGTTTCCACCTCCATGTTTGACGGTGGGGATGGTGTTCTTGGGGTCATAGGCAGCATTCCTCCTCCTCCAAACACGGCGAGTTGAGTTGATGCCAAAGAGCTCCATTTTGGTCTCATCTGACCACAAAACTTTCACCCAGTTGTCCTCTGAATCATTCGGATGTTCATTGGCAAACTTCAGACGGGCATGTATATGTGCTTTCTTGAGCAGGGGGACCTTGCCGGCGCTGCAGGATTTCAGTCCTTCACGGCGTAGTGTGTTACCAATTGTTTTCTTGGTGACTATGGTCCCAGCTGCCATGAGATCATTGATAAGATCCTTCCGTGTAGATCTGGGCTGATTCCTCACCGTTCTTATGATCATTGCAACTACACGAGGTGAGATCTCGCATGGAGCCCCAGGCCGAAGGAGATTGACTGTGCTTTTGTGTTTCTTCCATTTGCGAATAGTCGCACCAACTGTTGTCACCTTCTCACCAAGCTGCTTGGCAATGGTCGTGTAGCCCATTCCAGCCTTGTGTAGGTCTACAATCTTGTCTCTGACATTTTTGGAGAGCTCTTTGGTCTTGGCCATGGTGGAGAGTTTGGAATCTGATTGATTGATTGCTTCTGTGGACAGGTGTCTTTTATACAGGTAACAAGCTGAGATTAAGAGCACTCCCGTTAAGAGTGTGCTCCTAATCTCAGCTCGTTACCTGTATAAAAGACACCTGGGAGCCAGAAATCTTTCTGATTGAGAGGGGGTCAAATACTTATTTCCCTCATTAAAATGCAATTCAATTTATAACATTTTTGACATGTTTTTCTGGATTTTGTTGTTGTTATTCTGTCTCTCACTGTTCAAATAAACCTACCATTAAAATTATAGACTGATCATTTCTTTGTCAGTGGGCAAACGTACAAAATCAGCAGGGGATCAAATACTTTTTTCCCTCACTGTATATATACAGTATATATGTTTAATGTTTCTGTAACTTGATTTGAAATTGTACAATAATGAGTCTAAAGATAATCTACCCGAGCCGACTTAGATTCGAGGAAATGTATTATTTAACGTTAATTTTAATGTTTATCAAAAACTTTAAAATTCTCACGTGACACAGTTGTGTTTCTTCTGATTTCTATTTGCCTGACCGCCGCGCTGTGTTTGTGTCGTCATTTCGGGAACCAAGATCACTCTTGCACAGGAGACGAATCCTGTTCTGTCACCATCAACCCGCGACACACCACCGGCCCCATCGCACGCAACGCCACCCATCCCTAGATTGCCCCCTCCCCAAAGCCTTCCCCTAATCCGTCCACATGATAACAGGGAAAGACTTGTTTGTTACACATTTATTTCACTGCGAACGTGTTTCATTTTCGCATGTCTTAAATCTATATACATTTGCATTTCATGGTGTGCATAATTCATGTGAGGGTGGAACAGTGGCATAGTGGTTAGCGTCCTGCCATATGCGAGTGATGTATGCAATGGGTCTGGTTCCCCTTCGCCAACCCACACCTGTCCAGCGTGGTGAAGCATGGCCAGACACTCCAAGTGACTCACGAGGCCTTCATCCAGCGGTGTATTTACAAATGGACTGTAGCAAAAAGAATTAATGTTAACATTGCAGAAGCCTGGGCAAAAAAAAAATCCTGATTGGGGAAATTGATGGCAAAAAGGAAGAGAGATGTCTGAAGGCCACCTAGCTCAGAAACACTGTCGCGTCGACTGGGACATGCCAAGCAGGGCTTCCCCAGGCTATTAAAGACCCAGTGAAGTAGAATGAGATGACAATTTAGTGCTTTAAAAAATACTATTCTTCTATGATCAAATCAATCAGGAAATAACTGATCTATGAAAACCCAAAAGGGATAATAAATTACAAATCAAGTAATCCGATTAAGTATGGATGCATGTTGAACTTCTTTCGCAATGCACATAGCCAACCATGCCAATCGCAGGTGCGGAGGAAGGAGGACAAACTAAACATAGAAACCAGTTCTAAAGAAATACGTTTTCAATCGATATGATTTAAAAGTGCATTGCTCCAGTGGCTTCCTAATATCGGAAGGAAGAGCGTTCCAGACGGCCGCAGAAGCACATCTGAAAGCGCGCAATGTAGTGACCACCTTTGTTCGATGGCCAGCCAAATCCGCTGCGAGGGTGACCGGAGTTCGCGAGATGGTTTATGCTCCTTGGCCAGATCAGCATGGTATTGTGGTTCATTTATGACAAGTACTCTGTGTGTAATGAGTGCAACCTTATAATGGAGTCGAGACCATCCACTCCACCGAATTTGTTTCCTTTGCCACGGCACAAAGTGGCACCACGCACAAATTGCACTCCTATTTTAAGATACGTCTGAAGAATCACCACGGTTCATTCTAAATATATACTCTCTCCGCCCGCTGCAAAATTTCATCAATAATTTTACCCTGTCACTTCCCTGGTGACATCTACTACTTTAGACACCCGAGGTGCCACGCATCGCATCTAAGTGCGGAATTAAATGGCTGATATTTTCGCCTGCCGAGCTGCGTGGCACTCGGGCAATTAACAATTCAAGCACGCGTGCTATTCACTTCATTTATACTTGAGGACGAGCCGTGCGCTGAAATTCTGACTGAAATCATACGTTTGTTCGCGTTCCTCGATAAGTAAGGCTAGCAATCAGAGACGCCGGCTGCAGCGCGCGGCGAACGCGCGGAACGTCAAACAGCTGCAGAATTTGCAACTCGTGTCTCTGCAGAATCCGCGTGGGCTGCCCACCCCCCACACCCCCCACACCCCCCACACCCCCTCACCCCTCCGTGCTGCTCACGTGCCTCGCGCGAAGTGCCGATACCGTCTCTCCGGCGGCGTGGCACCATCGCTCGCTCCACGCTCCTGAACTCGTGCGTGAATCATCGGAGCCACGTGCCACGCGCGGCTCAGCGCATTCCTCCGGCCCCTCGTCATTCACCGCCTGCTTCTTCGTCTTCTCCGTCCCTCCAATGCAATGGAACTGGCGGTTCCCATCCCTCCCGGCGAGCGCCGTGCCGTGGTGTCAGTCATTGGACTCCTGCGCCGTGGTTAACTTGACACTCGGGATTATCCCGAACTTTAGAGTTGGGCTCAGCGGCATTCTACACCTCCGCTGTCACTGCCGTGAATCCCAAATGATTTGAACAAGGGGCGCAATGAGCCTGCAAGACGTGCAGCTTCCTAACACGGCCGAATAAAACTTTGAATTAAACAAATATAACATTACCGCGATATGACTGGAAGAGGGAGGTTTTGGGCTCGCTGTGTGCAGGGCAGCCAAGGGACCGGTCTGTGTTTGCTCCGTTACGTAACGCCACGCTCCGTGGCCCTGAATTCTTCGCGTAAAAGCGCACTCTTTCTCAAGTCGCACTTGGTGAAATCGTCTGATTTTTTGGGATTATTTAAGCGTATTTTTCCTCATGGCAAGGCCATGGATTGCTCAGCTAGAATTCCCACATCAGCATCAAGGCAATTGCAGCTGCCGGAAAGATCCCACACTTCAGCCATGCTCTGCTAACATTTACGGCTCTTTTTGAGAGGCTTCTATCCCCCCTTGGACACCACAGCCTCTTCCCACGCTTCAAGCAGCGCTCAGATGTTTTACTTTGGGACACAAATAGACATACTGTACACTGAGTAGTAACTAAATGTTTAGAATTTACTTTTCCAAAGAATGTAGTGTCTTTGATGGGTGTAGTGAAAATAAACAACCCTTATGCGTGTTATAATTCATGTGGAAAAGCATTGTGTGAGCATTAGAGGAAAAAAACGATGTTGGCACGCGGTTTTTATAAATTTGTTCGGAGCAGAGACCACCAAGAGCAGCTGTTTTTAAGGAAATCGACTCTATGATTATTTATTATTAACAATAAAAATTCGTGTTGATGTTTTGAAGAATTTGTCTGCCTTTTGCACGGACTTTAGTTATACATTTTGAAAACGTTGACAGCGTGTTGTAAACAGCACATAGCAATGCGCTGAATTTCGCTGGGGCAATGCAGGAAATTGGATGCAAATAATTCAGGGAAGCAAATAAACAAATTAACCATTCAACTTTAAAGTGTGACTGTGCTTTAGTAGCAATCGCTGGGAATTCGCCTTTGCTGATGGGAGGGGGCGGGGGATAATCAGGGGGCTGTTTGCCATGACAGAAATCGGTCGCCAGCACAGCACGGCCGTGCCATGAGCTCATGACCAGCTGCCAAGGCTTCTGTCTTTAATTTCCTGCGAGTCTCACTCGAGGGCCATCGCCGCCCACTGGCTTCCGTGGCGACGCTTGCGCTATCAAAGAGGAATAAATCTTGACGCTTTAATTTGCCAAAGCTAAAATGTAAACGTCGTGCGTCCGGCCAGCTGTTGAGAGACTCTATCGGGCCAATTTCAAATTTGATCATAAAAAAATGCCGTTGTGCTGTAAAAAGTAATTCTGCTGATATTAAATGTAATGTTGTTTTTATTTAAGGGTGAGCTATGGGGAGAGCAATTCTTCGCTGGCCAGGAAATGACGGCAATTAGTTTTTATATGTAGAGAGTAGGGCTCTGCAGGATAATTTGGTTGGCACTAAATGCCAAAGAGACACTTCACACTTCGCTGTTCGTGCAACACATGGGCGGAAGTGACTTTGGCTGTCACCTGTCCACCGATGGAGATTAACATCCCAGAACATTCTACATAAAACCGAACCAAAAAGCAAAACAAAACATTTGTTATACCGCATTGGCAGTGGTGTATAAGCACAAATAACAAAAAAAACTCAACGAGTGTATCAATAACACTGCCCTAAAGATAAATAAATATATAACAGACGACGTTTCGGGCAATGCCCCACCTTCCCTGAGTTTTTAAACAACAAAAAAACAAGTGCTCGATGCACACTGCAGTCAACAACGGTCCCGCTGCTCCCACCAACGCCACGTTGCAGCCCTGCCCGGTCAACGGTTTGATGAATATCCCCGCCACTCTCTCTCTCCTCCCGTGCACGGCTTCGCCTCCACGGCCGATATTGAAATGTGTTTGTGGTTACGCGCTTTTGCGCGGGGGGACGCCGGTGCGTGAGGGCGCACCGAGGCAGCAGCAGCATACCAAGTGGTGTAGCGAGGCGGCGGCGGTTCACCTCGCGGGGTGTCCCCTGCGGCAGGGCCGTGCATTCCGAGGGCTGTGCGGCCAATCCACCTCGACCCAGGAATGCGCGGGCGAGCGTAAATTGTGTCCAGCTCCGCGGCGATTACGCCGATGGATCCCGTGTGCTCGGTGCAATTTTCTCGCAAAGAAATCGTGGCGCTTGACTTCAAGAATAAAAAACACGAAGCTTCCCTTGAGTCCAGGGATTAACTTTCACATGGTAGATTTTCTGGGCCCTCCCCGCAAAGCTGCGTAGAGGGAGGGGGGGGGGAGAATATTATCTGCAGCTCAGTCCCGGACAGCTCCATTTCACATTAAGCCTCGCTTTAGCCCATCAGTGTTTGTTCTGTATGTGATATTCTGTAAATGCTTATTGTGTCACTTTTCACTGAAGAATATTTTTTTAACTGCAATGTAATGCTCAAGCAGTTTTTGCAACTTAGTTGATTTAAGCATGATTATTGTTTTTGCAATAAATTAAACAATAGATGTATGATTTTATATATCCGTGTGTATACAAACTCTACATATACTGTATCAAGCATATTGTGTGTATATTTGTAATTTGATGCATGTGTTTTGTATTCCGTCTCTCAGTGTAATTCGAGCGTGCACCTCTCCACAAGTCTATAGTTGCATTGGGTGCATGTCCATGTTTACCCTCCATGTCGCAGCGGACAAAATACACGAATTAACAACGTGCATTTTTTGGCACATTTGTTGTCTGCAAGGTATAAACATAATTTTCACTGTTAAAACAAATAAACAAAAAAACTCTTTTTAATTTTACCTGGTAAGGCCCACTGAGCTAAATAGCTCCTTTTTCGAACCGACCTGGCCACATAATAGCTGAACGAAGTAGCTCATCATGTGGACATTTCTCGCAGCCAAATACTCTAAACGCGTGTTTATAAATGTGGAGGGAAAAACCGGTGGACCCGGGGATAAATCCACGTGACCACAGGGAGAGAGACACGCAAACTCCAAATATACAGGTGTCGGGATCGAACCCACGGTCTATCTGTATAACAGGCGAGGTAGTTAACATCTCGCCACTGTGGAACCCCCACGGTAAGTGAGCTTGAGCAGGACACATCATGGCTATAAGGAATGATAGCCAATGGTCAAGACTGATGAGAGAATAGCAGCCAAAGGAGGGAATGTTGCCCTTCGAGGGCGACCGCCACGTAGATAGGAGCAATGAGATCAGCTCATGTGCAGGAGGTGGATGGATTGTTGCATTGCAAATGGATTGTGGCAACTTGGAGATGTCTTCAATCAGCAGTGGATAAGTCATGGCTGTTGATGAATCAATGTATTTTCACATGTTGGGCCGTCTAATTTTATACTGCAAATACAGTAGTAGATGCTAAATTATGGCTAGTGTTAAGAGGAAAAGGTTGGACCCCAATTAAAACAAGCCAGCGGATTGCACTGAAATCAATGCCTGCACCTGCACGCCCTGCAGCAGCCCTTATAAATCCACGCATGAGTTGGTATTTAGCTCAGGAACGTTCCATTACAAATGGGGGTGTTTTGCATTCGTGACCCTCTAACTGGAATCCACTAACATCTGCATGACAGAATACACGTTTCCCGATGGATGTGATGGATTTAATTATTATTTTGTTCCCAGCATGAAATACTGCTTAATTAAAAAAGGTGGAACACAATCAGCGTGCCCTGCAGAAGTGGCCAATATCGTGGCCCGCTTCATTGCCTCGCAATTTTCATTTCATTATGAGAGGGGACTACACGAAGGTTTACACGTAAAAGGTTTTAGCGTCAGCGTTCGAGTCATCGTGTTGCGCCGTGCTAATCGTACAATTTTTATTCGACAGGGAAGGACACTGACTTCCAGCCAGCAGACATTGAGTGGCTTCTGCCACCCACAAGAATTCACAAACATGAAAGAGCGATGGTGAAATGTCAGTGATACTATTGACGGTGATCAACCCCTTTGGGGTATCCCCCACACGAGCCCGATCGCGGTGTGTGGATGCAGTGTCTCCGACAGGCTGGTCGCACGCACGTTCCACGATGGGTACGGAGCGGTGGTCTCTGACAAAAGGTCATCGCGACCGATAGCGGGACGATGGCTGCTGTTTTCGGGCACGTGCGTTCCACAGGGGTTGGTGGTGTCAACCCAACCCCTGTTCTTCAACCCCCCGTCAGACTTAAACCGACAGCTGCATGTGGGTGGTGAGGAAGTCGGGTCGTACGGCGCCCCAGCCCAGCACGAGGCTCTACCTCTTTCCTTGCATGAATCACGGCCTTATCTCCTTCTGTCGGCTGCTCTGTGTTGCATAAATGCACCTGCACGCACCTGCGCCAACCCGTCCAAAATTCCAGCAGTGAATGTCACCGACTTAAGGGGTCCTCTCTCCGTTCGTACACTGTACATACACGCACAGGGTCTGTGAAGATTGTTTCCGCGCTGCATCTACACGGCACGTTGATGCTAAATGTCATCCATGGAGCATGAAACGGCAGTGGACCGTGATATAAAAAATACTAATAATAAAAAAAACATGAAGACGTGCGTCTCTGATGGCGCATGCTGGGTGTTCCTCTTTAGTCCGATCTTTCCATTTGGAGGCACAAGCTGGCATCGTGCCACCGCAAAAAATCACTCATGCCCACGAGTATAAAAATATATAATAATCATGCGGGCGTAACTCTGCCAAAGCTGGTCCCAAGCCCAGTTGGAAAAAATATATAGCTGGCGCCTGGTAAGCAGCCGGCCGTAAAAATGCCGCCAAGCTATGATTTACCGATCGAAGAGTGGTACCCATTTCAGACGAGCTGAAAGAAAATTGATTCAAATAGCTACGACGTGTCATTAGAAGAGAGAAAAACCAAATCGGTAGAAAGTTGATGGACATGGAAACACCAGGGTAGAGGCCGAGAAGCAGGCCCAGATGTGGAGATGGCCCAGGACACGAATGAGTGGAGCAAGAGGCGGAGTGAGACAGACCCACGGGAGTAGGAATAACACCAGTCTGAATAAGAAGGCGTAAAGCACACTGCCTGTATGCGTCGAGCAGGACAGCGGCACTCAAGCCGCCGCTGTCATCAGCCACGACCAGCATCGACCGATGAACAAGGGCAGTAGGTGCGGCGGATTAATTGAACCTTATCGCTCTTGTTTTCATTTCGCACGCCCATCCGTCCTCCGCTGACGCCATGGGGCCACATCACTTGGCACTGGCTCTGTGCCGCGCAGGCTGCGTGCACGCAGAACCGTGAGGACACACCGGGCGTGCACCGCCAAGCCCATATTCTGGGCCAGGGCAACCCTTTGCAGTGGCCTATGGCATTTAAAGCATTCTCATTGGTTTCTTGTCCTTACCCGCACCTCTGATCAGCACGGTTGGCTATGTAGGGTGCGAAAAAAGTTCAACATACAACAGCCGTACGGTGCGAAAAATACAAATCCGAGTTCCTCCAAGTGCCTCTCAACCCATCCAACTTGAGGTTTTCAGATAATCCCGTGTTTAAGCTATCCCATTAGTGTTTGGTTTTGTACCGCATGTTGTTCAGCACGATGTCGGGTGATTCATATGCTGGGAGCTTCTTCAGCTGCTCTACAGCGCAACTGCGAACACTTACGCAGTAGTAATGATTGTTTTCCATCCTACGAAGAGGTTTTACCTCCCTATCACGTGGGTTTAATCCCAACCATGACGCCTGTATATTTGGAGTTTGCATGTTCTCCCTGTGGTCGTGTGGATTTTTTCTCCGGGTCCTCCTGTTTTTCCATTCACAATTAGAAACATGCCTTTAGAGTATTTGGCTACTCTACATTTCCAAATGATATGCCTCTTCATTTGGATATCATTTGTGGCCATGTCGCTTCTGAAAAAGAACTATATAGCTCAGTGGGCCTTACTTGGTAAAATCAAATAAAAGTTTAGTTTAAATAAAGTGGCATCTTTTTGTATTCATCATTGGAAAGAGCACCCAAAGCAGAGGCAAAGCCACTCCACACGCACGCACTTACATACGCAGTAACACAGGGCTCCCACGAATTTGGAACTTGAGCGCACATGTGGGTGTCGAAATATGCTCGTGAAACTTTCTTTTCACGGTGTTAACAACCGCTCAGAGTAAAAGGGGGCACCGCCCGAAATGCTAGTTTTGTTATTTTCCTTCAAATAAGTTCTGGCACTTTTTGACTCGTATAATGACGTTTGTCACGCGTAATTGCTTGGGTACTTGCGGGAGCGCTTACGCTTTGTCAGTCCCGACGGCCAAGCCCATTTCACTTGTGATCGCTCGCACGCTGCTGCGATTTTGTAACTTTTTTTATGTATCGCCACAGCCCACACTCTCCACTCTTTTCTTACACTAATCCCATGCGCATGCATTTTTTCAATTTACAGCTACACCCTCGACTGTTAAATCGCAATACGTTTAAAATAGTAATAGGAATAATGATTTTACATTTGAAAGAGAAAAAAACCCATCTGCCTTCGCCCATATGTGGGATTTTTACAGTGGCTTGCATGATAAGACCCTAGACTATGGAAGACGTCGTTAATCCCAATACGTATTGTCTTTATCACATTTACTTAAAGGGCTTTGTGAAAGAATGTGTCCTCAAGGAACACATCGCGACCAAGGTTTATAGATTTATTTTTCATTGCATATATTTAATTCTGTGCAACATAAAATGTATTGGAAACTATTCTGTGGTATTGTAAGGTGGAGCAACTTCAGTTGAAAAGTTTGATAAAATATCTTAAAAGAAAACCGTAAAGTGTTGAACATGGAGGTGTAGGCATATGCGGCAAGATAGAGGTTAGCACGCGGCACGATGGTGTAAGAAGACCGTCATCAATCGGTGGATTTACAATGGTGGCGTTATTTTTCTCAACAGCATTACTATAAGATACAGTGGCATAGCTATTCGAGTGTGCAGACGGTGTAACTGCACTGGGCCCACGGGCCAGAGGAGCTACAGTGAGGGAAAACAACGTATTTGATCCCCTGCTGATTTTGTACGTTTGCCCACTGACGAAGAAATGATCAGTCTATAATTTTAATGGTAGGTTTATTTGAACAGTGAGAGACAGAACAACAACAAAAAAATCTAGAAAAACGCATGTCAAAAATGTTATAAATTGATTTGCATTTTAATGAGGGAAATAAGTATTTGATCCCTCTGCAAAACATGACTTAGCACTTGGTGGCGAAACCCTTGTTGGTAATCACAGAGGTCAGACGTTTCTTGTAGTTGGCCACAAGATTTTCACACATCTCAGAAGGGATTTTGTCCCACTCCTCTTTGCAGATCCTCTCCAAGTCATTAAGGTTTCGAGGCTGACGTTTGGCAACTCGAACCTTCAGCTCCCTCCTTTGTTGCTTTGGCCGTGTGTTTTGGGTCATTGTCATGCTGGAATACCCATCCACAACCCATTTTCAATGCCCTGGCTGAGGGAAGGAGGTTCACACCCAAGATTTGACGGTACATGGCCCCGTCCATCGTCCCTTTGATGCGGTGAAGTTGTCCTGTCCCTTAGCAGAAAAACACCCCCAAAGCATAATGTTGCCACCTCCATGTTTGACGGTGGGGATGGTGTTCTTGGGGTCATAGGCAGCATTCCTCCTCCTCCAAACACGGCGAGTTCAGTTGATGCCAAAGAGCTCCATTTTGGTCTCATCTGACCACAACACTTTCACCCAGTTGTCTTCTGAATCATTCAGATGTTCATGGGCAAACTTCAGACGGGCATGTATATGTGCTATCTTGAGCAGGAGGACCTTGCGGGCGCTGCAGGATTTCAGTCCTTCACGGCGTAGTGTGTTACCAATTGTTTTCTTGGTGACTATGGTCCCAGCTGCCTTGAGATCATTGACAAGATCCTCCCGTGTAGTTCTGGGCTGATTCCTCACCGTTCTCATGATAATTGCAACTCCACTAGGTGAGATCTTGCATGGAGCCCCAGGCCGAGGGAGATTGACAGTTCTTTTGTGTTTCTTCCATTTACGAATAATCGCACCAACTGTTGTCACCTTCTCACCAAGCTGCTTGGCAATGGTCTTGTAGCCCATTCCAGCCTTGTGTAGGTCTACAATCTTGTCCCTGACATCCTTGGAGAGCTATTTGGTCTTGGCCATGGTGGAGAGTTTGGGATATGATTGATTGCTTCTGTGGACAGGTGCCTTTTATATAGGTAACAAGCTGAGATTAGGAGCACTCCCTTTAAGAGTGTGCTCCTAATCTCAGCTCGTTACCTGTATAAAAGACACCTGGGAGCCAGAAATCTTTCTGATTGAGAGGGGGTCAAATACTTATTTCCCTCATTAAAATGCAAATCAATTTATAACATTTTTGACATGCCTTTTTCTGGATTTTCTTGTTGTTATTCTGTCTCTCACTGTTCAAATAAACCTACCATTAAAATTATAGACTGATCATTTCTTTGTCAGTGGGCAAACGTACAAGATCAGCAGGGGATCAAATATTTGTACCCTCACTGTAAGTTGGCAGGCTTTTAAGAGGGGAGTGGAAGGCAGACATGGGGCCCCTTTTCATTCCTTACATCAGGGCCCATGCCAACCACGCTACGCCAATGGTAAGATATATAGATAGGTGGCTCAATGTCTACGTGCATTTGAGAATTTTAGACAATCCATAATTTTAAACTTTTCTCCAACACAGGTATATTATTACTGTCGGCATGCAGTTAGGATGCAAAAGATTGCACTTTACATGGCTCATTACACCAGGTGAAAATCTGCCACCCGTATGACCGTCAACTGTCCCGTTCCATGCCAGGAAATCTCAGCTGGATGCTGCCAGGAGGCGGGAGGAGGCAGCAGCAGCAGCAGCGAGGAGGCAGTCGCTGTCGAGTTAACGAGCGCCCTAGTGGGGCTCCGGTCGGTGACCCCGGCCCATGCACGGTCAACAACAGAATCGACTTCAATGTATGTCGCGTCACATTAGGGTAGAGGATGAAAACAAGGGTGAGGCTGGTCGTGATAGCAGAGACGCGACGGAGAGAGGAGAAATGGTGACATCGTAGCATGCCCCTGGGAAAACGTGGCCAAGTCCAGGAGGACAAACCTATCGGGGTAGAACGTTGATGAGCCCTCGGAGCAAGGACGAAAGTACAACTCTAACAAAGGTCAGGGAAAGCAGGGTCAACTAGAGCAAGTACCCAAAAGTCTCAGGGTGGGAAATTCTACAATTCCTCGGCGCACAACACTTTGGGCTGAACTGACACCCATCTCCTTACCATTGGCTGTCTTTGTTCGTTCTGCTCCAACAGTGGCATAGTTTGGTTGGCATGGGCCCTGCACACCCGATAGCCACACTGCCATTCTATACGATTATCCATGGTTAGGTATGGTCCGGTCGAGTTAATTCTGTATTCTCTCTCTCTTTCTTTGTGCCATGTGACCTGCATCTAAAGAACGAAGTGCGATGGTTTGTGCGCACGTGCAAAGTTTAGAATCCGGTTGTTTGGATTGCTCATTCTTCATGCGAGTTGTCAGACTTATGGGCATAATTCATACTTTTGCAGAGATTGTTTTTGTTTTTCCACGTGTCCGGTTGCAGCTCATGCGTCATCCGTTCCACCTGTGCGTTACTGATGCGGCGATGTGTCACCGTCATTGCTTCGATCGCCGCACCGCACCACAAGTTGGCTTTGAGATTCACAAAACATGCAACCCCTTGTCTGAGCTGCATATATAATAGAGCCAAATGAATTTGTGTGGCGCTTACATTATGCATTACCATTACCAATGCATTGTTTATTTATGTTACTAATTTAGCGCAAGGACGCACTCAGGCGTTGGGTTTTGTCTGTGGCTTAATGTTGTTTGCCAACCTGCCGAGATTGCATTCGCAGATGGCGTTCCAAACTTAAACGCGGACAGTATTTTTAATCGTAGACGTGCATCGGCTACAATATGTAAATACGCTCGCTGAGTAAGTTTGTGGGCCATTCCTGACAGTTCTTGTTTTGAGCCCCCAGGCTCAATGAAACCTGTTCGCTTACCGCTTTCACCTTTATTAATCGCATCTTGTACGTTGCACCCAGAGCAATCTGCCAAGCGATTGCTAGCTTGCATCTCGGCTGTTCACCTTGCATGAACAGTGCATTCTGCCGACGATGCGAAGAAAATATTATTTGAAATGTGGGACGTCATACCGTCTGACCACTTCCCAGAATAATATTTCAACATGTCAAAAAAACATGATTCTACCGTCCAATCTGTTTATGTCTGTATTAAAAACAAATTGCAGCGCTTTGTCAATACACTGCTGGTTGAAGGCTACCCCATGTTATATCGGTCATGAGGCATGTTTGACCATACTTCACCAAAATGGTCAGTGCTGGTTAAACGAAGAGCTCAAGACCAAGTGCTGATACCGTGTCTCATTGACGTTAGCCTTGGCCAGGAATCAAACCCAAGGCCTCCGGGTTCGTAGTAATGAGCGCTAACTGCACTACGCCACTGCTCCCACGTCTGTAAAAAGAGGCCGTAAATAGCTCACAACCCGAGCATGGCCTTGCGATGAGCTGATTCTCTAAGTAATGTCTGACACTCTTAAGGCGGCACGTGGCACTGCAGTCCCGCACTGTTACACTGCCATAGTGAGGAGTCTGTGCGGTCTGCCTGAAGTGACCTTCACTGACCTGTTTAGTTTCCGTTCTCTTGTTTGCATGCTCCATTTACAACTCCAGATGATATTGCGACAGTGTAGAGAGGTATTTTTGTGTGTGAATGTTTGCCCTATCTACTGTTTATTAGAAAGCCCTCCTGGCGTTATCTGAATACATGAAGTCTAAATCAATTGGCATATTTGTCTATGACAACTTCATTTGTTTTGCTTTGTTGGATGGTGGAGGGTTATGTATGTTGAACTTCTTTCGCACCGTATGTAGCCAACCGTGCTCGTTGACATTATAGCTACACGATCTACCCCAAAAGAAACCAATTATGAATAATAAAAAAGTTATGGCAATAAAGAATGCTCACATTTGTCAAATATTGGAAGCTAAGCAGGCCTCAGCCTGGAAAGTGCTTGTATGGGTGACCACTGTGCGTTAACCGGGTGCTACAGGCTGCTACGGGGGATAGTTTGACAGCAGCAGAGGGAAATGCAGCAACATATATTGTTGCACTACACTATGTTCCAACCTGCAGCGTGTGTAAGTCAAAGTATCTCCATAACCCCATCAGCTTGGAGAGGCAGGTATGCAGCAGTGGACTGACCAAAGGGCTGTACATGCACATGTAACGATAAAAAAGTAAATATACTCCCTGGTTTTCTCGGTAAAGTCACGTAGATAGAAGAAGAAAAAAATAAAAGTACATGATGTTTCGGTCGCAACACAAGCGTCCATCACCTGATGACGGTCACCTGATGACGGATGCTTGTGTTGCGACCGAAACGTCGTATTCTTTTTATTATTTTTTTCTGCCTACGTGACTTTACCGAAAGAACCAGAGAGTATGGATTCCTGCAGTCACGAAAGCTTAAAATCAAGATAGTCAATATACATTTGTAGTGTAGTAACTCTTGACACCCAGGAGACTTGTAGTTACTACACTACACATTCACAGGAAGGGATTTAAAACTTTAAAATAAAAAAAACCCAAAGAGCACACGCAGTCGCAGGCTTAGGGAGCCCAGTAAAATCGACCCACGTGCATTGTTCATTCATGAGCATCGGCAGCCGTTCGTGTACTCCATACAGAGGTGTTGACCGCTGACACACGATCGCATGTCTGGTGACACCGCGCGTGCCTAACGATGGTAATAAAAAAGCAAAAGCCATGAAATACAGAGAGACGGTACCTTGGACATTTTACAATTGCTTCAATAGGTGAGCTGGTCCTCTGGTCTCGAGTGAGCCCGGTCGATACAGACACCACGTGTAATGCACATATCCACGTTGCGTTGTTATCACTCCACACGGTTATTTTCGGTTGTTGTGCAAGCACTCCGAAGATAAATAGGTAGATACACTCATCTAGGTAGATACAATCATTTGCTCTCTCTCCGATGTGTTTTTCAGGTTGTACCGCGTGTTGTTCAGCACGATGTGCTGACGTGTTGCTCCACGCGCTGAAAGCATACACAGGAACTGAAGTGTCAGACATCATGTGGATAAACACATGCTCCAGCCTGAAAAACACATCACAGGGCTATACAGCACAACCCCAAAACCCTGCGCGACAGATACAGCGAATTGCCGCCGTTTGTGCATTTACTTTTTTTCCCACTGTCATTGGCTCTCCATCACCGGGACCTTACATTCATTCTCAAAATCTACTTATTGCATCTCCAGACGCAGGCGATGTATCTTCGCTCTGTAATTTACATCAAGAATGGAAATTAATAAACTTGTAAAAACGATCCCTTCGAAGGGTTGATGACCAATGTTTCTAGAAACAAAGACAAACGGCCTATATTCCTTGCCTGTGCTTCACCTAGGGAGGGAATCTTTGCTGAACTGTGCAGGCGCCCATGAACACACGCCGTGCCTGCCACGTGTGCGTGGCAGGCACAGGTGTGGGTCTTTGTGGAGCGGGCCGTTCTCCCGATGAGGGTGTTTCCTAACAGCCCTGCCGTGTGGGGGGCTTTTATGACCCAGGGCAAAGTGCACCACAGCGCCTCCACCCCTATACCAGTACCGGAGGAGGCTCACATTGATTGGCCTTTTGTCCACGTCCTCTCCATTCATGGAGGCAGGGACATTAACGACAAAAGCCGGGGCAGGGACGTGCATCCCAATAGATGCACGGGCGTGCCCCCCCCCCCCCCCCTGCACGCCCCAGGTGTGGTGACACCACTGGAAGGCCATTATGAGCCGCTCAAGACCGGCTCCGTTTCCTTCATCCTCCCCCAGGGATCGGCTGCTGCCGCTGGACTTCCCCCCCCCCCCACCTTTTGTCCAGAGACGTGTGTGCATGTGTCCAATTGAATTTCTTACAGCTGCATTTATGATCAGACAGCGGGTGCCGCACATGTGAATCCGCTCAAGTGGAACAAAACAACGGAGATCGAGGGCTCCGCTGCTGCCCTCGTGGTAAAATCATCAGCGCCCGCGTCGGTGGGTGGGGGGTGCAGAAACATTGCACTCACAATGAGCGGCTGTATACAATGCACATCAATGATCATACACACTGAAGGCATGCCTGGCTATCGCCATATAGGGCTGTGTTTGTGTTCGAGTTCAAATAGAGTTTGTCCGAGAACTAGAGCTTGGGTTTCGATTCGATGATAGGTATAATGCTTTGGTTTAGGATAAAGTTAAAGCTCGGGTTAGGGGCAGAGTTAGGGTTGCATTTAATGTTGAGCTAAGGGTTCAGGTTTGGATTTTGGGCTTGAGTCCGAGATATGGTGAAGGTATTGGCTCGAGTCTGAGTGAGTTTGAAGACTTGGGTTGGCTAGAGCTATAGCAGTGCCAAAGCTTGCAATCGACCTACCCCTTGATAGACCACAGGCAACGCAGCAGCCCATCACTTGAATGTTCCAATACTATGGAATTGATTCGCATCTGTTTTCACTGTGATTGCTAGGCCAGTGTAGCCCCGGGAACATTGCGCAATGCAGCACAGTGCCCACTTTCCCCGGCACTCAATTTAGAATTCAAGCAGGGAATGGCATTTTAATTTGCCTTCACCATACAGCCCTGGCACACTCGGGCTGCGATAACTCATCAACACACGGATGGATGAATTACTAGTTGAAGGAATTGAAGCGTGGACGAATGAAGTCATGAATTATGGAAGCAAGGATTAACTAACTAAATGACGAAGTGATGCACACGTACACAAACAAAGAAATGAACGCACACATAAATAAACCGACGGATGCATAAACGAATAATTTGCTTCTTTAACGAGGTGAGAACACATGAGGCAATGTATATAATGTATATGCCAAGGTAGATCCGGTTTGGAGTTAACAAGAAGAGAAACGAACGCACAAATCAATGCGCAGATGAAAGGGTGAATAATCACAGCAATTAACCCATTGGGGAGACGAATTAACGAATAATTTATTTGGGTAACACATGAACAGAATAATTCACTCTGGAACGATGAATGGATCAACGTATCAATGAGCCAAGCGAATGAATGAAGGAAATAAAGAATGAACGAGAAAAAGAACGAGTATATAAATGAGAGATGGTACAGATAGACGACCGAGCAGCGAGTGAACAGACGAATTCACGAACTAACGAATGAGCTGATGAACGACGTGACGATGATTGATCGCGATGATGAGCGCGCAAGCGGCCACGCGGTGGCGTGCGCCCGTGCGCACGGGGGCCGAGGGGCGGCTCTGCCCCCCCCTTCCCCCTCTGAACCTCCCTCTCCTCCTCCTCCCGCACAACAACAACACCACCACCACCAGCACCACGGAGCGCACAGGCAGCCAGCGTCTCCCGGGCTCCCTGCACCTCATCCCCCCTCCGTGTCGCCCGGCGGCGGAGCCATGCATCCTCCGCTCTCACGCAGCGAGCACACGAGACGCTGAAGAGAACTCTGCTCTGGTCGACACCCACCACAACCACCACCACAACCACAACCACCACAACCACCACCACAACCACTACCACCACCACCAACCTCCAGCACCGCTGCTGGAGAAGTCTCCATCGTCAGCGTCATCGTCCGCACCGATCCCCTCGGCTCAGTGGCGTGGTCGTTTGCGTTGTTGGCCGCGCCTCTTCGTCCTGCTTGGTCGCAAACCGGCATCGTCGGCTGCTGATTTGCGGGAGGAAGAATAAGCAGCAGGACGAGGAGGAGAAGAAGGAGAAGAAGAGCGCTAAAGCAGCAGGGGGACACAAAAGAATCGGGAGGGGAGGGAAAGTGAAAATTGTCGCCGGCTCTTGGAGCTACAGTTGGCGTGGGGATTGTCGCGAATTGCGCGCTCAGGGTCTGAGTGTTTGGTTAATCCGGAAGCGTAAACTTTGTTATTTGTGCAAAAGAACTAAAGATTATTGTTCATTTGTAGTCACTTCGGCTTACCTCCTCCTGCTCCTCAACACCACCGCCACCATCGTTAGGCTCTCTGGAGTCGAGGAGCGTCTCGGACTGCGACACAGGGGGAGAGCTTCGTCAACCAAAAGGAATCTACTGTTCATCTTCATCATCCTACTCTGCCTACACACTTGGGGACACTTCGCTTGTGATCTCTCCGCCTGCTACATCCTCTTCCCATAAGTCGCCATCATCCTCATCACCGTAATCATCATCAGCAGCAGCAGTATCAGCAGAACTCCTTCCTCTCTCTCGCCCGTGGACCCTTCACGATGGAGACGGTCATTGAGAAAGAGTGCGGGGCCCTGGGAGGACTCTTCCAAGCCGTGATGAACGACATGAAGGTACTGTGGACCTCCACAGACAGGCGTGTGTGTGCCCACGTCTGTGCCCACACACACACACAGACGTGTGTGTGCCCACGTCTGTGTGTGTTTGTGCCCACGTCTGTGTGTGTGTGTGTGCCCACGTCTGTGTGTGTGTGTGCCCACGTCTGTGTGTGTGTGTGCCCACGTCTGTGTGTGTGTGTGTGTGCCCACGTCTGTGTGCCCACGTCTGTGTGTGTGTGTGCCCACGTCTGTGTGCCCACACACACACAGGCGTTGGGAAGTCTTACAAGCGGCATTACTATAGTGACAAGCGGCATTACTATACTGGCGAGCGGTGGCGCAGTGGTGAGCGCATTGCGCTGTGAACCCAGTTCACTCAGAGTTCGAATCCTGGCCACGGCTATCTTCTATGGGAATTGATGATATCAGAACCGCATCTGGGCTCACCTTTACCCCCCTTCCGCTTCGCCAACCCGCTTTGACCTGCGTGGTGAGGTATGGTCAAACAACCCTCACGAGCGGTACGGCGTGAAGAGGTATTCATCCAGCAGTGGATTGACAAAGGGCTGTACAATATTGTACACTCGGAGCTAAACACGTACAGTACCGAACCTCCGATGATCGCGGTTGGCTACGTACGGTGCGAAAGAAGTTCAACACACGGTATATGGCTTGTTTACTGTTAATATTTGTTTATGGGCTTAGTGAACCTGCGTCAAAATATACAGACCCGCATTGTCGGCTTTAGCGTCACAACCCACGGGCAATGAATGACTTGGTTCCCCGACGATGACTGTATATGTTTGTAAAGTGGTTAGTAGGAGAATTGAAGCGATGTAGAACTTTTGTGTAGCCCCTGCACCGAGTGAAACCAGTTCAACCCCTGGCTGTGTGGGACTCACCACAGTGGGTTGGCTTTCGGGTTTTTTGAGTTATAAGATTGACTCTACAGTAATTGTTTCAGATGTCAGCCTTCTAGCCCTGACATAATTTAGTTTTGCTGTCATTGTGTTCCCATGAACGTAGCCACATTGACATAAACATGACTCTAAAAGGCTTTCCTTGCTTTATTCCGGGGGCGGCTCCCTCACGTGGCAGTCTTGGTGCATTCCGAATGCGATTTTCTCAGATTATAATTTACATATCACCCAGGATCGTCTGCCTACTTGTCATTATTGTATGGGCTATACAATATTGTATTAGTTTAAGATAATCGGGATAAACGTTGCCGTAGAGGAAGGGCTAACTTTTGACACAAATATTCAGAGCCCGCAGTTGAGGCAATCCTTGTGTTAGGCTTTCAATGTACGATACAACGTCGGTGGTAGGGAATAGTGTGTGTACATGTGCAGCAGCAGCATCATCATCATGACAATAATGAGCCCTGCTCTATCCACTGCCGGATGAAAGCCTCCCCAAACGTTCGCCACACGATGCCACAACGCGCGTCGCTGGGGGTCTCGATCGGGGGTGTTCCACACTTTTGGCTGCAACTGAAATGTCCACGTGATCGTGGCAAGCCACTTCGTTGAGCTAGCAAATGTGGCCAGATCGCTTCTGGAAAAGAAGCTAAAAGCTCAGTGTGCTTTACCTGGTAAAATAAACATAGATACATATTTTTTGTTTCCTATACTTTGCGCTCCTGTCGTATTTTGGTATTGTTGTTATAACTTTCTGACTGGACATGAGTGAAAAATAGCTTTATAGCTCATCGGATTCCTCCAGTTTAAATACAGATTCTGGTTTGCTTTGTTGCGAGAGCACACGGAGAGCGCGTGGAGGAGGTGAATGCGCGGTGATGGATGAGTACGTGACTGCGATTATGCGGGATGGAGGTCACCGGGTCACGGGGTCAAGTGGTTGACTTTTACAGAGGGCAAGGAAATTGCACAAGATGGAGGAAAAATGGGTGCTGTGTGTAAGCTGTTGGAGCGGCTAGTGGAGTCTTTGCTGGCAATTTAACTTTTCGCCACGCAATAAGTCGGCAATGTAATTAATGTACATGATCCTCTTTATAAATCCACTGCTGGATGAAAGTCTGTCCACATCTTTTTGTCATAGGGGTTGTTTGACCATACTTCACCACACTGGGTTCGTTCATATTAGTGACGGGATGGGTGGGAGTCCAGAACCTCCTTAAAGGCATCACTTGCCACTGATGTCATCAGCCAATGCAGAGAGTTGAACCTCGGTCACTTGATTCATAGCGCGGTGCGGTAACCACCACAGCACGTCACACCTGTGTTTCTGTGTAACAGAAACGCCCTTGCTACAGGTATGAGGGAGTTGCCTACCAACAGCCAAGCCAAGCCGTCATGGGTCGTCTTGGCTGCTGGGTGGAACTGCATTGCATATTACTCGTTATACAGTACACGTCCAGCCCCTGTGGCAATCTGCTGCTGGATGAGGGCCTCCCCACGCGGTGCGTGCTCGCTGTGAAGGTTATTGGAACATACTTCACCCCGTGGCGATCAGTGCGGGTTGGTGAATGTTGGGGAGAGTGCAGTACAGCAGCATTTTTTTGCTGCACAATCCTCTACTGCACACACCACCACCTATTACACCCGTCTTTGTGCATGGTGGTTGCCCATTCGTGCACTGTCCGGGCTCAACGCCGACTTAGCTTTCGAGGCATGATCAAACCGCCAAATCCCGGGGTGAGTTGGACAGAGGCAGCCGTTATACAAGAAACATAATCGCACTTTTTAGAACAGGAGCATGTGTAGAAATGCTCTATTTAAAGTAGCAACCCATAGTGACCTTTGCGTGATCTATATTGATATTTTAGCATCACATACAGGAGTTAGACATTGTTGACTCTGATAATGGGGTTGGTGTATTATTTGTAAGTGTTTTAACATCGGACGTGAAGCAATTTATAACTTTTACCTAGTCTTGCCATCCGAGTAAAAAATCAACCAGCAGGCTGGAACATTTAGTGGGGCTCAAATGAAAAACAAATGTAGATTTCAGATGCATCAAACATTGAAAGCTCTTGCATAACATCATTACAATGCATATCATTCACTCACTCATGATCATCTTTGCACACTAAGACACATTTCTGTGTTGGAGTATGGTTATACGTGTGTATGTGTGATAGATATCTGTATTACGCGTGGAACAATATTTCATAACCAATCATTGCTCAGGTTGCTTGGTTCGTGGTGCAGCGTGCCTACCACTTTCCCTCCACACCTCTAATTAGCACGGTTGGCTACGTACTGTGTGAAAGAAGTTCAATATACAAACATTGAATAGCCTGAGTCATGGTGGGTGATGCCGGTGGGGCACTGATGATGCATATGCGTTCTGACATTGGGTGCGCATCTCATTTCACAAGCCTTACGTGCGTGCGAGGCATCGATTGCAGGGTTAAACAATGCCAGGATGCGTCACCACTGAGCTCTTTCCCCCTGTTCTCAATTTTTACATTAAATAAGAGTGCGAGGAAGGGCTCAAATTGTGTCATTTGAGACCGGCAGGAAACAAAATACATATTCTTTGACATTTTTTATTCATGTTCAAAAGTTGTTTCTTTTTGTTGTTCTGATTTACATTTAATTTATGCAATGTGTACAAGTGTAAATTAATCTCCTGATCACTCATCCAGATTACTCTTGCAGGTAATTAGGTGGCTTATCTGCCGTGGCTGGTGTGCCTCCATCCATAAGCATTAACAACAAAGGGTGCCCTGTACTACTGGCACAATTATAAGGGGCTCAAACTGAAGAGGAATATAGGCGGTGAATGATTTAATGAAACGAACATTAGAATAAATTAACTGGGAAGTGTTTGAAATAGTCCGGCTGGCATTATCCAGTTATATATTTGCACATGCTTTCAACAAATCATACTTTTTCGAAAATTTATTTGCAATCAGAAAATTTACCAGAATGCGCCTGGGCTCATCGCATCTCAGAAGCTAAGCGTATTGAACCTGGTTAGTATCTGGATGGGAGACTTCTGTGCAGACGTTTTAGTGTTACCTCGTATGCATGGTGGCTTTTTCTCCAGGTGCTTCAGTTTCGTTCCACGTTTTATAAGACTCGTGGAATAGAATTTGCTCAAAATACCAATGTGGGATGTTTTTTTAACAGTCTTGACTCTCATATTCTTACTTCTTTCGGTAAAGTCACGTTGAAGGGAAACAACAAAATAATAAAATATATAAAACAATAAAAATTCTCACGACGTTTCGACCATGACACAAACGGTCTTCTTCAGGTGTGTTGGTTTGCATAAATTTATTTTTAAACGGTGTATTTATTTATATATAAAAAAAACTGAAGCACGTACACCAAGCTCTTAAGGCTAATGGTTATTCCGACTATACAATCCGCAAAGCTATCACTCAAACCATGAAGAAGGACCCTCTTGAGGAGCCTTTCAAAACCATCACTTTACCCTACATTGCGGGGATCACAAAAAAGATCTCCAAAATCTTGAATAAACACAAGATCCAGGTCCGTTTCAACACATTACATAAAATCCGTGATCTGGTTCCGTCTGTAAAAGATGTGATTCCGGACATACAATACCCTGGTGTCTACAAACTAAGTTGCCTCTGTGGTAGTAGTTACATTGGAGAAACCAAACGCCATGTCTCGGACCGCATTCGTGAACACAAAGCAGACCTTAAACACGGTAGGACCTACACCTCGGCCGTGGCAGATCATTGTTATAATTTAGTAGGCTCACATGACATTGACTTTTCCAAGACAGAGGTTCTTTGTAAGCCATCTGGCTACCATGAGAGATTCGTTCATGAGGCTATCCACATATACAAGCACAGAGACAATTTCAACCGAGAAGATGGATTCTATCTTAGCAATCATTGGAAAGATTTGATAAACCATTCTGGGTCTTAATTGATTGTTCACGCTTACAGTGGCTTTCAGACAGCATACATTAAAAAAAAAATTCGTCTCCCCCCTCCTCTTTTCAGAATATAGATGGACTAGTCCTAAATAAATTGCCAAACTGCTGCGCGTGGCGCTAACGTTTTTTTTAATATAAATAAATACACCGTTTAAAAATAAATTTATGCAAACCAACACACCTGAAGACGACCGTTTGTGTTATGGTCGAAACGTCGTGAGAATTTTTATTGTTTTTATATATTTTATTATTTTGTTGTTTCCCTTCAACGTGACTTTACCGAAAGAACTAAGAATATAAATTACTGCAGTCACGAAAGCTTTAAATCAAAATTTAGTCTTGAGTCTCGTTGAGGATTTTTCTGGGTAAATAAAGAACATTATTATTACAACTATTTTACAATTATATTTTTGGACCATTTTGCCAGTGGATTGTTACAGACATTGTAGTGCTTCCTGCTGGCAAGTGGCAATTATTTTGAATCTGGGTGGCAAGTACCCATGGTAACCCATGATCAAGCAGACAAGGTGGCTGATTGAGAATCTTTTTTTTATTGGCACAGGATATTGATTCTTCCCCTGCCTAAAATTGGGGGCAACTACCCCCACTGCCAAATATTTTTCCATCTACAAATAGGCAGCCTGTAGAACCCCAGGGTTGGACGAAGCCACCAGTCCATCAGGGCATTTGCTCAGTAAGTCTTTCCTGAAGTTGAACCTATCGCAGTCTCTGTCCAACTTAAATCTCAACGCTAATCAGCAGGAAGACCATTTAACTTGCACGTGTGGTGGTACGTGAAAATGCCTGGTGGCCTGATAGTACAGTACAACCCCGTGCACATCTGCAGGCAGGCCCAGGGGGTCTGCCTGCAGACCCCCTGGGCCTGCCTGCAATTACAATCACAGCGTCATTGTAAAATTGTAATTTCTGCTAACAGTGCTCCAATATAAATAATTATCATTGACTCCAGGTCTGACCCCAAATCTTATAACAGAGAAGAGACCTGTCATCCAAATGACCTTCTCTCTAAAATATATATGCAAAGAGGTGTCTTAAATCAGCAAATCGTAACAGGAATTGCAGCACGTTTTGCATGTCAAGAAAACATCACAATTCTTGTGTGCATGCTGCACATAGCCCTTTTGGAATTGGTTCCCTTTTTATCTAGTTGTAATGATATGCAGTCAGCAGTGTCTTTGAGAGGCTGTGTTGGGCCTTCTGCTGTGTGAACTGTTCTGTCTGTTGAAGGCTGTGCTCTGTGCTAAGGGTGGCGCGTCTGTCTGCTCACAGGTCAGTTACCCGATCTGGGAGGACTTCATCAGCAGAGCTTCAAAGCTGCATTCACAGCTCAGGTTAGTTCCATGTATTCACATTTTATTACAAACGATTGATTACAACCCCACTTGGGAACATTTTATTAGCAAATGCAAATTGAAGTGCGCACCAGTTTAGTAACATGAGCTTGCACCAATACAACATTGTAGTGTCCTCAATGACTTGGAGAAATGATTGCACCTTTTTTATAAATGTACTGATTTCTCCGTGCTTGATGTCGGCACTTTGAGACGCCAGCGATGGCTTTTGATGATCATCGAAGTGGAGTTTAATGGCCAGAGTTACACACCATCAAATTCACAGGCTGGGGATACATCCTCGGATAATGTATGAGCACTCAGAGCAACTGACTGGAGAGAGGCGAGCGAACGGCGCGAGACATCGCAGTGGTGCACCGGCAGCCAGATACACGCACACGCACGCGTCCGCGTGTGCGCATGGGTCTCTGTCACCATGCGTTTTTTTTGGGCACTTACAATTCAGCAGACGTTGCTATCGAGTCCCTGCCAAAATGCTGTCTCACTGAGTACAAAGTCAGATTAATGGTTAAAGGTTGTGGCCAGTGAGAGGACCGGAGTTGGTGCTGACAGTGCATGACTGCGGGACTAACCTAAGGGAGCTGACCATTGCCGTCGTTACTGTGCGTGAGTCGAACTCCCGAGCTGTCTGAACCTTTGAACGCGACGGTGGTTGCATTCATTATGCGCAGATTCTCGCAGAGGCACAGACGTGCAAAATGTTTGCCTCTGCTCTCGAGTAAAGCGTTTGCTGGCTGCGGAATGCAATTACAAATCTTTTGGTCCAGACATTTGTGACAAAGCCTAATTGTGCCAGACGATGATCTGATTACTGGCTACAGTTATGATGCATGCTTATAATATAATGAGGCCAAGCAACTTGGTTAGTTTTTTTTATTTCGCCCCAACCTGAAGTGGGAATTATGCGCATTATAACGCCCATGCGTATTACTTATGCGTGCTGTATATATGCAGCAGTCATATGTGTTCAACAAAGCACCAAATACATTATTAACACAGCCTCATATCCGAAAAAATGTCTGGTGGTAGGCTGGCATTTCTGTGCTTAGGCAGTGTTAATGACGAATGTGGTGATTGATTTGGTGCATGCCCCACTCGCCATAAGCAACACAGTCACTTAATTTGCAGATGTGTGTGTGTATATACCTGTGATCCACGTGTTGCAGTTTTCTACGTTGCATGGTCATTCTTTTACTGCACTACGTTTGTTATGCCGTAATTGTTTTGACCCCAGGCCTCCCTTGGGAAACGGACGCTTTTTTGCAAAAGGCTCCTATGTGGTTATAATTATATATAAAGGTCATATTCCTTTGCAAAGTTGCGCTTATTGCACATTCAGTTTGCACTCATAGGTAACAATTAAACTCACGTAGGGAGAGGGTGCCTCTTCACAGCCAAATCGGCCTACTTTTTTTATTGCAACAACACGCCACTTGGTAGAAATATGCTTAATTTCTCTCATCGTTACGCAAGGTACGAGTTTGCCGGGTTGAGCTGCTTATGCACAATATAATCCACACTTCATTTTTTACACGTTCGTTTTTACTCGGGACTTATCCTTGCACGGAATCCGCGTGGCTTTCTTGTCGCTTTGTGCCACGACTCGGCGTCATTGGTATCGACGTGCATGCCCGCCGCTGTGTGGTCGTTGGTTTGTTTGCAGCAGCCTGAGGTCAAATGAAAGTCATAAGTAAAGGCACCACTAAATAAGACCAGACGCAGGTTTCTAAGCACGACAATTGGCACTGTGACCGAGAACACTGAGTGCGTGCATACACAGTACGGGTTAAATAAGATGCGGTTAAAAATTAAAAGCAATGTCCTCTGACAGCGAAAAAACTCAATGCAAATAAACCTTTTTGATCAGTCAGCTTTCAAAAATGAATGCTGTATATTTTTGCAGTTGCCATTTATACAATCAAATGGACTTGGAGCTGTTTTGATTTAGACTTAGATTTATTTTATAACATGCCATTCTGTATTTTTTTCATTGAAAAAGCAGTTAATGTGACATGCTTCATGGAAATTAACTGTAGGTTTGCCTTTTGTCCAATAAATTTTTTTTTTCATATTTTCAAACTGCTATGGTGGCACATTTTATGACTTGCATATATAAAATGCAGAATGCATTATAAAGTGCAGAATAGTCCTTGCAAGGGTACACGCACATGAGAATGTTCATTTATATCTCATTAAATTTGTGTCAAGCTCCTGTATAATAACAGATGCAAACACAGTGTACGCCCGTACAGGCTAATTACTGATTCACTTGAGGTCTTACGGCTTGTGTATCCAAATCGGAAAAGCAACCACGCTTCTTTAAGTTTTTTTAATAGACACCCAGAAGCACTAAATCAGACTTCACACGCATCATGCGTCGGCCCACCCGTTTTCTGCGCGCATTACCTTCCCACCAGGTCGTAGCGCGTACATTAGGGTGTTGGCAGCAGAGCAAATCCAGGAAAGCAAACACACCATTCAGCAAAGGCTGTGTTTTCATGACAACGCCATTCTAATGGATGGTTCTGCGATCCTCGTTCCAAATCCCATGAGCTCTCTTCGCCGTTTAAGCATTGTGATGGGGATTACGGTACGCGCCGGTGTGTGCGCGCCTGGCTTTTCCGACGATTGGCCGCTCAGACAGGACGACACGCATGGCATTTGGACGATTATTAAATTTTTTATACTTTGGGCTTTTGCAGGACAACGCTGACGGCAGCGGGAGCCTTCCTGGAGGCTTTTCAGAAGGTGGCGGACATGGCTACAAACACGAGAGGTAGGTCCCCGGGGGCCACTGCGCGACCCCTTTCGCGCCCCCCTCACTTCCGCCCTGCGGTGCACGTGCACGCCACCCAGCTCTTTGTCAGTGTAATATCTATAATAATTAGTGTTTGGATTTTGCACTATTATTTTTGTAGCACCAGGCTATCATGAAAATGCTGCGTATCATGGATGGATGTAGTTTACCAGAAGCGGGTGGTGTTGCCATGCGATTTTACCAGATTAAGTAATTTGTGGGATACGTTTTCAAATTTGACATATTTGGAGCATGGCGCCAGTACAAGCTTTTTCAAATAACGTCACAGGATCTTTGCCATCCACTGCGAAGCGGACGGGGAATATTTAGTGGTTAACGCAGTATTAAACAGGGTAGCTGCTGGGCTCGAATCGCAAACCTTAGCAATAAGCGACAAGCTAAACTAAACTCTAAACTATTTTTATTTTATCAGGTAAGGCCCATTGAGCTATATAGCTATTTTTTAGAAAGCGACCTGGCCACAAACGATAGCTCAACGAAGTGGCTTATCACGTGGAAATGTATAGCAGCCAAATACTCTAAACGCATGTTGTTTCTAATTGGGGAGGGAAAAACCGGAGTATCCGGAGAAAAATCCATGCGACCACGGGGAGAGAGACATTGCAAACGCCAAATATATAGCAGGCATTAGGGTCGGGATCGAACCCACGACCTCCTGTATACCAAGCAAGGACGTTAACATCTCCCCACCATGGCACCCCTGACCACTGCTGGATGAGGGTCTCCACATGCCGTGTGGGTCGTGCGGTTTAATTGATCATAGTCCCAAGACCGTGTCGTATCCACACGTTGTTGATCCTTCGCGCACGCAATCGTGCAGCCTCTACTTAAGTTCCCAATTCAAGCCTTTAGTAGCAGCGTCTTTGGCAGAGTTTTGGCAGCGTAGGGCACCGGTTTGTGAAACAAAAATAATTCTGGTTTTCGAAAGAAAAAAAAGTCATCCTTTGTACTCGCAGTGTTGGGGAATTAAAGCTGTTTTGACTTGCAGATGACAAACATCAGAGTTGTGGTTAATGGGCTGGTCTTTAATCACCAGACCACATGCTCACCGAGGAATGCAGACTGCTCATCTTGTTTACGTCGATCACAGTTTGAAAATTCAAGATCACCTCTCACAGCCTCGATGCACAACTTAGATCATACTAATAGTAATTTCAGCTTGTAATGGGCACTGTATTTGTAATGGGCACTGTATTTGCTCAATGTCGAAGATAGAGACAAGGCCTGGGACAATGACACAATCCACACTGCCATGGACATTTATATTTAGTCTTTATCGACAAATACTCTTAGAGTATAAATAAATATTGTTTGAATTCACAGAACACGTGGCTGTATTTACATAGGAAGAGCTGGTGTCACTTCATGCTTCAGATAAATTTTGCCAAAGCAGCTGATCCAGTTGTCATGAAACGCTGTATAAATAAAGGTTTGATCGAGCACTAAAGCAATTATCTGCTTCAGTGTGAATGAAACTGTTTCCATCTGGTGATGCCCCAAGTTTGAGTGTTTGCTTTCATAACCGGCAAGCGGATACATTTTCAGCAGTCAAACAGGGGGAAGGAAATTCGACATTAAGTTTCTTTTTTTAAACAACATTTTTTTTGTTTTCCCCTCTTATTACAATACCAAGTAACACACATGATTTTGGTTCCTTTTTCACTGAGTGGGATTTTTTTTGCCTGGAGGCCTCGGCAATGCTGGACCTTGTGTGTGTGCGCACACACGTGTGTGCGCACGTGTGCACATGTGGGGAGTGGCGCTACGAACCCGGCCACCCGAGTTTGATTCCTGCTCATGACCAACACGAGTGACGATTATCTGAACGGCGGCCCTAGGACTCTCCTCAAATGAGTACCTGGTGTGGTGTGTAAACATCACCACCCGCTAGACAAAGGCGGCCGGGCGTGGTGTTGGCCACCCACCCCCTCGTGTGCCGTGCCGGCCTTCGTAGGTGCTCGCTAATAGCACTTGCCCCAAAAGTCTATCAAGGCTATATGGGGGATCTTTGTCTCGTGTGCACGTGTACCACGAGCTGAGTGGGGGCATTGTGGTGGCTCTGGAGGAAGTTGCCTTCGGCACGCCCTTTCCTCTGTACATTTGGTGGTGGTGGTGGGCGGCCGCCACCGCCCTTCCGCTCACAATTGCCTTGGCGTGAAAATGCTCAGGACAGGACGCGCCCTGGGTGGTTCATGCTTTGTGCCGCCCGGTTCTGCCAGCACTTTGTGCCGCTTGTCAATGAGCCACCACACGGGGACACAGCCACACTCTGGAAGTTGATGCGAGTCCCCTGGCGCGAGTCCCGCAGTGCGTGTCGCCTAGTATGAGTCCCGTGTCCCACGGTGCGAGTCCCCTGGTGCGTGTGCCGCAGTGCGTGTCCCATGTCCTACAGTGCGAGTCCCCTGGTGCGAGTCCCGTGTCCCACGGCGCGAGGCCCGTATCCCACGGCGCGAGTCCTACGGTGCGAGTGCCGCGGCGCGAGTCCTGTATGTGAACGCTTTGCCGGTGGTTATTCGTTAGGTTACTGGTAGGATCTGGCGAAGTTTGCCCCCTACTTAGTCAATGATAAGGAGTTCTCCTGTACTTATATAAAATCTACACAACGACTGGCTACTGTCTCAGCCCATGAGTTTGTGCACTGCTGTGTATTTCAAGGTTCCGTCATCAGGATTTGTGCATAATCAGTAATGAGTTCACCTTGTTGAATGGAGAAAAACTCAAATTAAAAAAAATATGATTTGTCCAAAACTGTAGTGGGTGCCTCTTAAATAATAACATTTAATAATTTGCATTCTCTTGTCAATGCATTGTCTGATGAAAGTCGCCACACGCCTTAAAGGTCACGGGGGTTATTTTACCATACTTAACCATGCTACTCAGCGTGGATTGGTGAAGGGATGTCTTCTCTTAGGCATGTCTGAAAATTCTGGGGTGTCCGGACGCCCACGACACCCAGCAGTGGCTGCGCCCTGGGTGGACAAGTTCATTCCATACGGGAGAGGCACCAGCTTAAAAAAAGAAAACAAAAAAATGTGTTTACTCCCGATTGTTTCCATGCCACCAGAGAATGAACCGGTGTCGGGTTTGAGATATGTATTATCAAAAGTCCTATCGCCTTTATAAATCTTGCAAGGAGGGCAAAAAACGGGAGTTTTACATTTTTGTGCGGTTTTTGTATCCGACTCCGCCATCAACCTTCGACTGAAATCCGGATGACCAGCATCTCCGCTGTCCATGTGGGCTCCGTTTAATTGTTCCTGCTTTTACCCTGTGACAAATTCCATACTTCCCTTAAAGAAAACAGAACTCCAGCATGCCAACTCCCGAGATAAATCTGTGAAGGGCTGCGTACAGCTGTGTCTGGAAATTTAGGATGGGGCGTGTGTGGGTAGCGGCTCCAAAAGCGTTTCAGCGCTTGTGAAAATGATTGTAAAATGTCTTGCCGGGATTCACTACCCACCTCCGATGCCATGTTGTAGGTTCATTAAAAAAAGTAATCATTAAATATTTCCAAATTATACAATTTGCATGTCACAGAAGTGCAAAACGTGGAATTTAATCATATTTACAAAACACTGTACCCAGGAAGGCCTCGCTGCATCCTTAGACCTCTATTTCAGGATGTTCCTGCAGTGGGATGTTTGATCAAATACATTAATGAGTGTTTGGTATAGACTTAGAAAGGGGGGTTACGCTCATAGCTCCACACAGATGGATTCAAGCATCCAATGCTCTACTGTCATCATTTTCGTCATGTTGAAGTCCAATCCTAATGTATTTCAAGGAAGCCTGTGAATTCCCAGGAAGTGTTCAGGTTAAACCACGTGGAATTTTTGATATCTGACAGGATCAGACACGTTCATGGTGATTTAGTTGCAATTTCTGGCTGTAATTTTAGAATTAACAAATACAATGCAATATTTATATAACCGAAATGTTTTTTCCTCCCCTTGCATCGCTGCTTGTGAGGAAGCGGAACCGTTTGCTTACATTGATTTTTTTTCAGCAAATGTTTGCTGACCGCTGTTATATCTCTGAGCGTGCTGTGTACTACTGTGTGTGACCTTTTATTGACACAGATCTGATGCCAGCAAACTAGAGGTCCAATGTGTGTGCACACAGACTGCTTTGGTCGACCTGACCTTCACGTACGCAGGGATATGGTCTGAGAGGTTGTTCAACCGTGCATGTGGTGGCTCAGTGGTCCGAGCGCTGAGCTGGCACCACTGAGTTCCTGGGCTCAAATCCAGGTAGGCAGGTTGCCTGTGAATAAACCGAATATTCAAGCGAAATTAGTTGATGGTCTCAACCCGATGATGAAAGACTAACACAGTGGATGTTATTGGGTACACCACAGTTTTTCCATTGGTGCATGTGGTGGGCTATGGCGTAGGTACTCTCATCTCTCCTGAGACGTCTGTTCAACGTGGAAGAATAGGCCACATAGCCTCTCGAGGGGGTTTTGTAGAGCTCCCTGCAGTAGACGCCAGCAGTGATATGAGCAAGAAATTGCAGAGCTGCACCTTTACTTCCTTTGTTAATCCTACACGGCTTCACTTTCGTGTGTTGCTGACGGTACATCCCCGCAAGAGCCTGGTGTACGGCGCTCTGCATGGGCTCTCACTTTTTGCAACGCGAAGCATTTGCGCTTGGTCTGAGTGCGAATAGCTAAGAGCGCCGCTGCGCGTCGCACGAGAATCCACGAGGGACAGCACCCCTGGGGGTCAGGCCAGCTGAGCGCCATCGTCCCAGAGCTGAGGGCAGCTGTTGTGATTCGGCGTGCCGTGTCGCCTGCATCTTTTTGTTGCGGGGCAGATTCTCAGATTCTCAGTCTCAAAGTCAAAAGTGATCCTAGGATCACTCGTGACTCCGGATGGCCAAGTGATATTTTATTTTGGCAATGCTAAAATCATCATCATCATCGTCTTAATCAGCCATGGTCAATTTGCTCCTGGATGAACGCCATTCCAAGCCACTACCATCTCTCGTGATGCCAAAATGACCGACATGTATACTGTTTAACACGTAGGCTTTCACGACCAATATCCACAGGAGGTTTTTTGGGTGAGATCGCGTAAATATATAAATGTGTCGTTAAACCCACCACCACCTGACACAGCCAACTAGTAAGGGTTGTCACGTAAACAGAACGTGCCAATTCGTCACAATTACAGCACACTGGTGTGTTGGAGAGCCAAGCCACAACATTTACAAGATCAAAGGGCTCGCATAATGCGCATGCATAATGTACTCGTGAATCCCCCCCCCAACTTTGCGCAAGAGTGCAGAAGTGTGGTCACCACATCTACGCCTCTATATAAGGAACGAAACAGGTGGACTTCTCCACAAATCTGTCTGTCGCCTGATGAAGCCAGTTGTAATTACTGGCGAAACGTCGTACTCAGATTGTAAATGTTGTGGCTTGGCTCTCCAACACACCGGTGTGCTGTACTAGTGACGAATTGTCATGTTCTGTTTACGTGACAACCCTTACTAGTTTTTTGTCGGGCGGTGGCGGGTTTTATTGACACATTTATATATTTACGCGATCTAACCCAAAAAAACCTCTATTATGGATATTTATACTGATGGTTAAACGTGAAACGAGAAAGATAAGGGTCTTTCATGAAAAAAAAACTGAAACCTAAATACATTAAAGCCTATTTGTAAATGGACCTTCTGGACCAGTGCTCTGTAGCTGCTTTTAACAATACAAATGCTTAGAAATAGATTACATTTCTAAGGTATCATCAGCAGGGCTTGACCCATTGAAATGTTGGTATTTATATGTATTTATATATTGTTACCTCCAGTCCAGAAGGGTGATTCACAGTGGTTTTATTTTTTTGCAATATATTTAGTTTCTTACCAATTTCTCTGTCCTGGAAGATGTCTCTGAAGAAATATGTGGTCATCGATGACAGAGTTACACAAACTGCTGCTGTTTAATGAAAATTGTACGAAGCAATCGCGGTAACGATACATTTGAATAATTAAAGAAAGGCGTCCTATATATGAAACTGTGAACGTATATTTTCGATTAGGATGGTAAAAAAACCCCACCCACTACTCTATCACCCCACAGCAGGTTTCTCCACAAACCCGTCTCCACAAATCAAATTCCTCACGCCCGCAGTAGGCATCGCTGGGGGTGCTGTGTGGCTGAGAACACAGATTAGGGACGTGAGACTGCCTCTCGGAGGCGCATTTTAAACTCTCACAAGTGTCACCACTGCGGCAAAGGGTACGAATGCCTTTCTTCCAGCTTCTCCTGCCGGCTGCACACCCTACCCATCCACCGTTCCATCGCTGCACCCTCGAACCCCCACTCTCTCCCAGCTTAGAGCCTGCATACGTTTGTGTGAGACTGTGTGTATGTGTCTTTGTATGCTGAGTGCAGTGGCATAGTGGTTTTTGCACTGTGCCATGAACCCATGTGGCCTGGGTTTGATTCCTGGCCATGGGTATATCCGATTAGCACGGTTGGTAACGTGTGGTGTGAAATAAGTTCAACATACATCGACGCTAGCGAACTGTATTTAAAGCCGTCCTGGCCCTCCATCCTGAAGTGAGTAGCTTTTGCATGTGTGACTATATCAGCATTGGGGAAGACAAAAGACGACAGGGTTGTGTGCTCACCACACACCACCCCGTTTATGGTACCATTCTGGCCTTAACAGGCGCTCAGTGACCAGTGCTTGCCCCATCAGCCTGTACGGCTATGCGGTGTGCCTTTGTCTCCGAGTGTGTGTTTGTGGTTTCCTGGTTCAAACAATGCATTAGTTTCTCGCTCAAATCGAGCACAGTTGATTGTGTCCGCTGCAAACGCCATCGCTTCTTCGCACTCGTGCCCACTGCTTTGCACGTCAATGCCGCGTGCGTGCGTACGCAGCTGAGAGCGCGCGAGCAGCTGTAAATCCCCCCCCCCCCCCACACAGCTCACACTCCAGGTAGCTTCTACCTCCAGGCCAGAAGAATCGGCCACTTCCCCCACAAACACTCAATTCTTATCTCCATGTTCATGCTGGCAGTTGTCGGGAGTATAGAAATAAGGCGAAGAGGGGAGGGCTGGTGGGCTTGTGTGGGAGAGCGGCTTTTGAATGCGCACTGGCGGCCCGCATTGTACAACTTTTGTTGGGTTTGGGGGATGGATCGGAGGGAGGCTGGGGAGGAAGAGTGTTGGGGGGGCTGAGAATGTGGGAGGTTGCTCGCTTAGTTGGAGTTCATGGCGGGGGGGTGGATTGTTGTTTGCGTGTGTGTGCACGTGCGTGCATGTGTACGTATCTATGAGTGTGTGTGCCAGTGCATGTCGGTTTGAAAGCTTGCATGTTTGCTGGCGTGTTTGCCTGTGTCAAAGGGAGGGCAGCATCGTTTAACCTCTACTATGGATACGGTATGCGTTGGCAGTGGTACGGTCGCACCGTCAATGCCAAAACCGCGTTTTTATAAATATCGCCGTCATTAGCTGCTTCGTCGGCTCTGAACAGAGCCGTCGCGAAACCACAGACGCGACGTTCGCTACCGAGTGGCCCTCGCTACCGAGTGGCCTTCGACCGGCGCCAAACCCGTGTGGTGCGTGCACTGCGGCTGCGTGGAACCTCGGAATGGCCCATTTTGTTATGACGTCAGTTTGGCTGAGAGTTGCGTCGGTGGCCGTTGCCAAAGGCAATATGTGCACGCGAGTTGACACTTTGTTAAAATGAGTAATTTTTTTGGAACGGTACAGTTCTGTATGGGGGAAAAAATATACCTTAAAATGCAGTTACCTTCATTAATAATGGAAACACAATATGGAAAGAGTGCCCATATATTAAACTCGCCAGGTTCTCCATGTCCAGGGGCAGTAGTCCATGACATTAGCATGCCTGTTTGGGGATGAGAGTGTGGGGTTGGGCGAGTGGGTGGATGGATCGGTGGGTGGGTGCGTGCATTGCCTGGTAGCTGCAGGGCGGCTGGTGGGAGTTGGTTGTTGTACGAGGTGGTGTGGCTATGTGCAGGGTGCTGTGATCCCTTTAGCAGCATTTATTGACCTTAATGGTGCCCCTTGCATACAATGGATTTAAAAGACGAGGCTTTATAATTCACGGTGCCCATTTCTTATATTTGAATACCAATGCAAATTACTCTTTGGTTCTATTCGGTAAAGTCACGTAGGTAAAAAAATAAAACAACAAAAATCACGACGTTTCGGCCACAACACAAGTGGCCTTCATCAGGTGAAGGGACCAGACTGTCTAGAGGACAGTGCTGGAGTGAACACAGCCAAGCTCAGACCGCGGTCTGAGCAGGAAACAAACCATTAGCTAGAGTTCAATAAGAGGTCTTGTGCTTTGTTTAAAATGTTATATCAAAGAAGTTCTGTCTGGTAGAATGGTCCGGACGGGCCCCAATTATGGTTGCTGTTTGTAAAGCCTCTTTAATGGGCTGTTGTTTAAATTTCACAGTTCTAGCTGGCAGCGTAAATTCAGTTGGAAAACTGAAAAGCCTCTTACGCTTGCTGTTCGCTGTGATTTAAGAGGCCCGTCTAACGCCATTCCCAGAATTTATCTTGAGAACTTTATGCTCCACTGTTACGGCTGCATTTAAGGACATGTTGGCAGTATATCAAAAAACAGCGGCTACATCTCATCCAAATTAGCCTCCACTAAAAAATCTAAAAACACGAGTGTTTAGATTTCGTCTGTTCTTTACATTTGTTTCTGTTTAAGCCGCATTCTTGCTAGGTGTCGGCATAGAGGGCTCGGATAGCCGTGTGGTTGTGAAGAGATTTGTCAGTGTCCACGAAGTGGGGTGACATTCTTGAAGAGGGCTGGCCTCGTGCAAAGGTGATGAGTTACTGTCCCAAGCGCAGTAATTCACAGGTCACTTAGTGATATGAAGCTGGTTTGAGGCTATAAAATAAACAGTTGATATTTATCACCACCAAGCCGGGCCTGCGTGTGATCACAACCACAGACAAGAGGGGTGGCTCTTGCCAGAGCTCGTCTCGGAATGGCACACGGTGGGACTTGACGTAACAGCGCTCCGTGCGCAGTGGACCGTTGCGTTCATAATCACGCACGCAGGCGCGGTTGCATGCCTAATGAATTACCTATTCACAAAAGCTTCCTGCCGAGAAAGAAACGGGGCATGGGCCGTGGGGGGGCGCAGCGGCATAAAAAAAAATAATCCAACGGGCCGTATCTCAATCAGCTGCGACAATCCGGCACACCTGCCCTGCGAATCAGATAACTGGAATTGGCACCGGGCACCCATGTATTGTTCACCACTGGAGTGTTTCGATTGCCCGATTGTTGTTTTTTCTGGCAGTCACTGTGCCGCACCGGGTTGTTTTTATAGTTGCACAAATATCAAAGGGCGGACGGTGAGCTGATCTGCCATTGCTAGAGGCGATGCCATTGCGATCGGTTGGTGCACTCTGCGCTCTGTGCGGGTGGACTTTATCCGCTGAGCTTGAGTGATGAAATTCGCAGTGGGCTTGCAGCTCTGGATCCTTGAGCCATTGCACTGAATATCAGCCACGCATAGCGGAGGAACGTGCCTTTCTTCTGGAATGAAGCCGATGCAGATCGCTGTGACCTGTTATCTGTGCACTGGCTAGATTACGTATTCATGGCTCGGGCCCTGTGGGATGGGATCTGTGAAGCTTGTCCACTCTTGCCCGACCATGTGAGGCCAGTTCGTGGGGACACTCACACTCGGTGTCTCAGCGTGTGCTCATCAACACATTGCCCCTTTTTAATCGTCAAGGGGAATCATTGTTACATTGCAAGCAGGATATGAAAACGTTGAGTCCATCAAGCACTCTGCCTCTGAATAGAATATTCTTATTTCCATCTTTGTTTAGTCCTACAGTGTTTTAAATGTTAAGTGTGTTTTTTATATTTTGCTTGGTAGTATTGTCATACAGTATTTGTAATCAAGATAATGCCCAGTGCCGTGTAAGCATTTACTGGTTGCCCGCATCTCATTTTTGAATCGGCCAATTCGGAGAACCAAACTCGGCGTCCTTGCGTGACGTCTGTCATAGCCGTGCGCCGGGAGGGGCCCATAATTGATCTTCACAGAGGCACAAGAGTAATTTATTGCAAACAGCAGCCCCTGTGGCGACTTGATGAGCTCATCTGGCCACTGCAGAGCTATTTAATGGAGTATTGTTTTGAAATGGCGACCCTGGGGATAATGAGATTTGGTAACTCTTGGGTGGCAATGTTGGTGCCTCGACACTTTTGCGTGTTCTTGGTAAAATGCGGCAGTGGTTGAGGCGGCGGTGGCAGCGACTTCACGCCGTGCCAGCTGTTGTGGCTGCGTTACAAAATAGGTTTTGAAAATGACGTCGCACAGCGCTGCTCCACGTGAAAACCTACAGCAGTTGAAGGCCGATGGCAGAGTCCTTCATTCGCACGCAAAATGCACGCACATGTGCACGCACACACGCACATGTGCACGCAAGCGCACGTACGCGAAGCCAAGACAACCGGCGTTGTTCTGAGAAATACCCAAGCTGGCAATGCTTGCTGTGAAGTATCAACATCATTATCTACCAAGATCAATCCACTTTTGGATGAACAAATGCCTCCCCAAGACGTTGCCATCGCAAATGGTTTTGTGACGTAATAATCCAGAACCTGCACCCGACCTGATTTCATCACTCCATCTCCATGGTGCCCGAAATCTCCGGGGCGTGTTACATTTCTTTGCTGCCGTTCAGTGTATTATCTGGTCATAAAGAAGAAATAATCAGGGAGGTAACACATCATTGGTTCTCCGATTAAATAGATGCTGATGCTCATGATACATGCATTGGAGCATGAATTTAATTAGCGTTTATTTCTAATTTGTGCAAATTTCACAGCAATGGCGTAGTGGGTAATGAATTGCACTGAAACTGCGGCATCCTCGGTTCGATTCCCTGTCACAGCAAATGCTAGTGACCAGTGATATCTGAACTAGTCCTGTTCCCACCAGCTTCACCAACCTGCACTAGCCAGAGTGGTGAAGTATAGTCAAACCTCCATAACTGACTCAGCCAGGGGAGGCCTTCATCCAGCAGTGGGTTGACAAACTAAATATATTTATCATTTACCGTATACGAAAATAATATTCTCACGTTATATTTATGGTCTTGGCCCAAATGGGACCGAACATGAGAAGACTGCACACTCGAGACATAATTGAGATGCAAATAATGGGTTCTTAAATCAATCTGTGACCCTGAATCTTTGATTAACCAATTTATTGAATCGTGGGTGTGCAGATGTTTGAGTGAACCATTTGCATGCCTTATAAATTATATGGCAGGAAAGAAGATACAGTATAAGGTTATTAAAACAGCGTAAGGGTAAAGTTTAAATGAAGTTTAGTCGATGTGGAGGAGTGATACGGAGTGGGTTTACATGCGTCACCCGTGGCAAGTGTAGCCATCTCGCGGTGATTGAAAACCCGGTGCGAACTAGCGTTCCACTTGGACTCTCGTACTCACAGCTGGCATTGGGAATGGAGCGGGCAAACGTCGTGATGGATCAACATGCAGACTCAGACTCGCTTTAACCCTCGTGCTTTGGCATTGGCACTAACGTAACTGAGTTGGAAAGGACAGATCGGTAGATGTGACAGGGCTGCCAGAGCCATTGTCAGCTGCCTCCCCAGGAATCCTGAGCTCATCCTATAATTGCGTGCGTCTCCACTCCGTACTTAGCGGAGAATCACCACACGCACACAAGATCGAGAGAGCCGGCTTCACAATCTGGCGCCCGCCGATTAGGCCCTGCGACGACGTTGTGAGCGTCCTGCCTTTCCTGCCATCGAGAGTCCACGAGAAAGAAAGCACCAAGGAGTTTGTTGTGGCTTACCCTCACCCCACACTACGTTCTGGTTTTAATTTTTATTCGTGAAATTAGTGACGAAAATTATTCTCAAAGTTTTTCCTTAATTTTATTTTAAGTCAATGTTGACTACGTGTATACGAAAATCATCTTGCATGCCGACGATTTACAACCAACCACCAAATATCCAACCTTGGTAACTATGGTGAGATGAAATTAATGAGTCTGAATGAATATGTAGATTCATGAAAGTTAAATTTTGATATTCTTGGTTCTTTCGGTAAAGTCACGTAGAAGGGAAACAATAAAATAATAAAAAATATATTTTATTGTTTTTTATTGTTTGCCTTCTACGTGACTTTACCGAAAGAACCAAGAATTAATAAAGTTAAGTAACGTTATTAGAGAATGCAGTGCATAGGTGATTGACTAATGTGTAGATTACATTCAAATCTTTATCGCGTTCACCGCTTGGCTGGCCTAACAATATGGGGGGGGGGGTGGTGGGGAAATGATGCCCTTCCCACCCACCAGTTAACCAACTCGATGTACGACTGCTTTTGCCTAAATGAAATCCAAGACTTGACTAAAATCCCATAGGTTGTTGTCGATGAGGATGAGGGCCATTTTCTTTGTCGTGGCTCTGGCTTGGCCTGAGCCGCTCGGTTGGGCGCCACGGTGGCCAGATGTTGACTACTTCGCTTGGTCAACAGGAGGTCGTGGACTCGATCCCTTAACGCCTGCTGTATATTTGGGGTTTGCGTGTCTCTCTCTCTCCCCGCGGTCACGTGGATTATTCTGTGGGTCCTCCGTTTTTTCCGTCCACATTTAGAATCAACATGCGTTTAGAGTATTTGGTGGTTATGAATGGCCAGGTTGCTTCTGAAAAAGAGCTATAGAGCTCAGTGGGCCTTACCTGGTAAAATAAAAAAGCAATAGTGGCTGGGGGTCGTGCTTATAGCTGGCTTCGCCTAACCAAGTGACTAAAAGGAATAAAAATGTGACTGAATTAACATTTCTGCCTGCCTGAGCTGAGGGATGCATCTTGGCACTGGACGTCCTCTTCCCCTTGTCGTGTTTATTGGTCCCTTTTGCAATCTCTCCGCCGTGCGATGCATGATAAACCTCACCCCCACCCCATAAGACACATTGATTTGTGAAATAATCCACTGATAAGCCAGAGATGAATTAGGTCAGGATTTTTACGTGACCTCTCGCTTTTGTCACTTGATTAAGTGATTTTAAAAAGTCTGGCTAAATTCATCACGCTAATTTTATTGTCGCAGCCCTGCACCATAAGTACACGCATTTCCTTTTATTCTTTAGCATTCTTCATCTAGCTCCTTGGCCTTTGGGGCATGGTCGTTTCCTTCACCGATATCACCTTGCAGTGGCATCTCCACATCTCCGTCCATGGCTACGTCTTTTGACTAAACAACTGCAGTCCCGTGCAGCGTTTGATGCTTGACGGCCACTCAGATCCTGCTCTTCCGCTTCCCCTCGCGCCTTCTATTGTGCTCCATCACCATCCTTTACAGACAATCACCATTCATCCTGGTCAATTGAAATGTTTACACAGCTTATGAGTTCATATATACACTTGTGGCAACATTCAATGTCTTGTTGTTGGTCTCGGTTCATGTTCTTTGATGGTGAGTAAATCATTCCCTTTGCCAAACATCCTCGTACAGTCGTGCCATGAGACTTGGCTCAGTATGAGTTAATGCTTTGCATTGGAAAAGTGTCGCTTCTAGATTTAAAGCTTTCGTGACTACAAGGATCCATACTCTTTGGTTCTATTCGGTAAAGTCACGTAGGTAAAAAATAAAACAACAAAAATCACGACGTTTGGGCCACAACACAAGCGGCCTTCATCAGGTGAAGGGATCAGGCTGTCTCGAGGACAGCGCTGGAGTGAAACACAGCCACGCTCAGACCGCGGACCTTTAAGCTGTGTGCGAGGAAGCAAGGTGCCTTGACAAAGGAATTAGCATAAAAATTAGCATTTGATTGGCCGACTTAGCATAGAGGTGGTGTACGTGCGGGTGGACTTGCACGTACACCACCTCTATGCTAAGTCGGCCAATCAAATGCTAATTTTTATGCTAATTCCTTTGTCAAGGCACCTTGTTTCCTCGCACACAGCTTAAAGGTCCGCGGTCTGAGCGTGGCTGTGTTTCACTCCAGCGCTGTCCTCGAGATAGCCTGATCCCTTCACCTGATGAAGGCCGCTTGTGTTGTGGCCGAAACGTCGTGATTTTTGTTGTTTTATTTTTTACCTACGTGACTTTACCGAATAGAACCAAAGAGTAAAAGTGTCGCTGTTAGATTTATGTAATTGACCGGCCAATATCTGGATTAACAAAAAATCGGTTTGCAGGCCAATACTGCGGAATATTATTCATCTGCCACACGTCTGTAGCTGGACATAGAGCCCGATGCTGCTGGTGCTAGTAGTATTTAGGACAGACACAAAGGAATCCCCCCTTTCTAAAGGCCCCACATTTAGAAATCCCTTAATGTATTGGCAAGAGCTGTGTATCAAGTGATTAGTTATATAATAGATCAAAGCAGATCCCACTTAGTGTAATAGTGTGATAAGAACTCAAGAATTAGGGCACTACAGTACAATACTGCTGTGTTGGGGAGACGCGATGCCAAAGATGAGCAGCGAGTGAATGCATTCCTTGATTTAGCGCCGCCGCATGAGGGACCATCTTGACGCACATCACAGAGTCGTTTATGCTGCGCGAGGAAGGCTTATGTAAAAACGTTAAACGGTAAAGCTTCTGAAGTTGAAGTTGAAACGTCTCGGCTTAAACCAGCAGCACGACAGTGCTCGGCTCCATTGGCAGCACTGAAAATTCCACATTTACTTGGCAGGCACCAGTCTATTCATGGGTCCATCACTCTTGACTTCCCACAAAGTGGTACTCAGGAGTATTCAAATATAATAACGATAATCATACATTTCAGCCCAATTTCAATCAACTGCGGGATGAAGGCCTCACCACACTGCCAGTCATGAGGTTTGTTTGACCATACTTCACCACATTGGCCAGTGTGGGTTAGTGAAGGGTTGAAGGATGGGTTATCTTTGATCGGTTCAGATATCACTGGCCGCTGATGTTAGCCATGGCCACGATTACCATTCCAGTCGCTGGTTTCAGAACGCAGTGTACTAACAAACTGCTTCACTGTTCTGCCTGTTATTCAAAGATAATATACACAGTAAATGGTTAACATGAGCAGTGTGAATGGCCGATAATGATTCATTATTAAGTATAGGAATTGATTAAAGTCTGCTCTTGCACCTGGCTGATTTCGGTGGCACGGTCCTGCAAGTGGGTCTCAATCGGAAAGAGTCTGAACTGCCCACGGCAGCTGTGCTGATCTCTGCTCGCAGGTGTTAATATGGGGCGAGTCAATGATTCACGTTTAGTGCACACAGCTGTCAGACTTAAAACCTCCACTCCAACTTCCACTGTGTAAGGAGGCACGTAATCAATGACCCTGTAGAAAATTCTGCCACGCCACTGTTTTCTGATGGGAATTTTTAATCCCTTACATGAACTTAATGGCAGACCCTACAAGAAGAACCTCCTCTTCAATGTAACGCCCAAAACAACTGCCTGTGTTGAAGCACAGCAGAACATCGCAAGGCAGACACGGCTATCTCTAATACCAGCGGGGAAATTAATAATAGCAAAGTGCGACTTAAGTGGCCTATGGACCACACGGTAATGCCACTGCCCGTTTTCTGTGATTGGCGGGAGGCCGGGAGCAGTATCCACGTGAACGGCTCATTCCAGCCAACTCAAGGGCGGAGCCAAGGGGGGGAGATGCGGGTGAGACCCCCCCCCCCCCCCATTGAGACCCTAAATTGGTATTTATTGTAGGGCCCTCTTGTATTTTAAAAGCTTGACATTTTGGGACCGCGTTCCCTTGGGATGTTTATGGATGTGCCTCTGAGCCTCCTTTGCATCGTTAACCAGATGGATGAAAAAACCCCACTCTGGTCTTGGTGAAGCCAGTAACCTTTTAAAGAGAAAGACGAGCGACTCTGGCCTTTGATCGGTGTTGATATTGGCCTGAGGTGGCCCAAAACACTGCAACCTTGAGCTGTTGGAGAAGATACTGATGATACGAATGATGATGATTGATGAGATAGCGTCGCACGGCTGCAGGGTTTTAAAAGTGGGTGATGCAAGCAGACAAGATTTAGGCTTTGTCCGAGTCATGGCCAGTAAGAGGGTATTTTCTTGAATTGGAATTTAAGCCCCACCTGTCAGCGTGATGAGACAACTCGGCGTGTTAAGGGAAGGGCCTATTTGAAAGGCCGTATATTGGAAAGTGGTTGTAGCTGTTGAACAGGTTGTTATTTCCACGTACCATATTTAGCATGTAATGATTTAAAATATTTTTTTTATTTTTAGCAGTAATCGTTTTAAAGATGTGTACGGTACTATTTTTAGGCTTAATGTGAAGTTTTGTTTTTTGGTTCTCAATGGATAAATCTGCTCTGCCCAAACTCTGCTGCTCGTAACTCCACCCTTGTGCATCTTTTGATATTTGCCAATATTCTCGTTTCAAATACAGATTCATTATTGAAACACCGCATGTGTCTAATGATTGCTAAACAAGTCCCATGTTGATTCAAATGAAGAGCAGTCTCTATTTTATGTGAGACACGGATCCATCTGTATAGTCTACACAGGCTATTGGAACAAGTGCTGTTAGCAAGCCCCTACTTAGGCCGGCAACAGTACACGATGAGGCGGCATGGTGAGCACCATACCCGCCTTTATTTCGCCACTGCTGATGTTTGCACACCATGGTTGTAGTGGAGTGCGGTAACCACTATGCTACCACTCACGAATAGAGGGACATGCATACACACAACTCTATTCGCCACTAAGTGGTGGTGACATCACTACGGCGCTTGTGCCAGGCTAGGTGCACCTTGAGGCCACGTGAAATGTCGAAGGTTCGCTGGCAGGAGGTCACAGGACAGGTTCGGGTGCCGTGGGTTGACTGACTGAGATGATTGGCAGATGCACCACCTGTGCCCCCTACACACATAGACACACACAATCTCGATCTTTAATTTAAACCAGCGCTCTCAACCTCACGTGATTGGTGTTTAGAAATCATCATGCAGACCGTGATGGGGTGCAAAGGCTGGAGTTAGAGAAAACCCTTAAGTGAAAGTCAAATAAACGACAAATGGACAAGCTTGTTATTTAACACGTAGTCTTTCGCGACCAATATTATTCATAATAAAGGTTTTTGGGTTAGATCGCGTTATTTATAAATGTGTCGTAACCCTCCACCACCCGACACGGCCAATCAGCAAAATAAAGTGTCTGGCGAATTGCCCGATGATGCTGGATGTAATTACCAGCGAAACGTCGTATTCAAACTGTAAATGTTGTGGATTCACTCTTCAACACACTAAAGTAGTGAACTAATTGTCTTTTGTCAACGTGACACTTTATTTTGCTGCTTGGCCGTGTCGGGTGGTGGAGGGTTACGACACATTTATAAATAACGCGATCTAACCCAAAAACCTTTATTATGAAGCTTGTTATTGTTTGTTATTAAACTGAAACCCTTTGCCATGTGGTCGTAACCCGAACACATCGCCCTGCGTGCGATGAATACGGCTTCCCTTGCCGTTTATCTGTGGTTTTAATATTTTCTGTACTCCAACCGACGGCACGCTGCTTGAGCTCCCATGTTCCGATGTCCCAACGTCCATGGGATGTCCCCTAAGAGATCCTGATTCAGTGTTTTTTGTTTGCATTTTGACCACAGGCATTGTGGTTAATGCAGACGTGATTCCTTGGAAAAGGTTTCAGTTTGGTGTTTTAACAACTTAACACAGCTGTTTTGTTGCCAGATAAAAGGGGAAAACTTGTTCTCAGATCCTGATTCATTTCAGCAAATTCGCAATCGTGAAACGTTATCACGTATGCGTGATTTTCAGCAGTAATAAATGAACTAATGTGAATGTTACAAATAGAATGCAAGAGGAAAGAAATCTCTTATGCCACTTACATATTTTATGGCTATTAAAAGGTTGGAGCATAGTAATTACTGCGAATATGGGCAATGAGCTATCTAAATTTACAATTTCGGCATTAATACGTTTATCAGCAGAGGGGTTATGAAGATATCTGGAGTAACACGTTTATGGGAAGCTACAACATGAATTATTCAAATTGGGAAGTAAAATTGCATTCTGGTTTCTTAAAGCATAATTTGTTTCTGTGGGAAAAAATAATAATTTCTTCATGATGTCCAATTTATTGCTGTTACAGAAATTGCTGTTATTCTACGGTAGGTGCAATGATTTGTACATTTTTCATTCTCTTAGAAAACCTATTTGCACCTTGAATCTCTGGCTTATTATGTTTCTTAATGTTGTTAACTTTCACGTGGCTACGGGGATATGTTAAGTGACTGAAACATAAGTGCATCATACCTGTCTGTACCTACACGTTCTTGCCATACTTTAGGCACAATTGTAATTGTTCAAGACTCTCTCGGTATGTATTATATAATTTTGCCCACCCTCTGAAGACCGGCAGTTAACCAGCATTGATTCAAGCAAGCCTGACTCTGATGATTAGACACTGTGTTGAAACCGGTCCAGAAATAAGCTGATCATGAATCAATGCTGCGAAAATGATGCACTCCAAGAAGGCCGTGCGGCTGATACATTGTGTTAAGAAGTACATGGAGAGACGAATATGCGACAAAGTTGATTTGTCAGCTAATTTATTTTGTTATTAAAATCCATATGCTCACGAATTTATTTACTTTATTTCCAATTCATATGTGTTTGCAGATTCTTATTGAACTACAAAGGTAAATATTTCATCAATTCGTGAATAAAATTGTGATCCAATAAAATCACCGTTGATCAAATAATAGGAGGGCGGAATCGTTACATTCCCATGCATGTTTAGTATACTTATTTAGGTAAAAATCTGAAACAGATTTTCAGCCCTGTGTCAACTCACTGCTAGATGAAGCCTATCAGGTAATTGGAGTTGTTTGACCATAAATCACCAAGCTAATCGGTACGCGTCTGTGGAAGTGTGGTGCTAAGGATCGGTTCAGGTAACCACACACCACTGGTGTTAGCCCTGGCCAGGAATCGGTACGCTGACCACTGCACTGTCCCATGACTCTACCCAACATGCAGGCTTACTAAATCCGGAATACAAACCCATGAGTATCGTGCACAGCCTGTGCTTGTATCATGTTTGCGTGCGTGTCTGCTGTTTGCACACACGTGTATGCGCACTGTACCTCTCCGACGCTGCACGTCCACGCCGGAGTTTTTACGCCAGGGACAGAAATTGCAACAAACGAGCCAGCCGCCTCGTTACACACTCGGCGACGTTACACACCCGGCGTCGTTACTACACACTCGGCGACGTTACACACTCGGCGACGTTACACACTCGGCGACGTTACACACTCGGCGTCGTTACACACTCGGCGTCGTTACACACTCGGCGACGTTACACACCCGGCGTCGTTACACACTCGGCGATGTTACTACACACTCGGCGACGTTACACACTCGGCGATGTTACTACACACTCGGCGACGTTACACACTCGGCGACGTTACACACTCAGCGTCGTTACTACACACTCGGCGTCGTTACACACTCGGCGACGTCAAACACTCGGCGACGTTACTACACACTCGGCGACGTTACTACACACTCGGCGTCGTTACACACTCGGCGACGTTACACACTCGGCGTCGTTACACACTTGGCGACGTTACTACACACTCGGCGACGTTACTACACACTCGGCGACGTTACACACTCGGCGTCGTTACTACACACTCGGCGTCGTTACACACTTGGCGACGTTACTACACACTCGGCGACGTTACTACACACTCGGCGACGTTACTACACACTCGGCGACGTTACTACACACTCGGCGACGTTACTACACACTCGGCGTCGTTACACACTCGGCGACGTTACTACACACTCGGCGACGTTACACACTCGGCGACGTTACTACACACTCGGCGTCGTTACACACTCGGCGATGTTACTACACACTCGGCGACGTTACACACTCGGCGTCGTTACACACTTGGCGACGTTACTACACACTCGGCGACGTTACTACACACTCGGCGACGTTACACACTCGGCGTCGTTACTACACACTCGGCGTCGTTACACACTTGGCGACGTTACTACACACTCGGCGACGTTACTACACACTCGGCGACGTTACTACACACTCGGCGACGTTACTACACACTCGGCGACGTTACTACACACTCGGCGTCGTTACACACTCGGCGTCGTTACACACTCGGCGACGTTACTACACACTCGGCGACGTTACACACTCGGCGACGTTACTACACACTCGGCGTCGTTACACACTCGGCGATGTTACTACACACTCGGCGACGTTACACACTCGGCGACGTTACACACTCGGCGACGTTACTACACACTCGGCGACGTTACTACACACTCGGCGACGTTAAACACTCGGCGACGTTACTACACACTCGGCGTCGTTACACACTCGGCGACGTTACACACTCGGCGACGTTACTACACACTCGGCGACGTTACTACACACTCGGCGACGTTAAACACTCGGCGACGTTACTACACACTCGGCGACGTTACTACACACTCGGCGACGTTACTACACACTCGGCGTCGTTACACACTCGGCGACGTTACACACTCGGCGTCGTTACACACTTGGCGACGTTACTACACACTCGGCGACGTTACTACACACTCGGCGACGTTACTACACACTCGGCGACGTTACTACACACTCGGCGACGTTACTACACACTCGGCGACGTTACTACACACTCGGCGACGTTACACACTCGGCGACGTTACACACTCGGCGACGTTACACACTCGGCGACGTTACTACACACTCGGCGACGTTACTACACACTCGGCGACGTTACTACACACTCGGCGACGTTACTACACACTCGGCGACGTTACTACACACTCGGCGACGTTACACACTCGGCGACGTTACTACACACTCGGCGACGTTACACACTCGGCGACGTTACACACTCAGTGTCGTTACTACACACTCGGCGACGTTACTACACACTCGGCGACGTTACTACACACTCGGCGACGTTACTACACACTCGGCGACGTTACTACACACTCGGCGACGTTACTACACACTCGGCGACGTTACTACACACTCGGCGTCGTTACACACTCGGCGTCGTTACACACTCGGCGACGTTACACACTCGGCGTCGTTACACACTCGGCGACGTTACACACTCGGCGACGTTACACACTCGGCGACGTTACACACTCGGCGACGTTACTACACACTCGGCGTCGTTACTACACACTCGGCGTCGTTACTACACACTCGGCGACGTTACTACACACTCGGCGTCGTTACTACACACTCGGCGACGTTACACACTCGGCGACGTTACTACACACTCGGCGTCGTTACACACTCGGCGACGTTACACACTCGGCGACGTTACTACACACTCGGCGTCGTTACACACTCGGCGTCGTTACACACTCGGCGACGTTACACACTCGGCGTCGTTACACACTCGGCGACGTTACTACACACTCGGCGACGTTACTACACACTCGGCGACGTTACTACACACTCGGCGACGTTACTACACACTCGGCGACGTTACTACACACTCGGCGACGTTACTACACACTCGGCGACGTTACTACACACTCGGCGACGTTACACACTCGGCGACGTTACACACTCGGCGACGTTACTACACACTCATTTTTTTTATACTCTGTACATTTATAATAGACTAGCCTTTTGCCCGTCCTAGGACGTAAGCTGTAATATTTACGAAAAAATTGAGCAGAGTATAATTGTATCTTGTGTAAATTTAATGGCAGTGAATCTTGCACAAAAGTACGTCATCAAACACTTCACTGCATTTCACTGTACCACTATTAATGGCAGTGATGCTTGCACAAACTATGTCATAAAACACCTAATTTAATGTCACTGTATCACTGTATTTAACTGACCTTCCTAGGATGGAAGCTGTAATATTAAAGATGTTTATACATTTACGTTTTCTTGTGTGATTGTAATTTTTTTAGGAATTGTTGCACGTAAATAAATTTTTCTTAACTTAAAAAATGAAGCCTCGGTATGCGATATTTTGCGTGAACCTCTTGTACTGTCTTAATGGCAGTGATTCTTGCACAAAACTATGTCATAAAACACCTCACTTCATTTTGATTTAAAGCGTTCGTGACTGCAGTGATTCATAGTCTTGGTTCTTTCGGTAAAGCCACGTTGAAGGGAAACAATAAAATAATAAAATATATTTGTGATTTTACCGAAAGAACCAAGAATATGACCTCACTTCATGTCACTGTAGCACTGCATTTAATTCACCTTCAATTATTTCAAAATCACTGCTCTGATACTTTATTTTCTTCTGCTTTCACTCGCTGGGGTTGTAATCAATTTGAATTTGATACAATGTCTGGAAAATCACAGAGAAATTTATATATTTTATCATAATTTAGAAGCAAAAATTTGACTTGCCTTTTGTTTAAAGTGCTGAAGAAATAAATAAAGACACCAAATACACTTTGTTGCTGCGTATAATTATTTATTTGATTAACTTTAAATAAAGAAACGTCAAATTTAAAGCGAATTTGCGTGAACATTTTTCTTGCTTATGATAGTAATGACGGTGGGGGGGGGGGGGCTCTTTTGCAGTGACATTACGTGCGGATGTAGCACTGCTGCGTATATTTATTTTTGACCGTCACTTTCTGTAAAGAAACGTAATTTTTGAAGCGACTTTGCAAAAAAAATTCCGCTTGACCTTCATCCGCGTGAGTGTAAAAATCCACACGCTCATGAATATTTTATTATTATTAATGACGGGGGGGGGCGGTGCGGCATGTGGAGTGATGTCAAGCGCGTTACACACATTGCTGGGCTTTTCTAGTAGGACTGCTTTTTTTAAAGAAGTTTAGTTCGTGTTCAGCTCCCCAATTGCATTAAAAAGGTCCCCCCATTAGTATTTGAGCACGTATGTGCTGTGTAACTTAATGCGTCTGTGTGTGTGCTCGTGCTCGCAGGAGTTACATGCGTGCCTGCGTGCGTTCTCGTCGGCTTTGATTTTGTTTTTTGAGATGGGGATTGCTTTGCTTTTTTTTGTATTCCTCCACGGGATGCTCTGACGAGATTTGACATTTCATTATTGGTACGATCCCATTGGTGCCTTCCTAATTCGGGGTCGCGTGCCACGACTTGCAGTTTTAATGAACGCGCGTGTGCATTGATGACAAGTAAGCAGGAAATTTGCCCCATTTCACGGTGGTGCAGTGCAGAGCCCTCCGTGTTTGTTCCGCATGGATTTCCACCAGCTTCTCTCCGGTTGTCAATATTGACCAGAAATTGCAATGCTGAAAAATTATCTTAAAATTACTCTTAATTGGGATTCCACATTGCGACATCCCCCTCTTACTGTGATAACTTGGCAGGACCCTCCTGAAAGAGAATCTTGAGACTCATTGAGGCTTTCCTGGGATTTCAAGGGTAAATAAATGGGACGGGTGTAAGTTTACGACTGAGATCAGGAGGCCGCTGCTTGAAACCTGTGGTTCCAGGACACCGAGATCAGCTTTCGGGCCTTGTTGTTGTCCCCTGCTACTAGTAAATACCCAAATGGTGTTTACCAGTTGAGCAGTAACAAAGGAACCCGATGTTTAGATTATTTAAAGGAGCAAAATACCGAGATGCAATCTTACTCAGTGCAGTTCATTCAGCGGCAGACTAATGTGAAATTAGCGTTTCAGCAAGCTTTGTGTCTGATGTTAAGTTGACGTGCTATGCGCAATTTAGAATGAAGAGAAATCTGACTGCTGAATCTGGGTGTAATTTACGTGTACCCTTTGAGCTGCAGGCTTATTTAAAATGTATCTCCAAGTGGCATCTCAAAGCAGAATACTTTCTTGGCAGAGTGGGTGTGTGTCGAGTACTTCTGCATCATTGCTCAGCTCATGTTAGGCAACGTAATTTAAGTTTAATGTATTGCGAATGTCTGCACCGACTCCACATTGGCCGCTCAGGTATTGTTGAGCTACGACCAAATCAACCCTCAATGTAGTCCAATATCATCAGATCTCAGAAGCTAAGCAGATTTAAGCCTGGACAGTGCTTGGATGAACGACAACCATGCTACTGCTGCCGGGTTACTCTGTCCGCAGGTGGCAGCGAAGTAAAAATCCATTGTACTGTTGCCTGTGCTCCCTGCTTTCACCAACCTGTACTGACCAGTGTGGTGAAGTATGATCAAATAACTTCCCATGACCCAGCACATGGAGGCCCCCCATTCAACATTGGATTGACAAAAGGGTTGTACACATACAATGCATATGTTAGCTTACGTTGAACAAATTACACAGTGGCTTTTCATGCAGGCCATTGTGTATTTCACTATTATTTACGTGGCCACTTGCAAAAGGGTACATGACGACCACACAGGCAGTGGGGTGACGGTAGCGGCGGGGGAATAAATCCAGACACACGAGCCCTCCCCCTCGAACCCACGTACTACCCTTCTCACTGATCGCTTCATGATTCCACACAATTTGGCCTTTGTAAAAATATTAAAATGCCTTGCAGCGAACCGTTCAGAGTGCAGGCTACGCCACCGCAGAGTGGAACGAAAGGCCACTGAAATCTGCGCTCACTTCTCGAGTCAAACAATCGCGAGATGTTCAAGTGTCAATCCGTCGTGAATTTAAAACCTCGTGACACCTGACAGCTCTAACCTAGACTGTCAAGATATCGCATTGATTTGAGTGCCAGTGACCTCAATCCCCTCTAATATAGTAATTGATAAACCTTTTAGAATCTACTGCTGGATGAAAGCCTCCCAAATGCTCTGTTAGTGATTGATGTTTCCTTTGAACATATTTGTGAACTGCTGCGTCACTTCTCTGCAGTAGCAGCAATTGTATTCTTATACTCTGCTGTCAATATTAACACAATGCGTGGGCGTATTATCATACGACAGCAACATTTTTATTTATTTTTGGGAAATGAATTAATAAATTACTATTAAAGCATACGTTGGTATCTGGTGCCACGTATGATTATTTTTTCAAACTGGTCTCATTATTTTTCTTCAAGATAGCAACACCTCTGGATTTCTTCGCATAAAGAGGCAGTGGTGTTTCATAGTCTGAGTGCAGCATACACAACTGTACGATCACACAGGCTACAGTCTACATTATATACTGCCAGTACACTCACTCCGATTAAGAACCAGGCTACAGTCTACATTAGTATATTTTCTTTTTATTATTTTTATTCACTTTATTTTTTATTATTATTTTATCTATCGACGTGACTTTACTGAAAGAACCAAAGAATATGATCACACACAACCGTACGATCACACACAACCGTACGATCACACACAACCGTACGATCACACACAACCGTACGATCACACACAACCATACAATCACCCCGCCTTGACAAAGTCTGTGGAACCGCCGGCTTGGGATCGTTATTTGAATGATTTCAGTGGTGATGTCTTGAAGGTTCTGAGATAGTCTCAGAACAGATCAGATATGATGAGTGTACGTGGAACGATGCATCGTACCATCAATTACAAAATTATTATGCTCACGATACATATGTCAAACTGTGCATCTCGGTTTCTGAAGATTATATCCAAATGAGACAGTGAAGTTGTTGCTGTTGTTGGCCTGTACCTTCCCACCTGCTGGGGAAATATTTCCTCAGTGTTCTTCTGTTCCTTCCTTTCATGAGTCACTGTCCAGTCGTGACCTCTGACCTCGTTGCTTTCAATGGTGACGTTACAGTTGCGGCAATGGTGACGTTACAGATGGGAAATAAATGAGAAACAATACAAACAAGATGGTAAAAAACAAGACATTGTTAATTTGTTAATGGAATCGTGGCTATGGATCCTGGAAATCCATCGACTCACTGGATGTGGATTATAGTGGCCCTTGAGCGCAGTTAAATTACTCCTGTGCCTCGTGGTTAGGAAGCGAACGGACCACATGTTTGTGCTGTGAGGCGCTCTGGCGTTCCGTTCTGGCGAGGTCGTAAATGGAAGCTGTTTCCGCACGGCCAAGAACAGGGCCAGTCCCCACATCTCAGCCACTCCTGGCTGCACTCTTACCAAGGGCTCAGCGCCAAGAGGCGATGCTTTTCATTTGTATCCCCTGCACACGTTGCTGCAGTGGAAAACGCTTTGGAGGAATCGTTGCATGGGCGATGCGGTCATTGTGCATGCCCAGCGCATTTCCTCTGCTGGAACTGACCTCTCTGTTACATTAGCGTCGATATGCCGTGCCTAGTTTGAAAGGAGGCCCATTAAAACTTTTCTTAATGGAATTCGTCTGAGAGGACGTGCCGCCACCACCAACAAGACGGAGCTTTGAAATCGGCTCGTATGCAGCGTACTAGGCGGATTGTTGCTTCGCAGGATCGTTAAGAAGGCGACAGTTAGGGGAGGCTTTCATCCAGCAGTGGATTGATCATGGCTGCTGCTGCTAATAATGAGATGCCAAAGTATGTAAAAATATGTTTAAAGCATTTATCACATGTTTTGTTTTAAAAAAAAATCCACATTCCCCCCCACCCCCTTTTTATGTTGGCATAAGGAGTGGTTACATTTTTAAAATAATTCATTGAGGACAGCCATTTAAAGACTACAGTTCTGTGTATTGTATAAACTCTACATATTTTTTTGATTTTGCTCTTAATCCAGGGTATAGCTCTTAACACTACCTTTTGTGTTATGCGTGCGTGTTGGGGATTCTTTGTGTGAAATGCCACAAGGGCTTGCATTATAGTAAAGTACTCCTACCCTTGATGCCACTACAGTCGAGGTTGTACTGCTTTAAAATTGCTATGTCCCTAACGTAAACAATTTAAAGACTTTTATTACATACGCGTTACCACTCGAGTGTTTAACAAAGTAGGAAGGTGTCATGGCGATGACTCAAGAGAAGTGTGTTGAAATCTAACACTCGGGGGCAAAAGGCTCTTTCCACTCTGGGGGGTGGCGGGGGGGGTCCATTCTAAACAAATCAGCCGCCATCCGTGAATTGAATCAAACTTTGAAAGCGTGAGCAAAATTGGCCCTTGTGGTAATGGCAATGAACTGGTTAAAGTTTATCCCAAGCTCTTTCAGTTGACCGTGGGTCTCAAAGCACACGCGAAAATGGCCTGCGAGTTATTTTTTATTTATTCTGATCTTCTTGTTCAAAAGCCTTTTCTACTTTTCTCTCTGTGGCTTCAGGGCCACCTTTTAAATGTGCCGAATTCCCAATGAGAGCACGCGAAACGCTGCCAAGTCCAGACATGCTCACGTTTTCGCCCTGTTTACCCAGTCGGCATCGAACACGCATTCAGCGGCAGTGGCAGTTAGCACGGGATTATACCTCTGTGGGCTTTCTCTCATCAGAATTACACAGCTGCAACCCAAGGAAATTTTAATAACGCTCATGTACACCCAGATGCCTTTTGGACGAACCTTGAGAATAAATCTTGGCTTTTACATGGTTTCCTCGCCAATGCCCTTTAATGCAGGGTTTGACACACAAGACAAGTAAAAACTATATGCCTGTGGTGTTGTTGTTGTTTTGTTATTGCAGACGTAGCGTGCGTGTAAGAGCTGCGTAGAGTCATTCTAATGAATGTTCTGCTATTAACTCTCAATTGTTATTGTTGTATGTCATGGCAATTTGTTATTGCGTTTTAATGCGAGGCATGCAACTGTACGTGGAAATTTTACTATAAATCCTCAAACTTGTATTCCTATTAAACGCTTTATTTTTTTAACGCTTATCGCCACAGTGTAATGGTTAGCGCACTGGACTCTCAATCTGCACTCGATCTCCCTGCGCGGCAGTTCAAACGATGCGGCAAGTTTCTTAAATCCCCCGCGCTGCCTTTGGTCCACCCACCAGTAGAAATAGGTACACCGCAAGTTAGTCGATCGAGAGGTCACGTGTTGTGCGATAAAGTGTGGGAACTGCCCCCAAGGCGTTTGGGCAGTGTGAAAGAGTTGGCCCAAATATCCTCTAGACGGGGTTCTCTAGAACGCCGTAATGGGGAGGCCCTTTCAGCCAGCAGTGGCACAAGCAAGCAATGGCAGCGCTGCTGCACCTTTATCATTATTTATTGTATTGCGATGTAATGCTGGAATAATTGAGGTTGTCAATTGCCTCTTCAGAGGTGGCCTGAATTTATTGAAAGTTTTATTTAACTTTGTTTTTTTTTCACTGGAGCGGAGAAGTAAAAATAAGTAATGCTGAGAAGTAAAAAAAAGCATTGCAAAGTTTGGGAGGGCGCTTGGCCCTGCAGATGTGGGGCACATAAACTGTCTGGGCTATTGTTCAGACATTTCATCACATCCTTACTGCTGCCACATGTGGAAATTTTGAACCAAAGTTAAAATTTAATAATGTGGTTTACTGGATGAAGAGTGTTCAAATAAATAGATTTCTTTGGCACTTCTTCGATATTCAATTTTTATGTTTTTCATTTAGAACATCTTAATTTTATGCTCAAGTATAAAGTTCAGACCTTGTATAAATAAATTATTAAATCCTGCTTGTGGTTTAAACTTTCACTATTTCTGATTTTCTGTATTTTATTGTGTACACCTGTAATAAATAATTCTTAACATAATGTAACAAATAGCTGAAACGTGTGCAAAGAAGCATGGGGAGGTACATGCATTGCACCGAGAGATAGATGAACACGTGGATTAGAGAAAAGACGGAAGCCAGAGAGACGCATCATTCGAGTATGGAGATAAGTTAATGGGCTTGGGCAGGATACGTCGCTCGAAGAGATGATGCACGGAGGCTGAGACGAACGACAGTGGCAGGCTCAGGAGGGAACGCCCAACCATAGATGGAGCTCTGAAATTTATAGTGCAGGAGCTCGATGGATCGTTGCACCACGGTTTTTTGTTGCCTTTATTCTCTTCGTTAGGTTAGTGGTCATTCCTCTCCGCCCGGTAGCCAGGACATCAGACTAATGATCCTGCGCATACATTTCTGCAGAAAGTAATTTCATTTGCGCTGTCAGATACCCCTAATGTATTCAAAAGCGCACAATAGCGGAGAGGGGAGGGTGACAGCAGAAGTATTGAAGAAAGGCTGTTTCCAATTTCGCTCCCATAAATTATCCCTGATGTGTGGGGTTGCTGCGCCCAGGTGTAAGGTGCAGACCTCCTCCTCCTATAAACGCTTCCCTTCTATTTATGAGGCTGCACTGTTGCGTTTGTAAGAATCATCGACCACTCTTGCTTCCAACCTCTTCCTCCACCCAGCCTCGCTACTCCCCTCAAACCCACTTCCAGTTCTCTCCCCCTACACACACTTCAACATTTTTTCATAATAATGTTCCCTAATATTTAAGGGCTGACTCGCAGTGCATTCACTCACGCGAAAGCATGTACAGTACTTAATGGAATTGAAGCCAAATTTTAACATGAGACATTTCCAACATCCTTGTGGCTCCACGAGTGTTGTATTTATACAGTGTGTACACATTCTTTTACGTTGGTACAGCATTTAATGGAAATAAAAAGGTAGTAATGCAGCCTTTTGACTTTCCACTAATGGATGAAGGCCCTCTCCCGTGATGTTGCTGGTCATTGGGGTTGTTTGCCCATACTTCTCACCATGGTCAGTCCGAGTTAGTGAGGAGAAAGACCCTGAGACCGGCTTAGATATCACTTGCCACTGATGTTAGCCGTCGCTAGGAATAAAACTCGCAGGTCGCCGGGTTCATAGCACTGCGCAAACCACTCCATCACTCCCGCCTTCAGGTATTGCACTTAGACGCCGTTTTATTGTTAAGTTTGCCACGGTGTTTACGACAGCCGTGCTATGTTCGATGTTATTGCTGCCGTTTAAAATCGCCGCACGTGAGTCTGCCGTGTATTTTTGTTGGAAGGCCTTGATGTGTTTTTACTCGAGTGTAAAGAGTACAAGACAGGACCACGTACCCATTCCATTTGACTACGGGCTTGCGATTTATTTGTTACAATTCGCTGCTTTTAACATTAACATTTGACATGTAAAATCAGGACCACGCAAGACATTTCCCAGCGAGGCGTCCACATTTAATGGAGACATTTTGTTTGGTTCCATCTTGAGCCGAGTGTGCTGTTGCATTCCACATCAGTGCAGTAAATATTTTATCAGAATGCAATAGTTTGCATTATGCTTGCGCAAATGTTACGTGATGCGGTGTGCACTAATGCTGTGTATGTGAATTATATACTGTAATGTACCGTTGAAGCAATGGTGCCCTTTGGCTACAGTGCTCTCTTCACCATCTCATCGTTATTTTTGGAATATCTTCACAATGTATTCTGCTTGGACTGTTGGTTTCGAGTTGTGAGCTGAAAAATTGTCACCGAACTGCATCAGCACGGCTGCAGCAGGGATTTTTCAGGCAGCTTCCTCCTAAAAACCCTTCAAGTAGCCTTGTTATCCTTTACACTCTAGGGGTGGCATGTATGTATGTTGAACTTCTTTCACACCGTACGTAGCCAATCGTGTGGATTGGACTTTTCCATGCGTGCCCTGCATGACAGTGAAACTGATTTTCTACCAATGTGACTTTACCGAAAGAACCAAAGAGTGAATTCCTGCAGTCACGAAAGCTTCAAATCAAGATTGATTTTTTTAATTCTCAGAGCTGGGAGTTTTTGCCAAATTACATGCAACATAAAATGTAACTTTCACGGTTTTTTTGATTAACCAGATGAGACCTCAAGAGACCAGGATACCGTCATTTTCAAAAGTTACCTCAGTCACCGAAGTGATAAAAGCAGTAAAGAAAATATAACTAAAATCAAATTGAACAGGATAGGTTTCTTCGTGTGTACAGTCATTGATAACCAGGCTGGAACCATCACATCCGGTTTAATCACGAGGGGCTTGAACTCCCCATTCGAATCTACCTCACCACCGATATCTTACCGTTCTTATGTCAGCTTCAACAAAACGTTGGCTCAGATTTCACCTATATTATCTTACACACGGAGCAGTTTTTTTTTCATTGTGACTGAAGTACAGCACACAAAGTGGCATGCTTAAATGTGAGCGTACCACGAGAAGTTTAAATCTTACGTGTGACCTTTATCTGCTGTCACTCTGTTATGCGAATGGATGAATAAAGGGGCCTCTGAGCAAAGCTGCTGGCTCTGAAATTCAAGAAAAACACATTTCTTTTCCTAGGTCATTCGCAATGTGGAACATTAAGTTCTGCTTCCCCCACCACCACCCACCCAACACTGTGTACATACTTGGTTGATCTTGGTGATAAACATCCAGATTTTAGCAGACTGCACTTTGTATTATTCCAATATGATACGTTCCAGGACTTTATTCACACGAGTATGTGTTGTGGTCGCTCACATAATGGTTTACCTAGATGAGGGTATTAGCTATGTTTAAAGTTACATGAAAACACGAAACAGGTGGGCCGCGAGAAACCATTTTGCTGCCGTATGCGTGCATAGAATGAGCGTAATAGTTTTTTAACACCTGTATTAGAACTCTTCCCATTTCCTTACGAGAAAGTCTTTGTGACAAAGGATATTGGATATTGCCATGAATCAAACATTTATCTCCGCCAAATGAAAAATCGAACGGTATTGTTAAAGTGTCCTATAACCAGACGTGCTCTGTGTATACCGTCCGTGATACGACACTTCGAGGAGCTGGGAAGCGCTTGACAGTGAGAGCCCCTTTCCGATGTGTTGTTTCCCTGGTATTGTACCGCGTGTCGCTCGACGTGATTCATCACGTTTCGCTTTTTCCTCGAAGAAGCTCCCAGCGCGTGGAAGTGAAACGTTGGGACACTGCGCTAAGCGGTCACAACCAAAAAACGATTCGCAGAGCTAATGCAGCACAACTGCACACACAAAAACCCTACGCAGGGGTTTGCTACGGAGGTGTGCAAGCCCAGCTGTGTGTAGTCTGGTCCCCGCAGTTTGTATTACGCTGGTAAATAGTATTTGCCCGCAAGTGATTGACGCCTGCGTACTCTTTTGCGGGATCTAAAAATAAAACCGTGACGTATTCTTCAGAGATCTTAAATCAGCAGGTTTGTACAACTGAATGGCACGTTATTGCACGAGAATAGTAACGAAAATGTAATATAAACCCAAACAAATCATTAAACCGATTCACTTGTATGACACTCAAAGGATTTACGCACACACAACTGTTGACTGTCGAAATGTGGCCATCAAGTGTTGTAGACGTTTGTTTGACTGTGGATAACGTAAGCCTGTTAATGGTTGTGTGGGGGCACAGCGTCCCAAGTCCTCTGTGTAACTTTCCGATGGCTGTAATGCCCATATTAGCCTTATCTTTGTCTGCCCATCTTGGTACAGTGGTTTGACTTTGGGCAGGCAATCGCTGGGCAGGAGTGACTTGCAGTGGTATTTTCCACCGCCCGGCGCTTTCACCAGCTGAGCAGAATGTGTCCAAATACGCTTTACTTTCCGAAGGCCCTTTCATTGCAGACGGTGACAGCACGGAGCTTTTTCACATTGAGAGCTGGCAATGCTAAAGTGAGAAGCTTTCGTTTGGTCACTTCAGAGGGAGGGGTGGGGGGGCGTTAGTGGGATGGGGAGGGTGAAGATGCGAATCGTTACACCCATCGTGACCGAGGTCTGTGCTTCTTGTAACAATATACTCTGGCACTGGCGATGGGAGCACCTTACTTTTGATGGTTTTGGGTCAGGTGGCATTCCTCTTCAGAAAGTGGAATTGCAGGCCAGACGTCGCAATGGCCAGTGCACCTGCCCCTGGTGCTTTCCCCTTGTTCCGAGTTTAATAACCTTTTGCAACCGATCGCTAATTTCCTTTTCTTAAAGCCACGTTTGTAATGATATCCCTAGAGAGTGGCCATAATACCCCAAAGGGCCCTTTAGAGGTTGGGACCTCTGACTCCTGACCCGGATGTCCACTGGTCCGTGTTTGCATCATCGCAGCGCATGTGCAAAATTGCTTACGCTGCTTTAGAGCTCTCGGTGTTTATCTTTGTTATTTTACAACGGGGCATTAAATATTACACGGTCATTATAGATGTTCTATTTCCATTTAATGCTCACTTTGGAGGATTGCTGCTTTATTCCCAGCTGCTTTTTTTCTTATAAAAAATGCTACCACTGTAATCTACTATCGCAGGGTTACAGTATTTAAATAAGTTGTGAACTATAAGAACAACTGCCGCGGCATGCAAATTAAAGCCCCTTAAAAAGTACAAGCATTCCGAGTAAAAGTAAAACCGCCGCTCAAACAATGTGGCCAAACTAAAACTAATGAACCGTACAGAATCTTATTGAATACACGCATGGATAAGTAATGTGGAAATATATGCTTGCCAAGCAGACTCATTGTTGGTGTTTTGTAACAGATCTCCATTAATGTGGTGGATCTAGGCATTCATTTGCTGTATGGGTGGGGGAGGAGCCGTGCTCATCTGCGTTGCTGTTGCGGTTTGCATGCGATCTTATGTCTGCCAGCTACCTCTCTGCCACTGCCATCCTATCTTGGATGTTGCTCAACCTGCTACCACCACCGCAAGTCGCTAAACTATGATGTGCGTGCTTCGAGGAAGAAGGGCCATTGCTGCCCCTCCCCGTGACACTGATTGATTTAATTTGTGCAGTTTGAGGGTGAAAATTACCCCTAGCTTCAAAATCCCAGACTGAGAAAGAAACGGAAGGGAGGGAGGGTGACGCAGTGTGGAGAGGAGTAGAGCAGGGAGAGAAAGCAGCGAACAAGAGGGGAGAGAAAACAAAGAGAGAGGAAAAATTGTGCCCTTTTTCCTTTCGTTGTCTCGTGCCGTCCGGTTGCCATGGCAATTGCTAGGAGGCCGATTCACATCCAGCGCAGTAAAGCACAGCGGCCATTACAAGCCGAGGCTCTCCCCGTGACACTGATGGATTTAATTTGTGCAGTTTGAGGGTGAAAATTACCCCTAATGCATCCAACACTTTTCATTACAATCCCTGCACTTCCCACGGTGCCCGCTGTCAAACCTCGAGCAATTATATTTTATTTTTTTCAATTCCTGCGAGAGCGTTAGTTTGAATGATAAATCAGTTAGTGCTATACGATGTTCAACACTGTAATTGTTCAATGTCATTAATCACGCACATCACTTAATTCCTCACACCTCGTGGGCCCGTTATTTAAACTTGCTCTTCCGTATGCGCTTTCGTTAGCCGCACGAGTGCCGCTCATTCTCCGCGTTATCATTTTCAACCACCTTCTCTAATCGGCTGAGTAATGCATTGTTAGCACCTTTATTTAACAGGGAGAGCTGTTTCTCGTGACATTTTCACCGTTTGGTTTCCGCGCAGTGGTCCTCCATATTTCTCAGTAGAAAATGTTGAAGGGGATTCCGTGGAGCGATTTACCCCCCCGCTGCGACACAAACGCAAGGCCAGAGCAGGGGGGCAGGCAAAAGGTGACATAATGGATTATGACGATTGTGTGCGCCAGCATTGGCGTGCTACACAATTTCAAATTGTAATTCTAATTATATAGATATTTCAAGGATGGCCTAGGGAGATTCCATTGACCATAACGCATTGATCACACACGGACCAGTTCTTCAGTGCCTCAGCATCGAGGTCTCCACCCAGAATGCATTGCGGACGAATTACTTTTGGCCCCTGACTCAGTAGCACAGCAATGATGGCACCACAGTCTTGACCTCTGTGGCCTCAATGCCAAAGGGTAAGCAGGAAATGCCGATGCCTCAACATCCGTGAATCTTAGTCAAAGCGATGTGCCAACTACACTCGCTGCAGGCATAATGTTCCACTGGACAGGTCACTACCACGAGCGAATGCCATATTTATTGATGTCAAGCGAGTTGTGGGCGTTGCCCGATGCTGCTTGACGTCAGGTAGCCGAGCCCCGCTTTCTGCCTCGAGGAAAGCGAGTTTCACCTTATGATAGCCATGGCATTTGTGCTTACTCTGCATTGAACTTCTCAACTTCGGCCCTTAACATGCCATCGTGAGATGGCGGGAGAGAGCTCGGTTTTTCGAGATTGGAAACAGCACAAACTTAGCTCCTGCAGTGAACAATGTGGTCATGTGAAGTAAAGGTTTTATTATATATCTATTAAAAAATATATTGTGTACCTCGGCAATATAATCACTGCATCAGCAGTGAAACATGTTCACCACCTGACAGCCCTCGTTTCTGTTCCTCAAATTGCACATGTGGCACATCGTCGCTTTGCCTGAATGGAAGCAGAAGACACTAGCGCTCCCTTGCCGAATTCCCTCCAAAATATCGATTGATAGGGTTATGCCCAGTGGGCGTGGAGGGATGATTAGCAGCGCTGGTTGTTGGCGTTTGTGCCTACGCAAACAAGAGAAACTCATTTGCCGAGTGACCCATTCCTCCGTGCAAGCTCAGCATTGCTGACGTTCTCCGCATATCCCGAGATATTTGCTCCCCTCGAAGGGGTTAACGTCTTCCTAAATAAAACGCGGCAACAGCTGTCAGACTCTTGTCCATCATGCACGACCCTTAAGCAAACAGTTGTTGGGCTAAGATTATCATGCCTCAGTGGCGCTGGCGCGAATAAGGCACAATGATCTTGGGTCCAATCGCTCCCTATACCCCTCTCTGGCAGCACTGCCATGCATTACTGATCTTGGCCTGGGTGCTAATTTGAGAAAAGAACGATCACTTGTGATAAACTGGAAGGAAAAACAAATGAAATTGAATCGTTGCGACCACGCCTTGAATGCATATTTGCCAAAACGGATCCCCCAGCTACAGCCCTGTAGCCAGACGAGATGAAGCACGTGAGCTGTGTACTTGAGAAATAATACGTAACAATAATAACTTACGTCCCTTTGTCAATCCACTGCTGGATGAAGGCCTCCCCATGCCTTGTGGTCATTCGTGTTATTTGATCAATTCTCTCGCACGTTGGTCAGTGTGGAATTGTGAAGGGGTTGGTGATGGGGGATGACCTGCTCAGATATCACTCGCCATTGATGTTAGCAGCGAAAGCCTACTCAGGTTGCTTGGTTCATAGTGCAGTGTGCCTACAACTATGCCACCACTCCCCTCCATGTACTTAAGTCTGGAGACACAATTGTAATGGGGAGGCCTTCACCGAGCATTGGATTCGCCAGGAGTTGTAAATTATTAGAATTATTGTTACAATAAATTACAGTAAGATGGGGGAAAAAAATCGTTGGGCAAGTGCTGTAGCACAGCGAAAGTAAATTACGTTTTCAATGCCAGGGTTGATAGAATATAAAATGTGCGTGTGTGCTTGTTTTTGTTTTGGTAATTAAGTCAGTTTTCATTAAACGACACTTTCATGGCATACTCCACTGCACACGCACACATGCAAACACGCACGCACGCGTGAGCATGCGCGCGCACCCACACACTGCACAGTTGTGCTGCAGACGCACAAATGTGTTCCGACTTGCCGTAAGTGTGATTCCATCAAGCCTGGAGCTGCCCCCCCTTCCCCCATCTCTTACCCTTGCACCCTTCGCTGGTATCCTTGGCAATTGCATGAGGAATGGTTGTCCTGACATTGGGTATTGTTCTCAGAGAAAACTGGCCTATACAGGATCGTGTGAAGGCACTTTCTCTCCACCAGCCCAGACACAATGCAAATACGGATCAAATAGGTTTTCTTTTTTAAGCTTTTTTCCCCCGCTTTGTTGATTTTTTTACGATTTCTTCCAGATTTACCATGTTCCTTGTTTTGTTCTAATGAAACGTTATTTTGTTGTGAGACTGTGGATGACGTTTTCAACTTCTCTTTGGGAAAAAAAAATAGAATGACGAAAAGTCTCTGCATGTTTCGCAACGAAACGCTTTTGACATTGGTCATCATGAAGGACGGGATGAGTAAGTGCTGGGGATGCCATGTAGTGGCATAGCGGTGGAGGAATGTTGATCTCCCCTGCCCAGACACGATGCCTTGCGACATCTCGGCCGCAAGCATGCGCGCTTCAAAGTCTGAAATGTGCAAAGAGAAATCCAAAACAGTCGACTCATGTCGTAAACTAGTGGTATCCTTTCCATTCCCTCATTTGTGGATAGTTGGCATCATTTAAGGCTGAGGTTTTCTGAGTTTTATGTCTTTAAACGATAAAATGTACTCGTGCGCATTGATCAGTGTTTGGAATTCCAACCTCATCGTTCGTTTTTAGGCGGGTTTTAGGCGGGTGGACAATTTTGTGGCCTCAACAAAACCGCTTCCTTATTTCCATTCTACCAGATGCGTGTGCGACGTACTTTGCGTGTTGCGCGTACTATGCGTATCAACTGTATACACGTGAAATGTCAATGTACTACGCAGGGCTCTCGTATTTCATAGCAGCGTGCAAAAAAACAACCACAGTGCTGCTCTATGTAACCCAATCCTGCTACTGTGATACTTCTGACTAGCATTTATGTCAGCCTGCGCTATGATGTCAGCATTATTCCAGGGTTGATTCCTGGGCCTTCCATTTTGACGTGGTGAAGAGCCTGAGCTTTCAAGCGTCAACTTCAAAGAGAAGGATGAGAAGTTGAGCTGCGATATTCTAATAGGTTTCAAACAGCCCCTGGTTAATTTTTCAAGCTCACTGCAGACAGCGTCAGATAGACGTGGGAACGTATGCGCAGCTTACGAGCTTTGCCTACCATTGCATTGTGGGCTGCATCTGCAGCAGAACGTTGGCGGCTTCAATGGGGTAAGATGAACCAATATAGAAATTAATTTCACTTGGCCCAAAACCTTAATTTTTCCGTGCGAATGAGATGCCAAGAACGCAACGCGGTGTTTGAATTAAAGGGAAACAGTACACAATTGAATTGAGCAGGGCTCTATCATGGGTAGGGGATGTGTTGTTTAATCGTTTTTAATCCCTGCTTGGTAGATTTTAAGTATTCTCACGCCACATGAGATTATACGATAGTCCTAATGAATGCCTTATCGGTTTAAAAGTTAGCATTAATGTGTAATTTTCATAGCAGGCCAATGGAGCAGAGCAGATTGCTGCTCAACATTGGTGGAGTTTTAAACGTAGGGAATTAATCCAGCAGGGTGTAGGTTGAGCAATCTTGGAATATAGCCCAGCGATAGTGGGGGGAACATTGCCCTCTTCCTCATTCTCTCCTGGTGGCAAAAAACAACAAAAATCTTCAATTGATGAGCAGGTGGGTAGAGGGCACCGCTTATTTTTTAGGAAAAAATACTGCATTCCCTGAACTCTCCCGCTTGCTGTGTGGACGTTTGCCTTTGAGTGATGGCGTTTAAAGAAACAAGCGACACGGTAGTCACAAGTCGTGCGCGTGATGCGTGGGAGAACGATTGCATTGTGTCATACTCGGGGCTTAATATCAGCCGGGTCTGTCCTGGTCGATGAATGCTAGTGTATTTCCGCACCCGGCATACCACGTCCAGTTACTTATTGCTATGGATGTGGCTACTCGTCACGTGCCATCATGGTGTGCCACGGTGGCGAGATGTTGACGACCTCGCCTGGTATACAGGAAGTCGTGGGATCAATCCCGCCCCTGACACCTGTATATTTGGAATTTGCATGTTCTCCCCATGGTCGTTTGGATTTTTCTCCAGGCCCTCCGATTTTTCCCTCTACATTTTTGAAACACGAGTTTAAAGTATTTGGCTGCTATAAATGTCCACATGATGATAAGCCACTTCGTTGAGCTGTCATTTGTGGCCGGTTCATTTCTAAAAAAGAGTTACAGGAATACCTTGACTTTCGTCCACTTCACTTTCGTCGCTTCGCTCTTTCGGCCGTTTTCAATTATAACTACATTTCAAATTTCGTCCACACGCTTTCCTCTTTCGTCTGATTTCATCCCAAACCTTCCACGACGTTCGCGCCACACGCCATTTTTTTAATTCAGTCTTTGAATAGGAGTCGTTCAGTGAGCATCTCTTATTTGTGTTTATTCATATATTATTAATACTGTACTTATTTCTGTGATTATATTGTAAACAATTCATATTTATTTTTGTGATAACAGTATAATAGTACAGTGTTCATAGTTATTTTCGTGATTATAAAACACGTGTAAAGTATTCATCTGTGCTTATTTTTGTGATTACTGTAAAATACTTATTTTAGTGCTTTAATATAGTGCTTTAATATATTCATAATGGGTCCTAAGTGTGGTGATAGTAAAGCTAAAAGAACCCGTGAGGTTCTCAATTTGCAAGAAAAGCTTGACGTAGCTCGCCTAGCTTGTGACTTATATTTACTGTAGTTATTTGCATGTACGTTTTTCGCCGGCCAAAACAAATTTGCAAGCTAAATAAAGGCTCTGCTTTGACATTCGTCCATTTTTGACATTCGTCCATGCTCTGCTCCCTAACCAGAGGAAAGTGCAAGGTATTCCTGTATATAGCTCAGTGGGCCTTACCTGGTAAAATTCAAAATTGTTTAGTTTAGGCGTACTCTAGTCGACCATCGACCTGGAAATTATTTTTATAAAAATCTGCACATTTTTTTCAATAATTTATATTACCAAATAATGATGAATAGCAATAATAATTAATCACCAAAATTAAGTGTGAAAGATGTTAGTGAGAACTTGAGTTGTGGTTTTACCACTGGGCCAGCCTGCCACCAGACAGCAGCTACGGGGAGCAGGAGGCACTGTGAGGCAGCTGCTGCTGCCGCCTTCCCAGGAACATGTCTTTTCTCTCAGTGTGACCCCATTGCCTACCAGATGGAGGGAGCAGGTTCAGGGCTTACTGTTCAGGTGAGCAGTTAACCCAACCCAGGGTATATTTTAAGGAACTATACAACAGGGCCTTGTCATGCATGAATGCATGTGTACAGCCGCATAGTTTTACACTGCACAAAGCAACAGTTACAAGAGCTGCTATATTGGATAAAGAGCTGCTTTAGTTACCATTCTTGTAGACGTAGATGACACACTGACCAAGTCGGCTTAACGCTGACCATTTTGCCTGTCACAAACTGTAAAAAAATAGGCCTAGCGCAAACCTAATGCAGTAATTTACTACGAGTGTCAACACAAGTTCGTGCCATTAAAATGTAATTATTTTGGACGTGCCAGCTATGTGGAGAAATCATTATCGTTTTTTTCCAGGCTCAACGAAAATGCGTGGGTGCTGCCCACGATTGGTAATGGTTTTTGTTGGTATGTGAACATCATTGACGTGCAGGCATAGTTCACCCATCATCGCCTGAGAAACATCTCCGTGCAGTTCACTCCAAACTGCTTGCCTACATTAACAGGCTATTGCTCAGTATGGACATTTGCGACCGTACAGTTGTGACTTCATGCCCTAAAGTACAACAGTTCTCAAATAATAAATCGGGGAGCAGAAGCGGAACTTGGAAAAGAAGCAAACGACACAAAAAAGCGGTTCCATGATCGTGACTGGATTGTTGCGTTAAACGTTGTGGGGGAGGCCGTGAAGCAGACTTTGGTAACATTCTCGGAGTTTTGATGCACAATCAGATTGGGCATCGTAGTTCCACACAGGTGCCAATCCTACTTGAACGCGAGACCAGGTGGCAAGTGCATTTCCCTGCCCTCCATAGCAGCGAGCTCCGGGCAGGGAGCTGCTCTCATTTCTGAGTCATCTCCGTGAGCTCTGCGTGCAGAAAAGTCAGCAAAGTTGCATTCGGTAGAAAGTTTAAAAAAAATTCCACCCCCCCGCCTCCCTCCCAGGATGTGCATTTGATGCAAAAGCGTGCGCAGAGTGCGCTCGTACAGTGGGCGACTTCCTCCGTGCCGGTGTTTACACGAGACGTGCTCGCCTCGGGAAGTCGCCTCCCAGGGTGGGGCTCCCACGCGGTCGCCTTCCTCTCTCTCCCCATTTTCCCAGCATTGACAGCAGCTGGGTGGGAGCGCAGACGTGGTGGTGGCGGGGAGGTACATGTTGGAGAGGGGTAGGTGGGGGGGGGCATGAGCGCTGCCCCAGCGGCCGCACAAATGTGCGGCGCCGAGTTTGCTTAGGGTGGCCGGGGGACCCAGAGATGGCACTCACGCGCGCCCCTCCATTGTGCTTGTTTATCGTATTAGTTTCAGCGGTAGCACTTCCATGGTGGGGGGGGGGGCTCAGATTACTGTGTAATCCCTGCAGGAAAAAAATGAAACACTTCACACTTCATTTACTCAAACCTAGACCTTCCGCGCCACTCCCCCCAAACCGCATGTGCTGGAAAGCGCTGGTACGGCCGTAGATGTGCGGCGTTTGTGCCACCGTGAGATGCTCTGTCTGCGTCCGTGTGGAAGCCCTCTGTGTGCCCTGCCTAATAATTACAGCAGAAATTCACCAAACGAACCGCAAAAGGTCACCAGATGTCGTGAGATACACCTTAAGTCGTGAAATAAAATGTCACTGGAAAGCTTACAAAGTATTACACAGAGTAAACTGGTACAGACAGGATCCTTATTACATACCTGGAATTGCACGTGAATTTGTATTTAGTCCTCGTCCCAGATTGCTGCTAGATTCGTCGCTTGTCACCGAGACAAAATTTTGCTTGATCGGCAACACCGCCGACTTGGCAACGCTGCCTCCCTCGTGTGCTGCGAGCTGGGCCCGGTGTGAAGAAGGGGCTGGTGACGTTAAATTGGCCTTCACAGCTATTGTTGTTTCTTGCCCGACGACGTGCGTGTGGGTGTTCCAGGAAGTGCACACTGAGACTTCCTGGCTGTGGGGAAAGGACAGGCTCCTTGTCCGAGGCGGGAAACGGCGCACACTTGGGAAAGCAGCTTGCGCCACAAATTGTGATAGATTGCACTTGGGACAATTAGTCATTTCATTGCCAAACTGCTACAGGATCCCGAGAAAAGAAGAAAAAACACGACCAACCTATTTTGTTCCTTTAAATCGCATTATTCCACTTCGTGTGTGTATTTATTTATTTGTAATCGGGCAGCAGAAATAAATGTTTTAAGGGTGGTCGTCATTAATATTTTAGTGCTCTTTAGTTTTCCACTCCACATTAATAACAATTACCCTGGATTTCGGGTGCGAATTGGTGGCACAGTGGCTTAGGCAATACGCTTGGAACCCAGCAGCAACCTGCGAGTTTGATTCCCAGCCACGGCTGCCATTGGTGGCAAGTGATATCCAAATCGGTCCTGGATTACCTCGCGTTCACCAGCATGGTAAAGTATGGTCAAAGTTTTGTGAAGTATGTTATGTGCAAAACACCCGCAATGATCCCCATGGTGTGTGGAGGCCTTCACCCAGCAGTGTATCGACTGAAGGCTTTGCATTACATTACGTTTATCTGGTGTTAGTTATAAGGGACAGTGGCTATATGCTAAATACATGTTTATGGAGGTATCTGCTCAGGTTAATGCCAGCGCCTCCACTGTTTAGCTCCAACTCTGGAGCCTCAGCCACCCGTGAGACAGCTCTGTGCCCAGCGGGCCTCATTATCAACATCCACGCATACATTATAATTTCCCCAAATGAAGGAAATCAATTATGCACTTCCCCCTCCCCGCCAATTATGCTTGGCTGCATGGTCTCTTGAGTGTGTGGAAGACAGATGGATGATGAATCTCTCTGCGTCGGTTGTGACGAGTGAGAGGCCGCTGCTTGCTTGTTGCTTGCAATCTTCGCTCCCTCTTGATTGCAGCTCATCAAGCACCCGACAAGAGGGTTGTGTTGTACATTTGTGGCTTTCGAGAGCCACCCACATGACAATGCCAGTGCTTTTATATGTTCGTACGGGATTGCAACCAAGTATAAACAAATGTAACTTATAAACATTTTTGGTGACATCAAGTCAAATGAGTCATATTGGGGTATCAGGTTAACTTTTTATCTCATTTAGTCTTTTTCTCAACGTGCTTCCCTGTGTATTCATGGTGAAGGGCAGGGGCCAAGTCCTCGCAATCATTCTTTGGTTCTGACAAGGGGGCACCATTTGCTTACAGTTTATTTTAATTCCTCCTCAGTAATTGTTTTACACAATTGACTTGTTGAGAGTTCAAGATTACTGCCGGGTAATTTAAAAGGTTTTTTAACCCAGAGTGGAGGTTGGTTAGGCGTTGGTGCAAATGGATCGACGTCGTTAAGCTCCCCCCCGCCCGGCGGTCTCGTTCAGCCGTCATTAATCACTCGGCTATCGCCCCGCTGCACGACGCGCGCGTATACACGTACACAATTACGCAGCACCACCGTGGTGGGCAGCCAGCCAGCCATACTTGCGCTGGAAACTGAACTTCTCCGGCAGAGAGAAGGAAGGTCGGCACCCCGGTGGTGGTGTCGCGTGCATCGACGGCAGGCACCGTGAAGCCGCTTTGGCAATGAATTGTTGTGCTGGCGTCACCGCGATTTGCAGTTTCGCATTGAAGGAGCCCAAAGCTCAGAACTGGGATGTATCAAGTTGCAACTGGTAAGCCATGACATTGCAGTGTCTGTCTGCTGGTTATGAATTCCTCGTGATTTTTACAGCAGGTTTAGGGAGAACCATAAAACATTTTTAAAGCCCTTTGACATGTTATACAGCGTCTCGGCTTGAAATGACGGTGTGATGGGTCAGAGGATTATCCAGAGCGAGGGTGCGGTATTTAATAGCCCCCTAATAAAAACCGAGACCATTCTAAGGCCTATTTCCAGCAGGTGTGGCTCACCGCGCGACACATGCAGCTCTGAGCGCTGATGCGTGGCTCGGAGGGAGCTGCTCTGCGCTTTGCCCTCCAGGGGGTTCAGCATTGGAATGCAGAAACTCTGTCCATGCTTCATTTGACTCGTGTTTCACGTCATCGTTCCTTGTAGAACAAAGTCCAGTTCATCCCAAATTCTACAAATGGTATGTGTGCACAAACATAACAAATGCACAGGCGTACGTTTATATATTCCAGATTACATATTCTGTATGCTGGATATGCAGTATGCTTACACTGCATAAGTGGCCGAGTGGTGGCATAGTGGTTAGCTCATTGTGCTATGTGGCCAGCAGCTGTGAGCACTGATGCATGTCTCAGACTTGAGTTGCTCTGTGCTGGGCCCTGTAGGGGGGTTGTGCATTGGAATGCATCAAATCTGTCCATGCTTATTATGGCTCATATTATAACTCATTGTGTGTGTTTTTTTAGAACTGAGTCCAGTTCATTCTCAATTCAGGGCCACAGTCCCATCAACTGCCTGCACCACTGTGCGTAATTATCCTCCAAGCGGCGTGAAGGAAGCCCATGCATATTTCAGCGGAATCAAAGGAGCGACTGTGCTCTCGGCTTGCCCAGACAGTTGATAAACCCTGCTTGTTCAAATCAAAGCTACTCCCCTTTTACTGTTACAATTCTTGAGTCACCCCGTGCCTGGGCCGGGGTGGGTGTGAACGTTGCCCACGGGTGCATTGGCGAGTGCATCAGCACGAGCACGGATCTTAAGCACAAAACCCAGGTGCAAACATCGAATATTTGCTCCATCTGGTGTCTCCATATGGAACGCATCGGCGCTTTGCGGTGCATTAACGCTGGCTGGGTCCTGTGCAGAGGACACCTTTTTTCATTCAAACAAGCCCACACGTGGCCTCTGATTTATGAAACCGAGCGCTGCACTCCACTGCTTGCTGTCGCCGCTCCCCTGGCCTCGCCGGACGAGCCCACGTATCCCTTCCCCCTGGGGCCCTCGTGTCAGGTTCACGACCGCAGCCCCAACCCTGCGGGCCGCGTGAGCTTGTTTAAAGGGAGGCATACAAACTCGGGGTGCAAGGCGAGCCCAATCAATGTTAAACAAACTTTAAACAAATGTTAAAAGCGAAACGGATACAATCTGTTTTTGTCTGTCTTGCCGTTCTCCTCTCTTGTTCTCGCGCCTTACGCGTTTGAGGATAGGATGTTGACGGCCGTCGCTAAGTTCTGCTTGCGTTTGTCCGGCCTCCCGCGAACTACTGCAAACACTTTGTAGATCATCGATTGAAGCTTGAAAATGTAAAGAATACTGCAGATCAGCCAGCGTGGGTCTGTGTGTGAGAAGTCATTGCAGCGTGTGAAGCACAGACGTCACCACAGCTGCACATGGTGGTGTGTAAATATTGAACCCACAGTTTTTGACTTGCCTTTAGCAATATTGAAGGGGGGACCAGCCCCCAAAGAGGTCTGGAGTAAATGAATTAAGCCTGACCAGCTCTCACACAAGACAAGGGAGCATTACAAGTCATGGTTTTTACAAAATACAATTGTAAAAAAAACTTTGCGGTGTTGGGAATTCTTAAGTGACGTCGATCAAATGATTTCTCCCATTTTCCGTGCTGCCCTATGGCAGCAGGTCGGCACAAATCAAATTCAATTAAAAGTCTCAGTCATCTTCTGCCCATGAGTCACTTCTTAATGATCAATGGCTTGTCTGAATGCGCGGAGTTTCATGAGCATTACAAAGTGCCACTGCTCGCAGGCAAGTTCCGAAGCGATTAAACGTGATGCATCTCAGCCGTGTCTATCTGGGCCCAGGTTATTGCCCTCAGTTTGATGCAAGAGACGGTTCCTTTTTTTGTTTTTATTATTTTCGGGTTTGTGGCGAGGAGCGTGTGTGGGGAAGAGGGAAGGGCTTGGCACAAACAGGACAAAGGTCGGCAGTTTGTGCAATACCTATGTCTCGACACAACAGGTTTTGTCTTTTATTCCTTTCACTCTCTTCGTGAAATGCGCTTCGAGAGCTAAGGGGTGAGGGGGGGACAAGGTGGTGGTCGAGTGGGGAAACGATCCTTTAGCAAATTACGCTGGAGGCACGTTGACAGCCAGACATCAGGGCTGGGGTTTGGCACCGTCGCACGGTCTCAAACACGTCCGTGACACACCACCGTCCTGTAACCACAACGTGGCCACGACCAGCGGTCACGCTCCGCGGTGCCCCGTTGAATTTCTCGGGAGAGATGAGGAGATGTGATGAGTTGTGCGCTGAGTCACACTTTAGGCATTTCCTCTTGCGCAGTGTTCAGAGCAGAAAATGTTGTTAAGCTTGGGAAGGGAGACCAGGGATGGGCAACTAGGCTATTGCTTTCTGTTTTCACAAGGGTTTTATATATTGCCATTCATTGTGTGTGTGTGCAAAAGTGTGTTAGCTTGTGTGTCGTGTCGCAGTTAGCACGCTGCACTTCGAATCCGGTGACCCAGGTTCGATTCACGCTCACGGCCAAAACCAGTGACAATTTTCCTGGGCCTGGTGCGATGTGTAAACGTCACAACGAGGGAGACAAAGGCGGCTGGGCGTGGTGCTGGCCACCCACCCCCTCGTGTGCCGTGCTGGCCTTTATAGGTGCTCGCTAACAGCACTTGCCCCGAAAGTCTGTTTAGGTTATACGGGGGGTCTTTGTCTTTGCCGTGGAGAGGGGTCGTGTAATGATTCGCGTATTGCACTATGAACCTGCCAACCCAAGTTTGATTCCTGGCTCGTGGTCAACATTGGTCATGAATATCTGAATCAGTCCTGGGCCTCCCCTAGGTCGACTCAGCCTTAAATGAGTACCTGGTGCAGTGTGTAATGATCAGCTCTGGGGAAACAAAGGTGGCTAGGTATGGTACTGTGCCGGCCTTCATAGGTGCCTGCGAACAGCACTTGCCCAAATGGTCTGTTTTAACTTAAATGGGAGATCTTTGTCTTTGTGTGCCATGCTATCCATTACAGTCACATTTATTACAAATGCTGAGCAGCAGGCTTGAATTTGTGTTTTTGCGCATGCTCATGTGTGAGGAGCAGTGCTACAGCAGTGGGTGGTGCAGTGCACTGCAAGCCCCCCCCCCCCACTTAATTTTACTCAACCTGAAATGAGCATCTATTGCATTCTTTCAAAATCGGCACATGGGAGGCAAAGGCGGTCTGGTATGGTGCTCCTGGCCACACCATTCCCACGTGCCATATGCCAGCCTTAATAGGTGCTCGCTAACAGCAGCTTCTGCCGTTTGTGCATGTAAATACTCTGGTTTCTCAAGCTCTTTTTTCCTGCGAGCAGAAAGGAGCAGCATTCCCAGTCATGACCATGCGTCAACGCACTTTCCCATTTCCCGCAAGATGTTTATCTGGGAAGCCTGGTAGGACCTCCTACCCAATCGTGGAAATGGGATCCAATTGCGTATCTGCAGCACAGTTCCTTACAACTCCCACTATTAAACAACATAGAGAATATTTAGATATTTAAATTCCGCCACGGAACTCGCCGTGCGTGTCACCCCCATGGGGGAGCGTGAGGCCCTCGGAGCCGCCGCTCAGCGGGAGCCCTCCGGCGCCTCCAGCCCTCAGGCAAGAATATAATTTAGACTTCACTTTATCGCCACTGTGTAATCGCTAATGATTAAAGCCGAGTCTTCTCCCCTGAACTCTTCTTGGAATAACATACGCATCTGGAATTTACTCCGACTGTCTGGAACTGGGAATGGCACAATGGTTGAAGGTTATAAAGGAGAGCGCTGCCAGCGCAGGCCGTCCTTTTAGTGTCACCAAAACTTTCAGTCAAGTCGAGTTACGACTGGTTTCATTTTATATCACGATAATTATTTTAAATCTCAAAGGCAAGGCATGCATCTTTGTTATCATCTGGTTATGATCATTGTTTTGACATCTAAAAAAATGAAAAATTATTTTTGAATGAAATGTATGGCAAGGCTATTTTAATATAATGTGATTTACAGAATAGGACACTAACGTATTACATCGGTGCATATTATCTGCTATGATTTATGGATCACAAACATTGACATTGAATAACCAAAAGAATGCGAAAAAATCTTTGAGTGCACTGAGAAGCGTGACGAGGTTAGTGCTCAGAGTTACCCTGTCAGACAAAAAGAGGAGCAGCACGCTCGTGAGAGGGCACGTGCAAGGTCGAGACAGCATATCAACTGCTCAGAAAATTAATTGGGTTTGGGCAAGACACTTTTGCTATAAAGGATGATGGCCGATGGGCTAGGCTAATGACAGATTGGCAGGCAAACAAATGAACCACAATACCTTGCTGATCTCTTCAAGCAGCATAAACCATCACGCAAACTCTGGTCTTCCTCGCAGTGGCTTTTGGCTGACCATCGAACAAAGACGACCACCGCATCGCACACTTTCAGTTGCACTTCTGCGGCCATCTGGACATTCTTCCGATATTAGGAAGCCACTGGAGCTATGCACTTTTAAATTTAGATTGAAAAGTAATTTCTTTTTAGAACTGCTTTTTGTGTTTAGTTGTCCTCCCCCCACACTTCCGATGAGCATGGTTGGCTACGTACGGCGCGAAAGAAGTTCAACAAGCATACATACAAACGAGGAAACGCACCCAAGAGGATGTCCACCGTGAAAATGGAATATTGACATCAATTAATTTACAGCTACAAGATGATTCGTTTTCAATCCGAGATTGATAATTATCAATGATGGCTTTGGGGAGCCTTTCATCCAGCACTGGATAGATCATGGCTGATATTGATAAATAATTATTTTTAGTGGCACCCCAGGGGCTTCTGATGTGTCAACACCTCTCGTTTGTCTGTCGAGTCTTACCTACCCTGCTAAAAGGCACGGCTCTACTGAAAGAAGCCCCTTAAGATCTGGCACAGGTGCAGTCTTCTGTTGCTAGTCAACGTCATTTACTTATGCACGCTAAATGTTGGCTTTATAATCACTGAGGGTATTGTTGAATGCAGGAAATTCCATCTTTTGTGTGCATTCTGGTGTTCATCATATTTCACTGCCCAGGCGTGACCTTGAAAATGACAAACTGAAAAATAAAAATCTGATGTTCGCCGTGCCCTTTGTCGAGCGAGCGCAGGGTGCGTTGAGACGTGAACGCGTTTGCGTTACTCGTAGGCCTTTATTTATTTCTCTTCTCTTGAGGCTATGCCAAGTTATGAACATTTCAGCATTACCACAGTGGAAGCCTTTCTCCGGGGCAATATAAATAGTAATAAAAAGCACAGTTGTGTAATAAAAAAACTAAAAAAATCACGTTTGTAAACCAATGGAATATGTTAATAATTTGTCATGAGATCGGCGGTGCATTGAATGTGAAAGCTACACATAAGAGAAGCACTTCTCCGGAATGGGCTGCTTATGATTGATGCATTGCTTTGCTGGTGTCCTTCACCCCGATAGTACAGACTGTCCATAAAGGTATCATCCTTTATTTTATAATTAGGCAGCAGTTTCAGCGAGGTCGATAAAACTACACACACAATCCACACACACATAGAAGCCACACACTTGGTAGTACGAAGGTTGTATCGAACGAGTCTCGTCCCTCTTCACCTCCGCGCGCTTGCCGCAGCGTTGGCGACGCACGTTGCATTTAGATTTGAGTTCCCCACGTCTTCTCCAACTTCTCGGTTCTGATTCATTTCCAATGCTTCTGTCACGTGCTTGATCAACGATCGCCCAAGCTTTTTGATTAAAACAAACAAATGCAAAAATATAAGGAATATGTTGGCAATATTTCAACTAGCAGCTCGAACTGCTGTCCAATTATAATTCTTCAACAATAGATGATACCATGATGGACACCTTGTATATCCAATAATCAAGGAGATAGATTATTGGATTGGTTATTGGCTGGCCATTAAATATGAATGAATCTACCACGCATCCATTTGTTTTCCTTGCTCGTGATGAATAAGAATCACCTCGCGCATCTGGTGCATGGCACTAAATACGGCATTGCGAGTGGCTGCATTCTGTGTGCGTATGCATCGTGAACACAGCCACTTTGAGCCTCCTGACTGATCCCTTGTAAGGCGTTATTCCGTTTTTAAACTTTAAAAGCAGCTCGCCCTTCTTGGGTCATGTTTAAAATGAAGAAAGCTGTCGGAATGGCTGTTTGAGTGCCATGCACTAACCCTGTCTCGTCTTCACTGCGTATATGTTCACCAGTGCACAGCCATCACCATTGCCTGCTACTGTCTAACCACCATCCACCACAATCCACCAGCCAACTGTGCTAACCTCCGTTTAGCACAGTTGGCTACGTATAGTGCGAAAGAAGTTCAACATACGTACAGTGACTTACTCTTGAGAGCAAGGGAACGGCCCACAACACCAGCCCATGACTTAATTCCATAGAGCTCTCGGCCGCAATGGATCAACCACTAATCCGTCACTGCTAGCATCTTAGCAACACTTAATCGGGTACTCGAGGGGAATCGTGTCGACCTGTGACAACAACGTGTTTCTAAGATTAGCATGCTGGGTTACCTATTGTCTTCCAAGTAGTTCTGAGCACACGGTCAATGCATACAGTCCCAGCATGATGAAGCTAAGTGTCAACAAATGTGTGGCCCACCAAAAAGTATTTGAACATTCTATTCGGCCCTTGGCAAGGAAAATGTTTCCTCCCGAGGCTTAGATGCCGGACTGGGTTCACACTTCCTGCCTTGCATTGGACAGACACCCAGTCGACTTATGCGCGGATCATTTGCTGGCTGCTCAAACCATGGAGATATTTTCTTAGGTAGAGGATTCCCAGCCAAGGCGCCACCCCAGTGTGGGAGATCACAGGGACCCAGGGTCATGATACCCCTTGCCAAATTGTCCTTGCAGACGCAGGGTCCTGACCCAGCCTTTGAGCCAAGGACCGGGGCTGCCCTTGCTCTGGTCGAGTGTCGCGCTCGGCCAGATCCCATGACCTGACAATCGGGGGTATCGAACGCAGGGCTTGAAACGTCGGAAATAAAACTCTGTATAGGGATCGTGATCTGTTGATAAAAATGCCTTCAGCAATATGATTCTGTTTTGTCTTATTATAAAATTATTATTGTTTTTTGCATTTTCTTTCATATTTTAATGAATAAATACAATTTTAAATCAAGGTTAAAGATGACTCAACCAATTGTTTTTGCATAACTTTGTAATAACAAACAATCTAGCATAAACTACATTGGTGGAAAGAAAGTCTAATTGCCACAATTCAGCTTTCCCTATGTATGTCTGTGAACACCAGACACATTACTCTTATAAAAAATTGTACAAGGAAAAGCAGAACATTGAGATATAATTTTCTATAGAAAAATGTTTAACACGAATTTGATAGGTCCAGTACATATGTATGTAAACAACTCTTAGTAGTCACGTAGAATGAGAATAAAAGAATAAAATAAAATAAGACAATAAAATTCTCACGACGTTTCGGCCACAACACAAGTAGCCTTCATCAGGTGAAAGAACAGAACTGTAGGGACGACAGTGATGAAGGCTACTTCTGTTGTGGCCGAAACGTCGTGAGAATTTTATTGTCTTATTTTATTTTTATTATTTTATTCTCATTCTACGTGACTTTACCGAAAGAACCAAAGAAGATGAATCCTTGCAGTCACGAAAGCTTTAAATCAAAATTTAACTCTTAATAGCTTGCTTATTTAACATTTGATAGCGTAGTGCTCTGTCTCTGTACAGTAATGAATCCTAGGTGCTTGTAGAGGACCTCTGAAGCGGAGAAGCGTTCGATGCCGTGACAGGCAGCGTTCGATCGATGTGATGGGTTCAGAGGGGATTAGGGGGGGGGGCGTGAGGGGGGAGCAGAAGGCTGCCGGTAAGTTAGAGTTGCATGCGGACTCGGATGGAGAAGCTGGACACGAGAAACAAATTACCTATTAGCCAGGGCAGGCTCGTGTGTCCGATATGCCACGTGGGCTGACAGCTTGGTACAAGTGTTACATGCTCAACACAATCATTAGCCCCAACGCCATCCTCAACGCCGACCCCAACGCCATCCTCAACGCCATCCTCAATGCCATCATCAATGCCATCCTCAACGTAGACCCCAATGCCATCCTCAACGCCATCCTCAACGCTTTCCTCAACGCCATCCTGAACACTGACCACCACAACACCATCCTCAACACGACCATTCACACTGTTATCACACTCGTCGTCGTCATTGCGCTTGTCTTCAGCTCTGTCTCAGATGACGGCGGTGTGATATAAGGAGCTCATGTTGCTCGGGATGCTCACTGGCCATGGCTCGCACTCGTGGCTTTTTTTACGTAACATGACAGGTTTGTGACTCATGCAAATGGTTTTACATTTCAAAAGGTGTACATTTCACGGTGTTGGAAGTCAAGGTTTATAAAAGTTAATGATGCTGAAATTGAATTCCCACGTCGGGTTTCTTGGCGCAACTTGATTTGACATCTTGGATATTTTTCGACGTGTCGGTCCTGTCAATGGGTGAATGGGCAGAAATTTTTTGCAAAATGAATCGCAGCCTCTGGACGGAGCGCGTATTGCGTGATTCGATGAGCTTCGACTGCAATTATTTTTGGAGGAAGTGGATGAATGCGGGTTAAATGGGGCTTCGTTTACATTACAGTTTTCTGATAATTACTGAGCTGCATCATCAGCCCTCGGGGATGCTTTGGCAGGCGTAGTGCATTTGCCTTATTTAATTAATCGATGTCTACTTAAAAATAAATATATTTTTGATAAAAACGCATTTAGGGTTTGGCCTAGAAACCGGCATTGCAATATTATAACTATGGCTGCTGCTGGCAAGGCAGTGCAGCAGAGAGTGTGGAATTATTCCTAAAGGCCCGTTTAAAAATAAAATAAAAATGGAGACAGCCTTGCACTGTCAAGGCCACACGAATGGGAGGGCACATTGATTTATTAGTGAGGGCACCTGGCCCTTCTGTCTGTCCTCAACTCTGGACTAGTGCCTTGTCTTCATACGGCTACAGCACCGCAGTGCTATCCACATTTAGCACACTTTATTGCAATGCAATTAGTTAATTATTTTAAAAGAGCTAGTGTATTACTAGGTGTTGCATGAACCACTGGAACATTTACTCATTGATATGATTATTAATATTCAATTTGCAAGCTGCGTGAGAGTATTCTGAGTGTCGTGCACATGCCCTCGTTTGGCTTGCAGTCCTAACGGCTTTCCATGAGCTCTCAGGTTCATTGTCTTGTTTATAAAGCAATAACACTCCTTTGTTGAGTTTAACACGTATGCTTTCACGACCAATATCATCCATAATAGAGGTTTTTTTTTGGGTTAGATGTGGCTTGGCTCTCCAACACACCGGTGTGCTGTACGATTGACGAATTGGCATGTTCTTTTACGTGACAACCCTTATTAGTTGGCCATGTCGGGTGGTGGGGGATTTTAATGACACATTTATATATTTACGTGATCTAACACAAAAAAAGCCTCTTATGGACTCCTTTGTTGAGTTTGGGAGTTTATTTGTTTAAAACAACACGAAAGATCACTTTTCCCTGACCAGGTCGGGGCTTTAATTACTGGCACTGTAAGCTGGGCCAGGTTCAACCCCCAGTTACCGGGCCTCGGTATACGTAGTCCACAGTAACGCTCGCACAGCCAGCATTATCAGAGAAAGTTCTAAATTTTCACAGGAGCACGGTCAGTGCTGGCGGTGCTCTGCTAGTTTTTTCTGCGCCTTGCAACACTTTGTCATTGTTTTTGACCATACATTTGAATAAATGTGACATTTACGTCGTTAGACCGGTTAATTTCCATATTCAAACGTGCGTGTTAAATTACGGTAAACAAATGTGTGAATAGAAGTTATTTACCACCTCTCGTACTATGGAGGGTACAGTACGTATGCTTTGCACATTGTTAATCTGAAAAGAACCACCAGCTTTTGAAACCACCTATGGATACGCTGCCATCATTCCCGTGAGCTAGTAAAGGCAACGGGCGTGTGTTTTACTTCTTCCTTGGCTGAATAAACAAGCGAACAGGAGGCAATGGATTCAGCTGCTCGTGCCACTTAGCTGAGAAAAGCCTTCCTCTCCCGCATTCCGTGAGTAGAGCGCTGCTCTTTGCGATGGACCAGTGGTGCGTTTCACTTCGCCTTGTTACGCAGAAAGACGGCCTTGCAACTGCATACGTTTTGTTTTCAAGGTTGTGCTGTATCACGCTCTGATAATCCTTTGGGTTGTGCTACGCGTTGTTCTTCACGATGTCCGATGTTTCACTTCCGAGTGCTGGGAGGACCTTCTTCGGGAACACCTTTCAGCACTGGGAACGAAACGTGTGACATCATGCAGAGTGACACGCGGCACAACCACAAAAACTCGCCGGCGAGCCGTACAGCACAACAACATGGAGAGGCTTCGGCTTCACCTCTATGTGATTATTGTAAAATGTGTTTGTCTTGAGTCTCCGCCCAATGGTTGGGGCATTGAGAGGCTGCCGAATGCCCATTACCCCGGTGTCATTTAGGAATGCGTAAATTGAGGGGAGGGTCGCAGCTTCCGTAGATGTTTACAGTTCAAGGGCACCACGCGTTATTTGTTTGATTAAATCGTGACAGAAAAATGTGACTTTTGCGAATCTCCCCAGAGCAAGGAAATTATAAACAAACACTCATGGGCGGAGACATGCAGTGGTTACCGCGATGAGCAGCCAGCGCAAGATCTCGTGGCAGTCCGACGAGATTACGGCAGCAATATTTGGGGTGTTGTGGGGGAGGCTTTTCACAAAGTAAGCATGTTAGCACATCCGACATGCACTCCCTTTCGGTTCTTGTTTGGTTGTTTATTCTGCAATGTTTCACTGGCATGTTTCGTGTAGCCTTGATTCATAGTTCGGCAGGAATTATATGAATGTTTTCTGATGTTTAACACATCGGTGGAGTTTTGCCAATTTAATATTGAAAATGCAGCTTCTAATTTAGGTTTTTTGCTTTCATTTTTATGAAATAAATTCCAAACCGTGGAAAATGAACGCACAGGATATAAATGTGTTTCCAGGAAAAAAAAGGGTGCCATTTCACGTTAATTTGTGTGAGGCGCTGCCTTGCAACGGCTAGGTTTTATGTTAAGTTCATTTCAATTATTTACATGATTGTGTGTATTTTCTTTAAGTGTAGAACTTTTCTGGCTACGATTCATGCCAATTTAAGCGAGGACTGTTTTTCCCAGAGCTCTGTAAGGGAGCTTCCCTCCAGAGTGATGGAATGCATTTCCTGCTGAAAGGACATCGGGAGCGGATCTGGCCTCTTGTGAGTTGTGGCCGATCACTCTGTGGCTTCCGCCGAAAAAAATACGGTCTTTAACCCTCGATCAGATCCAGATGCCTGCGAGGCTCTCATCAAATTTGCTCTTAATCACGACAGCACAGCCACCGGTTCTCAAAAAATCCCAACGAACGCAGTGCTTTATTACGAATAGAAGAAAAAATACCAACTCGAGAAAAATGTCGGCGTCAGGTAGGCTCCATTCATAGCTCACCCCCGCGCAATACAGATTCGCTATGCTCTGCTCTAGGACCTTCCGCTGATTTCCCCAGTGGGCCTCATCTCCCCGCCACATTAAAGGTTAAGATGCGCGTTGGGACATCTGCACGCTCGAGATGGATTGCGCGGTGAGGCCGCGGCGGTTGGGAGGTTCTCAGAGTTGTGCCCGTTGTTAGTCCTCGGCAATGCCGAACAGCTGGATTAAGCTGCCCCTGCCGGCCGAGTGGCTCAGCACAGCTGCTGGTGTCGAGACGCCCCCCCCCCCGTCCTCCTGCCCCCCCCCCATCCCCCTGCCCCCCCCCCATCCCTGGGCAGTTTGCCTTCACTACTTACACAGTGTTCAGTTAATGTAACTCCCCCCCACACGTTTATGCTGGGGGTGGCTTGCTATATGAAAAGTAGTTTCAATGTTTGCCCTGTGGTGTTGTGCGCTGGGTTGGTTTCTGCTGCCATTTGGCATGGCTCCTTAGGTGTAGTGTTTACAAATGTAATCATGTTGTTCGGAACGTCACTGGGGGGTTCACGGAGGTGTTTTGTGAACTCCGTCGTTTGTTGTTGCCTTGTGCGGCATAAGTGCATGCAACAGAAAGTGCCGGAGCTACGTATCTCCCAGACTCGCGTTGCTTACTCGATGTGTATTGAACGCTGATTTCTGACGTGATAAATTAGCATGATTCAGGGTCACGAATCAATTAAACCACTCAGTTATCTGTAGCTGCAGGGGTCATGTTAACCTATTATATGCAACATATACGAATTGTAAAACACTTGTGATATTAACAATGATTTTAACCAATTAATCGATGCATCGTTACACACTTTTACTTGCACATTGTTCGGACATGTTACATTTAATCAGATGTACTTCTTGCCCAGTAAATTGCCCCACAGACAGGAAGTTTGGAGGAAGTTCCGTCTTGCGAGAAGAAACTAAAAATGCTTGAATGGTCTCAAGGTTCTTGTCATGTTGCTGATGTTTGTGTGTCGCCCTGTGTCTCTGTGCGCATCGCAGGAGCCACGAGGGACATCGGTTCGGCCCTCACGCGCATGTGCATGCGGCATCGCAGCATCGAGACCAAGTTGGCGCACTTCACGCAGTGAGTTTTACGATGCCTTGACTCTTTCTGAGCACAGGTCCAAAGGAACACCAAAATGGCCAAAAGCAGTCGGCAGCAAACGTCGCTGTTGAAGGGTGTAAGAGATTAAACATAAATACGTGTCTTGAACTGAGCAAGGTTTGTTACGAAGAATTATGCAGGATCCTCTCATTTTAAACCCAACAAACAGCAAGAAAATAACCGCGCTTCACTGTCACTGGAAAATAAAGCTCATTACTCTCAATCGCACCTGGGGGTGGGAACCTGACATAACGACGTGCACTGACGTTCGTTGTGGAGAGGTTTTTTTTTACTTTGACCAGAGGCATTGAGATGGGTAGGGGTAGCCATGCCTGGCCCTGCTGTCACGTCCGCAGGCGTCCGTTTGTCGTGGCGGCTGTCGGCGTCACCATGCGGCACTTGCCAGCGACGAGGTGAAGGACAGGCACTGTCTCTCAGTGACGAGGTGAAGGACAGACACTGTCTCTCAGCTTTCCAGCGACAAGGTGAAGGACAGGCACTGTCTCACAGCGACGAGGTGAAGGACAGGCACTGTCTCTCAGGGACGAGGTGAAGGACAGGCACTGTCTCTCAGCTGCCAGCGACGAGGTGAAGGACAGGCACTGTCTCTCAGCGACGAGGTGAAGAACAGGCACTGTCTCTCAGCTTGCCAGCGACGAGGTGAAGGACAGGCACTGTCTCTCAGCGACGAGGTGAAGGACAGGCACTGTCTCTCAGCGACGAGGTGAAGGACAGGCACTGTCTCTCAGCGACGAGGTGAAGGACAGGCACTGTCTCTCAGCGACGAGGTGAAGGACAGGCACTGTCTCACAGCGACGAGGTGAAGGACAGGCACTGTCTCTCAGCGACGAGGTGAAGGACAGGGACTGTCTCACAGCTTGCCAGCGACGAGATGAAGGACAGGCACTGTCTCTCAGCGACGAGGTGAAGGACAGGCACTGTCTCTCAACGACGAGGTGAAGGACAGGCACTGTCTCTCAGCGACGAGGTTAAGGACAGGCACTGTCTCTCAGCGACGAGGTGAAGGACAGGCACTGTCTCGCAGCGACGAGGTGAAGGACAGGCACTGTCTCACAGCTTGCCAGCGACGAGGTGAAGGACAGGCACTGTCTCTCAGCGACGAGGTGAAGGACAGGCACTGTCTCTCAGCGACGAGGTGAAGGACAGGCACTGTCTCTCAGCGACGAGGTGAAGGACAGGCACTGTCTCTCAGCGACGAGGTGAAGGACAGGCACTGTTTCTCAGCGACAAGGTGGAGGACAGGCACTGTCTCTCAGCGACGAGGTGAAGGACAGGCACTGTCTCTCAGCGACGAGGTGAAGGACAGGCACTGTCTCACAGCTTGCCAGCAACGAGGTGAAGGACAGGCACTGTCTCACAGCTTGCCAGCGACGAGGTGAAGGACAGGCACTGTCTCACAGCTTGCCAGCGACGAGGTGAAGAACAGGCACTGTCTCACAGGGACGAGGTGAAGGACAGGCACTGTCTCACAGCTTGCCAGCGACGAGGTGAAGGACAGGCACTGTCTCTCAGCGACGAGGTGAAGGACAGGCACTGTCTCTCAGCGAGAGGTGAAGGACAGGCACTGTCTCTCAGCGACGAGGTGAAGGACAGGCACTGTCTCTCAGCGACGAGGTGAAGGACAGGCACTGTCTCACAGCTTGCCAGCGACGAGGTGAAGGACAGGCACTGTCTCACAGCTACCAGCGACGAGGTGAAGGACAGGCACTGTCTCTCAGCGACGAGGTGAAGGACAGGCACTGTCTCTCAGGGACGAGGTGAAGGACAGGCACTGTCTCACAGCTTGCCAGCGACGAGGTGAAGGACAGGCACTGTCTCACAGCTTGCCAGCGACGAGGTGAAGGACAGGCACTGTCTCTCAGCGACGAGGTAAAGGACAGGCACTGTCTCTCAGCGACGAGGTGAAGGACAGGCACTGTCTCTCAGCGACGAGGTGAAGGACAGGCACTGTCTCTCAGCTGCCAGCGACGAGGTGAAGGACAGGCACTGTCTCTCAGCTGCCAGCGACGAGGTGAAGGACAGGCACTGTCTCAGCGACGAGGTGAAGGACAGGCACTGTCTCACAGCTGTACTCGCTGTGCGTCTGCCTCCAAAAAAGCGGATTGACCGCCTTGTCCAAAAATCTCCGTTCAGCAAATTTATCTTTTATGCAAAATAACCTCCTGAATTCCCTCATCTCCAAACTCCACATGATCTAAAATGCTACTGGCCAGACCTTTCAACCGCACTCATAAACATGACCACAGAAACCCAATTTTCTAATCCCCCCCCCCCCCCCCCCACTGGCTGGCAACTCAATTCTAGTTGGAGTTCAAGGTCTCTCTTTAAGATTTTTCATGGACTCGCCCATGTATGTATGTAAGTATTTTGAACTTCTTCAGCAGTCTAAGTTGCCAACCGTGCTAATTGGAGGTGCGGGGGAAGAACAACAAACTAAACATAAAAAGCAGTTCTAAAGTTATTAGTTTGCCTATCTCTCACCTCTCACCTTTCTTTCATACTCTTTGCTTCAGCAACCGAGGCTTTTTGTCGAAGCCTCTACTCAACCAATCTGGGGCATTGTTCATTCTCCTACACTGCCCAAATAGCTTGAACCTCCCGTCCCCCAGGCGTTTAACTCCAAGCTCAAGACATTCCCTTTTTCTCTGCCTAAGACTGGATGCCTCTTTCTAAAAAATAACCATTCCCACCGTTTTTGTACAATGTTTTGTGAAGCAGTCACATTTAGGCACTATGGTATATCGATTCAAATTGGAATGTATTTATGTACGGAGCAGAGATATTAAATATCCGGAGAGCTAAGCCTCCGGAAACGTATTGATATATATAGACACAGAAATAGATTGGCATAGAGATAGATGAACTAAATGCATTGGTGTTTCGGTAGATGAAAGGATACTGCTGCTTGGCTTGGGATTGGGTATTTGATCTCTGTAAATTGTAAATTATGACCAAATCACCCAGAATGCATCTGATCTCATCAGATGTCATTAGATAAGCAGGGTTGAGCTTGGATGGGGCATGAATGGGTTAACACACCGCACAAACCTTCATTAACCCACACTGGCCAGTGTATTGGCAGTGCCATCAAACAACACCCACGGCCTGCACGGCATGGGGAGGCCCTCATCCAGCAGCGGTCACACTCATTACACACTCAGTGCTTGCCATAAATGAACCACAGTACCTTGCTGATCTGGTAAAGCAGTATAAACCATCACGCGAACTCCGGTCATCCTCGCAGCAGATTTTGGCTGGCCATTGAACAAAGACGGTCACTGCTTCGTGCACATTCAGATGCGCTTCTGCAACCATCTCGAACACACTTCCTTTCGATATTAGGAAGCCACTGGAGCTATGCACTTGTAAATACTCATTGAAAACAAATTTCTTTAGAACTGCTTTTTGTGTTTAGTTTGTTGTCCTTCCCCCGCACCTCTGATTAGTGCAGTTGGCTACATATGGTGCGAAAAAAGTTATACATACATATATACAGTGTGTGGACGAAATAGGCTGTGCATATGCGTGTGACTCGAAAGTGACACATCACCTTGCGGCCGCTCCCGTGTGGTCCCACAGAGCACTCGCCAGCAACCTGCTGGGGCCTCTGCAAGAGAAGCTGGAGGAGTGGAAGAAAACAGCGGCTCAATTGGACAAGGACCATGCCAAGGGTAAGCCATTTCCTCTCTGGACCACACATCTGTTGGAACAAGTGCCATTAGCAATTGCCTATTAAGACCAGCATGGTACAATAGTGGGAAAGGTTATATAAATGCGCCAGGTTGCTTTAGTAATAGCAGTAGATTGGTAACGAATTGTCACGATGCAGTGTCATGTGTCGATTCAATAATCGAATTTTTTTTTACATTGCGGTTGATGTTAGGGTTATCTATTGGCTGCCGGGGTCATGTGAACACATTGTATACAACATATTAATTTTAAATACTTTGATTCTTTCAGACGCAGTTCGTTGAATGCAGCATGAGCTTAAGAATCGATGTGAATTGGCGCATTTGGTGCACCATTGATTTCCAGCACCAATTTTTAGGCTGATTCAACCCAGGAGAAGCTCAGGGCCAGGTTCATATGCCATGAGCCGTGCTGGGCGTTGTAATGAATTTTGCACCAGGTTTTTCTCACTCCTTTGTTTAGCTCCTTCAAATTGACATATTTTCCTCTTTGGGGGGTTGGGCGAGAGTGTGGGGGGTGTCTGTTGTAAAAGTGACACGGAGTCTTCGTGGGTTATTAACAAAGCTGGCCTACCTACTGAATATTTCTCATTTACTCTCCCAGTGGTTTCCATGTCACAGATAAACTAAATAATTACTCAAGTATGAATTGTGCAGACATTCCCCAATGTAACCTTTCCTGGATTAACAAAAAATATTGTTGTGAATATGTGACGAGGTTAAGAAAGGTAAGTTATCGTTGTCATCAACATCATTTATTTATCCAGTATGAAACAATTCCTTGAGCCCCAACGTAAAAATATTTAAACTGATCCTGCTGGAGTTTGCTGCAAGCACAGTGCCTTACTCCTGCCCGCCTTGCGATGCAGCCACACTGCACAGCACCATAATTAATAAATGTGGCTGTGAGGCAGGGGTCATTTCGAGTGGCATGTCTTGCCGCATTACGGCAGCGAAAGCGGGGCCAGGAATGTAAAATGAAGCGCGCACGGTCTCTGCTTCCTCGCCACAGAGTACAAGAAAGCGCGGCAGGAGATCAAAAAGAAATCGACAGACACCATCCGACTGCAGAAGAAAGCCAAGAAAGGTAACGCGATGGTGAACAGGGAGGGGGGTGAGAGTGGGGGGGGGGGGGGGGGGGCAGGCAAGCTGTTGGCACCATGCTCCAAAGGGGACAAAGCCAGGATTCAGTAAATAACGGGGCACCCAAAGCTAGCTCCGATTTATTTTAGCATATACTTTCCGTACATATAAATAATGGACGTGATATTATTCACCCTCTTTGTGATTTGATAGTTTTTGACAGAAGGGATGGCAAGATGAAGTAGAGGCCACTATTGGACAACAACAGGCATCTAAGAATAAAATTGGGGAGGCCTTTGCCCAGGAGTGAGAAGTTACATTCTGACAGCAACAGCAACATCGGTTTGGCTCCCAATTCGAGAATACATTACTTTTCATTTATGTAAAGAAACAAAAAAACGTGTAGCGCATCCAGTGACTGCAGCAGTCGCATGCACCCATTGGAGAAAAAAATACTAAAATCGGTTCTCACACGATCGTAAGCGTGTATCTTCAGCATAAGAATATGTTTCACTCGATGATTAATCGGATCAACGTAGCACGGCCAATGGATATCTGTTGCCATTCGCAGTCGTGGCATTGCTTTTCGGTGTCATCCATCGCTCGATCTGAGCGCAAATTATTCCTTGCTTTGCCTAATAGCAACACACTGGATTGGAACCATTTATCAATTTCAGAAACCTGCTGTCGAGAGGAACCCAGGGGCATAAACAAGAGAGGTGAGGTGTGGGAGGGAAAGTGTCTCTCGGGGTGCCCCACTCTTTCTTGGCTTCTTCCCTTAAGGACAGCGTGTTTTCTTTTTTTACCCCTGCGTCTTAACACAAAAAGAAAACAATGGTGCGGTTGTTCTCTATGGAAAATAAGAACATTACTGCCGCTGGTCTCATACACACATTTATATATATACAGTACAACGCTGCATATCCAACTCACAGATATGCAAAATGTCTGGATTAGTGAAGGTGGAAAATTACGGTTATGCCATTTGCAAATAGGTTATCAGACAAAAATGAAGCTCAAAATGAGCAGCTTTAAACGTGGGAAATCGCCTTCATGTACTTTAGACATAAACGAATATAAAAGAGAGTGACAATATATTAGTCGATTTTAAAAAGTCAGATTTGGGAACATCTCTAGCGAATGACGGACACACTGCGCCGGGCGTGGCTGGCTAATGAGTCGGATACATGACGGCCGGATATGCGACATTGTACCGTATACGTTCTCCGTTCCGTTTCCAACTTTGACCCAAAATACCCATGACAACTATGACAGCTGCATGGCCCACACGGGGCATTTTGGGTTGGGGAAGTGCGCGACAAGGGCGTCTGTGTGTGTCTGTCGCGAGCACATGCGCCGAACCCCCTTAACAGAAGAGCCGTTATGGAGGTGACCTAATTCTTCCCCCTTTTTTCCTCCCCCCTCTCCTTCATTCCACTTCCCAGTAGAGATAATAGGTAAGTTCTGGTCACGGCGCCAGTGCCACCTTTCCCTGAGCTCTCCCCCTTCTTTCCCCCGTGATCCCGCTTCTGAACCCTCTCCCCACTCCGCTGCATGAGCGTTTCTCCGTGTGACGGTGCGCCTGGCGGCGGGTGGAGCTGCGTGTGTCCGCACTGCCCTCTGCTGCATGCGGTGTCTCGCACTCTCATCAGCAGCCTACACACTGCTGCCAATGCGCTGACTATCATCTCGGCCTTGGTTTCCTTAGAGGTGGCAGCCCCCTCGGTCGGGGGAAGCCATTTCAACGTCCCATCGCGTTGATTGCTTGGCTCTCCATTGTCCACTCTTGAGACGGTGCCTCTCTCTCGAGCAGTGCTGCTCAAATTCCGGTACTCATGACTTCCCCATGGGTCAGGTTGTCAGTGATTGCAGATCTTTTTATTCATAAATATATACAGGATAAGCAGGACTCGGTTCTGTATCTTCACGTTAGTCCATCGTCCTATTGGCTTCCCACACCAATATTATCCAGCAGCGATTGTTTAAACAAGGCAACTTTGGACCAGTTTTCGTCCTATTGGGATCTCATCAACAAAATTAGACTTGTTCGTATTCTTCTATTCGTAAGCTAATTCAGCCGCTACATGTTACACTCACCTGGTCGTTGGTGATCCGTGGAGAGATGGTACTGTGGGGGTTGCAGGCATCGGAGTTTGAGAAACGCTGCCCTAGTCAATGGTGCAATGCAACAGCTTTGCAAAATTAATTACTGCACCCTTCATTCCTCCTCAGGCTCTGCTGCCTTAGTGGTAAATATTTAAAATTTGGAGCTGTAGTGAATATTTTACTTGAAGGCGAAAACGCCTGTGTTTAAACTAGAATAACGGTATTCACAAACCCACGCTAATTAAGCATTGCCAGTGGCTTTAATCTTACCAACAGATTAATAGTTACATTAATATCCGATATGGAATACTTTTGAGGTGCATTTTTAAAAAACTCGGTAAGGAGAGGGTTTGTAGTGGCTTTTTAAAAACTACAGTGACATGTGATCGAAGCCGTGGACCAGAATGGCTTGACATTTAATAACCCGTTACAACCTCGGCAAATAAAAATAAAAACTTAATTGCTCTGCGAGTCTTGCTTACAAGTGCAGTGCCCCATGGTAGTGAGATGTTAACTACCGCGTCTAGTATACAGGAGGGCATGGGTTCTCAGTCCCTGCCCTGACGCCTCTGTATTTGGAGTTTGCACGTTCATTTTGCTCCGCGTCCTCCGGGTTTGCCCTCCACATTTGGCTGCTATAAATTTCCGCACGATAAGCCACTTCGTTAGCTATCATTTGTGGCCAGGTCGCTTATGAAAAATAACTATATAGCTCAGTGGGCCTTACCTGGTAAAAATAAAATAACAAAGTAAATTTACAGCAGCGGTGCTGATGAATGAGAGTGGTGAACGCCACCCTGCACCGAGTCCCCCGATGTCGCAGCTCGAGGCCCCTCATCGTGCCCATTGCCCTCCATGGAATGGCTGCAACTGATTCAAAACCAACGGAGCAAAACAAAAGTAAAAGCCTTCTCGGGCACTAGGGGCCTGAGCTCGCGAGGTGGGGGGGGGGGACAGCGCACGCTGGCATTCGGTCGCGTGCAGCCGCCTCGTAGCTGGGCTCGTGCGAGAGCCAGAGGGCGCAGGTTGCGCATGCGGAACGGTCATGTTGGAGAGCTTTGGGGTGGAGGGCTCATCGCGGTAGAAAGCCTCGGGGTGGAGAGTGACGTGATGGTGAAGCCTGTACTATGGTTAAAAGCCCTAGGGTAAAGAGTGTAATGGTGAGAAAGCTCCAGGGTAGATAAAACAACCTTGGGTTAAGGACATAATGGTGAATCGCAAAGCGCTAGACGACTCTGTGCCATGATAGAGGTACCCAGGTAAAGGACAGTATGGTGGAAAGCTCCATGGTGGAGAGCACGTTTGGGAGAGTATTTTGTTAAAAGCCCTGGAGTGATGGGTGTGTAATGGTAGAGAGCTCAAGGGGTGGACTGCACAAGGTTTAGAGGATTGTGCCACCGTTAGCTCCACGTCGCAACGCATCCAGATTGTAAGCACATCGGCTCTGCACGTGCCAAGTCAGATTTTTTACCTCGATTAGCGAATTACTTCTAAATGAAATATGAATATTTATCATAATAGTTTTTCATTGATTATATTTTATTTACGAGTTTCATTCATTTTATAACAGTAATGGAATTAAGATAGCGATCAATACCTTAGCGGAGCTCTGTGTTTTAATTTGTTGGTTATGATTTACAACGTTGCGCTACGAGAGTTGTAATAGCATAGTGCCACGTACGGATCGACGTATCGATCCGTTCGGGTCGTGCTGTCTGGCGCTGACAATTTACTGTTGTCCTTTGTCCCTTCTCTCCGACCTTTCCCTTCCTCTCTGTGCAACGACAAACACCCTTCTCCCGGACCCTCGCGCTCCCCCCTCGCGGTTACCTGGCCATCGCTCACAGGCAACAGAGAGGTGCAGCCTGCACTCGACTCTGCACTGCAGGAAGTGACGGACACGTACCTCCTGCTGCAGGAAGAGGAGAAGCAGGCGGTGCGGCGTGCCCTGCTGGAGGAGCGCAGCCGCTACTGCACCTTCACGTACATGCTGCGCGACGTGCTGGTACGAACCACACAGACAAAATTCCCCCCACGCACAATAAAAGTGTTGTCAAGCAAGAGCTGTTAGCGGGCACCGATGAAGGCCGGCACGGCGCACGAGGAGGTGGTGCGGATAGCACCACTCGCGGCTGCCTTTGTCTCCCCAGTGCTGATGTTTACACACTGCACCGAGAACTCATTAAGGACTGAGGCGGCCAAAGGAAGGCCCAGGGCCGGTTCTGATATTCGGCACCGGTGTTGACCGTGAGCGGTAATCGAACTTGGGTTGCCGAGTTTGTAACGGAGTGCATTCGGCACAACATTTCTGCTCCCCACGAACCGCACACGTACGCACACGTACGCTTACGCACGCACACGCACGCACGCACACCCACGCACACCTATAACGGCCTGTCACCAAATCTCACTGTGCCAGATCCTAGAAGCGAAGCAGCAGGGTTTTACCGGGTTTGTACTTGGGTAGGAGACTGCCGAGGAATACCGGATTGTTTGACCAGGAGATGGCAGTATAACAATGCATTGCTGAGTATATTTCGTACAGAGGACTAATTGTTAATCCCACAAATACGTGGACACTTTTTGGGAACTCTGCTATCCTTCCTTATGCCAAATGCCCATTAATGGAATTGGTCAAACATCCCGATGTAATGGGACCCTCTTGAAAAGAGTTTTGAAGACTTTGAGACTTCTTGGGTAAATACATGGAATTATTGTTAGGAAAATAAACAATTATCCACTTGCCTGATTCAAATCAAACATCAACTATTTGAAACTTTAATACGAATTTACAAATAATCTATCTCCATGCATGTTTTGTGAGTGTAACCATCAATTTGAATCCTTAAATCAATACATCATTAAATGCCTAATTATTTTTACTAGTGAGTCCGTGGATACATCTCCGGAACTATAGGTATGCTGCTGGCGGCAGTATTTGATTGTATGCTTCTATTACCTTAAATCAACAGGAAAGCTCAATTTCTATAGACTCCTCATCCTTCCTCTTTATGCCCTGCCCCCTTACTCCTCAGCCCCCCCCCTCCACAGGGTTTCGGTAGTGTTGGGGGTGGTTGTGGAAGGGCGGGAGTGCAGGGGCAGTAGGAGTGGGGCGGCTTCATGACCATGACCAATATCCCTCCGAGAGCAGCAATATAACAATAGATCACATCCAGCACACACCTGAGCACCAACTCTTCCCCCCACCCAGAGCCTTTCACCCATTCCCGCTCGCTCGCTCTCTCTGCGTGATCCGGCCATCACGACGGTCGTACCCACCGAAAACAAACCCAACGAGCAAAATGACGAATCCGTTTCACGAGCCGGAGTGACGTTCTCCCCAGACCCATGAGGTGGCCATGCTGGGGGACGTGACGCACCTCCAGGCCATCCTGGATGACCTAAGCTCGCTGACCAAGGACCCGCACGCCCTGCCGCCCGCCAGCGAACAGGTACGGCTGCACGCTTGGTGGTGTCGATCAGAGCAGAATGTCGCGGTGCGAGTAAATGTTTTTCTAGAGTAAGAAATCCACCGTTTTCAATGTTTTTCTGGTGCTGTGGCTGAGCAAGTCTATAATAGTATATTCTTAGGTCTTTCGGTAAAGTCACATTGATATGTTCAAAGAAAATAACAAGAATAACAAAACATTTTCCTTGTTATTTTCTTTGAAACTTTCTACGTGACTTTACCGAAAGACCTAAGAATGTGAATTCCTGCAGTCACGAAAGCTTTAAGTCTATTATAGCAATTGGCAATTGTTAAAATAGCAAGTTATAGGGGTAAAGATTGAGGATGAACAATTGGCAAGTAAACAGTTGATTCATTATATCTTTAATTAAAGCTTTCGTGACTGCAGGAGTCATAATTCAATTACAGCCTTAAATTGGTAACTTTTTGTCTTGTTCTTACCATTTCCTTTGTATTGGTTGTGTCCTCTCCATAGCCCACATGTGATATCAATCAATCATTTGCATGTAATACATCGTAAATAATATATTCTCACATTCCGAACGTACAATTTACAATTCAATGTGGAATTATATAGCAATCTTCCTGCGGAGCAACCCAGGAAGCTTTATAATTAAAACAAAGTCATAAAGCCATGCCTATTACAGCTGAAAAATAAGCAATACGTTTTTAAAGTTTGCTCTAAAGATCCGATTGTGCCAGCAGCAATTCCTGATATGACTTGTAACAGATTTCCAGTGAGAGGCATGGAGCATAACAACTAAAAGCCTCTTGCCCACCACTAGAGGAATCTATATTTATCGATAAGTTAATGCATGGTTAATGTTTCTGGTGTCCTTGCCTGCAGCTCATCCTGGACCTGAAGGGCTCGGACTACAACTGGAGCTATCAGACGCCGCCCTCCTCCCCGAGCACGTCTGGCTCTCGCAAGTCCAGCATGTGCAGGTGACACCAAAGACAAAGACCCCTGTATAGCCTTTAACATACACTTGGGGCAAGTGCAATTAGCGAGCACCTATGAAGGTCGGCACAGTACACGAGGGGGTGGGTGGCCAGCACCACGTTCGGCAGTCTTTGTCTACCCAGTGGTGATATTTACACATCGTGACAGGCACTAATTTGAGGCCGAGTCGACCTAGGGGAGGCCCAGGACCGATTCATATAATCGTCACTGGTGTTGGCAGCGAGCGGAAATCACACTCGGGTCGCCGCGTTCCTAGTGCAGCGCACTAACCGTTGTACTACCGATCCCCACTGCAGGTGACACCTTGAGTTCATGCACGCACATTTTTCCTTTCTTTAATTGTTTTATTCATTCATAAAAAACGAAGAGTAAATTCAAGAAAGAAAAAAGTTTTCAGATTCTGACAAAAGGACGACACCGACGCTATTGTCTGGCACAGTGAGAGATGAGGGGAAGTAAATTCCAAACGAACAGAGCCACGGCAGAGAGGTGACATTCGTCTCGTCTGCTTTGAGAGACGGTCTCGATGACGTGGAGGCCACTTGAGGCAAAAATCGGAGGTTGCGTTTCAGGGGCCTGTACCTCGCAATAATGACTTTACATGTCTACGTAGATACACTTTTATCGCCAAAGCAATCGCTAATGCATCGAGCGCCCGAGTTGTGACCTGACCGCGGTTTGGTCCGGGGCATCTGACTTCCTCCGCGTGTCGTGTTCCGCGCGTGGTGCGTCCTCAGCAGCCTGAACAGCGTGACGAGCAGCGACTCGCGCTCCAGCGGCTCACACGCACACTCGCCGAGCGCGCACTACCGCACGGGTGGACTGGCGCCGCCAGCACAGGCGCCGTTGCGCCTCTCCTCCGTCTCGTCAGACTCGGGATTTACCTCCCAGGACACCGTCTACTCGAAGCCACCCTCGCCCATGTTTGGCCAGGTCGGTTTGCGACGATGGGTCCACCACCGGTCTCTTGTGTGCGTGTTCTGTATTGATGGGCAGCGCGCGTGCTGCCAGTGGAGCCTGTTTACCGATGTTATATGTGAATGCTTCTCTCCCTGTTGGTAGAAAGTGCCGTGGCTGGAGCAGCTAAAATCTTAAATCAATTAGGGTGGCGAGATGTTAACCACCTCGCCTGGTATGAAGGAGGTCGTGGGTTCGATCCCGATCCTGACGCCTGTTTGCATGTTCTCCCTGTGGTCACGTGGATTTTTCCCCGGGTCTGCCGGGTTTCCCCTCCACATTTAGCTGCTATATAGATTGGTGGGCCGAACCTGGTAAAAATAAATAATGGTTAGAAAAAAGAGTAAATAGTCATTGCGGTGAGGTGTGTTGTAGATTCACATAGGCCCTTCATAGCATCTGCTTGCCTATTTGAGTTTGTAAATGAGCTTCTAACAAGTGGATTTACTATCTGTTCTTTATTTGTTCATTTACCGTATTGATAATCATAAAATGGGCTATATATAATGAAAATTGTCATAAACTAGGTTATAAAGAATGTAAATTTGCTATTTTATTTTGACTTAATTATCAGAATAAATGGGGTAAATCGTCGGCATAATGGTTAGCACATGGCCCTGTGAATCTAAAGACCTGCGCTCGATTCCTGGCCATGGCTATCTTCAGTGATGAGTGATATCTGCATCAATCAACCCCCCTTCACCAGTATGGTAAAGTACAGACAAGCAAACTCCATGACAGACAGCAGTGGTTTGACAAAGGGTTGTACAATTTTAGTTATGAATGTACAGAGAGAAATACCATCTTCTTACGTAAAATAAATTAGGAAAATGTTTTCCATTGGTCTATGGGCATTCTGGACCAATGTTATCTAGCACCTACGATTAGCATGGTTGGTTACGTACAGTGCAAAAGAAGTTCAACATACAATCATTTGATTAAGCAAGTAAACTCTTGATTAGTTGTGACTCAGGGCCTCATTATCAGCGTCATGCCCAGCAAAATTGGACCATAAGAGATACGGACTTCCTAACTGTTCATACGGAATTCCTGTCCATTCTTATTCATTGCACTCCTTTCAGCTGGCACAGAAGTCCATGAGCCTGGCCGCGGAGTCTTCTGCCAATGAGGGCAGTTTACCGGCTTCGGCACTGCCCCAGCAGGTAAGCTGCCCTCGTTTAGTGCATCGCATTCTCCTGTGTTAGGTGAATACCGCCACCCCATTACATTGAAATTCTGTAATTATGTCGTAAGGGTAACTGTCAGAGGGTATCCTATGTTCTATTGCAAGTTTTCAGGTGCTGAAGGTGTTTTCGGATTGACCTGAACTACGGCCACTTGCGATGACTTTGGAAGTCTTGTGATGTTGTGAAATTTTGTTCCTTGCTGACATTGACTTGCCGGCCCTACTAAACCTGTTGCTTTTTGTCAAGGTCTTCGCGTCTGCCGACAGAGAGCATTGAAAGGTTGCTCGTGGAATTTGATTGTTTTGTTATTGCAGTAGATATTGTTCGGAAATTTCCTTGTGAGATTTGAATTTTTTTTCATATATTTTATAGTCTGATTTTTTAAATTGAATAAATTGTTTCCCATAGGCTATAACAGACATTGTTATTGATCAAAGTGCAGTCTGTAGTCAGCTCTGAATTTATATTTTAGAAGTTGGTGCAAGTTTACAGAATGTTATAGTCAACTGTAACAAATGCACCAACACTTGGTTATTTCCACCGTAGGCTGCTTGAGCTCCGAGGGACGTTACGTCAAAGTGAATGTGTCGCTTTCAGCGCCGTTGGTTTTGGTTTCTGTTTGATTTGTGTCTTTGTCTTATTGTTTTTGTTTTCCCCCCCGGTGTTTTTGTTGTGTTTTCGTGGACAGCAGCTCTCATGCCATGATCCTCCGCGCTCATCCCACAGTGCCTGCTTCTCCTTCCCTCCACTCCCGTGTGACGCCCTCCCGGTCACTAACCACAGGCCGACCCCCCACCCCTCCAGCCCTGCCCGTGCCTGTCACCCCCATAACCCCACCGCTAATAAGCACCCACCCCCACGGCTCAACGACTCCCCGCCGCTCTCCCCTCTCCCCCTCTCCTCCCAGGTCCCCAGCTGGAAGGTTGGTCCTAACCCCCCCGTTCCACGTCCCAACCGAGGGCTGCCTCCTGTTCCGTATTTTGTAGAATCTGCCCATCGCCCGCCGCTCGTCGGATTCAATCGCGTTGCTACTCGACAACCAAGCCTCCCTTGATTAGCCACCATGCCAGGTTTTGTTAGTGCTGCTGAACAATCCAGCTCTCCATCAGTGGGCTGGTGTGTTTTTGATTTGGATGGGATGTTCACTTACAGTGAATGTTTGTCTTGGCATCATTGCTGATAGAAATTTCGTATTGATTTGCTCAAAGGAAGGTCACTGCTTAATATGGTATGGGAGGCAGCCCTACCCAACCCTAGTCCCACCCACTCACCCACTCACCCGTGGCCGATGTAGAATCATATCGTGAAAGTTTTCCGCGTCTCTCCTACCGGCTGTCTAAACAGAAAAGTCACTTTGACATCTCGCCGCATTTTACCTTTGGCCCGGTTTGCTCAGCAGCCATAACAATAAGTGACCAAGCACCGCCTTGTTCCACAGTCAAGTCAAGTAGCTTTTTGATTCCGCCAACTGGGTGTTAAGCCGAGTCATAGATGTTTTATTTATTTATTTAAAGCTTTCGTGACTGCAGGGATTCATATTCTTGGTTCTTTCGGTAAAGTCACGTAGAAGGGAAACAATAAAATAATAAAAATATATTTAAATATATATTTTATTGTTTCCCTTCCACGTGACTTTACCGAAAGAACCAAGAATATGCTTTTTTTTATTAATGCCGCTTGAATTGAAATGTTCTGGATCTCTGAACTAAAATATATATAAGCATCTGGCATATAAGCCTCATCCGAGCCACCACGTCAGGCTGTTGCAGGGCTTGTCTATGTATGGTGGGGGTAGGGGAGTGACAACAGAATTGATCACTCTTAATAAGTCTCTGGCCCCATTTAATTAACAAAAAGGAGCCATCTGTGACAGTGATACTGTATAATACCCAGTGTCCTGTAGTCGACCCAGCGTTAATCATGCATTGCCCTCTAATCCTGCCATCCAGACCCGCCACTCCACCACTTACTCGACCCTCCAGCCTAACTTCACCTAACACATCATCCTTTTTCTCCAGTGATTCCTCCACCAAACTAAGTGCATTTTTCGCATACGACACGAAACTAACCATATTGCAAGCACGACATTAATTTGCATTGTGGAAGTCTCCTGCTCGAACTAGATTTCTGCTAGACCTTAATATTGCACGATTTAAATATTAATTTTCCACATCCAATTTGTTTGTTAATTACTGTACCATTTTTTTGTAAGTTCATTTCAAATTGTTTCACGCAAATTATGAGAGATACTCTTCAACTAAAACCTATGATTAAAGCAAGCACAGTATGTTTAGTTATGTCCTGGATTATTAAGCCAGTAGCAGATGCCAATATTGAGCTCGTCATCCTGCATCCACGACGCTGTGCAGGACTGGGTGAAGCCGGGACCTTACGACCTGCAGGTGGCAAACACTCTGGCACGGCGGAGCGAATTCAACGAGAGGCCCGCGCCGATGACCACGCCAGCAGAGATGGTGGCACCGCCCGCACCAGGAGTGTCCGCTGGGCCAATCATGCCAGGGCCAGTCCACAAGGTACGGTGTCCACCCCATCACCTATTGTCCACCCAACGAGGTGGTGTCCACCCCATGAATTATTGTCCACCCCATGAGCTATTGCCCACCCCTCGAGGTGGTGTCCACCCCCATGAGCTATTGACCACCCCATGAGTTATTGTCCACTACATGAGCTCTTGTCCACCCCACAAGGTACTGTCCACCTCATGGGCCAAGGTTCTCCCCGGGCAAATGTGTCAAAGTTTATACAAGTCAATAAGTAAAAACACGTGTGTGAACAGAGGTATCTTAAGGTTTTCATGTAGATGGAAATATTTAGTTTTTAAATTTTCTCCACTTCCCACACTGCATGAGATGCCTTACTCAGGCTTGTGCCAGAAAAGCCATTCTTAACTAGCTGGTGGTCATTGATGGACCGCAGCAATAGAAGCCAGGGGATGTGGAGTGGGTGAGACTCATCCTTCTGCCCAGAACAAATCTCAAGTCTCTCAGGCTCATTCCCCCGTGATTGCTAAAATAATTGATACGCTTGTCATACTTTACTAAAATATGTGAGATAATTATTCATGAAATTAGCATACATTTTAACGTCACATTTTGGCTAAATAAAGCTAACAAAACTGTGCAAACGAGACTGAGAAAAAATGATAACAATACATACTCGACTGTAAAAATGAGACAGAGATCCGATTGTTGAATCAAGTCAAGACCCTGAATTGTTCCAATTCCTCAAATGACTGGCAGCGCAGTTGAATCGTCACTTGCCTCCCGTGCTGCTGCGTTGGCCTCCAGGCACCGGGGGACTTGGCGCGGGCGATGCTGGCCCAGAGCCTCCTCTCGGGCTCCCAGAAGAGCAGCCAGGAGACGCTGCCCTGCTCCAGCGGCTATGGCAGCCAGGCCTCCACTCCGCGGTCTGACGACTCCATCTCCATGCATGGTAGGTGGCTAGCCATCGAACAGAAGTGGTCACCGCATCGCACGCGTTCAGATGCGCTTACCGCAGCCGTCTGGAGCGGTCTTCCTTCTGTTATTGGGAAGCCACTGGAGCTGTGGACTTTTAAATTTAGATTGAAAACTCATTTCTTTATAACTGCTTTTTATGTTTCGTTTGTTGTCCTTGCCCCGCACCTCCGATTACCACGGTTGGCTATGTACGGTGCGAAAAAAGTTTCAACATCCATAGATACTCCCTCCCGCACCTACTCTACCTCCATATCTCCCTTCCCTACGATGTTCCCTGCCTCTCTCACTTCCAAATCCCCCTCCTTCCTATGTCGCAACATTCATGTAAAAAAAGAAACCGTCGCTACATATGTGAGATACAGTGTAGTGTGAAAGCCTCAAAATGTGTGTTCTGTTACATGTAAATGAATGATCTATGCTCTCTTCCTTCACCAACCAGCAGTGACCAGTGAAGTATGATGAAACTAAAACTATTTGTTTAATCTATTTTTATTTTACCAGGTAAGGCCTACTAAGCGATATAGCTCTTTTTTTAGAAGCAACCTGGCCACAAATGATAGCCCAATGAAGTAGCTTATGTGGAAATTTATAGCAGCCAAACACTCCAAATGTATGTTTCTGTATACCAGGCGAGGTAGTCAACATCTCGCCACCGTGGCGCCCACAAACAAAAAATAATCCCACGACCCATATAGCATGGTGAAACCCTCATCCAGCAGTGGGATTGACGGAGGGCATGTGCGTTTCTGTATTCCGCAAGGCGGAGACTATGGCTACTACACGATGAACGGCGAGATGGACCGGGCAGCGCAGTCCGACTTTGACAAGTGCGCCACCATCTCGCGCAGCAGCGACATCGCGCGTGCGTACCGCCACATGTTCCAGAACAAGCGCGGCAGCTCTGTTTCGAGCGCTGCCGCCGACTCGGCCGCCGCGGCGGGGCTGGCGGCGTGCGGCGTCGCCACGATCCGCCGCACCCCCACGCTGCGCCGCACCGCCTCCAGCGGCGGCCCCATCCCTATCCAGACGCCAATGATCCCCCTTGTGCGAGGTCCCGTCGTGCCGCCCGTCCACGTGGGCGGCACGACGGGTCGGGGCGGCGGCGGCGGTGGTCGTGGAGGCCGGGAGCAGCAGCATGATGGTGGTGGTGGTTTGATGTCACCTAAGCACGGCATGCTGCCCGGTAAGGGACACACCCCCCCCCACGCCCCCCCCCCCCCTCTTTCCTTAGTGAAGTGCGTGATGTCACACAGTGACAGCTGGCTTGTGACAATATATACCATTGATCATGATGATCAATGGCTTTGTTGGTGAAAGCAACGTTGCCAAAACGCCACTCCGTGAGGCTGAGACCAAGGCAGGTTTTGGCTCTACCCCACTGTGATGAATGGTGTGAATCGGAATGACTGCGTGTCACATATCACGCTCTCCACCGCAATTCTGTAATTGTAATGATTCGAGTTTGCGATAGGGTTTAAGAATTGATCCATTTTTGTAAACCGTGTGGTGAATATATCGCCTCCAGTGACTACAGGGGTCACTTAAGCCAACTGCTTATTTTTAATATTGTTTACGAATTTTAAATAATTGGCACGCTTCTACGGATGAATACATAATTTATTATTGCATCATTATATTGGTAATAACGGAAGTATGGACTGTGGAGAGTTCAGAATTGCTGTTGTCCAATGTTAAGACAATTTTCCTTCAAAGGTAAAGGCTCTCACAAGGTGGCAGAAAACGACTAAGATGTCTGAATCTACACAATACATTATCACAATCTGAATATATATTTATTTTGGAGGAATCCGATGAGCTAAAAAGCTCTTTTTGACAGATGTTCAGTAGGGGTGGGTCCAAACGTTACAAGAACAAACATAAAAAATCTATTTCGATTTAAAGCTTTCGTGACTGCAGGGATTCATCTTATTGGGTCTTTCGGTAAAGTTACGTAGCCTTCCTCAGGTGAAGAAACAGAACTGTCGGGAAGACAGCGCTTTAGTAGACACTGCCAAGCTTGGCAGTGTCTTTTAAGCTGGGTGGGAGGAGCAGAGCGCCTTAACGAAGGAATTTACATATCAACAGAAGGATTTAGCATTGAAATAGCTGTGTTAATGTGTTGGATTAGCAGGATGTTAAAGTCAGACTTTAACATCCTGTTCAGATGGACGCTCTGTTCGGAACGGAGGAGGGGGAGAGAATTTAGCATTGAAGTAGCTGTGTTAATGTGTTGGATTAGCAGGATGTTAAAGTCTGACTTTAACATCAAGCCTGACTTTAACATCCTGCTAATCCAACACATTAACACAGCTATTTCAATGCTAAATTCTCTCCCCTCTCCTCCGTTCCGAATATAGATGGGCTCGTCCGTCTGAACAAAGCTCGTCGCTTTCCGTGGTGCTAATCTCACAGTTACATGCTAATTTCTGACTTTAACATCCTGCTAATCCAACACATTAACACAGCTATTTCAATGCTAAATCCTTCTGTTGATATGTACATACCTTCGTCAAGGTGCTCTGCTCCTCCCAACCAGCTTAAAAGACGCTGCCAAGCTTGGCAGTGTTCACTAAAGCGCTGTCTTCCCGACAGTTCTGTTTCTTCACCTGAGGAAGGCTACTTGTGTTGTGGCCGAAACGTCGTGAGAATTTTGTTTTATTGTGATTTATTTTTATTATCTTCTTTGGTTCTTTCGGTAAAGTCACGTAGAATGAGAATAAAATAATAAATTGATAAAATAAAATAACAATAATATTCTCACGACGTTTCGGCCACAACACAAGCGGCCTTCATCAGGTGAAGGGACGAGACTGTCTGGTAGGACAGCGCTGGAGTGAGATCACTCCAGCGCTGTCCTACTGTGTTATTTTATTTGATCAATTTATTATTTTATTCTCATTCTACGTGACTTTACCGAAAGAACCAAAGAAGATGAATCCTTGCAGTCACGAAAGCTTTAAATCGAAAATTATTTTTATTATTTTATTTCCATTCTACGTGACTACTGAAAGAACCAAGAAGATAAAAAATATATAGTACCGACTAAAGTAGATGTGAAAATATTGTCACCATAACTGTTATTCTTATCCAGAGGGCATCATTTTGATTCATATGCTGGAAAGCCTCACTGAGTCTCAAGACTTGTTTTCAAGAAGGGCATTCATTTTGACCAATCCGTTCATGGGTGTTCACCATGTGGATGAAAACTCAATCACCTAGAGAAAACCCTGAGAGTTTACAGAGATAACATTCAAAGCTCCATACAGATGGATTAATCCATTTGCCGTGCCACTGTTTCTTAGCCATTTTGCAGCCCACCAAACTCATTGAAATGGCACTTTTATTTTTTTTGTACAAAGTACACGCGTACGTTTTTGTGCACGGAGCTCGTGCGCAACACGACTGAGCGTGCTTCGTGTCCCCTGCGTATGGAGCAGTGCGCGCCAGTGCCTCCAGCCGCACTGGCAGCGAGGAGCGAATCGACAGCGGCGGCAGCCCCCGGCACGTGGCACCGCCCGGCAGGTCGTGGTCTCGCAGCGGCAGCGAGGAGGCCCTGGAGCGGAGCCTCTCGCCGAAGCACAGTACCCCCAGTGGCAGCAGCAGCACACCGGGCACCCCCGGTACCCCGGGACCACACAGCTGGCAGGGCGGTAGCGGCGGCGGCAGCAGCAGGAGCGGCAGCGAGGAGCGTCTGGAGGAGCGGAGTCTTTCTCCCCGGCGCGGCTCGCACGGGCCCGGCCGGGGCGGCTGGTCAGCCGGGCCGCCCCCGACCTTGATGAAACCATCGGCCGCGGTGATAGCGGCCGTGCAGGGAGGAGGCGGCGGCGGCGGCGGAGGCGGCGGCGGCGGCCTCCAGCGGGCCGGATCGCAGGGCTCGTACTATGCGCAGGCCGAGGAGGAGCAGCGCATGGCGCAGAACTACCAGAGCATCGCCGAGAAGCTGGAGGCACTCACGGCCGGAGCGCACGCCCTGGCCGAGGAGCAATTTCCGCCTACCGTGCCGCCGCCCGGTGCTCTGCCCAGCTCCCTCCCCGAGGAGACAGACACGCTGGGCACAATCCGGCGTGGCGTGAGGCTACGGCAGACGGGCCCCAGGAGCGACCGCTCGGCGCCAATGTTCGCTTATTATGCCCTGCTGCAGGGGGAGAAGCGGATAAAGTGACGGTGGTCGGGAAAGCAGGGGCTAAACGAGCAGATGGGGTGGACAGATCAGATGAAGAGTTTAACGAAGGCAAGACATGATGTGAAGGAGAGAGAGGCACAGAAATAGATTGTTACTGGAGGAGGAATTGCGCGGATATGCGGAAGATGTTTCCGAGCGACGGGTATGTCGGTGAAACTTTTTAGAGGCCCCTTTTGTGCACTTTTGTGCAGTGTTCAAGGAAGGACCCTGAAAAAGACCTGCACTGGGGTTACCCATCAGATTTGTTAGCGTGCAAACATTCATCCTGTCTTGCATAACTTAACCCACGTGATTTTGAGCAACATGCATTTTACGGCTTTCAATATTTTTTACTTTTAAATTTTCGGTGAGACAGCTCCTTAAGTTTTATCCTCCTAGAGAGAGAGGTCTGTTAAAAATGTAAGCCATAGGAGTGGGTTTTAGAAGCCACAATTCTGACTGATTTACTTGAGGTGGCTAATTATTAACGAGTGGAGTTTACTTTCATTGAGGCCAAGTATCCATAGACAGCGTCTCCAAAATGGAGGCACGAATTTTGTATTGTTATTTTTTTCGTGATTTAAAGCTATATTAATACAACAATGTAAAGCAGCAAAACACAAGCGATGTAGATATATAAAGTGAGTGAACGTGGCTTCGGAAGTGCACGTAATCTAACACCACAACCTCATGCGCACTATTAAAATAATTATTGCAGTGGCATGAATCACGATTTTTCAAATGTCAACGGACAGCTGAAAATACTCGCGGCACGTCTGGAAATGAAATTGCATCGACAGTAAATGTCTTTATTACTTCAATATTGACGTGCTGTCAAATTACCGCAGCATTCCCAATCCCAGTAGTGTTTGCAACCACCTCCATTTTACCCCTCCTACTCCACCCAGCGAACCTTCATGACCCGTTGCAGAGACTCGGTGCTGAACGTGCGCATACACATTGGTGTGCAGCCCTTGGTCGATCCACTGCAGGACGAGGGTCTCCCTGCGCAGTGAGACTCTTGGGGGTTAGGGTTAACCGTACTTCAGCGCATGTTGGTCACTGCGGGTTGGTGAAGGCAGGGAGCATCGAAGTGCAGTGGAACAATTGAATTTACTTCACTGCCCTCTGCTGCTAACAACGTTGCTCCGTGGACGCCTTGCACAGTTTAAACGACGAAGGTGCACATCGTAGTGGAGGATTCAGATATTGGGAAATGGAGGAGAGATTGGATTGACTGTGTATATGTGTGTGTGAGACAAATAGTGGAATTTCATCGATAGTACCTTGTGGATTCTCGAAAATTATCTATAAAATGTCAGCCGGTCAGTCAAGTTAATGCAGACGGGCGTAGGGAATGGCTCAAATATGTGCATTTCATCAACGATGTAGAGTTTCGGTGTGAATATTATGCCAAAAGCGAACGTTCTTCTCAAGCATGATTTATTTATTCATTTTGTTGCTCGTTTTTTTAAATGGGGACCACGCGCAGTGGCTGAGGTGTTGTGTGCTCGCCCGATGTCGCCCTTGACAAACCACGGTAATAAACACACGGATAGCGTGCGCCGAGTAACAGCATGCGATGACCGTTCCTGTAATAGCCTGAATAACAGTTACGTGTGTTGACGCTGTCTCAGTATTATAAGTTGACAAAGGTTGAGTATTCCTAGGTTTAACTCTTTACTAATGCAATCGTTTGGTGTTTGTAAAGTGAATTGCACATCTCACTCCTTGTGGCGATTAGCACAAATATTTTGAAAATAACTTTAAATTTTTGTTCAGGGATTCTACTCTAGTGATTTTATTTTCGTAAAAATGATGACGGTCTTTCTATTTTCTCTGGCACACAACTAAGATACTTTTCATTGCATATAAAAACACGTGTGGCTAATGTCTCACTGAAAACAGGCCTCGGTATATATTTTTTTCTGTTTTGGCATTTTATGGGCACACACACATATAATAATAAAAAAGGGTGGTCAAAATGTTTTAAGAACAAAATGCAAAAAATTACTGGGGTCAGCTAAAACTGCTTTGACAGCAGCATTTAGCATTAATATCTGTCTTAATGCATCTTGGCATCAAATCGGTTAGATTAATCATATAATTATACATGGTATATATATTTTTGTAAAAATGTTTAGTAAAAAAATCTCTAAAACAAATTTCCTTAAGTTTATTTTGAACATTGTTCTGAAAATACTTTGACCACCTCTTGCATGTATATTTGTTACATGTACGCGTACATATATGTATTTGTTAATACATATGCATACAGTATATCGTTTAGGAATTTGTCTCTCGTGTGTACATTTACGTTGGTTAGTGCTGGATCACCTTGGACATCCTCTTCTATGAGCCAGAATTGTGTTTGCGCGTTGTCACGTGCTCCATACATCGCCCCAGAGGAACACGCGGACTAACCCCCAGGGGGGGCCCGTGTGCGTGCTGTGATCCTGCAAGTTTTTCACGAAAACATCTTCCGAAGAAGACAAAAAACTGCACTACATTGTCCCTCCTCTGAGCCTTAACTTGAGTTGCCTGTTGAAATACTGTGTGGCATTTAACCTATTGGGCTTTAGCTGTAACTTTGTCGGAAGAGCTAATATATTAACACATGGTTCTTTTTTCAGGCTTCATTTGATACATAAGTGACTTATGAACATGTAGAATTGTCTTACAAATGTACTCGCGTTAATAGCTAAGAATATCGTATTTTTAAATGTATAACCAGAGCCTGTGTTATAACAGCCAATTTAGTAAACGTCACAGCTCCAAGTAATCGTCCCTTCATTTTGATGTGTGTCATGTATGACCCCATTTGTTAAATTGATTTTCACGGTAGCCTAGAGATTGGCACAGTCTGATTTTTGGGAATGCCGTAATTATAGGCCGACAGCAAATACCGTATGTCGCCGATGGCAATTTGTCAGTGGCCAGACGCCTTGACACGTTAAAGACAATTCTCATTTTCGTCACCTTTTTGTCAACATAATGACACGTATGCACAATCTATTATTTTTCGTTGCATAAATTTCCTCGCGAATGGCCGCGTTGCGCGGTGCGGCCTACCGCTGACCCCAGGCAAGAGCCAAGTCCCAGAAATCAGACTGCTCGCCCTGTACACTTCACCCATCGGCTCGTGTGCCATCCGACACGGCAGGGTTCACGCAAACGGTCCTGTACCTCGAACAAAAAAACGCCCTTTTGCCAGTGGCATATCCAGTGGTGTTCAAACAGGTAATGCCGGTATGCTTGTGTGAACATGAGAATGAGCGGAGAAGCTGTCGGCTTGGGAAAGGCAAAGCTCAAACACACAATTGCTAATACCGATTTTGGTAATGCAGCAGGAGAATAGCGTGGAAGCGCAACTTGTTCCAGGTGTGGAATGGACCACGTAGGTTGAGGGGGCCAGCTGTAGCAAAACAGGGAAGGGCAGGTTGATTCGTAGGATTTGCCTCTTCGTTTGCCGTTACGATCTGCTGTGCGTCAAGCGGCGGCGGCGGCGAATACCAGTGTCGCCTCAAACAGTTGCAGTGAATTGTATATATGTAATAATTAAAATAGAAAAAAGTAATGGTTTCAATTTAATTAATTCTCTAACTAAATGTATAACTAGAAGGAAGTAACATTAAGAAAACAAATGCTTTAAAGTTGCCTGCATTACGAAATAATTTTGATAACCGCTTTTAAGTGTACAGTCCAGAAATTTGCGTCACCTCGGGTGTTTTGCGTCAACTTTGGGAGTGACCGAAGCAAGCGAGAGTTCCAGTCGGAGGTCAAGTGCGGGTCCTGTCGTGTGCATTTTCATCGTGACTGACATTAACACAGTGTTCCCAGGCTCACACGTGCTTGTATTTAAAAGGCAAGTCTCTAGTGTGTTTGTGAAAATAGTGCTTTTGTATGACGCACTCAATTGTTGGCCAAATATTCAAACCCAAGAAATAAAGCGCTACTATTGCACACATTATTACGTGGGCTATCTTACTTTTGAAATTGCACGAATGTCACCCGCGTGTGTGTGTGTTTGGGAACCATTGGCGCAGTGGTTAATGCGCTTCGCTACGAACCAACCTGAGTTCAATTCTTTGCCACGGTTAAAATCGGTAGCGAGTGATATCAGAACACCGTCTCTCCCAGGCTGACTCGAAAGTAAATGAGTACCTGGTGCAATATGTAAACATCAGCACTGGAGATACAAAGGCGGCCGGGTGTGGTGCTGGCCACCCCCCACGTGCGCCGTGCTGCCTGTATGGATGCTCGCTCACATAACTTGCCCCAATAGTCTATGGATGTCTGTGTGTGTGTAGATGTAATCTTAAAATGCAACAAAACTTGTATTGCAGACTCCAAATTTGAGTCTGAGTTGGAGATCAGTATTGAGGAACTAGAAATTCAAACACTTGATAGAAATTAAGTTTACTTAAATCGTGTTGAAATAAGTTAAAAGCTTAAAGGAAACAAAGCATTACACATTTGCAGCACATCAATTCTATACGATGATAGGGGTGGCCAAATTTCCTGACTTTACTAGCCACATACTAGAATATGTATATTTCCATGAGCCACAAGACGCACGGCCGGTTCGCTCGTGCTGGTTGGCTGTGGAGTTTTGAATTTAGAAATCTGCAGGAGCGCCTTGTGAGTACTCACGTCTGGCTCTGCTGTCAGGGGAAAAATGCCCACCTTCGGCAGCTTTTTCCAGTTTCAAATGAAACTATATTGAAAAGGTAAAAAAATATTCCCATCTCTATTGAGCTGCACTTGAACTGCCGGGAAGCCACATGTGGCTCGCAAGCCACGGATTGACCACCGCTATACTCTTCTTTGGTTCTTTCGGTAAAGTCACGTAGAATGAGAATAAAATAATAAATTGATAAAATAAAATAACACAATAATATTCTCACGACGTTTCGGCCACAACACAACTGGTGCTCAACTTTAGCAACTGGTGCTAAAGTTGAGGGCGCTTTGTTCCTCTCACACAGCTTAAAGGCCGTGATCTGAACGTGGCTCTTTCACTCCAGCGCTGTCCTACCAGACAGTCTCGTCCCTTCACCTGATGAAGGCCGCTTGTGTTGTGGCCGAAACGTCGTGAGAATATTATTGTGTTATTTTATTTTATCAATTTATTATTTTATTCTCATTCTACGTGACTTTACCGAAAGAACCAAAGAAGATTAATCATTGCAGTCACGAAAGCTTTAAATCGAAATTTCACCGCTATACTATTTAGTTAACTGTTACTAGACAACCGGCACGATTACATAAACATTCACTCATTCACTGCAGCGTGGTTTTGATTATTTGGAAAAAGTTTTCCAGCCGTGTGTATTTTCCTTTGTGATGTTGAACACCCAGTAGGTCTCGAAGTTTGGAGGCATCGTACATAAAGTAATATCAGGGATCCCAGCTGCCTGTAAAACAACGCAGGCATTACCACTGTACTCGTGTTTGGTTTCAAACGACCACTGCCTTAAGCGATCATCTCAGAGATTGATGGGTCTCTATTCGGATCAATTCACAGAAACTGATTTCAATTCGATTCAGATAGTTCAAGCAAGCAAGACACCAACTCCATAAAAACATATTTTTGGAAGAGTGAGATTTTTAGTTGGGAGAGATTTACTGATTCAAAAGAAGCCTTGCATTCTAGTGAGCAAAGCTTTTTTATGCCACTTAAAATTTATTTGCAACTTTTATACACCATCTACTGTTACCAAAGAATATGAATACAGCAACATTAACAGTGGATGGATAGACTCTCAATGAGCAGTATTCAAATCTCGGGATCGCTATGCTGTTCAGCACATATAAAAGGCTATTTGTGATCATTTTTGTGGTTAATGTGAAAAATGTTCTTCCTTGGCCATTCTGGCACACTGCTTTGTGAATGTTCCGCATATATTATTTGTCTCGTGAAAAAATACCGATACCACAATTGAAATACACGTTTCGAAAGATAAAGAGAGAACTCCGTAGCAATAATTATTAACAAATAACTACGATTTGCAGTAATTGCATTTAATTCGAGAGGCCTACAATTTATGGAATTGATTAGGTCGGTGTTAATTGTGGTCAGTAGTTACGCTAATATTGGGATTTTTGTGTAATTAGTATTCCTCTCGTGGTGACATTTTCATCCGATGCTTCAGATCATTCATTGTCTTTGGCAAATGGGATTCTTAGATTTTATTTCCGCTGCAGCCTTTGCTCACCACTTTGTGACAAAAGAAATTGAGAATTTTCTTGCCGACAGAAGCCGCTCACCAGCGAAGTGTTTATTGTACTTTAACGCAACGCAGCTGCGTGCCCTGCAATTCACGCGCACGTCGTTTTCAATCTCGCCGGACAGAATCGATGGGTGTGTGCTACTCACAGTTAAATGTGGATTTCATTGTGAAGTAGATGCTGTCGATCATATTCCTTGGGGTTCTGAATGACCAGCTTAACGACCGGATACACTCCTCCACCTCATCTTCCTTCTGCACGCACCCACACACATCCATTTGTTAGACATTCATCATTATAATCCTGCCACAGCTATGATATTGTTTATATTATATATAATTTCATTGTATTGGACTGTTTTCCCTTATGAATTGATATTGCAATCTAGCTTTGAAGTTTTTGTGACTGCAAGGATCCATACTCTTTGGTTCTTTCGGTAAAGTCACATAGCTATAAAATAAATTAAATCACGACGTTTGGGGCGCAACACAAGCGTCCGTCATCAGGTGGGACAACCACAGCAAGAAACAATTGCAGAAGTGGGAAAAAGGGCTGCTGTAACAGGAGGCTATATAGGTAAGAGAGGGGGAAGAGCAAGGGGGGAGAGATAGAGAGGGGGGGTGTGGGGTAGGGGGAGGGGAGTGCTGAAGTGAGTGGGGCTGGGAGTGGGAAGCTGAAGAAGAAGAGAGGGGGAAGGAGCAAGGGGAGAGAGATAGAGAGTGGGGGAGAAGCTGAAGAAGCTGGAGATGCGGAAAATGAAGGCAACACCATAAAGTAATTGATATTGCATTTTCTCGCAATGGAATTAATTTCCATTTGACTATTGGATTTAGATCCATTGCATTGTATTGAATCGCACTGCATACAGTGAGGGAAAAAAGTATTTGATCCCCTGCTGATTTTGTACGTTTGCCCACTGACAAAGAAATGATCAGTCTATAATTTTAATGGTAGGTTTATTTGAACAGTGAGAGACAGAATAACAACAACAAAATCCAGAAAAACGCATGTCAAAAATGTTATAAATTGATTTGCATTTTAATGAGGGAAATAAGTATTTGACCCCTCTGCAAAACATGACTTAGTACTTGGTGGCAAAACCCTTGTTGGCAATCACAGAGGTCAGACGTTTCTTGTAGTTGGCCACCAGGTTTGCACACATCTCAGGAGGGATTTTGTCCCACTCCTCTTTGCAGATCTTCTCGAAGTCATTAAGGTTTCGAGGCTGACGTTTGGCAACTCGAACCTTCAGCTCTCTCCACAGATTTTCTATGGGATTAAGGTCTGGAGACTGGCTAGGCCACTCCAGGACCTTAATGTGCTTCTTCTTGAGCCACTCCTTTGTTGCCTTGGCCGTGTGTTTTGGGTCACTGTCATGCTGGAATACCCATCCACGACCCATTTTCAATGCCCTGACTTAGGGAAGGAGGTTCTCACTCAAGATTTGACGGTACATGGCCCCGTCCATCGTCCCTTTGATGCGGTGAAGTTGTCCTGTCCCCTTAGCAGAAAAACACCCCCAAAGCATAATGTTTCCACCTCCATGTTTGACGGTGGGGATGGTGTTCTTGGGGTCATAGGCAGCATTCCTCCTCCTCCAAACACGGCGAGTTGAGTTGATGCCAAAGAGCTTCATTTTGGTCTCATCCGACCACAACACTTTCACACAGTTGTCCTCTGAATCATTCAGATGTTCATTGGCAAACTTCAGACGGGCATGTATATGTGCTTTCTTGAGCAGGGGGACCTTGCGGGCGCTGCAGGATTTCAGTCCTTCACGGCGTAGTGTGTTACCAATTGTTTTCTTGGTGACTATGGTCCCAGCTGCCTTGAGATCATTCACAAAATCCTCCCGTTCTCATGATCATTGCAACTCCACGAGGTGAGATCTTGCATGGAGCCCCAGGCCGAGGGAAATTGACAGTTCTTTTGTGTTTCTTCCATTTGCGAATAATCGCACCAACTGTTGTCACCTTCTCACCAAGCTGCTTGGCAATGGTCTTGTAGCCCATTCCAGCCTTGTGTAGGTCTACAATCTTGTCCCTGACATCCTTGGAGAGCTATTTGGTCTTGGCCATGGTGGAGAGTTTGGAATCTGATTGATTGATTGATTGCTTCTGTGGACAGGTGCCTTTTATACAGGTGACAAGCTGAGATTAGGAGCACTCCCTTTAAGAGTGTGCTTCTAATCTCAGCTCGTTACCTGTATAAAAGACACCTGGGAGCTAGAAATCTTTCTGATTGAGAGGGGGTCAAATACTTATTTCCCTCATTAGAATGCAAATCAATTCATAAAAATTTTGACATGCGTTCTTCAGACTGATCATTTCTTTGTCAGTGGGCAAACGTATAAAATCAGCAGGGGGTCAAATACTTTTTTCCCTCACTGTATTATTGGATTGCATTGGATGGTTATACCCATTGAATGTGCATTGCATGATAGTACTTCGTTGCATTGCATAGTATTGGGTTGTATTCCAATTTATTTTAATGGGATTTAGTTTATCTGCATTACATAACATTGTATTCTATTGCACGGACGTGGATGGCATTCGTTTGCGTGGCAGTGTGCTCTTATTGTATTGGAATTGTTCCACTCAGCGGCGTAGCTGTTAAGTGTGCACGCGGTGCAACTGGAGGTGTTCATTCGTCCGGCTTTGAAGAGGAGTGGAATTAGACGGGAAGGGAGGGGCTCATTTAATTTCTTGAAGCAAGGCCCATGTCGACCACGCTACGCCGCTGGTCCCACTCAATTGCATTGCGTTGAACCGCGGTGCATTTCCACCGCAACTGTGAATCGCGGTACCGTGAGCAGGTAGGGGCGCAGCAGCAGCTGGTGCCGCATGCCCAGGATGAGCAGTTGTAGGCGCCGGGCATAGTCCCAAGACGGGTGCTGCCGGTGCAGCTGCCCCATGAGTTGCTCGAGGCCCGACACGCTGGCCGAGGCCCAAGCCAGCTTCTCGTCGCAGCCCCGCATCCTCTGGCGTCCGGTCGCCGCCGCCCGGGATCACGCAGGGCAAGGGGTTATCGGTTGGCACGTACGGGGGAAAGAGGCACAGGTGCAAAGTAAAGTGACGGTCGCTTTTGGTCGATACTTCGTGTGGTCTCGTCACCACTATTTGTGTCTTCATTATGTGTGTGTGCCTCGTCTTAATTCCAGGTAATGCGACTATACTTTGTTTTTTTAAATATTTTTTAGTGTATTTACTTTGCAGTTGAATAAATTGCATTTAATGTAAATTGTGCAGCTAGGTCAATGTTACAGCACCAGCAACGGGCCAGTTCTCTTCTGATTGTGGGGTTAAGTCGAGGTGATCCTGGATATTTCTGATATGGTTTGATTACCATGAATACAACACCTGTTGTTAAACTGCTTCGAGGCTGTGTGATTACTCGCCCTGGTTCTACGTTGGTAAAAGTGCATAGAAAAATATGTTATTAAAAAATATGTTTATGAGACTCCCATGAATTAATATGTAAAGTCTAAAAATAAGTTCATAGAGCAGTTCGTGAGAATAAAAAATCGGAACCATTGCTTTTGAGACCCTTTGTCAGCAGAAGATAGTATACAAACTTACATTGTTGTATTGTACATTAATTCCAATGATATGCTCCCCACCTTCACCAGTATGATGAAAACAACTTCCATGATAGGAGAGGCCTTTATCTGGCAGTGGATTGACAAAGGACTCAAGCTATAATTGTAAAAATAAAAGATGGCATTAAATTGATGCAACTGACCAGTTTCTTCAAGTTGAGTTTGGTGATGTGCCTGATGAAGAGCTTGTAATTTTTGGGGAAATAGTGCTCCTGCAAAACAAACAACTTCACTCTCATCTTCTTTGGTTCTTTCGGTAAAGTCACGTAGAATGAGAATAAAATATTAAATTGATAAAATAAAATAACACAATAATATTCTCACGCTTGTGTTGTGGCCGAAACGTCGTGAGAATATTATTGTGTTATTTTATTTTATCAATTTATTATTTTATTCTCATTCTACGTGACTTTACCGAAAGAACCAAAGAAGATGAATCCTTGCAGTCACGAAAGCTTTAAATCGAAACTTCACTCTTAGTTTATGGAAACTGATGGCCACATTTTACTCCTACTACTATTTTTATTTTACAAAATCGACACCTTGGACTCATAGGGCAAATATAGAAATGCAAAACCACGCTTTGCTCCATAAACAATTACACAATCACAGTATTTTCTAAAGATCACGTGAATGTGACCAGAGTATCTGGAACACATGTGAAGATCATCCCTCGAGTGTAATTTAACAATGTGGCTGCACTATGCAGGAATCCTGGTCATGTGGCTATAATACATTCTTATTTCCTGCTAGAGTATTCCGGATTAAAATGGATTTTGCCCAAGGTTCCAGAAAAGAAAAACAACTTGCTCCCCTAACTGGCCTCGTATCCCCATGTCACCCCGAGTCCAATGTCTTGCTTGCGCCACTGCTGACGGCCTTCACTAGAGGAGGAGCTCTAGAGAGCTCTAGAGAGCTCTTTTGAGAGGATATTTGGCCGACTCTTTCATGCCGGTCAGATGTCTTGGAAGGGGTGGGAGTTACTCCCACGTCACCCCACAGCACACGATCTTTCAATCAACCAACTGTGGTTCATTCATACTGCTGGGTGAACATACGCGGAGGGATTTAAGAAACGTGAACCATTGTGTTTAAATGCCAAACAAAGAGATGGAGCTGGTCACCTTAAAAGTCCAACATGTTAACCATTACACCGCGGCCGTATCTCAGCAGCAATTTTCCCATGGTACAGGGGGGGAAAAACCATACACAATTTCCCTGGGCTACTTTTCTGCCAAACAACTTTCGAAGTTCTTTGCCCAAGGGTAGGTCCTTGACTCAAGTGCTTTCAATCTCATCCAATCCCTCTTCACCTCCAAGCACCACACTCTGTACTGTTCTAGGCTTCTTATATTTTGAGGTGACACCATTACATTCACCGAATGCAATCTAACATCTCGAGGACAACAAATTATTGAGAATAATAGGTGACCGTTGCTGATGGCCTGAGGATAAATGTGTTACCCAGAGATGAGAGATCCCAAGGGTCAAAGGTCTACCTCGTGCCGAACAACCCAAACTATAACCAATATTTCACGATCAGGAGTTCAAAGTGTTCGACATCACCAAGGCAACCGACTGAGCATGACACACACACACGGCTGTGCAACCAACCCAGGTGCCCTGCATTAAAATAAGATCCCGAAAATATAACAGACAGAGGAGGGTGGGTTTGACAGCAAATGATCAGGAACCGGCCACCCCCACCCGCACCCCCACGTGCGGCTTCTCCCCTGCCTTGTATCTCAAGCGGTTGGAGCGATGCAGCTCGGAATTGAGCGCCTCGAGGTCCCAGCACTCAGACTCGGTGTACGGGACGCCCCAGTCGCCACCCGTGCGGGAAGCGAGGCTGCAGCACAGCAGCAGCAGCAGGGCCGCGACGCACAACGCACGCTGCTGCTGCCGCTCCTGCAGCATCGCGCTGCTGCTGCTGCTGCCCAGTGATTCCTCAGCGAGCCGACCAATCGGCCGGCCGGCCGGTAGAGCCGCAACGTACCACGACAATGAGCGAACGCCTACATATCGGAACAAACAGTAATAAAAGTGAGGAACAACGAGAGTACGATGACAATACTCATCGCATCAAATTTCAAGTGTTAAACACCTGGTTTAGAGGTTGGCTCAGCAAATAATCCCTTAGATGTGCATAAAATGAGTACCAATTTGTGGGAAAGTCAACGGTGGTTGTCCTATGGATAGGGTCTCCCCCGCCATAAGAATGTGCAATTTTCACCACTGGCTCAGGGCAGTAAACAAAAGGAGACCACCACCTTAATGCTTATTTGAGCAAGAAATTCCTCAGACTTTTTTTTAAAGGTAAAGCCATCGGTGATCAACCGAGACCATGAACTCGCGATGCTTTAGAACCTGGTTTAATCATGAGTGGCTGAAGCCTTGTTTTTAACTTAGTATCTCAGAATTGTAATACCAATTCGGTGCTCTAAGCCTGAGCCATCCGTCCGTTAGGGCCTCTACATGTAAACGTCAATCCACCTGGTGCCGAAGGTCAAGTTGAGGGACAGGTTGCGTTTTATAAATATCGGCAATATAATTGAAACACATCAACTGTACGATATGTTCCACTGTGAGTGACGGATAGAAAGAACAGTGGCACATTGCTTAGCGCACTGCACCATAAACCCAGTGACTTGGGTTTGATTCTTTGTCACGGCTAACTTCAGTGGCTAGTGATATCTAATGGATCCTGAGCACTGGCCTGCACGTGTGAAGTCAAAACACCTATGACCCAAATAGCATTCAGGCCTTCACCCAGCAGTGGATTGGAAAATGGCTATATTTTCACTGTATCGCAGTTATACTAATGCAATGTGAAATTCAGAATAAGTCAATAACAATAGTACTGTACTGAAATTCCACAACTTCTGTCGAACGACAATTACATGCTTGGAAATTATAATAACATTAACACAGTAATATATACACGCGGAGTGATTCGTTATTCATGTTAATCCATGTTACATATGATACCCTTCTGTCATATGCAGTAAATTTATAATAGTGCTTGCATATCGTTCACTTGTGTTGATACATCAAAGCATGATGATATTTTAATTGGGCATACCGTGTTCGTAATTGCCCGAAGCTGTCAAGAATGGAGCCAGATTTATGCTTGCTCTGATAGCGCTAGCTGGGTATGCTGCTGCTTTGCTATTTACCTGGCAAATGTATCATCCCAAATAGTAAAGACACCCCTGGGTGAAGCCAGGACACAACACAACAGCAGATTAGGATGCCCAAGAAGCAATGAAATGAAAAATGTCAAAACATTGTCCTAAACATTTCTCTCGACCACGTAATTTTTATCAGTTTTCTTATGAAACGTAAGTGTTAGCTTAAAAAAGAGAATTAACAAAAATGACTTACCTTGGCTTCGTCAAATACGGTCAGTGGTTAAAAATGTCCATTGTATCTCCCCGGTGTAATATGTCCACAGTCTTTGACAGCGGCAGGTAAAGAGAAGTATTTGAATAAGTGTAGTGACATGCCAAGCTCATGAGGATCCAGCCAGCAGACTTGGCTACCAGATATTGCTCTGTCTCGTGGAGAGTCCAAGGGGGGAGAAAAAATCCCTGCTGACTTTTTTTTCAATGCAAACCTGCTTGGAATTAACTGGAAGTTGAAGCCAAGGAGGCGCTTCTTTATGTGCTGGCTCTCTTGTAATGTATTGAACTTTATGCAATTAAATGAATAGTCCTTGGTATAAATTACTCATTACGGTTACGCTAATGCATCCCTCGATCAGGCGCCGGTGTTGCTGAAGAAAAACTGGGTCGGCCTATTTTAAAGCGCTTTAGTAATTACGCCGTAACTTTGCATGTCCACATTGTATCGTAAATCTTCCACGGGACTTTTAATTTATGGGGCAACGTGTGTGTCCAGATGCAGCTGAAATGAATTTATTTTCTGGACCAGTTCCCCCAGATGTAGCCTCATGCCATATTATAAAGCAGTTTTCCAGTCGGCTCCCCTTTCACAGCGATTTGAACTTTTCTCATTTGAGTGTGTATGTAAATATGTTCAACTTCTTTCGCACCATACGTAACCAACAGTGTTAATCGGAGGTGCGGGAATTTGAGTTAGATCTGCAGTACTGGTGTGGGTATAACATCAGATCACATTAACATGTGTTTAAATGCAAACAGAGAATAAGACTTTTCACATTTTAGAAAGAAAAGTATTGGCAGTGCTTCAACGCTTTGTACGTTAGACCAGTATGCAATTGCGTGTACATTGGCATGTGTTAAAACTGTTTGAGCAGATTTGAAATTTCTACATCACACAAGGCAGGAAACCACCAGTTCACAAGAACTGCATTGTGGCCATTTAATGTATTATGCTGAGAACTGTTTTTACACACATGGTGCGTTGCTGCGTGTTGTTGACATGTGATATTTGCCAGCCGGAACTCGTTTTTCTGTTGAGGTGGGTTTTCTCGTCATTTTACAAGTTTGTAGATTTGAAATTGTTTCCTAATATGTAATATTGTATCTTAGGCTTTACCGTTCTCCCAATATTTGCACGAGTGGATTAATAGTCATGCCCATCGTGTTCATTGGTACGAAAAGGAAAATCAAAACTAACCCACCGTAATTTCCTTGTAAAGTTTATGTACATTACAGAAAAGTAATGCGGTGTGGATTTGAGAATAATGTCTACCTTCACTACAGCATACAGAATAAATGTTACCAAATATAGACCTTCCCTACCACATACAAAGCATGTTGCTCATTATACAAATGCATTCGGTTCGTGCTTTGATGTATTGCCAACGATAGCGGCATCTCATTAGCGGAGGAGCAGCAGCAGTGGTCGATACCCCGGGTTCATCTCGAGCGGAGAGAGGCAGAATTTCATTCCCAGCCCTCTCTCCTCTTTCTCTCTTTTGGCTGCAAATCAGCTTTCCTGCTCTGAAATAAGAAGGCAATAAATTAATCAAAGTACTTTAATATCTTCCATATAGGGTCTACATCTGCATATCTGTCTTATGAATCTGTGTCATTGGACGACTTGAAATTGATTTTGCCGTCCGTGTAGTTGTAAGTAGCATTACAATGTGGCATTGCAGCTTCTTGTCGGCCTTCTACAAATAATGTATCAGCTGGGGAATAATGATTGTATTGGACGAGTCACTGCTAAGCAAGGGGTACCAAATCCCATGTTACCCTGTGAGATATCATTTTTAAACGCCTGCACAAACAGGCTCCTGAATATTTTGTCACGGGTTTATGTGAAGTATTGTGTTAAATAAAGCTATGCAAAATCGTACGTGGAAATATGCATTTGAATACCTATGTATGCACACAACTACGAACACGGTATGCCCAATTAAAATATAATTCTTCAGTAGAATATTGGCCCATCGGTAGACCGTAATTAAATAGGGCTAAACTGAATATGGTTTGACTGGGAAAATTCTAGGTAAAAGAAGCCAGGAAAAGCTGAAAATTAAGAACATATAACATTTTAATAATTGTATGCACCTAGGATTATATCGTGCAAAGATCTTGAGTAACATTATGAACAGCTAAATGGAAGGCCTTGGTCACCAACGTCTTTGAGAAAGGACGTGGCACAGAGAGAGAACATGGAATTACGTTGAAGCTTTGAGATACTATACAAAGAATGGCAACCACAATACAAAGCATATGTATAAAGCATCTAAATGTGACCATATTTAAAGATATACTGAATAGTGGATAGGTGATCCAAACACAAATTTAGAGAACATCAGAGTAACAGGGCGATATATCAGTGGAAACAATTGTTATTTCACAGAGCCTTTAGGGCCAATGAGGGAAGACTTTTGTTTTATACTCTTCATTTATTTCGGTAAAGTCACGTAGGTAGAAGAAAAATAATAATAGATCACGACGTATTCACTCCAACCATCTTCACTCCCACCTGAAGACGGTTGCTTGTGTGGCGATCGAAACGTCGTGATCTATTATTATTTTTCTTCTACCTACGTGACTTTACCGAAATAACCAAAGAGTATGGATTCCTGCAGTCATGAAGACTTCAAATCAAGATTTTTGTTTTGTAATATTAAGCACCACCTCGAATGCCTTACTGTGGTTATTGTGAATACAATTCTCCTCTTTAATACAATGTGAATACAATTCCCCACTTCAATACAATGTGAATACAATTCCCCACTTTAATACAATGTGAATACAATTCCCCTCTTTAATACAATGTGAATTCAATTCCCCACTTCAATACAATGTGAATATAATTATCCTCTTTAATACAATGTGAATACAATTCCCCTCTTTAATACAATGTGAATACAATTCCCCTCTTTTAAATCAATGTGAATTCAATTCCCAACTTCAATACAATGTGAATATAATTATCCTCTTTAATACAATGTGAATTCAATTCCCCACTTCAATACAATGTGAATACAATTACCCTCTGTAATACAATGTGAATACAATTACCCTTTTTATTAAAAATTTCATACAATTCTCCTCTTTAATACAATGTGAATACAATTCCCCTTTTTAATACAATGTGAATACAATGCTCCTCTTTAATACAATATGAATACAATTCGCCTTTTTAATACAATGTGAATACAATACCCCTCTTTAATACAATGTGAATACAATTCCCATATGTAATACAATGTGAATACAATTCCCAAATGTAATACAATGTGAATACAATTCCTATTTGTAATACAATGTGAATACAATTCCCATATGTAATACAATGTGAATACAATTCCCATATGTAATACAATGTGAATACAATTCCCATATGTAATACAATGTGAATACAATTCGCATTTGTAATACAATGTGAATACAATTCCCCTTCGTCTCCGTCTCTTTGGCACAGCCGGTGCATTGAATATTCAAAGTAAAATAAATAAATTACATTTGCGTTTGGATGACTGTGGGATGTTTTTGCGCACCTGGTTCAGGTAAAGGTTATATTTATCGAAGGCTTTAGTTTAATCGCCATCAGAACGGGCTTGTCACTAAAAAAACATTGTAAATTGATTAGACTGTATTCTGATTCTAAGTCCCTGAATTATGCTTTAGAAATCTTCCATGTTTAATTTTTTATGTATAATTTACACATATATAATATTAACCTTACATCAGTGAAAAACCCGGCGCTGGTGTGAATATTACATGGTGGTAATGTTAACGCTGGTAAATGTTTACGTGGCATGCAGAATTTAATTATTATTACATACACACACGAATACATCGTCATACATATGTGCATACATACCTCATGGAAATATATATTGGCAGCTAGTTCTCTTTCCCTTTTCTGGATTTAATGAAATTGTGGTTGGGGCCAATGGGTCTGCTTCCAATAAACATTCCATATGCGAGGCTTATTGTTTCATGCCGTTCTATAGCATGAGGCTTAGGACATTATTCTAGATCTTTTTCAACTTGAATGTACTTTTGATAGAAACGTTTACGCCGAAGTATTCCCATTGGAAAACTTAAATACATGATTTGTGTGTCGTGCCCTGGTATGCACTGCTGACAGACGCTGTGATTAATTGGCGCTGAAAGCGGCCATTCACCGCTGCACCCTTCAGGCCCTCGAGTCACGCCCCGCTATGCAGGAGGCCTCTGGGTGGAATTTCAGGGCCATGTGACTCCACTGCACTGTGGTACCTTCGTAAGCGCGCCGCGGTAGCGAGATGTTTACTACCTCGCCAGGTATACAAGAGGTCGTGGGTTCGATCCCGACCCTGACGCCTGTATATTTAGAGTTTGCGTGTTCCCCCTGTGATCGTGTGGATTTTTCTCTTTATCCTCTGGTTTTTCCCTCCACATTTGGAAATACGTATTTACAGCATTTGACTGCTATAAATTTGCACGTGAAAAGCCACTTCGTTGCGCTATCATCCGTGTCCAGTTCGCTTCTTAAAATTATCTATATAGCTCAGTGGGCCTTACCTGGTAAAATAAAAAAAAATAGTTTTCGTAAGTGGCGTCAATTCAGGAGGCGAAGGTGAAGGGGCAGCGCTGCTCACGACATTGCCTGAGGAAGGGCCTCCAATGGAGGGAGCTCCACAGAGCATCACGAGAGGGTATTTGGCTTATTTTCCCATGCTGGTCAGACGTTTTGGGGGTGATTGGAGTATCCACACTTTACCCTATCACACGTGACGTGACCTGCCGATTGACTGTGGTGTACCTATCTATACTGCTGGGTTAACAGAGGCAGCGGAATTTAAGAAACTTGCCAATTTTTTCAACTGCCCCACCCGGATAACAGACTGGAAACCTCTGATTTTCAAGTCTAGTGTGCGAACTATCACACCACGGCAGCATCCATACCATAATTCAAGTCATTAAAAAAAGCTTACAATGTACCTGTTATTGGTCAAATATACCAGTGCTGAAAATGATCTGCAAATGACTCAATTAGGGTTGCACATATCAACATTGCCCCCTACTGTGACAACTTGGCAGGACCTTTCTGAAATATAGCCTTGAGGCTCAAGCACAGTGAAGCAAAATCACTGCTGTATGAAAGTCTCCCCACATTGTGTCATTGTATGATCATACTTCACCACGCTGGTTTGAGCGGCTCGGTACAGTCGAGAGAGGGCCGAAACTGACTCATATCACCCAGTTCATGGGCTTCATAGCTCACTGCACTAATATCTGTGCCACCATTTTTGAAACAAAATAAATGTAGGATTTTTAATAAAATGCACACAACTATTTAAAAAAACATATTTTGGCCACAACCTAAATACCCAAGCGTCTAAATTGTAACTTCCATATAAATAGAAAAGTTAAATAAACAGTAGATACGTTAAATTAGAAAACACTATTTGGAGGCTGCTGAAGTATGCAAACTTGAATACAGGTAGGAACAACAGGTTCCACACTGCCCACCAGGGATTATTTGTCTGTCGGTCTGGCGTGCATATCCGGAATTCCATCCGCATAATTGGAGTTTCGGCACGAGGTCGACTGCCATGCTGTTAGAACTCAATGACTGCGCGGGGGGCAGGCGCGCCACGCCAAGATCATCGCGGCCTTCGCCAGCGCGGTGGTGGCCCGGGTCGTGCGCGCCGAACCGGCGAGCACGCCGGTGGTGATCGCCGCGGTGCTTGTGGGCCGCAGCAACCGAACGGCTCCGACTGCGGAGTCTACGCACTGCTCAACATCATGCACCGTGGTGCGCGATCACGACGGCATCGTGGCCGTTCAAGGACCAGGTCAGGTGGATTGGCGCGCGTGGCGCACGCAGGAGGCGGCGTCACAGCACAGGCGCGACCTGCTGCAGCAGCAGCTGCATGAACTTAAAGACCAACATCAACAATAAATCAAGAATCATCATCAGATGCAATAGTAACAGCTACAACCTCCAACACGACTACAGTATCCAACACGGATCGCAGGAATGCGCTGTCCAACCAAGTTCCTACCTGCCCACTCCGAAGGAACGTGTTAAAGAAAATTACGAAAGTATACATTTGGCTTTAGGAATTCAACCGCTCCGCTTTTATAATGACGTTGTTTCTGATTGATGACGATTGGCCATGATGAATAGATGACATATACGCTTGATCACAGTTATTTATGACAGACTCTATATGCAAGCACTCATACACACACCACTGGAATCAGCTTTGGCACTGAACTCGTTCCAAGAATGCACATGTAGCAATGCATTATGATGACAAATGCATTTATTTAAAAATGGGCAACGAAAAATTGTAAAATGGGGTAAAGCGGTGAACAAATTGAGTGGACAATTTTCCATCTCTGCCGCTATTAAAATAAGGGCGCTGGTAGGTATGCATGGATCCTCGCCCAAAACACCACACCACACGGTCATTAAATACACAGCGCTACGCTGGCTGTGAAAGATATATTGGGGATACACAGGGCTTGCACTTAATTTTGCACGTGTTTAGACAGTAGCTGAACAAAGTCATCTGGAGATGCCACGTTTTAATAGTTCATAGTTCATTTATTTGGTATAGCCCTGTGAGCCATTCGGCTCTTGAATCGGGTGGAACCGCAACAAAAAAAAAACATGAACAAGAAAACATCTTAAAGTGATTATGTGACTGTGCAAACAGAAAATACAGGAAAAAATATCAAAATATTCCTGAAATAGCACCGTACACCAACGCTGTGTGCAAAAATCCCAGTGGGATGGAAGTCAAATAACAACAACAACAACCACAAGACAACTAAGATTAAGGCCATCAGTCTAACTCCGTACTACAATAAACAAAAACATGGCCAAAACCAAAAAAACTTTTCGAAATCACCAAAATAAAAACCATAAATCCAATGTAACAGTGATCATAGGGACTGTGACCGAATTTTTAACAATAATGCTCCTACCAAGAGCAGGGCTTCTAAAACTCCATGTTTCATGGCACAGGGCTTAATTTCAGCTAGGTCAGTCTGGTTAGCAACCTGGAAAATATTTCCGCACCTCCCACATCACATCCAGTATACCTGTTGTTATGGCTGTGGCTACTAGTCACATATTTACTTCAGTATACCAGCAAACTGGAAAATATTTCCCTACCCGGGAAACCACATCCAGTCTACATCTCGTGATGGCTACTCGTCATGTGTTACCTACTCCAAGTTACCAGCGACCTCGAAAATATTCAGTGAGAATTTACGTCCTGATCATCACCCACAGTTTAAAGATTTCTTTAGAACTGCTTTCAGATGCGCTTCTGCGGTCGTCTGGAACGCTCTTGCTTCCAATATTAGGAAGCCACTGGAGCTTTGCACTTTAAAATAATCTAGATTGAAAACTAATTTCTTTAGAACTGCTTTTTGTTTAGTTTGGCGTCCTTCCCCCGCACCTCCGATTAGCGTGGTTGTCTACGTACGGTGCGAAAGAAGTTCAACATACACACACCATGAAGTGGATTTTCACATGTACCAATCTTTTATATTCCAATAAAAATGTGTGTTGGTCACACATTGTTGCATAGCACATAAGAGTTTACCAATGCGGGCCATGAGCACTGGAGTCGAAGAAACAGCACTCGAGACAAGTATTTCTCAACGCCAGTACTTGTGACCTCCCCACGATACAACTTTCCACTACCAATCATCAGGTGCATGCAGTTTGCAGTGGATCAATTTTCACACATAGAAAATATGCATAATTTTATGTACATGCTTCTATCAATCCACTGGTGGATGAAGGCCTCCCCATGCCCCGTCAGAGTTTGGGAATTTGTTTTACCATACTTCACCTCGCTGGTCAATATGGGTTGGTGAAAGGGAGTGTCCATGACTGGTTCAGATTTGTCTCGCTGCAAATTTTAGCCATGAGTTGGGAATCGAACTCAGTAAAGTCACGTAGGTAATAGAACCAAAGAGTATGGATCCTTGCAGTCACGAAAGCTTTAAATCTAGAATCGAACTCAGATTGGCAGATTCACAGTGTAGTGCACGAAATACAAAAGATTTGTAATCATTGACTGGAGTTGAGAAACCCTGCTCTAGACCATGCACTGCTGTTGTTTTTGCAAAGGACCTCTCTGACATATCTATGACAGCATACTCTATGTAAGGAAAATTATTTGCCAGCAATCCGTTATGCCAGCATGTTTGTTGTATTTGCTCAAATGTCCTGTACACAGCAACTACCATAACACGTTAATAGTGTGAATTATCGTTGCTAAAATAAACAGAAAAAGGTTCAAATGAATGTTTAAAACAAACTGACTATATAGGAAATAATAGACTCCAATGTCTCTAAGCTCAACATCAAAGGGATAATAACACTGTACTCTACTAGTTTGCCTGCGTTTGCTGGATTTCATCCAAACGCAAGCTTTGCCAAACCATGCAGCCTATGAAGGGGCCTGAAATTACACCACAACCACATCGCTGAATGTGTCCAATCTCATCAGATTTTGGAAGCATGGTTGATTCAGTTAAGGCTGGGGGTTTTTTTATTTGTTGCTGCAACTTTCTTTGAACGAATCGGGTGTCATACCGCAAGTGTTTGTGGCGATGCAGAAACATAGTGAGTTAACCCTTCAATTGTTGTTAGCCAGAGCGCCAATTCTCTTGTTTCTACTTTATGACCAAATCAACCGGGAATGCGTCCAAACTTGTCAGATCTCTGAAGCTTAGCAGGTTTGAGCTATAATAAGGTGGAGCTATTAACCCGACTATCGATTCACATGCACGGCTAACATCAGTGGAGAGTTTTTATCTGATATGGTCCATGGAGACCCCGTTCAGCAGCCTGGTAAAGTTTGGCGAACCAACTCTCGTGACAGAGAGGTGGTGGGGGAGGCCGTCATCCAGTGGTGCATTGGCAATGGGAGTTAATATATATTCAGTTTAGATATGGGCAAAATCATCGATGCATCAGCAACATCAATGTTTTGTTTCCGATACATGATGCTTTGACATGGATGATGATCCTTCTGAAAACATCGAAGCATCGATGTTTTCCATAATAGAGGTTTTTGGATTAGATCGCGTACACATATATAAATGTGTCGTTAAAACCCGCCACCACACGACACAGCCAACTAGTAAGGGTGGTCACGTAAACAGAACGTGCCAATTCGTCACTAGTACAGCACACCGGTGTGTTGGAGAGCCAAACCACAACATTTACAAACTAAGTACGACGTTTCGCCAGTAATTACAACTAGCTTCATCAGGCGACAGCCAGATTTGTGAAGTCTTATTGTTTCATTTTTTTATTTAAAACTTACTATTCTTGGTTCTTTCAGTAAAGTCACGTAGAAGGGAAACAATAAAATAATAAAAACACAAGCTTGTGTTGCAGTCGAAACGTCGTGAGAATTGTATTGTTTTATATTTGTATTATGTTATTGTTTCCCTTCTACGTGACTTTACCGAAAGAACCAAGAATATGAATCCCTGCAATCACGAAAGCTTTAAATCTAAATTTAAAACTTCCTGTTTCGTTCCTTACATAGAGGCGTAGTTGTGTTGACCACCCTTCTGCGCTCTTGTACAATGTGGGCGGGGGAGGTATTACTGGGGCAAGGTACATGATGCATGTGCATTATGCGAGCCCTTTGAACTTGTCCTTCCTATCTATTGTGTTTATTAAAATAGCCCTACCAACGGTAATCCCTTTGTCGGCATGCATTTAAATAATGTATTATTTGATGATTCGCTTCCACGCAGCACGAAGGTGGTAGCTATCCGAACGGTTAAATTTTTTTTGATTTCTTTCAATTTAGATAGATTATCTAATTAGTCTTGGCCAGTAGTAGCTAGTTTTGCACAGCACTTCAACATTATCAAAATCAATTGAGTGTCCTTGTTGGCACGCGTGTTCTGCTACTGCTGACAGTTGCATTTGGGAGAATTTAATATTTATCTGATGCTCTTTTAGTCTCGTGCTGATCATTTGTCCTGTTTGCCCAACATAACATTAACTGCACTACACCTCTATGTAAGGAACGAAACAGGTGGACTTCTCCACAAATTAGGCTGTCGCCTGATGAAGCCAGTTGTAATTACTGGCGAAACGTCGTACTCAGATTGTAAATGTTGTGGCTTGGCTCTCCAACACACCGGTTAGTGCTGTACTAGTGACGAATTGTCACGTTCTGTTTATGTGACAACCCTTACGAGTTGGTTGTGTCGGGTGGTGGCGGGTTTAACGACACATTTATATATTTACGCGATCTAACCCAAAAACCTCTATTATGGATGATATTGGTCGCGAAAGCTTACGTGTAAAATCGTTGTTTTCCTTTCAATGCTTTGCTTTCAACGTTGTTTTCAGTCCAAAAATAGGCTTACTTGTAGGAAACATCCTGCCACTTGTCGGTCACCTTAATTATAAATTACTCGATGGGATAAAATATATTCGTCCCTCTCCAAATGTTTACATGTGTATATACTGTACTGTACAAAGGATTCACGTTTTCCAGATGTATCGTTAATAAATCATTATTTTCTTCTATAATTAATAAACATTGCTGTTGAATATTTACATTGCTTTTTCCTGTAAATAGTTGATACAAAAACATCGGGAAAACATCGATGTTTTCATTCCGATATTTCAGTGAACGTCGATGTTTTATTTTAAACATCGAGTTTTCAAAATATCAATGTGTTTCTTTCGACGTCCCATCCTTTAGTTTTTTTTATATGAACTTTGCCCTCAGCCTTGCCTGTGGTGTCACACTCCCGGTCACTAGGGGGCGTTGTATGCAGCTAGGAAGGCTTTAAAATTGTCGTACGTACAGTAGTTAAACACATTCCAGCATTGTTTTTCGACAGTACAAATATTATAGACAATTTTGGCCGGCTGATATAAATTATAATGACATTCTGGACGGGATAAAATGCTGAAATTTAGCAAACAAGTTGTAGTCAACACCACGCTTGTAACTCTAAAACTCCAGAACACTTAATTTTCTGATTTGCGCTCTAAACCTCGTGACTGAGAAAATGACTTTAATGATTTTGCAGGGTCAGCCTAAGGTTCCATATTGTGTTACCTTTCATGCTAAAAGATTTTAGTTAAAACGATCCTCATCAGTAAACTAAGTCATTTGCCTTTCTCTGCAGCATGATGCTAAAACTGATAGAAAACAGTGTTATGCTTAAATATTGACTTAATGCTTTCGTGACTGCAGGAATTCATATTCTTGGATCTTTCGGTAAAGTCACGTAGATAGGTTCAAAGAAAATAACGAAAAATAACAAAAAATAACAATCGTCATCATTGCTTGTGTTGCGATCGAAACGTATTTTTTATTTTCTTTGAACCTATCTCCGTGACTTTACCGAAAGACCCAAGAATATATTGTTATGCTTAATTCATAATTTATTTGGGGTTCAACCGTGAAGGTATAATGTAATATTTTAACTAAAACCCTCCACCACCCAAGTGAGCCAATCAAATCAAGTTATCACGTGGACATGTATTCCAGTTGATTTGGTTTTTCAGCAAACCGGAGCTACAAGATGACAAGACTGTATACATGAAATTGTCCCCATTCATGTGGGCTCGTCTTTCTCCACTCATTCCTGTTCTGGGTCACCACTCCACAGTCGTTAAAAAAAATCGACATACACAATCTAACCTAAAAGGGACTAATTGGCTCATGGTTGAAATCAGCTGAAGCCCTCTACTATTAACTCGTATTGGGATATTCAGGGTCCTTGTAGTATAATCTATCCATGTTTGATAAATGACTTATATTATTGTTGTATTATGTTGTACTTTCACGATGGAATATTTATGCCAGTGTAACATTGTTTATAACTGTGATGATGGAACGATCTAGACGGGCGGAGATGCTCGGTTGAAAAGTAAAACTCACGAGAACTGGATCAACCTTCATCTCGACAGTCCGGGACATTCAAAGTTCCTGCAAATAGTTTGCTTGGGGCTTTGTTTATCAAACTATTTCATTACCATGTGATGATTAATATTATTTGTATGTTTTTGCCATGAAAACTACAGTACTTTCTTAATATTCAAAGGCAGGGCTCTGTTACCATGACACTCCTTTCCAATTAGTAAAAAGCACAGCAGGCTGGAGGGAGGTCATGACTTCATGTCCAACATTGTGTCAGAAAGGGAGGCTACAAAATCGATCACGGAAAACAATGCAGTTATACAACACCACGACCACAGGCCAGCCTGTACCCCGGAATGTGAGCAGCCCATGTTCTCAGTTTCTCAATGAAGCATCATTCATTGTCTATTTTCGACCTTTCTCTTGCATGGATTCACGGCACACCATCACACTGTAACTGTGTGTTGTGACGTTTGCAGTTATCCCGTAAGCCAGAGGAATGTTGTGGCATGTTATCATTCAGCAGCGCCGTGTGTTATATGCATCGGACTTAATTTAGCTTCACGTAACATCAGTTTAAGTTTCAGATGTCAAGGAATTCTAAAGACTGCATTCATGCCAAAATCACGACGCTAACATGGCCACTCCCACATGTTTGAAAAAAAACATCAGGCTTACATATAAAGTGGCTTCCTGTGACGTGTTGGGTCAGGGCAGCCTTTGTTGGAAGCTTGTTAAACAATAGACGCTCTATCATTAGCCGCAAACAATGTAAAATGTGAGTTGCGCCGCCAGCTTGCCTTGTGCTCAGCTTAGCCACGTGCCGCATGTCTGCGAGGTATATGTTGGGACTGCGATGGGTCGTGTCGGATTAACCCTGCGTCTGCCGGTCTGTGTGTGTTCTTGCAGGCCCGTGCCACTGCTCTTGTGTTTGCTGGCTGGGTGGGCCTGCGGCTCGCCGGTCGAGCTCTCGGCCCCTCAGGGCGAGTTCTGCTCGCCGGGTTTTCCTGAGCCCTATCCTGGAAATGAGACGCGCGTCTGGCAGGTGCGAGCGTCTCCAAACCATGCCATCCTCTTCAACTTCACCCACGTCCACCTACCCCCCCTGCGCCTGTGCAGGTTCATTCACATCAAGGTAAGTCCAATTAGCTTCCAAGATGATTTACGTGTTCTTTTATCCCATGCATTATTTATCAATAAATTGTTGTTGGTGTCGGCCTGAAACTTCCCACTGCTATGCAAAGGTCTCTCATATTTTCTTCATCCATTTCGTTGTTTTCTTTTTCTAATCTCTGATTTCAAAACCCAGGGAGATTTGGCCAAATAGCTTTGGACAGAGGTCGGCAACCTGCAACTCCGGAGCCGCATGTGGCTCTTTAAACATTGGTTCGTGACGTCATTTATTAAAGACCGTCATGTTCTTGAAATATTGAGTTTTTTACCGAATTCGAAAAAAATGTCTGCTGTTATTTTAGTTGCTGACCCCTGGTCTAGGAGAAGCAACTCATGCATGGTTGAGAAGACCAAACACCCCCCCCCCCCCAAACCATGGAAGGAATGAATAAATAAATGAGTTTAGCCAATTTAATAAGGGTTGGTTAAGATGTTTTGTTTTCCTACACACTAAGACACATTAACGATAGCTCCAAGTGGCAATGCACATATTTCCTATAAAAACATTGTTCTTAAAACTAATCCTGACATTAAGCATTCCGCAGTAATGTATACAGTAGATTACCCAAATATATATTTAATACATATTTAAAATGTAGCAATGTAGAGACTTAACATGGATTTGAACAGAAATGTACAAAAAAATACATCCAAACATAAATATAAAACATAACATACTTACAAAATAATAATAGTAAAGCATTATTATTTTCAGTGTTCTCCTTGGATTGGCCTCCACTCAGCAAACGCATCATCTTAGTCCCTCCATGATGATTTTCTTTCTCCAAAACCCCAAACCACCCTTGGATGCAGGTGCATGCGGGAGGCCAGCTGGTGAAGACTCTATGCGGAGGCGAGCTGAGGGCAGAGCGTGGCCAACGTGCCGCTGGTGTCATCCGAGTGCTCGGTCACGAGGCCACGGTCACCTTCACCGCGTCTGGTGGCAACCGCGGTCGATTCACAGGCTTCTGCGTTCACTACAGGACTACAGGTGCCGGCAGGCACATGCCGTTCAAGACAAAGACACTCTGGATGGAACAAATATCCATCATTATACGCCCAAGCTGATATGTGCTCGGTTGTTAAGCATTTAAGGCTATAATTGTAATGTTTGTAATATCCTATTGCGTTGATTGAATGATAAGTTACATGATTACTGCAGGTCTACCATGTGGCCAACCCCTGCCCATTGCCAATGGGAGGATGGAGATGGATCAATACTCCAGCGTCCGCTACACATGCAATGAGCCCTACTACAGCATGGCCAGTGGGAATGGTATGTTCCATTGCACATATACACATGTATTTATGTATTATAATAACACTCTACGGACCATGATCAATCCACTCTTGGATGAAGCCTCGCTACATCGTGTTGGTCAAGGGGGCTATTTGACCATATTTCACCACACTGGTTAGCACGTGTTGGTGAAGTGGGGGTTTAGGACTGGTTCAGATGCATTCTCCGTTGATGTTGGCCATGGCCGGGAATCAATCCCAGGTCTTTATGTATGTACTGTATGTTGAACTTATTTCGCACCGTACGTAGCCAACCATACTAATCAGAGGTGCGGGGCAAGGACAACAAACTAAACACGAAAGCAGTTTTAAAGAAAAGGTATCTGGATTCATAACGGAGTGCACTAATAACTACACCATCACTCCACCCAAAGTCACGAAAACCTCTTGACAATTTTTATGCACCATTAAGAAAGTATTTTGTCGTGATTGGGTACAGCCTCTTTGAACTGCTGGTAGTTTATTTTCCTGGAATTGTTCCCGCTTATGTGGGGTATGCCCTCCTGATCCTCTTTCTTCACTCGTTCCTTTTCTGGGCCACCTCTACGTCCACTCCACAGTTCTTCATATCCTGACAGGTTGTTGCTCACTGCTAATTAAGAGTTCAGTTTGTCTCTAAGTTTCATGTAACCCATATCCAGCAGAATTGTAAAAAGGCAGTAAATTGTTACTGTTTGTGTTTAATGTCTTGTTCTATGCAATACACTATGAAGGGCAATTAATCTGCAATGAGACTGGACAATGGGTGGATGAGATGGGAAGTCCCAACCTGCCAGGCTGCAAGCCAGGTGAGAAAAAGTGGGAGGCCCAACGCTAACACCGTACAATTCTCGTTGTGCCATGAAATGGTGTGATTTTGTGACCAACTGACCCAACCTCTGCGGGTGGCAGTGTGTGGCCTGGTTCGGCATGCACGCAGCAAACGCATCATCGGAGGACGCTTCTCGCACCGTGGTGACTTCCCATGGCTGGCAATGCTGCTTCTAGACAATCACTTTATGGGCGCTGGCGCCCTGCTGGGTGACAGCTGGATTCTTACGGCAGCCGAGATCTTCACGCAGGACTACGGTCAGGTTGACGTCTACCTCGGGCTGGTAGACCGCCGCGGGGTCCTCGCCAACGACAGCGCGGTGATGAAGGTGCACGTGGAGAGCGTCGTCCTCCACCCGAATTTCAGCAGAGACGAGGAGGATGCTCACGACCACGACGTAGCCCTGCTGCGTCTCACCGAGCCTGTGCCGCTCAGGAAGGATATCAGCCCCATCTGCCTGCCCGGTCGTGACAAGGGTAGCGGGGTCACCGATCAGCCACCGGGGCCCGGGCACGTGGGCTACGTGGCCGGATGGGGCCGCATCACCACCACGAAGCTGCACGGCGTCACGCCGCGCTGGCAGCGCTACGTGGCGCTGCCCGTGGTTGCCCAGGACAAGTGTCGCTGCACGTACGCGGGCATGGAGTTTGCGGGCAGGACGCTGACGTACACCGATAACATGTTCTGCGCCGGTGTTCCGGGAGGGGGGCGTGACGCCTGCAAGGGCGACAGTGGGGGGCCCTTCGCCTACATGGAGCCACGCTCGCAGCGCTGGGTGGCGGCTGGCATCACGTCCTGGGGTGTTGGTTGCGGCCAGAAAGGCCACTACGGTGTCTACACCAATGTGTCCAACTACGTGGAGTGGATTGAAGGAGAGATGCAGCAAGGAGGGAAGGGATAACTCCTCGTTTGGACCGACGAGTTTTTTTTTACTTTACATTAGCTATGATATAAAGTAGAACTATTGCGTGACTTACTGTAGGTATATTTAAAGGAAGCTCTATTTAGACGAATATAAACCTGTGGAGAATAATTTCTATCTCCTCCAACGCACTTGTGAATCTGTGAAGTGTGATCATTACAATAGGCCAGTGGTGGGGAACATTTTCCTTGCTCAGGGCAAATAAGACTTTCAAATACCTTTGACGGGGCATGCATTAACAAACACCTCAGTCACTTATGTTACTGCAGGGCCAGAAGTGAATAAGCATTACATTATAAAGTGTTAACAGCGATAAAATGTTCCCCTCTAAGACAATATTCGTGTGGCTCAAACGCTTGCGGTGCAGGATACGTGTTGTTTGTCGGCAATTATGAAGTCGCGCGAAATGACGTCTCGGGCCGACTCGGGGCCATGGGTTATAGGTTCCCTACCCTGCACGAGGCCAACAATGTATAATTATCAAAGTGTGGAGTGACATTTACATTTTTTCTTTCGTGAAAAGCGTTGCACTAAAAAAATACAGAAATGTGTACTACAAAATACAGCGTGGGGTGTTTGCTGAAGCGGTTTTGACTTGGTGTGAATTGAATGCGCGATCTCGCTATGGTAACCAACGCCGTTTATGTCACAGCAGGCATTGATGGTGTAACCTTTAGGAGGCATTTAAAAATGTTAAATTAACGACTAAGAGTGTTGATTTAATTCCAATGTGTGCCGTGTTTTGGTACCCAAATGTACGTGAACCACACTTTGTGCACACACTTTGTGCACCCTAAACTGAATTGTACACCATCCTAACAGTGGGTAAAACTAACAAGCATCGCGAATCCGCTCAGCAGTGAAGATACCCCGACTGCTACATCCAGCAGATGTGGGCATTGGATAGTTCATCCGATAGAAAATATGGCACGTGTTATGAAGCCATTTATCAGTGGATAGAGCATTGCTCGTCATTTATCAGTTTATGGATCATGCATTATACATTCATTCATCAATGCACATACACATTCAGCAATAGATCATGGCTTATATATCCAGCAGTGGACAGAATGACAGTCCAATCCAGCAGGGGATGAAGCCCGACACCTCCACCCAGCAGAGGACAGATCCTAACTACTCCATTCAACAGTGGATATCGAGCATTTAGCAGTTGATAGAGCATGCCTCATAAAGCTTGATTGCTCCACAACATTGAATAGTACCTGACTCCACCTAGCAGTGGATAGAGCTTGCCTCATTTAATATGGCCGCACCATCCAGCTGTGGATGAAGCCTAACTGCTCAATTCCAATGTTGATAGAGCCTGACTACTCCACCCAGCAGTGGATCGAGCATTCAGCTGTGGATATCACATCGCTAATTCATCCAGCAGTGGACAGAGCCAGACCGCTCCGCCCACGTTGCCGCAATGCACGTGGGGAGTGAGCCCCGCCCCCCCCCCCCTACATGGCAGCTTCTGCGCATGCGTGGCAGGTTCTGCGCATGCGTGCTCGGTCCCGGCTTGCGGCCTTGTGAGCAGGAGGTGCAGGCGGACGTCGAGTGTGGTTACGCGGGAACTGGCGCAATCCATAAACATCCGCGCCTCCATCGCCTCGCGCCGTCCATGATCGACACGGGAAGGTAAACTAAATTCTGCGGAAACATAACGAGCGACTATGCGCGATTGTCCTGCGATGTATTTACAGTATTTGTTTTAAAGAGTCGAGTGCCGTCCCAACAACGCCATCGCCTCCCATCGTTATTCATTAGGCAACAGGCGCCTAGCACTGTCTTCGTGTTATGCGACATAAGCAGTTACGTTCCTAAATGTATGAAAAGGTTACCGTGTAAAGTCACGGTAACCTTTTTAGTTACGGTGTTTTGATTTTTAAATCCATGCACGTTGTTTAGAGTTATTGTGTAAGTGATACATTTATACAGTGGTTTACGGGCCTAGCTCTGGTCTGTATCAACTAGCTGAGCCGCGGGGAGGTCACGTGGTCGTGGAGCCCACGTTTGTTGAAGCTGATGGAGCCCATAGTAACTAAACGCACGGGTGTGTTAAGAAAATATTGTTCAGGTAAATTCACATCGTGATCCAACATTAAACACGTCCACACACTCCGCATATTGTACAACAACCCCTTTGTCAAGCCACAGCTAGTCGTATGTACTGTATGTAGAACTTTTTTTTTACCGTTGGTCGAGGTTGTGCTGTATGTATTGAATTGTCAGCTAGAGCAGATTGCCTTTTTGAGTTTATTGTCAACCAGCAGATTCAAGATGTGAAGTTGCATATTTTCTTTCGCAATGTGTGGGTCTAATTTGTATTTTAAACTTGTGGTCAAATGCATAGCTCGCATCGTAACTTTAGCTTTCATTGTACCGCTTTACATTATCTCATCTAAATTATCCCTTTCACTAAGTTGCGTTGAGCAACTGGGAATTGCACTCGTGTAAGTTATTTTAAATTACCACAGCGCAAGTAATTTGGGTCAATTATGCGAGCATAGAATGTTTTACAGCATAGTGATGCTCGGACCTTTAAATGTCTACAAGTGTATATAATTGGTAAAATATATAAGTTGCACATGAATGGAACAAACTACCAATATATTTTTAAACTACTCATGAGAATGTGTTTAGCGTCGCCATTCGGGACATGCAGATCACGTGAAAATGTTTTCTTCATCTAGGCATAGGTGATGCACATCCGATTAGCACGGTTGGCTACGTACCGTGTGAAAGAAGTTGGACATAACTTTGTGTGCGTCATGTCTCCACAGTGCTGTAATCGCGTTGGTGTTGCTGTGACAAGTGGTCATTCAAGATGTTTCTCTACAATCTGACCCTGCAGAGAGCAAGCGGCATCACACACGCCATCCATGGGAACTTCTCTGGTACGAGGCACTGAAAGTGCATTCCACAACCTTGGGGTAGTATCTGCTCCACATTGCATTGTGAAAGCAATGTTCATTGGGAGTTGTTATAGTAAAACATCAGCATGCTTGCATGTGCGAATGTATTTTGAGCTGTGAACAGTCTCCTTATGCATTTGGATCAATCAACATAAATTTAAGTTTACATATGGTGTAATTTAGTTGCATCTCAAGGCGCTTTGCAAAATAATTAAGTTAAGGGGGAGTGTGTATAGGGTATGTTAGTTCAAGGAAATATGGGAGAGGGCAGGCTAACACTGGTATCGCCCAGGACGAAGCAACCAGGGCTCAGCATCAACAATGAGCCCCAGCAACAGCCAGGGCAGCACCATTTTGAGTTCCAATGCATCCTCTGGAGGCAATGGATAAATGACCCTTATGGCGGTACCACGGGGTACCAAATAATACAAAATGGCCGAGGCAATTAAATATTTTATTTCTGGGACACTATTTTTTCCAGGGGTGTACTTAACTCCGCCACTGGGGTACCAATCAGTCTGAAATCAGTGCTACTCCGCGATGTCGAAACGCCAAACAGCATAAAAAAAAATCCGTTATCGAAAAATTCAACTTTGAATAGTGCATCGTGTACGGCTCGTCGAGAGGAGCCGATTGTCGCATCGCCGACCATCAGACTAAAAATTAAATATATATTGATTGCATCACGGACATTATGCGAGAGCCGGGGTACCACCATAAGGTCAACCCCTTGGTGTAACATCAGTTTTTAACACTGGTGTTAGCATACATTTGAGAATACATGATGATAATCTATTTGTCTTCAGGGACCAAGCAGCAGGAGATTGTCATCTCCCATGGCAAGATCCTGGAGTTGTTGCGGCCTGACCCCAACACGGGGAAGGTGCACACCCTGCTCACGGTGGAGATCTTTGGGGTCATCCGCTCCCTGATGGCATTCAGGCTGACTGGTGGCACCAAAGGTACGTGTGCGCACGTTATTATGTTTGCGATTTAGTGTTATGTAGCCATGAGCAACCTTTTCATTGTTGGAAGTTACTTGCATAGCTGGAGAATATATATTTTATGCTGAAAATGATGCACAAATATTCATGCCTTTTCACTGATTGGCTCAGCCATGAAGTGTATTATTCTTATCTGATTCAGCGTAAAAAAGTTGCTGCAGTTTGCCAAACTGCAGTGTCTGACACAGTAAAAGTGACGGCTGTATTGTGTTGTGGCAGACTACGTCGTGGTGGGGACCGATTCGGGCAGGATCGTCATTCTGGAGTACCAGCCATCTAAGAATGCCTTCGATAAGGTGCACCAGGAGACCTTTGGCAAGAGTGGTTGCCGACGCATTGTGCCAGGCCAATTCCTTGCCGTCGACCCCAAGGGCAGGGCCGTCATGATTGGTGAGTGAAGGAACTAATGGGAATAAAGATGGTCACATAATTATTTTGACATGCTTTGTTAAGTGAAATGTCCTGCCTAATAGGTATTTTCAACACTTTACAATTTAAGGTTGAAGGCACTTCTTCTATATTAGTGTTGTCTCTATGGCTGTAACAAGAGGGTGTCATAACTCTCGCTAAGATCGAATAAGAACGAAACGTTTGAAACACATAAAAATTCAACTTTGCAACTGAGAATGATGATTTGTATACATTCATGCCTTTTCTCTGACCAGGCTATGCCTGCTGAAGAGGGAATTGCTTCTGACTCAGTTCATTTCTATTGGGATAAACAACATCATAAATAACATAGGCTTTTGACGGTATACTTATTTTTGATGACTGTGCAATTTCTGGTTGTGCAGGGGGGGGGGACCCAATGATGTACTGATCTGCCAAGACAACTACATTGGCACTCCACCAGTTTGTTTGCAATAGGAATGTGATCCAATGTGAATACATTTTATGTTAAAGTTGTTGCTATCAGGGACTCGTTAAAACTTGGGAGACAAATGACCAGTTAAAAAATGGCTTTTTACAAATACGCAAGCGCATTTTTCCATTCTAGCTACCCACCGGCTTCCAAACTGCTAGTTCATTACTTTCAAAGACAAATGCATATAAAATGATACTTAATGCGTATTCATGATTTTTTTAAAATCTTGTCGAGGGATCTAAATAATGTGCCTTGTGTGTGCCAGGCGCGATTGAGAAACAGAAGCTGGTGTATATCCTGAATCGTGATGCTGCTGCCAGGCTGACCATCTCGTCTCCTCTGGAGGCTCACAAGGCCAACACACTGGTGTACCACGTCGTGGGCGTTGATGTGGGCTTTGAGAACCCTATGTTTGCCTGTCTGGAGATGGATTATGAAGTAGGTGCTCATGCACTGCAGCATATGAATTTTACACATGCAACTAAATGTATTTGCCTCATAATGACCATTAAGATTGATATATTGTCATTTTACTGCTATTTGTGGACAGTCATGCATTGAGCATTGACTTAAAGGTCTCAGCAGTACAGGTACGATTGAGTCTGTCTTAATGCATTTTTAGGAGGCGGATGTCGATCCCTCTGGAGAGGCCGCTGCCAACACCCAGCAGACTCTAACCTTCTACGAGCTGGATCTGGGTCTGAACCATGTGGTGCGGAAGTACAGTGAGCCCTTGGAGGAGCATGGGAATTTCTTAATCCCTGGTAAGACCTGCACCACATACCTTTTCTATTTTACATCAGCATAACACCCAACTGCATGCCCATTACCCGAAAATGTTCACCCATTGCCTCGGCATTTGTCAGGTGTGACCAAAGTGTGGATTTTCCATGAATTTCTGGTGAATTTCTTAAAGCACACTGGATTTTTTATGAAAATGTACAATAACTGATGCTTAATAGTACAATTAAACTGAAATACATAATGCAACACTGCAACTGAGAATGATGATTTGTATACATTCATGCCTTTTCTCTGACCAGGCTATGCCTGCTGAAGAGGGAATTGCTTCTGATTCAGTTAATGTCTTGACACAAACACAGTATTTATAACATCAGAGATATTTTACTATAGGCTGTTTTTTGACGGTCTGTAGTTCCTGGTGGTGCGGATGGACCCAGTGGTGTATTGATCTGCTCAGAAAACTACATCACTTACAAAAATTTTGGAGACCAGCCTGACATCAGATGTCCCATTCCGAGGAGACGGGTGAGTTAATCTGAATTTTAGATTGAAGGAACCACAATTATACATTAATGAATCTCAGCAGCAAACTTTTGAGCGGTTGTGGGATATAACTATTAACATGGAAATATTTTAATGGCAAAACAAATCGTTGCATTAAGCTGAATATGATGAGTTTTAATTTCATGCCTTTTCTATGACTGGCACTGCCATGAAAAAAACATTTTTATCTGATTCAGCTTGTGTAATTATATTTTAACAAAAATATATGGAGTTAACGTGAACAATATGTAATAGTTAATAGGTGCCCTTTTCATTCGTTTATGAATTCTTTAATAGCTAAATATTTTGGGTGTAGTGTGACAACATTTAAAAAAAAATAAACTTTCAATCTGTGAATGAATTTTCTCTGCAGAATGACCTGGATGATCCAGAGCGTGGAATGATCTTTGTCTGCGCTGCCACTCACAAGACAAAGTCCATGTTTTTTTTCTTGGTCCAAACTGAGCAGGGTGACATCTTTAAAGTTACGTTGGAGACTGATGAGGACATGGTAAGAAAATATGGCCAAGTATAAGCACAAAAAACATTTTCATGTTTTCTAATCGGTACAAGCAGTAAAGGTCCGTGTGATGTGAATTAGAGGTTTTGCTCTCTTGTTTACAGGTGACTGAGATCAGGATGAAGTATTTTGACACGGTGCCTGTGGCAACTGCCATGTGTGTTCTTAAAACCGGTTTTCTCTTTGTGGCCTCCGAGTTTGGAAATCAGTGAGTAACATTTCATATTTTGGTGCTAAATTCAGTATCAACTTTATTACCTCACTATTATTTGTGCTTTGGACCAACATAAGCATGTCATTCACAAATTATTATTTGTATTTTAATGTCCTTAAGAGGAGATTGCTTTACACTAGTGTTGTCCGTCTGTGGTTGTAACGTAACATGAGGGGTGGCATCTTAACGCTGGCAAAGATGGTCAAATGTGAACAAAACTTCACTGAACTCTGAAAAGCATCAAAATTCAACTTTGCAACTGAGAATGATGATTTGTATACATTCATGCCTTTTCTCTGACCAGGCTATGCCTGCTGAAGAGGGAATTGCTTCTGACTCAGTTGTTTTCTATTGGGATAAACAACATGATTATAACAGCCAACTTTTAAAGATAGACTTATTTTCAATGGCTTAATGCAGGGACCCATAAATGTGTGAATATTCTCAGAAAATTACATAGCACTGTCCATCAAGGCACACTGCCCTTAAATATTGATTGGTTTGCTTTACCTGCGGAAAATATTCAGTTCGTGTTTATATAACTGGCATCTTAATAGAGAACCTTACATTTTGACTGGTTCAGCTGTCATGGTATTTCCCATTTATACCAGAGCCACTACATAACAATGTACAAATGAATTACAGCTCACTCATTTACGAGTTATGGTTTTTCTCCAGTTACCTGTATCAGATTGCCCACCTGGGAGATGATGACGAAGAGCCAGAGTTCTCTTCGGCCATGCCATTGGAAGAAGGCGACACTTTTTTCTTCCAAGTACGGCTCCTCAAGAACCTGGTGTTAGTGGATGAGCTGGACAGCCTCTCTCCAATCATGGCCTGCCAGGTGACTTACTGCACTCGTCTTTACGAACATTGTTTTAAATCTAGCCCCTCGTGCAATCATATTCAGCCATTGTGTATCCACTTGTGGATGAAGATCTCCCCATATTGTCACCATCCCTCATGGTACAGTGCTACTATCCGTCTCCTATCATGAACTGAGCTCATGGCTCCATTTCCGAGGTGGTTGTGCTCTTTGATGCATTCTGTTGACTGGCATTCCCTGTCACCAGTGTCTTCTATCGGCTGTAATCTCATCAAGCGATGTCTTGCCCCCTAGCCCATTTACTTATTGTGAATGTCGTGTCTCTGATTTTTGTTTGTTCCCAGGCCTTTTTTTGCTTCTCTATGCTTCGTTGTGCACTTTTGTAGATTTAATCAATATATATGTCTACAGATCGCGGATTTGGCGAACGAGGATACACCTCAGATGTATGTTGCCTGTGGGCGCGGACCACGTTCTTCCTTGCGTGTGCTTAGGCATGGGCTTGAGGTAATCACAATTAGCCGTGTGGTGGTGGCACATGCTTTTAATCCAGTACTGGTGGTTATAGTTCCAGAACACACATTGTCAACTTCCCTTCCTGTGGGTGGTAAGGTGCCATGAACTATTCTAATGTTCTTTCTCTGTGGGATAGTGTTGCCCCTTTGCATGTGTGGGTTTTCTCTGGTTTTCTCCCAAGTGAATATACACATTAATTTGCTGGAAACATCTTAATATATAGATAACTGCCGAGTTAGGACAATTATTGGCACCAGCTCACCTCCTGGCTGTCTTTTCCACTTGTCTTTTGAGTGTTTCTCATCAAGAGCAAGCAGAACGGAGTTCTAAGTAGTTAATATTACTTATATATTTTATCCAAGTAAAATGTTTTGTTATTCTGCATTTAAGACTTGACAGCGTTGTGTGTGATTTTAAGGAGCTTGCACAAGTATGCCCCTGTAGGCTCATTTCATATTGGACTGTGTTTATATAGCTTGAAGGAGCTTTTTTAATTTTTATATATTTTAATTCAGTACATGACAATCTTATCGTTTCTGCTAACAGGTGTCTGAGATGGCTGTGTCCGAACTTCCTGGTAACCCAAATGCTGTGTGGACCGTCAGGAAGCACATTGAGGGTAAGTTGAGCAGAAAATAGCCAACATTTGCAAACTAGAAGTAGACATTATGCTTTATCCTTAAGCAAAAGTGGGCTTTTTAGGCAGTGTGATATTTCAAAATTCGTTCAACAAATCCCAGGGTGATATAACAGTCCAAAAAGTATAAGCTAAAAAATAGTTTGAAAGTTCTGGTTGATTTAAAATGCATCTAAAAGTTGGACTGCAAAACACCATTCGGTTTCCAAGCTGTGGCTGGTGTTGCCGTTGGGTGTTTTTAGTATCTGCCAGACACATTATGGCTGGCACTTGGTCCCCCCCCCTACCAAGCCTTTGTTTCTTTCCTGTAGGTTGCCCTGACTGTCACTCTGCAATATAGGTATGTATATTTCCAGTTGTGAATGGCAAGCCAATTTAAACATGAGGGAGTTTTATCCATAAGTCTGAAGCGTCCACTCCAGAAATATGTCCAGCTTCTATCCAGTTGCCTCTTGTGCATTAAAATGCTGTACGTCATAGAGCTCTTTAAGTTTGTCCCAGAACGTTTTCCAAAGACTGGATTTATATTTAAAATGGAAAAAGGCTCACAAAAGTGTTGGCATACGTTACATATTTGATGTAAAATCATTTATTTTGGATTACTGATATCCAGGGAGCTGTTAATTTTTCATTTTTTCCACATTGTAATTATTATGCCAGGTAAGTGGCATTGAGTGGATTTTGGTGTTTTAAAATGCAGTCATAACACTAATGCCAAATGTATATTGAAATATTTTCTATTGTGCATATTATGACGATCTTAAAAAAAATCTAATGTTATATCTTTAACTTTTAATGTCGATCTCATATACAATTGTCTGAAAGCACTTATGTATTTATGCAATGGGGGATGTTGAATTTTTCAACACACGCCTTTTTTGTCCACAACAGAGGAATATGACGCGTACATCATCGTGTCATTCGTAAACGCCACGCTGGTGCTGTCCATCGGAGAGACTGTGGAGGAAGTCACAGACTCCGGTTTCCTGGGCACCACACCCACGTTATCGTGCTCGCTGCTTGGCGAAGATGCCCTCGTACAGGTGCGCGCAGAGGCTGGCTTTTACGGTTGCATGTGAAATAAGTGTAATGCTAGTGCACCGAGAAAAAATCCGATCGTGGGTCAGGTTGATCCTATCTTGTTAATATTTACATTGCAAATATTTCTTCAGGGAAATTACTTTGTTTAACTTGGATTGTTTTGGCATGTGTTGAGAAGAGACAATATGGAATTAGAAGGGTGATGGAGATGCCAGTGCAGGGCACCTCAATATATGTTTGGGTTGCATTGTTGAAAACCTAAACGGAGAGTGAAACATCTTATCGAAACCTATTATCCCATGAGTTCCCATTAAATAACCGAAGATGCTTTCTGGATAAAATATTGTCGTGACTCAATTTTTTTATAACACTTGTCAACACAACTAAGATATTTTTTGTATAATTATGGAGAATAATAACTAGACGGGTAATTAAAAACACTCTCCACCAATTTACTAATTGGACACTGAGGTGCATGTCTTGATGTTGATGCTGTGATGAGGGGTTACAGGGAAGGTGAGGGAGGGGCACTCGGAGCGGCTGCCTCCCCCTGTGGGGAGTACGTACAGTACGCACAGTCCAAAGTGTGGTGGAACGTACGGTAGATTGAACTGCGCGGCTTTACTTGTAAACAAGTGGTCAGGCTAGGAAACACAGCAGCCAGGCAAACGGCCTCTAGACAGTATAAAATGCACACAGGCAAATTATATAACATGCATTTACTATAAGTGTTTTTATTTTTTTCTCCAAAACATTTTTTGAAAAATACAAAAATGTGATAACAAAAAAATAAAGACAAACTAAAGTGTTAATTTACGACGAACGTATTGACAAATCACAGTAAATCAAATTGACGTATATTGGGGTGCACCTCGAAGAGTGAGGGTGAGATGGAGGGATCTGGTGGGACAAGGTATGAAGGGATAGTGGAGGTGACTGAAAGGGGCACAGAATAGAAGTATGGAGAAATAAAATCTGAGCAGCCATCCCAGATGCAATGATGGGACTTGTGACGTGGAAGAAGAAAAGGTTATGGGAGTATTTTTTTAACATCCACTGGCGCTTTTTCCTTCAGGTGTACCCAGATGGCATTCGTCACATTCGTGCAGACAAGCGAGTAAATGAGTGGAAAACGCCAGGGAAGAAGGCGATTGTGAAGTGTGCAGTGAACCAGCGGCAAGTGGTGATTGCTCTCAGTGGTGGAGAGCTTGTCTACTTTGAAATGGACCCGGTGAGTTGGACTGCAGAACAATTGTTATGCTAGTGTAACTAAGAGGGTGCATTTAGTATGCCAAACGCATAAACATCTATTACTAGAACAAGTTAAAGGAGCATCTTGAGTGCATTCCTGGGATCAATACATTACAATTTTAGCAGGTTTTTTCGATGAAATAGCATTTTTATTGCAGTTTATTGCAAATTGCACTTGCATTCGGTCTACATGATTCTGGTTAAGAATTGGACCACTGCAAACAAAATCTACCAAAAATGTAAGTGCAAAAAAAATAACTGTCTTATCTGTGTATTGTAAAGTCTGGACAGCTGAATGAGTACACGGAGCGGAAGGAGATGTCTGCGGACGTCGTCTGCATGAGCCTGGCAAATGTACCATCCGGGGAGCAGCGCTCGCGCTTCTTGGCTGTTGGTCTGGTGGACAACACCGTGCGCATCATCTCTCTGGACCCTTCGGTAACCCGAGTCCTAAAATTATGACGATGCTAAAGTAACATCTTTCGCATATGCACGGTTATCTCGCACTGATTAATATTTCCTGGGTGTGAATGGGTTGGGAAGTCCAGGTAACATGGCATCTGACGTGGCTTGCTCCCTCATCCGCTCTTTCCAGGACTGCCTGCAGCCGCTGAGTATGCAGGCTCTCCCAGCCCAGCCTGAGGCACTTTGCATTGTGGAGATGGGTGGTGCTGAGAAGCAAGACGAGTCTGGAGAGAAGGGTTCTCTTGGAGGACTCTACCTCAACATTGGCCTACAGGTATGGAATCTAGCAGTGATGCATGCATCTGTAAATATTATTTTTCGCGCATAGTTGTATTCACATTGCTCGTTACTTACTAAATAATCACTGTGGTTGATGGTCAATTTTGTGCTCCACAGAATGGTGTCCTGTTGCGGACAGTTTTGGACACAGTGACAGGGGACTTGTCCGACACCAGGACGCGATATCTGGGCTCCCGACCCGTTAAGCTCTTCCGTGTCCTCATGCAGGGACAAGAGGCCGTAAGTTGCCTTACACTGAAGTTAGTGTTTAACATGGGTTGTTTTAATGGATATGTATTTCTGACACTGAATGTCTTGCATCGTTTTTTCTACTTGGCAGGTGTTGGCCATGTCCAGCCGATCCTGGCTCAGCTACTCGTACCAATCGCGCTTCCATCTCACCCCGTTGTCCTATGAGACGCTGGAGTATGCCTCTTGTTTTGCATCCGAGCAGTGCCCTGAGGGCATTGTGGCTATTTCTACAAACACCCTGAGGTCAGGCTCTTGCAGTATATTTTACACAACTTAGCACTTTTTCTAGGTTGTGTTGTAACAATTGTAGAATGAATATTACATCTTGGTGAATTAATTGTGATATTTACCTTGCCGATATGCAGGATTTTGGCTTTGGAGAAGCTCGGTGCGGTGTTTAACCAGGTGTCAACGCCACTGCAGTACACGCCACGCAAGTTCGTCATCCATCCTGACAGCAACAACCTCATCATCATCGAGACGGACCACAATGCTTACACAGAGGCCACCAAGGCTCAGCGCAAACAACAAATGGCAGAGGTGCGAAAAAGTAAAACCAAAATTAAATATGGATTGGACCGATAAAAGTGAGCCAGCCTTGGCATACCAAAAAGTTCTGCTATGGAATGATTGTAAAATTGACAATGGAAGGGAAGAATAGGTTAATTCTTAATGGCTATTGAGACATCTTGCATTTGACTTATCCTCTGTTGCATATTTATTATACCTATATTGTGCTGGATCAGTACATAAAGTCAATTTCACTTTAATCTATTTGTGATCATAATGGGAGGCACTTAAGAAATACCCTAGGCTGGTCCATCTTGTGAATGAAATTAAAGCTTAAATATTCCTCTTGTGTTTACTTACATTAATTGTGGTTATTACAATACTTTTTTGTACAGGAAATGGTGGAGGCAGCAGGTGAGGAAGAGCGGGAGCTGGCGGCAGAGATGGCTGCTGCCTTCCTCAACGAGAACCTACCTGAGACCACGTTTGGCGCGCCCAAGGCAGGCAGCGGTCAGTGGGCCTCTGTGGTGAGGGCCCTCAACCCCATCCAGGGCAACACGTTAGAGCTTGTCCAACTGGAACAAAATGAGGCTGCCTTCAGGTACAGAATGTCACCAGTCATTCAACATATATTGTCATTTAGGTTGGCTGGATTTCTCAAGGGGCTAAGTTACTGCATCAGAGCACCATGCTGGCACTGCTGTGATTCTGGGTTAAAATCCAGGCAACCAACTCCTCTTGAAATCTGTTTCTCAAGGGTAGTGAGTTGATAGTCTCAGCCAAGTCCTCCATTAATGCACACAAATAATCTTTGTTAACTTTGTTTTTTTCCATTAGGCACATTTTCACTCAGAGCTAATACACGTTTGGTTTGGTTGCAATGTGGTAATTCCCTCTAGGGGCATGTGAGAGGGTGCACCACCATCTAGTGTGTGGATAGCAGGCAGTTTCAGGGACATCAGAAGTAGTCGTATGATGTCAGAGGGACTTTAATATGGGATGATATGTATAGTACATTGTGCAAGAGTGCTGAACGTATGTGTCACGACATGATGCTGATAACAAAATCGGAATAAATCTTGACTTAAAGCTTCTGTTACTGCAGGAATTCATACTCTGGGTCTTTCGGTAAAGTCACGTAGATAGACAAATAATACAAAATCACGACGTTTCGATCGCAACACAAGCAATCGTCTTCAGGTGAAAAAATACGATTGCTTGTGTTGCGATCGAAACGTCGTGATTTTTTATTTTCTATTTACGTGAGTTTAATGAAAGACCCAAAGAGTAAAAATAGGAATACTAGTGAGGGAAGACATTGATTGTTGCATCATGGTAATTTCACACATTGGTGCTTAATAATATGCTGTAATTAGTACAAAATTTTATTCGTTGAAGCGGCGTGTTATAGCTTTAACTGTTATTAAAGAACCTTTGGTGAAAGGACACTTGGTTTAACTTAACGTGTGCGTGTCTGCAGCGTGGCCGTGCTGAAATTTTCAAATGGCGGAGACGATTGGTACGTGCTGGTGGGTGTGGCCAAGGATTTGATCCTCGCGCCACGTTCTGTTGCTGGTGGATTCATCTACACGTACAAGCTTGTGGAGGACGGAGAGAAATTTCAATTTGTTCATAAGGTGTGCAGCCTGAAATGACAAGTTCCTTAACGACAAACTACACGTGCATAATAAATACCACATTTGTCTCAAGCGATGCATTTGTCTTTGCAACACATTTGATTGTAATCAAAATACATTGTAAAATTGTTTATACGATACTTTGCTGACCATGTCCACTCGCCTGCAGACGCCAGTTGAAGATGTACCAGCGGCCATTGCACCCTTTCAAGGCAGAGTACTCATCGGGGTAGGGAAACTGCTTCGCCTGTACGACCTGGGAAAGAAGAAACTGCTCAGGAAGTGTGAGAACAAGGTAACGGGGCATTGCAAATACTAATGTGGGTGTTTCTATCCTGAGTAGAGTACTTGTATTGACACTTGTGTTTGTGGCTTTCAGCACGTCGCCAACTTCATCGTGGGCATCCACACGGTTGGGCAGCGTGTAATTGTGTCGGATATCCAAGAGAGCTTCTTTTGGGTACGCTACAAGCGGAATGAGAACCAGCTCATCATCTTTGCCGACGACACGATGCCTCGGTGGATCACCACTGCCTGGCAGCTCGACTACGACACCATGGCTGCCGCAGACAAGTTTGGCAACATCGCTGTGGTGCGTGCAGCAAATGTCTATAATCACTAAAACCTTAATGACAACTTAAGGCTTAATGACGGTACTTTAGGTAACTTAATGGATTCATGTTAAAAAACATTGAAGAAATAGAGATGAGATGAGTTGGCCTTGTTGACTCACCCAGCTGTCGTTCTCAATGTCTTTCTTGGCTTGTGGTTGTCGTGGCTTTAAACCTGCATTGTGATTATGTCAAGTGGTAAAGTGCTTATTATGGTTTCAGGTACGACTTCCTCCAAATATCAATGATGACGTGGACGAGGATCCCACGGGAAACAAGGCGTTGTGGGACAGAGGAATTCTCAATGGCGCCTCGCAAAAGGTGAGTGCCCCCTGTTTAAAATGTCACCGTGGCTTTGAGGAATTTAAATTATCCCACTTCACTTTGAACACCATCTTAATGTCATCTCAGGAATGATTCAAGTGCTAAAGATGCACGTTAAAATGCACTTCTGGTATCAGCTGTGCTGAAAGCTGTCCTCTCTTTCAGGCTGAAATCATAATGAACTACCATGTGGGAGAGACATGCCTCTCGCTGCAGAAAGCTACACTCATTCCAGGCGGTTCTGAGTCCCTGGTATACACTACTCTGTCGGGTGGGGTGGGCATCCTGGTGCCCTTCACCTCGCACGAGGTAAGGTCTTTGGGTCCTTAATTGAACCCAGCTTGCTCACATCACAATTCATTTCCTCGCTACCATACTCTAACAAATGAAATTGAACATGGCTTGATTGAAATGAGATCTCTTCTCTCCATATTTGCCTTAGGACCATGATTTTTTCCAACATCTGGAAATGCACATGAGGGCAGAACACCCGCCTCTCTGTGGCCGTGACCACCTTAGCTACCGCTCCTACTACTTCCCTGTCAAGGTAGGTGCTCTTCACGTGCTCGAGTGCACTCATAATTCTACACGTACAAGAAATGCACACCTACGTACGTGAGCATATGCTGTAACATGCTTACGCAAAGTGAAAATCCACTCAAACCAATACTTAAGTAGAAAAAAGTGCGTACACTAATACAAATTCACACTTTGAAAGTGTGTGTAAATAGAGAGGGAAAACTTGTCTTGGTTTTTGAATTGTACGTGAAGTTTTTTCCCCCAGACTTTGTTCTCTTCACCCACCTCCCAACAGAATGTGATCGACGGGGACCTATGTGAACAGTTTAACTCGATGGACCCTGCAAAGCAGCGCAGTGTGGCTGAGGAACTGGACCGGACACCAGCTGAAGTCTCCAAGAAGCTGGAGGACATACGCACTCGATATGCCTTTTAGAGGGACTGTGCTTATTGTTAATGCACAGTCCACACGCTTCACCTTGTTGATTGTTTTTTTTACTTAAAGTAGCGCTTGGTTGTGACATAAAGCGTATCTCTGTTATACAGCGTAAATAATTAAATGTAATATTTTCATAAGGTATGGTGGACGATCGCATTTGTTCAATGTGATGGATATTTTTTTGTTCACTACTTTGTACACAAACCTTGTAGGGAATGGGATTACGTACAAAGTAATTTATTGATAGTTTTCATGGAGCTGATGGGATTTGTAGTAGAATTTTGTAAATAATGTTTCATGCGAAGCAGTGGAAGAATCCTATGTACAATTGTTTTTACAGCTGTTGAAAATAAATTTACCAAACTATGCTGTTGGTTTGAATTCGTAAATACAGTTCTACATTAATATACACCAGTCAATCGAAGCACTGATACAACTATCGATTTTGGAGCTTGTGATGCATGTATTAAATTGCATTTGTATCAATATATTTGTACTACACAGTAAAATGGTTAAATGGGATTGCATCACCCCTGCAGCCATTAGATGTTTCTACCGTTTGGATCATAATTCATTTCGGAAGCCTTTGTTTATCCCTTGTGGAAAGTTACAATTCCGAAAATGCTTACTCAAAACATGTAACAGGGTTAATGTAAGAATTGTACGGTAAACCTTTACCATTGATAAATAGGCAGCACACGTGCTTCTGGTTAAGGGTGTTTTGGAGTTTACACATTCTTGAAAAATGTAGGTTTATAATTTACTTTGTTGCTGATGGGAGTACCAGCACCAAAGACGAGATGGCTTTCAAAATGTATGCATGACTGCTGAAACAGTTGTAAGTTCTTGTATATCCGTGTAAGATACTGAAAGTTTTGTTAAATTGTTTAGCAGGCATCTTCAGAAATAGTTGACCAAACTTGGGGACGGTTAATAGTTTTGGCCTATTCCACGCAGACCAGACGTCTGAAGTGAGTCAATGTATTCCACCACACTGAGACCTGTCGATCAATTAAGTATATCCATTGATACGCCTGGTGGCCATGTACAGAGCATGTGTAAATTAACTAACTGATGCATCGAAGAGTTTGAATAAAAATGAGTTTACAACAAAGTGTTGCCTTTGAATGCAAACGGCACGTGGTAGACTTAACGCGCTATAATGAAAAAGGAATCGATTCTTGAGCTGTAACCCTGAATCAAAATTCATGAAATCACTTGGGGGGGGGGGGGGGTGAAGTATTCCACCCCAGATAAACATGGACTTTTTTTTAAGAAGTAATGCACATTTTCATATTTTTACAAATGCCCAAATTTGTCACTTATGTAATTCCATGCGCAACCGCCAATTTTACATTATTTTACACATTTAAAATGCGTCAAATTAAACAAGCGGTTTAATACAAAATTATTTAAGACTTTGTGGTAACTTTATCGAATCCTTGTTTAACATTTTGGAACCTGAAAGCAAATTTGAGCTTAACTTGACACGCATGTCCGGTGTCCTGTTCATGCTTGAGCGTTTGATCGTGCTCAGCGACCCGTGTTGCGCGGCTAAGTTGGGACTATGCAGCGGTGCTTTTTTAATTCACCAAAAGTCACTCAATGAAATACAATAATTAACGGAGCACTATTAAAAATTAAATGAAACAGTTAAACAGACGGTTAAGGGACATCAACGTAAACCAAATAGACAAACTGAAGACAAGTCCAAATATCGACACTGCACCCCCGTCAATTGGCTGAGCCGGGTGAGTAAACCTGAGCGTCGCGCGTCTGAGTCGTGGAACACGCAATGGTTGAGAACGCGATGGTGACAAAAAAACTTTGACGGCACCAAGTCCGTCCGGAACAGCGTATCGTTTGAGAAAGATGCGCACACACATCTAGAACAGCCATGATCAATCCACTGCTGGATGGAGAAAGGGCATTACGTTTGTGTTTTTTTGGTTCGGTGTCCCACGAAAGAATGAAGGTGGAGCGAGTCTGAAGAGTGCCGTGGAAGAGAGGATGGGGAGAGCATCCCTGCGGTAGATGGCGTCGTCGTCCAGCAAGAGGCTGGAGGGTGGGGGGCGTTTTTCAAAGTCTCGGGCCAAAAATAGGGGAGGAGGGAAATTGAAAAAAACCCGTGGAGTTCGCTCGGCGCTTGGCTTTGTTCGTCTGCTGCTGCCCTCAACACCACCGCCTGCACTCACTCTCCTCTCTCTCCCTGGGTCCCGAGAACGCTGGGACGGACGCCTGGCCCCAGCCGCAACAATGGGTCACTCGTCCTGGCCAGGCAGACAGAAGGGTGCCGGACATCGGCTCTGCCTCCACCACCTCATTCTCCTCATCAGCACGTGCCTCCTGCAAGTCGGGAGTGAGTCCAGCGGCAGCAGCAACAACTCGTTAAGCGCAGAGGTAGGGTCGGTGGTGGTGGCGGTAGTCACACCGATTCTGGGCTTCCCCTAGGTCGACTCGGCCATAAATGAGTGCCCGCCTGATGCTGCGTGTAAACATCAACACTGAGGATACAAACGCGGCCGGGAGTGGTGCTATCCACCCACAGCCTCGTGTACAATGCCGGCGTTCGTAGTTGCTCGCTAACAGCACTTGCCCCAACAGTCCCCGAAGGCTAAACTGGGGATGTTCGTCTTATCGTAGTCACAGTGACGGTGCTGATGTTGGTATCGTGATGTTTATGTTGTTGGTGACATTGTGGTGCTGGTGTTGTTTGGTGGTTGTGTTGGTCGTGATGGTGTCGGTGATCGTAGTAGTGATGGTGGTGATAGTTTTAGAAGTTGTCAGCTCTGAGATGTAACCTCCAACGCGGCACCAAACATGAAACACGAGGAGGGATGAGGAATGGGAAATGAGGAGACGAAGGGAGCCTCATCGCGGCTCGTTGCGCGCGTTACTTTGCAAGTTGCAACTTTCGTTGCAAGAGCCGAGTGTCACGTTGCAAGTGTTTGTGTCAACGCAGCGAGATTTTATTTAACCTGCCGTTGTCTGCGCGCTCATTGTATTGCGATTGCTTAACCCGCCCACATCATCTTGAATGCACACCGATCCTGTCAGAACGCCCAAGCTATCCCCTGTCCAGGGAAACTGACATGTTGTCGGCTTAACGCTGATAGGTGGCCAGGAGATGACAGTACAAGCAGTGGAATGTTGAATCTATCTGTGCGGAGCGTTTCAGTGTTTTCCTGTCGTATTCCATGGTGGATTTTTCTCCGGGTGCTGAAAATAATCCTACGCAAGGCCAAATACTCATGATTGGAATTGGCCAAACATCGCAATGTAGTAGCACCCTCCAGAACCATCGGGCCATATGACAATTCCATTTTTTTTTAATATAAAGCAGGACTTCATTTCAGCTGGTTCTGTCCAGGAAAGCAATGCCCATAACACAACCTGTAAAAAACATTGCACTCAGAACATCACAGACTTTATTTAGAAGTCACGTGCCTACTCCAGTCTACCAACAACCTTAAAATATTTCAATGAGAAATTAATCAATAAATGTAAGCAAAGTGTCTATCAACTCCTAATTCACTGCTCCGTACAGCATCTTGCTAATTTGTTTTAGGCTGGGCGGACTTCTGCGATGCCCCAAATGGGGCTTCAGCACAGAACACCACGCCTCTGCAGATAATGTTCCACTCAGTGCTTGAGGCATAGGGACACTTAAAATTAGCTGTGAGAAACACATCCGAAATTGACCTCCACACCTCCATTGCAAGCCGCAAAAAACGTTCAATGCAGATGCTTGTTTTTCCATTGTTTGACCATTTAGTTAACACACACATACCACTTTTGTATAATAATGGCCCTTATATGTCCAGGATAGCCTGACTGAGTCTCAATACTCTTTGGTTCTTTCGGTCAAGACACATAGTTAGAAATAAAATAAAATAAATCACGACGTTTCGATCGCAACACAAGCGTGACTTTACCGAAAGAACCAAAGAGTATGGATTCCTGCAGTCACGAAAGCTTCAAATTAAGATTGAGTCTTAATACTTGTTTTTTAGGAGTCATTGCATTAATGTTTGGGTAATTTCATTAGTGGATTAAATGTGTAGATATATTATGAATTATTTACATTTCCATTATAACCAGGTCAGCATCTACTGCAACCAAAATTGTTATTTTAACAGAGAGTTAGGTTCAACAATTACATTTTAATTACAACGTGTAGAGCAAAAAACAATGTAAACATTTGTTTTGTTTAACCACCTGAGAACTTAAGAGACCAGGGTAGTCTCATTTGTAAGAGTGACCTGGGGCAATGTTTGTTCGAAGTCAAAATGCAAAAGTCACAAGATCATCATCCATGATATATTCACTGCTGCATGAAGAACTCCCTCAAGCTCTCATCATCTCTCATGGTCTTGTGTGCAGCAATCCATCTAGCACTTGCACACGAACCAAATTCTTTGTTCCAGCACAGTGGCGTTGGTCTCCATCAATGGTCATCGTCTTTTCCAGCGGTCAGAATATTTAACTTTATTTATAAAAAATGTTATTTGGACTGGAGAAATCCGATGAGCTATGAAGTTCATTTTTACAGTCCACTTTTCTTAACACGTAATATAATGCGTCTAATTTGTGTATGTTCTCTAAGCCACATATTCCTCTTCAAGTATCATCTCCATGCTGCTTTGAATACTTTTCAGCTTTTGTCCCATTTTCTTTGTCACAAGGTGGCTAGGTAAAACCCCTCCTGTCAGTAGCATCATTCCTCCAAAGTGAGTACCATGTTACTGAATGTCAAAAGTGGTTGTCCTGTGAATAAACTTGACCCCACTATAGGAATACAGAATTTCCATTTACAGCTCTGGTTTTCTACGGAGATGAGTATACCCTTGCTGTTTTTAGCAGGGAAGATTGTTATTCTTTATGCGTTGGCTTAAGAGGGCAGCAATGGAGTCCATCGCACACGGCTGGCAAGCAAACAATTACAAAGGTGTGACTAACGACCATCCCAGAATGTTGTAAGCGGTTCCTGATTGTGTCTTAGTAGCGTTTGTTTAGTTAAAAAATATGTTGTGTAAGCAAAAAATAAAAGTATTGCAATATTATCCCAAGCACAAGGCCAGATGTTTCGAATTGGCCAGCATGTGGCTATGATTAATTGTTGAGGTTTGAGCCACTTATGAATATGCATGATGGGGGAGCTTCAGTTCGTTTATTTTTGTGAAGACCTTCACAAACAACATGATGCGCACAAATGCACCTGCCATGACGGAGCTTCAGGCAATTCCTGTCGGTGCAAGTGTCAAATCGTGACTTTACCGCACAATGACTCCCAAAATGCAAGGCGCTTACTCGCCAGTGGAAAATTCCCAAATTGACGCACCTGTAAATTACCTGTTTGTGATTCCTATGGGTCATTAATTAAAATTGGGTTCTGGGGAAAATAATTTAAACTTTTAAATATATCCAATCATGTAACGTTTCATTTCGTCTAGTGAATACAGGCATTACGAACATGTTTTTGGCACATATTCTCTGCCAGCGTTTAAAGTGACATGTTTACGTGACCTCGGGCATTGCTATTTCTTGGTTTTGTATAAAATGCGACGCACTTGTTGTTGAGGGAGCGTTGTTACGGTAAAGGTGGAGTGGGGCGTATTCCATGGGAAACGCACAATAGAAATATGATTGACGAGGAGCGCAATTATGATATGTAAAGGAAATTGTGAAGGCGTGTTTTTTGCTTGAAAGGGCAAAAAACACATTTTCCATTGCCAACATAAATACATTTTTAAATGTGTCAAGTTTGATGCGTGTTGTTCCCACATTTGGGCAATATTTTCTTGAAGCGCTGCCTTTTCAAGCAGCATTAAGATAGCGCTGCATTATTGACGTTGGCATGTTTAACAAAAATCGCGTACATTGAGGAAACGTCTGTGCATGTCCCAGTCCCTGGCGGAGAGAAAGTCAACAATGGAAGGCAAGACGAGATGGAACATACATTGGTGGCGTTGGCCGGTGGAATTATGGGGACGCTGGGAGTGAGAGCGCAGGGCCGTCGAGGAATAGGGAGGAGCAGGAAGGGAGCTGTCTCGTTCCTGGCGTGGCTGTTCGTGCTGGACAATTGCCCCAAGAGGCGGCACAGAGATGTGGCTCCAGGTGGCGGCTGGTGTCGCGGGCACGATCCGTCGTTTGCTCGCTCTCTTTCCACGCCACTCGAGCGCAGCGGAGGAAGTGCTGCTGCTCTGTCCCTGTGGAGCGTCCGGGTGACCGGGATTGTGGCTGGGGGAGGGCGCAGCAGCATCGCTTTCACTCGCACTTTTAAAAGCGCCTCGTAGACATCGCCGCCGCCGCTCGCTGTGCACTCAAATCCCCAGCTAATGACCGCAATTACTAAAATAAGCTTCGGCTCGCATTCCTCGTTAGCCCTGCGATGAGAAATGCACCCCGGCATTCGTGCTTGTGACGCCTAAACGCATCGTGTTCATAGGGAGCCCGGCTAAACAAATAGATTCGTGATGATTTATAATTGTAATCACAATAATAGCAATATCGTGATGCATTTCAGAAATAAACTATAACACAATTAGCACGCAGAGGTAGAATTCTGCATGTTGTTGTCGAGACAGTCCCTGTAAATGTTTTTTTCTGTTTCCCGATGATATTTTTATCCAAGTGGTGGTGGTCAGTGGAGTGCAGCAAGATTCTCTGGCACAGTACCTCCGTGCTACATTCATGGCGAGTTAGGGGACACCGACATAGCACACAGTACAGTGCACGAGACCACTTAGCTAAGTGGCAGCACGACGATGGGGGTGGGAGGCAGAATACAGATGGAGTTACCAAGCGCTGTGGTTTCTGCAGGGAGCTAAATGGATCCTCAAAAATTGCATTCTATTGATCAGAAATGGCTTTCTCAGTGGCAGATGCTGCTGATCCTATTAGCTTTGGTAAATGAGGTTGTCCTTCAAGCTGGCTGACTCAAGAGATGACTCGGAGAGGAAACGGATGTTTTCCATCTATTCGTCATCAACTTTTAGGTGCAAGATCTAAAAAGATGCATGAGCAATATTTTGCAACAGTTGGCATTGCTTACACAGTGAGTAATAACTATTGGCTTACAATGCCAGTCCAATGCTGGATGAAGGCCCTCCACACATTATGTTGGTCATGGAGGTTGTCCAATGACCATGGGGAGTGGTAGTGCAGCGGTCAGCGCGCTGCGAACCCGGCGACACGAGTTCGATTCCCGCTCACGGCCAACACCAGAACCGGTTCTGGGCCTCCCCTACATCGACTCAGTCTCAAATGAGTACCTAGTGGGAGATGTAAACTTTGCCACTTGGGAGACAAAGGCGGCCGGGAGTCGTGCTGGCCACCCACCCCCTCGAGTGCTGTGCCGGCCTTCATAGGTACTTGCGAACAGCACTTGTCCCAACGGTCTGTTAAAGGCTATATGGGGGGGGGGTCTTTGTCTTTTATCAACGACGCTGGACATTGTAGGTTGGTGAGGGGGCCAGGACCAGTTGAGGTATCGCTCGCCAGTGATGTTATCCATGGTCGGCGATCAATATCCGTGGGGTCATAACGCCGAGTGCAAACTACTGTGTCACCGTTCCACCTTATCGCTAAATACTGTACACGTCTGTTCAGTGGTACATTGGTGCAGCCATTCACTGCGTTCTCCACGATGATTCTTGCTACCTGCGTTCGATTTTCAGAGTTCGATTCCCAGCTGCGGCTAACAATTGTCAATCGATCTTTGAAGCAGTTCTGTGCACTCCTCTTTCACTAACCCGCACTGACAAGCGTGGTGAAGTATGGCGAAACAACCCCCATGACCTACACGGCATGGGGGAGGCCTTCATCCAGTGGTAGATGGGAAACGGCGGCTGTAAATTATTACCCTGCGTATGCACGGATGCATTTAGTTGCACTAGAATGCCACCATTGTGTGCCGGGTCCCACCGAGTCTGCTGACATTAATTGAAATTCAGATGTGGATGTACAGCCACTGAGGCATGCCCTGGGCATTTGGAAATGCCCTCGCTCTGTGTGTGAGGCCAGTGGCTCGAGACAAAGGGTGCCCTTGTGCCGGTAAGCTCTGGTGAGCCACTTGGATGCAGAGGAGCTGAGCAAGACATGGGCCTTTTTTATATGAAATAAAAAAGTTAAAGTGATTTCCCATTCCTGCGATGATTGTGGGGCTGTGCTCATCCTTTGTTTACAGCTCTGAGCCAGTGTTGGAATGCCCACATTCCTATGGCCAAGGCATAGCTGTGCATGTACAGTACAACCCTTTGTCAAGCCAGCGCTGGATTAAGTCTTCCCCCACACAGTGCCATGGGGTTTTTTGTCCATACTTCGCTGTGCGAGTCGGTGTAGATTGGTAAAGGAGGAATGAGGGCCGGTTCAGATATCACTCTCTGCTCATGTTAACCATGGCCATGAGTCAAACTCAGGTAGCCGGGTTCATAGTGCAGTACACTAACCACTGCATCAACACTCCAAGTCCCCCTCCTGCCTATTGTCCCGTTCATAGAACGATTAGCATGGTTGGCTACGTACGGTACGGTGGGAAAGAAGTTCAACATACATAAAACATTATTAATTTCCTTCAAAGTTATACTCTTTTTAATGCCCCAAGAGAGACGCCGATGATGTGACTTAACATCCCCAAAGGAGATCTCAACTCACATCCTCTAATCTCGAGCAATAATACCACTGACCACTGCACTGCCCTTGATTCGTGACACAGTCGTTAATTCACCACATTCACAGGATGTGGGCGACCGAGTCAGGGAAAAAGGCAGTGGCGAGTTGCATCATTTTAAATAAAATTTAAATAAAGTGTTCTGATGGCAATACAACGTTAAGCTGCTGCAGCTTTGCGTGGTACAGTGTCACTACTAGCTTCATGCTTCCTTTGGCTTCTTAAAGCAATAACGCTGACCTACTTTTTTGTAACTTTTAATTTATATATTTTTTACGGTGTTCTTTCCTTCCAATACTCATAAGCACGTGCAAGGCATGCTCCATATGAGTTGCCTGTTTTTAACATTTCAGTTATCACTCGTAGGTGTTCAGTAATGGGGGAGAGCGGTAACACATTGGTTAGTGCACCGCGATATGAACCTAGTGGGTCTAAGTTAGAATCCTGGCCACATTTCACATCAGTTGTGAGTGATATCTGAATTTTTCCTGGGCCTCCACTTCACTCACGTGTGCTTCATCAGTGTGGAAACATTTGGTTATTAAAAAACACACCGTGACCAACAGTGGTGAGGCATCATTCAGCAGCGAATTGACAAAGGACCTGTACATTACTAGTCATTATCAATATCAAGAGTGTAACGATGTATCGATTAATTTATTTATGTGACTTTTTATGCTCACGATAGATGCATTGGTTGGCGTGAAAAAGGATAAATATTTTCTAATTAACGACAAGCTATATTCACCACAATGTTATGAAAATAAATAACTTTCTCAATTGAATCATTACCTTAAATTGTGGCAAATCATTGGATCACCGTGAGGGCAAATTCCTGCACCACTAATAGAGATCTTCCGCTTAAGCTCTACATTTATCCAGAACAATGTGTGCCAATTTGCAAGCAGCACCACCCCTCATATCAGACGTCTGCCTGTTTCGGGTTTTGATTTTGAACAGTACCAGTAAAAAAAATGGACTCGCAAACCGTCTTCATCTGGATCATGCGAACAGAAACGTTTTTCTAACACCACATTTTATCCCTCATCAAGCCCGCAATTTTACGCACGATTTGAGATTAATTTTGAACACATTAATAGCCTCTCTTTGCTTTCCCAGAGCAACGCGCCGTCATTGGGCCAACTGAGGCTCGCTTGGGGTGGGGCGGGTGGACACCAACGACGCCGCAGTTGTACCCAGTCCCCTTTCTAGAGACCAAAATAAATGAGAATTTTTTTTCTAAGAACCAAAGCGAGGCTCATAACAAAAGTGCAGATATATTTTTTATATATCTGGACTCTGCTGCTCAGAGGCTCCGTAATGGGGAGAACCGAGCCAGCCGGGTGCTCGGAGCCCCGGTGTCTTGCCAAATGAAACAACTGCTGCATGCGATATTTTTTCCATCTGCCGCGGCACTGATTATGGCTGGATCGCGTCCCAATACCGAATCCCAAATGCCACGCTGTTTTTAGGATTTGACGTGTCACGTCCCCTAACGCGGCTTGTTCGTCACTTGACCAAGCCGCCGCTGTTCCACACAGAGGTTTGCGGTAGAGTTGTACCTGAGGTGGAGTTTTGTGTGTATGTCTGTGTGTGTGTGTTAAAGTAGTCAACACCAGTGATGGTCAACACCTGTGACGATTATCTGGACCAGTACTGGGCCTCCCCTAGGTCAACTCTGCCTCAATGAGTACCTGGCACGGTGTGTAAACTTCACCACTTGGAAGACAAAGGCGGCCGGGCGTGGTGCAGGCCACCCACCCCCTCGTGTGCCGTGCCGGCCTTCATAGTTGCTCGCTAACAGCACTTGCCCCAACAGTCTGTTCAGGCTAAACGGGGGATCTTTGTCTTTGTTAAAGGAGTGACTTCCAAAAAGAGGAAACTCATTTACTTTGGCCTCACAAAACCCATACACCCTCGTAGCTGGTTTATTAGCAATGTTACAATTTTTATGGTCTCGGTTCTTGTAATAAATTCCAAGAGCATTACAAGCTTCAGTGCACCGGTCGCAAACACGGCACGTTAGGCGGGTTTATATAAATGACATTTCATTACCTTTAGAGTATTGCATCATGACCGCTTTTGGTTTGCCGCGGTGATGAGATGTTACCTCCATCGTCTGGTATACCGGAGGGCATGGGCTCTATCCCGACCCTGACAGCTGGTATATTTGCAGTTTGCATGCTCACCCCGTGGTCGCGTGGATATTTCTTCAGGTCCTCCGGTTTTTCCCTAAACATTTAGAAACATGCATTTAGAGTATTTGGCTTTTTTTAATTTCCGCATGATAAACCACTTTAGTTGAGCTATCATTTGTGGCCAGATCGCTTCTAAAAAAAACAGCTATATATCGTAGTTCAGTGGACCTTATCTGGTAAAATTTAAATAGTATATAGTTTATCTTCTTGGTCCTTTCGGTAAAGTCACGTGACTTTACCGAAAGAACCAAAAAGATGAATCCTTGCAGTCACGAAAGCTTTAAATCGAAGTATATAGTTTAATTGTTTGGTCCGGTGGAGATACGCAAATGTCTGCAGAGGTGCAAATTGCACTTCTGTCACACCTCCGATAAGCACGGTTGGCTACTTCCTATGCGAAAGAAGTTCAACCTACATACAATACATCATTCGATGATTGCATGTGCTCGTAATCACTGGGTAGGTTTTGACAAAACCTGTTTTGTACACAGCTACTTTTAAACAAAACTGCCAAAACGTGATCCCAAACTCCCCAATGTGTTTCAGGCTTGTATCGTGCGTGTGTATTGTTCGGCCCAATGTCTGACGTTCCAACACGGTGCTTCTGGAACTGAATATTCAGTTGAAGAAGCCACCACCAACAGCACGTGGTGGAGCAAAATATTAGACACCGTGTCGAACAACACGCGGTACAACCCGCAAACGTATCGGAAAAGCTGTACAGAACAACCGATTCCATTCTCTCCCAACACTGGTAGAAACATCTTTAAGATAAGGTTATCCAAACAATGCAGGCCCAGCGCCTGCCTTTGTTTACAAAAGGTCGCATCCCACATGGCCCTGCAGAAGCCATCCCGTTCTTGCACCAAAAGTGGATGCTGCTGCTGCTGCTTCGTAGTTTGTTTTTGATTAAAACGTAGCTGGAGAGTTTGCACCAAGCTGTGTGCCTTCAGTGTAATGAATAACACGTGTGTATGTGTGCGATAATGGGCCTGGCCTCGATTCACCACCCCCCAGACATGGGGCTGTGAGCATTGCATCATATTTTGGCCTCTGTGTGTGTTATTTTATTTGACGGCATTACCGTTTTTCATTTTATGTTTTATTTTTGTTGCAAAGTAATACATCTTTTCGTCAAGAAAAACCATGAACTAGTATGCGAAAACTTTTGTATACACATGTTTTACTTTCTGGATTCTTTATCTGTAATGAAAACTAAGTAACAGAGCTGATTTTAAACATTACAACCAATGTAATCATCTAGACAGGTGTTTGGGTCTTTGTTTTTCAACCAGGCAAATTTAGTACTGCGAAGTCTCACGCCTCGTGTGTGCATTCAAGCCTCGTAATGAACTCCCACACGAGTGCACACCCAGTACACCTCATCCCCATACCCTCTTTACCCCCTTTATTGCATTTACCAGACTGGTGCGGCAAGTCCCATTAGCGAACACCTATTAAGGCCTGATGTTTACACACCGCACCTGCAGATACTCATTTTTAGGCTGAGTCAGCCGAGTGTGTGTGTGGTGGGGGGAAGCTCGGTCATCTCACTCAGTCAACCCATGGCACCTGGGTCTGTCCCCGTGACCTCCTGCCAGCAAGTGCCGTGGTGACGTCACGGCTGTTGTTGTTGTGGGGGAGGCCCAGCACTGGTGCAGACTTCACTCGGCACTAATGTTAGCTGTGCCACGACTCAAACTCAGGTTCGCTGGGTTTTTAGCGCACTGCGCTAACCACTTCATTCACTGCTTCACCGCCCTGCTCACAGTCACGTGGAGACGCACACAACTCCCACGCACTCACTCACACGTGCACATGCCTGCACTGCAATGTGTGTCCCTGCCACCACATTGGCGTACCTTAGAGTTGACAGCCCCGGTACTATATTGTAAACATGCAGCTCCACACACATTCTCAAGTTCCATACATGGCCACGCCTTCACACCCTTCGCTGGACAAAACGATTGCTACTGTGTACGTTTTCACAGTTATTCTGTAGAGCTGCCCAATGTATTTTCATGTTGCTTGACATAATGTCCGACGTTTCGCTCCGCATACCGGGTGGGATCTTCTTCTTTGGGAACTGAACTGAGAAGTTCAAGTTGTGCCCAAGCAATTTGTGGCACAACTTGAAAAATCCCCGCCGGAAAACGATCGCATGTTGTGGTTGATCACTGTCATACTGCTGACTGCAGGTCTCTTTGCTCGGAACTCACCTTTGCGCTGACGTGTTTCTGGAGTCAATCAAGTTAAACCGTTCACGAAAAAAAAACACTTTTCCTTGAAAGAGTTTTAAGTAAAGACAAATGAGCGCAGTGTGGTTTTTTAGTTGCTTGATAAATGTAAAAGGAGTATGCGCTTGAGTGTTGTGTTGGCTAGTGATGGCACGTTGGTGAGATGTTGGTGAGACGTTGGAAGCTTAGTCAATTGGTCTCTTCTCAGTAAAGAGATTTATCAGAGTGTCTGTGGCAGGCTGAGACGGCTTGGGCTTGTCAGAGCACCCGCAATGGGTAACGCTTAGCAACCAAACTGCATGGAAAATTAGCTTCACGTGGCTGTAATTGTGTTGGCCTCGCTTAAAATAATGTGGGATTTATGGAAAATCCACACTGCCTCGTTTTTCCAATCACAGTGCATAAGTATCCCCCGTGTGTTTTATTTGACAGTTTGATTCCTTTTTTAAAAAAAAGTTCCGTCTTATATCGTTTTTTTCCTGTCTTTATGGTGATCACTGTTAATGTTTGTGTATGTATATTTCATAATAATGTTATTAGACGATTTTTCGATCGTTGTTGCAATATGCTTCTTCCCAGCACGTAAAATATTTTTTTCAGTTTCAGCAAAAATTATGGAAGAAACCTCACACGTAGTTCAATAACTTTCCAGCATGACCCACATTCCCCCGAACTCCATCATTCACAAATAATAAAGACATTCCCGTTGGGGGACGGGATGTCTTCTGTGACTGGGATCCACTCATCCATGAAAATTTTAATCATCTTAATTATTTAATCATCATCATCTACTATGGTCAATCCACTGCTGGACGAAGTCCTCCCCAATCCACCACCATCTCTCATCACAGCAAATGTAATCAGTGTTTAAAATTAATTACCGCTGCAACAAAATTAATTACTAGCACAGTGACCTAGTGGCTCACATGCTGCGCTATGATCGTGGAAGCCTGAGTTCGATTCCATCAAGAGGTAGCATTATTGAAGAGTGATATCTAAACTGATCCTGGCCCTCCCCTTCACTAACCTGCATTGACCAGTATGGTAAAGTGTGGGCGAGCAAACTCCATGACCAAATATGTAGTTGGCCGACTTTCATCCAGCAGTGAACTGACAAACGGCTGTAAATGATTATTTTTGATCAATATTAATGCTAATTTGACTTAGTTCATTAATCACGTTTATTTGTCCACAACACAGGACACGCAGATAACATTTTCCACGAAGAGAGACCCTTTGTTTTAAATGCATGGGGGACACGGACCTCACTTCCTCTACGTTAAGGTGACCTCGCCAAGTTTTGCTGAAGTTCACTGACCATGTCACTCCCGGGGTCACGGTTGGATTTCCTAAACCTGGAGGCCGGAGAACGCTTGAAAACGAACGGGCACTGTGTGGGGGTCTCCGCTACTGGTGCTGTCCCACCTATACTAGACCTCCCAGTCGAGCCCCCCAGTAACCTTCCTGTATGTTTGCTATTGTTTGGTTAAAACCTTTTTCTCTTGACGTTTTTCCTCCCGCCTGACCTACTGTCCTATGCCCCCCCCCTCCCCCATCATGCGGTCCACCAGACGTGGTTGCAGCAGTATGGGTACCTTCCGGCGGGCGACCTGCAGATGGCCACGTACCGCTCGGGACAGATGCTGTCGGAGGCCGTGTCCTCCATGCAGGCCTTCTACGGCATCCCAGTCACCGGCACGATGGATGAGCTCACCAGGCAGTAAGGCTTACGCCCATATCAGCACTGTTATCATCACTCTGCTTTTTTATGCTTTACAATTTCATAGTTAAGAAAATAAAAATCACTTTAAAATAAAATTTAAAATCCAGAATAAGTTGTACGTGCATCCTTCATAGTTTTAAATATTAACATGTCACATGGATTTAAATGATTCATAAAAATGGAGATAAAAAAGTGAAAGAATTGAGAAAAAGATGGGAATGAACCTGATTTTGGGAGGAACCTCGCTTGTTTTGTGTGCTGTAACTTGACGCTTTAATTAAAATACTGGAGATCAGCCTTCAAATCCGTGAATTCTGGAGCCCATTGCTACTGTGTGTGAAGTTGGATAGTAGTCTGATAACCATGAACACAACTTTGGAATATTTACATTTTAACTGTTATTAATTGAAAAGCATGAATTGCATTGTGTGGCTCTAATGATGCTTATAGAGGTGCTCTGGCTTTGTATGTCGTTTGATAAAGTGATCATGCACATTCTTTATATTAAGCTTGCAGTGAGAACGATGTGAGTGCAGTTGTAATGTAATCCTGTGTGGACTTTATGACCCCGATGGTGCTATTGGGGCATAAACCAGAATTGTATTTGCCACGTTACTAAGAGGAGATTTCATAATACAGTAACAAAATACCCATTCACACAACACACTGTAAAGATTTCACTCAGCTGCGCAGATCTAGATGGTTGTGTGTAACTCAGATGTAGATGGTTGTGTGTAACTCAGATGTAGATGGTTGTGTGTAACTCAGGTGTAGATGGTTGTGTGTAACTCAGGTGTAGATGGTTGTGTGGAACTCAGGTGTAGATGGTTGTGTGGAACTCAGGTGTAGATGGTTGTGTGTAGCGCAGATGTAGATGGTTGTGTGTAACTCAGGTGTAGATGGTTGTGTGTAACTCAAGTGTAGATGGTTGTGTGTAACTCAGGTGTAGATGGTTGTGTGTAATTCAGGTTTAGATGTTTGTGTGTAACTCAGGTGTAGATGGTTGTGTGGAACTCAGGTGTAGATGGTTGTGTGTAACTCAGGTGTAGATGGTTGTGTGTAACTCAGGTGTAGATGGTTGTGTGTAACTCAGGTGTAGATGGTTGTGTGTAACTCAGGTGTAGATGGTTGTGTGGCACTTGCCAGGGCACCTTGAGGATTGCCAGGAGTTCCTGGGTTTTAGTGAATAGGCACCTCAAAAATATCAGTCCATTGACATTGGTCATTTATTTAATTCGATTATGTCCAATTCGTGTAAATAATATCTTAAATGTAAAAAAACTGTACAAACAAAGCAGAACAAATCAGAAATAACACAAATGAGATAAATATATTTAGTCCTGAATCGAATTACAATCCCACATCTTGGTGACTGTTACTGGTGAGGCGATGTCACATGCCGTAACTCTCATAGAAATTCTGAATACATTTCCAAAACTCTCATTCATTTGGAAATTAATGTTGCATAATTTATTAACGGAAAATATTTACTTATAATTTATGTTCTCTTTTAAGCTTGTATCTTGTCTAGGCTATGCCTAAGTTGACGCTTTGTACAGTCATCATTTATGAGCTGTTTATCTCAGCTCTGTGAGTCAGGTGAGCTCCAGGCCTCAGTGGTCCCATGAGTGATGTGTGTGGGCGTGCCACGACCTCTCTGTGGCCTGACGGATCCCACATTCTCTGCTTGAGGCATTTACTGCCTTTTCACTCATGGGGCACATTCCGTTTGCATTCAAGATTACAATCTTCGTTCCAGTGCTTGTGAAAATGTTTACAAGCGGTTTTTTTTTGCCACCTGCGTTACATTTAATATTGCAACAACAAAAAATGTAAGCCAGGCAGAAAGAATCCCCCTTCTTTGCGCTCAAAATTATGATTCTTACGGCCCAATGGAACACATTTTTTTTAAATACGATCGTGAGTGCCCATTGATCGCACGTTGATCTTTGATCCTGGGCAGACCCTACCGAGGCTATAAGAGTGAACGCTTTACCCCACTGAAAGAATCCTCATTCCCAACCAGTTATTGAAGTGAGAATTCATTTGGGATTTGCTTAACTTAGGCTCCTTTGATAAGCTCTACTTTTCAAAACAAGGCTGTGTTTTTTCCCACTCACTTTTAACTGTCTTTTTCACATCTGTGTTTTGCACCAATAAAAAAGAGACATGCTAAGCCTTTTGAGGCGTATACATATCCCATACTTGTGTTAGTGTGCTGTGTTTGTTGGCTATGGGATTTCACATGCGGTCAATTGAGTTCAGCTGTCGTTAACATTCACAAGATTGATTTCCTCCGAAATTTGCACGTTAACCATATATAACAGAAATAAATAAACAACATTTCCACCAATGTAAAAGAATGGTAACAAGCCTGGCCTCATGTTCCAACGAACACACGCGAGTGAGCACGTGATTCCCAAGGGCTTCCCAGAAGTCAGGTGTCCCCTGACGTAACAGAAGCCGGTGGGCTCGTGCTCTCTCGCAGTCTCCAATGTGCGACGGCTGGCGTAAACGTGGCTCGGGACTGAATAAATCACGTGGGATTGTTTCGCTGCCAGAGCGCGACGCACGGCAAACCCAGACGGCAGTGGCTGTGAGCGGCGGCGAGAAGCCCCTGGGAGCAGTGTGGGGTGAGGCAATGGGCAGCACATGGCGGGGGTGGCAGATGGCCTGGACACGTGCGTTCAATTCACGCTCTCGAGTGTGAGCGCCCTTGCTGCGACGGGGGGGGGGGGGGGTTCCGAATGCCGCTGTGCAGTTGTTTTACGAGAAGGCACAATGCTGCACTGCAAAGCGTTGTAAAATGAAAGTAAGCTTTGTAAGAAACTATTGTTTTGGCACGCCACATCACGCGCAGAACAACCGTGTTGGGCGTGCTGTGGTCCAATGCGTCTTTCACTTGCGGGCCGCCTGCCACACGTGGCCAACACAGCATTCTGGGAGGCAGATGATAATAAAAAAATAGAAGATAACTCAACTGTATTTTCGTGATGTAACGTGTCATTGTGTGCCGTACAGATGGATGCAGAAGCCACGGTGCGGAGTACCGGATCGATACGGGACCACCGTAACGGCCGGGTCTCGGCACAAGCGCTATGCCATCAACCACCTCAAGTGGCATCATCAGCACATCACCTACGAGTGAGCAAAGCTATCACCGCACTCACATTAAGCCACTACGTCACAGCTTACCAATAACTCCTGGATGATGGCTTTCTCTTGCCTATCGATCATGGGGGTTGTTTGACCGTGCTCCACCATGCTGGACACACGTGCGTGTTGGTGAAGGAGGTGGCCCAGAGCTGTATTGAGAGATAATTCGCCAGCAATGTTAGCTTTGACCATAAATCTTAATTCTGGTCGCCCCGTTTACAATTCACTACTGCAGCATACATGTGAAATAAAGCATGGGATAGTGAATGCATTACCTCTAAATCAGATTGAGATCATCTTGGGATCTCTCCGAGGTTGCCTCCCACACTCAACAATAAAATCACGCGGAGTTCGGCAACAATCCCAGCAGGAACCTCGAGAAAAAAAACGTCTTGAAGACTTGCCAAGGCTTTCCTGAAAAGCAATAAATGTTTTTGTATTAAACTCGAATCACAGCAAAAGCTTTCTGTTCATCTTTCTAAGCATTTGTTTGATGTCCATTGGCTATGAATAGAACACTGCTAATATGCCAATTAATTTTTCAACTTAAAACTTTCAAAAATTATCATGGCCCTGGAGTATGTATAGTGCGACCCGACAAATGTTAAGTCAATTTATTATATGTATGCTGAACTTCTTTCGCACCGTACGTCGGCAACAGTGCTAATCAAGGGACCTTGGTTGTCATTCAGAAGCCGTCACACCCCACTACCACTGCTGCTCCCTCTTATACACCCCCAACAAATCCCATAGCAGCCAACCTGTGTTTGGGAGAAGGGGTGAGGCCTACAGAAGAAAAGGCAGAGCCAAAATAGGAAGAGGAGGAAGTTTAATCAGGAAGGGGTGGGGCTTAAGGAGTAAGGTGGCGGGGCATACAAATGAAGGAGTTGAGTAATAAGAGGAAGAGCCAGGTGTTAAAGAGGAAATCACCAAGAGGTTTATTTCAGGTAATACACCCGTAGAATAAAATTCATGCAGTAGGCAGCAATACCTTTAGTCCCGCAGATGCGGCCACAGGAAAACTAGTCCATCTCTACGCTCTGTTTGAGTGCCCTAGCTTTGCCCTCTCTGCTTGACGTCCTCGCATTTACTCTCCCGGATTTTTTTTTCCTTCCACAGCATCCAGAACTACACGCCCAAAGTCGGCGAGTACGAGACCCACCAGGCAATCCGGCACGCATTCGACGTGTGGCAGGCGGTGACGCCGCTCACCTTCACACAGGTGTCTGGTCGCGACGGCTCCGGCAACGACGCCGACATTATAATCTTCTTTGCGTCGGGTTACCACGGCGACCGCTCGCCCTTTGACGGCGTGGGCGGGTTCCTGGCGCACGCCTACTTCCCCGGGAAGGGCATCGGAGGGGACACCCACTTCGACGCCGACGAGCCGTGGACGCTGGGGGGGCACGACTACACCGGTGGGTGGAAGTGGTGTTGTGTGTCTGTAGACATCGTTGTTATTATCATCATCATTGTCATCCTCGTCATCATCTGGTGGTGATGTGGACCATCGCTAGCGGGTTTGCTGCTTGTTGCAGAGGTTCACGGTTTGAATGCAGCAGTCACTCTGGTTATTACTGTGGGTTTTTTAACAATAAGAAATATATACATGCCGTCTGCTTCACAGCGAACGTTAAAAGTCACGTGACATCATTCGTAAAAGAAAAAGCCATGTTGTGCAAGTGTCACAGTCAAAGTTTGGCAAATTTGAAAAATGAACTGCAAATTATTCTATTTGGTTTATACTTAACAATCATCACCCCTAATGCAAAAACCTGGCAAGACCCTCCTGAAAAAGAGTCATGAGATTCAGTTAGGCTTTCCTAGGAAACCAAGTGTAATAAAAATCCATGATAACTCTACTGCAGGATGAGGGTTTCTCCACACCACCGAAGTTACAGCGGTTATTTGATCATACTCTACCACGCTGGTAAGTGCAAGGTGATGAAGGTGGAAATCTTGGACATGGAAGCTTAAAAGTACATGAGAATACAGGACGATCTCTTTAACTTGGACTTTAGTGCTTCCAGAGCCTCCTTGAAGGAGCTGAATCTAATGTCGGGAGGTACATGGGGGACACTGCTTGGGGAGTGGCTCCATCTCGGGGCACCATGCTAGGAGGTTATTACGAATATTAACAATTCATCACGATCATCAATCATCATCATCATCATATGTTGGTAGGTGAAGGCGTCACCACGCTCCCACCATCTCTTACAATCCTCCAATGTTACTATCCATCCTGTCCATTAGCGATCTCATTGCTCCTTAACCTTCGTTGTTTTCCTCACCGAATTAACCAGAGAAAATGATTAAATAGCTTTTGGTTTATTTGGAGCACATCAGCATGTGTCATTGGTTCCTGTAAATATGATTCCTGTTGTTTTGGGCTTTCCAGTGTGTCCAGCCTTGGCCCCCAGAACCTCTCAGAATTTGATGAATGGATGAAACTGGGCACCGCACAAAAGATGTTTCATGACAGAAAGGGCTCTCATGCCTCTGGCACTAGCCCACGAATACCACCAGAACCGTCACGCCTGAGTCCAGAACCAACTAAATTCTTGACTATAACTACTTTGAAAAAAACCTCATCACTTGGACCAGAAAACTGCTCTGCTCTTTGGCCTACTTTAACTTAGAAAGCCATCCGTTTATTTTGCTCAGTTAAAAAAACTTACTAAAATGTCATAGTGGTACTGCTGAAGCTCATTTGCATTGAGTGTGGTTGCACTTTAATCTGCGGTATACAATCAAAGTTTGCCATGGGAGCGCAGGCACACTGTTGGTCTCTTAAGTGGCTTTTCATTCACATGTTGACCACATTTGAAGCCTCTGGTGTGATCTAACAGCTAATTCTGTAGTAAACAAACATGAAACCTATAACACATTTAGAAACAGACGCCCTTGCCAATATCTTGAATTAAAAGTACTCCAACAAAAAGGCACGTGTTATACTTACCATCGCTCTGAATTATTTAAAGCAAAAACAAAACACACATATCTTGTGTTGACAGCCTCTTGTCCTTGGCACTCTGTACAGCCAGACTCCAAACCCAGACATGGGGGTCCGACGATGTTCCTTAACAATGATGAGAAAACGCCACTCATTGGAAATTTCCTTGGATGTTCAAAAGTCGTTGCCACCTATGCCAACAGTCCTGGGAGGGCATCGTCAAATAACAGCGGTTGGGGCGCCAGCTGAGAGTGACGACTGGGCAAGTTTTGTTGGCCAATAACGGCATTGTTTCGGCAGCGAGGACCACTGAGTCGGGTTTCCGCTCCGCAGGGCGTCTCACACTTCCTGCGCCGGCCGTTTGCTCCGGGCGATATATCCTGTTGCAAACGCCGTGGCGATGAAATCGGGTGGCACCTTATTTGTTATCGGTGAGCACAGCTTGAAAGCGGGGAGGCCGCTTATTGGGAGCCCAGCTTCCAATGCTTAATCCTGCATTTGAAATGTCTATTTTCTCTATGGAGGGTATGTTCTGTATTTAGGTGCGGTTGTGCACCCTTTAACCTTGTAATCGTTCACCTCTTTCATGTGCCCTGAGTCAGGGCTTAAATTCTCACTTAATATTTACCAGGTCACTGGTTGTCTGGATTTGGTAGCACGTGACTAGTAGCCACAACCATAGAGGGGACTATACAGTACATGGTGTGCTGGGTGCAGAAATATTTTTTTTGACAGTCTTTTGTCAGGTTCATTTGAGAGCCAGTGTGATGGTTCTGGCGGTATTCCTGTGATAGCGCCTCTTAGCACCGCTTGTCATTTGACCACGTTGAGGCTTTTCTGAGTGGTCTGCACTGCCAGCCCCAGAGCAGGCATTGTTCCACAGGGCAATGCTTGCTTAAAGACCCCACATGGCTTTGGAAACCTGGAAAGGCTCTGAGATATGTGGAATATTTGTCTTGGCTGGAAATTATAATCTCGCACATCTTGGCCTCTCCGGACGGAGAGCGATTAACTGCCTTGCAGTGAATATCGTTTGCCGTGAGATTTTTTTACTCAGTGTGCAGTGCCTCTTCATTTTTCCAAGTGGACAGAATATTTGAGATTTAAAGTTGCACAAATATGCCATAATGTGCAAATTGAACAAAGCGCATTGCATTCAGTGGACAATGAATAATCTTCTAGTTCTTGCAAACCGGCGCATTTGGAGTAACTGGTTAATTCTTAAATGTATCATGATCATTATAATCAGCTATGATGAATCCACTGCTGGATGAAGGCCTCCCCCAAGCCATCACCATCTACCATAGTCTTGCAATGCATCAATGCATTCAGCACGGGGACACAAGCTGGTTTTATCGCTCCATCTTTGCCGTGAACGTGCTCTCAGGTTTGTTGCCTTCTTTGGCTGCCACTCCGTACGTTAACCTTGACCAGCTCAATGTTTAAGCATTTCAGCATATTTTGCCATGCAAAGCATGGAAAATTAAATCATCAGTGAGGCATTCTGGAAGATAGCCACTGGACGTTTGTTTTGGCCACTGACGTTGGCTGCTTGCATTGGCTGCCTTTATCACAAGAGCCACGAGACTCTTCACTTGCCTGGGCTGGAGCTGGACGCAGCAGAAATTTATCGAGTTATGGCCACAAATCTTCATGCAATTTATATCTCAATAGATTTACTCTGATGCATATTTGCATTTTACAGCCCCTGGTGTCGTACTTTGTATTTTGGGGAATTGTGTTTTATGGTCTAAAGAAATGTGCATCATAAAAGATACGTCATACGAGATTGTTGGTGAAACATTGCAAATGGCCAATAGCAGTGGTCAGCATATAAATGGATGTCTTGATGGGGCGAGAGAAGGAGGGTGTGGTTGAGGACATTAAGAGCTAAAAAGAACAATGCTCCCTTACCGCTCCCACAAATAATTGTTCTGGCGAAGGGATGCCAACGGAGAGAGGTCTCTGCCTACAAGCTCTTCGCACAGGCATAGAAACGCTAAAGACAAAGATCCCCGTGTAGCCTTAACAGACTGTTAAAGGCAAGTGCTTTTAGCGAGCACCTATGAAGGCCGGCACGATACAGAATGGGGTGGGTGGCCAACGCCATGCCCGACCGCTTTTGTCTCCCCAGTACCAGGTACTCATTTGGGGCTGAGTCGACCTAGGGGAGGCCCAGGACCGGTTCAGATAATCGTCACTCGTGTTGGCCGTGAGCGGGAGTCGAACTCGGGGCGCCGGGTTCGTAGCGCAGCTTGCTAACCCCTGCACCACCACTCCCCATAGAAACCCCTCCACCCTCTCAAGCAACACCCCATCACTCACTGACAGCGAGGGAGTGTGGAGTGCTCATCGGCTTAAGGAACACCAACGACGGCAAAGTGCACCCTCCGCTTCGCGTTTCACTAAACGCAGGCCTCTCGGTGACAGGCGAGGCTTCGAACCCCCCTCGGTGGAATTCTCCTTTGACGAAAGGGCCCACCCGACGAGCTGCCACTCGTTTGTGTTCACAGCTCTCCACAAAGACGCTCTTGATGTGGTTCGTGTCGATTTTTTTTTTGCTCAAGTAAGGCGCGAATGCGATGGGCTCGCCACAAATGCAAGAAAGCGCACTCGGTGATGCAGAAGGCTGGGAAACCCAACAAACCAGTCGAATGTTTTCTTATGTAAGCACGGGGGAGGGGGGGAGCGGGGGAACGGATCCATTCACCCCACAATACCGCACGCACCTCGTCAGCTGCGGCCTTCTGTGAAAAGACACGAAGGGCCCTAGAAACACACAGACCTCCCACCATCTTTCCCTCCCTCGCTTGGCGACAAACGAAAAAAAAACGTTTTAGGGAGGTGAGCAGCTTCTGTTGATTGTAGCATTGCTGCGACTGCGTGTGAACTGGTAGAGGTAAAAAAACAGACAAAAACATTAAAGGGAACTTGACCTTTAATCAGTGTGAGAGTTTGACATGATTGAATAAGACAGATGTGGTCATGAACCTTGAAGAGCAGTTGATTTTTGGCGGTTACACGTAACCTACCTCATGCATATTCCTATTAGGCTCTGTGAATTTACAATAAACAGAAATGGGTTCTTGGTATAAGACTACCGACAGCCGACCTCGATTCCATCGCACGACATCTGGTTTCACCACTCAGGAGGATAATGTTTCCAGATTCGTCAGGCTTAGGTTTTAATGACTCTGAGACCAAAGAAAATTTTTTGGCATGCACAATGAACCCCCATGGTTGTGTTTTAGTGGAAGCCGCCATCCTTTAGAAGGGCAGCCTTTAAACTGGCCACACCGCATAACCCGGTCATTACACTCGCCAGTGACCTCCCGCGATGATGACAAAGCGCTCGCAGACATAATACCACGAACCCTTCACTGACCGATTGTTTCGGTTGCTGCTCGGTTTACAAAGGGGATGAAAACAAATCCATTGCAAGTTTTGCTAAGTAAATTACACCTTAGCCGCAGTCCAAGGCATGTGCAGCCGTCCTGCTTTTGTGGGCTGCGTGTGATATTTCCCGTACCTCCCAGATCTCAGAAAACTCCAATAGTTTTGAGTAAAATATTCCCAGCAGGGAAATGAGAAAAAAAATAAACCTGCTGAATGTGCAGATTTGGTACGTTACAGGGGACTGTGTACATGGATGGGTGTTGACAGTATTTGTTGCCAAGCGCCTGGCAGTGATATGAATGGGCGTCCCCTGCATTGTTTTTGTTACATTTGGCAGCGTCTCCGCTTGTGACGCTTGTGTTGGCACCAGCGCCAACGCCGCAAGGAGCACGCGTTGACCCCATGGCCAGTGACCACTGCAGGCCGAATGTCGCTGACCCTCCCTTCTCCTGTCTCACCTGCTGGCCTCTCGCCTGTTGGTCACCTTTACCCCCCCCTCCCCACAACCCCCACTGCACCCCCACCCCCGTGGAATCAGGTAACGACCTTTTCATCGTCGCTGTGCACGAGCTGGGCCACGCGTTGGGCCTGGAGCACTCCAACGACCCGTCGGCCATCATGGCGCCCTTCTACCAGTACATGGACACGGATGACTTCCAGTTGCCCTACGACGATTTGCTGGGCATCCAGCAGATCTACGGTAGGTTGATAAGGCCTCGTCGTCCTTGCCCTTGCCTAGCCATCCAGAACCCTCCAATTGAATACGCTCGGTCCTATCACACAAAATACAGCCCGCCGAGCCCGTTCTACAGTGACGGATATAGATGGCGCTTCCGACACCAGGAAGCTCCTGCGATTGATGAGCATTTGTTTTGGCTTCGTAGGAGGGAGATCCTGCCTGGGTGGGTGATCTCACTAGAGAAGTGGTACAGAAAGAGGGAGCAGTGAAGGAGGCTTCGACCACACAACTGGAAATATTCATGCTCCCCTGGCCGCCCTCTCCACTCTTACACTGACACATCTCTGTTTACTTCTGGAGTCAGAGAACCTTCCTCCCTATACGCTGTGGCCCCTCTCAACACGTGGAATTCTCAGGGCACAATAGCATGCCCAAGCACATTCTAAGATGAGATGGAGCCCTAACGCTAGTTAATTTAACCCTATATCCCTAGGTGTAACTTTAGCCCTAACCTTAACCCTGACCTTAGTCATAACTATAACCCATTGGGATATCAGTGCCATGATAATAGATGTACAGTCTACCAGAACTAATTGGGTGGCTGAGCGGGTTAATACTGTGTCAGACCGCTGAGCTGTGCTGCTGAGATCCTGGGTTTCATTCCAAGTTTCAACCAGCTGTAATTAGACCGGATTAACTGTAGTGAGTTAATATTCTTGGCTCAGCCACCCAATGACCACGCAAAAAGAGCATGTCAGATTCATCTTTCAAAAAACACTCTTTATATGGCACATAAAATGTGTCTCTTGTTTGAATAAGTGCCTCTTGCAGTGACTTCAGAAGTCGTGATACGGCGTCATCACGTTGGTGTACTGCTCGCTGTGAAAGTCTAAATCTCATTTTGGTCTCATCTCTTTCTATGTCCCGTCTCGTACTCTTCATTCCCAATCTTCTCTATCTCTTTTTGTCTCTCCTTCTCCCTGTACTCAGTCTCATTTTTTATCCTTCTCCATCCACCGGAATAAACTTCCCCTGTACATGAAGCAGTCCCCCCCACCCCCTGAACCTCCTTCCGATCCTCTCTCAAAGCCTCACCTACTCTCCATTGCCCATTCCCTTACTCTTCCTTCCCCTTGCCCCTCCACTCAGTCCCGTCCCTCCCATGCCCCTTCGTGACCCCACATGCCCTCTTTTGCGGTCACTCATTCCTCGGCCCTTGCATGCTGCTGCCATCTAAAGCACTCGATTTTTGTTCCCGCTTTTTAACTATGTAAAACGCCTGGTGCGAAGGTGCTCTCTCTCTCTATGTATCTCAAAATAAGATACTCGTGAAAAAAATACTTTGTCTCCTGCCCTTTTAATTTTTGTTTGTTCTCCGTTTCAAGTGTTCTGCGGCCTGGGTGCACATTCAACAGGGAAAGCCTCTCTGCAGTCACTGCTTTCACCTGTGCCCTCCGCACGTAGCTGCGTTTCTTAAAGGCGAACACGTGCTTTTGATTAGTGGTGGAGCGTACCATGTTTACCAGAGGGGGGTGAGGTGGATTTGATGTCAGGGCCCTTGCTCCATAGGAAGCGCCTCTGTGGTCGTTATTTCTCCGGCTTCACGGAGCGTAATGGGAATAAGGCGTGAGGGCTTTTCCGGTGGGAGGGGACTCTTGGAGTCTTCCTAACCATTATACAAGGTCGCACAGAGAAAGGTTGAAAAAATGCAATCCTTTCTCTAAATTAATTCACTGATTGAATCCCAACTTGAACTACTGCAGACAAAGCGGTGATCCTGAGAGGGAAGATGGCAGGCCTTTACCACATCGCTGGGGAAAGACAATTTGTTGCTGACAGCATTTGCGGTCATGCGGAACGGCGTGTCCATGTGTGAGCATGTGCACAAATGCCTGTGTGTATATATCATCGGTGCTTGCTTACAGCACTTGCCCTTAAAAGTCTGTTTAGGCTATATGGGGGATCTTTGTCTAGTTGTGAGCATGTGTGTGTGTGCATTTTGAGCATGCGTATAGTTCTGCGCATGAGTGCATGTCTTAGCATGTGTTAGCGTGTACATGTGTGTGCATTTGAGTGTCTGCTAATGCGCATACCTCTCTGTGTGTATGCATGTGAGTGTGCATGCGAGTGTGTGTTTTAACTTGTGAGCATGTGTGTGTGTCTGTCAAGCGGTTATGCAATAAATAGCACATTGTGATATTATCCAGGTGACCAATAATATCAGTGTTTTGATTTAAAGCTTTCGTGACTGCAGTAATTCATATTCTTGGTTCTTTTGGTAAAGTCACGTGACTTTTCCGAAAGAACCAAGAAAATAATATCAGTGTTCTTGATCTGCATCTCCTTTGGGTCAACTCAGGATTATAATTAGTACCTTGTGCAGTGTGTAAACATCATCACTGGGGAGTCCAATATGCATGGCCAGGCATGGTGCTGGCCATAAAAAAACCCTTGTGCACCATGCCAGCCTTAATAGGTGTTCACTCACGGCACTTTACTGCAAGAGTCTGTGAGGCTTTGCGTGTGGGTCGTGTGTGTACGCCTGTATCTTTGTGTGCACGTACGCTTGTGTTTATATGTTTGTGTGTTTTTTCTTTGGTCGTGCGAACCAGGTCCCCCGACCCACCCGCGTCCGTCAGTGTCTCCGGGTAAACCGAATAAGCCCAACAAACCCAAGCCGCCCAAAACGAAACCGGGACAGGACGTGCCGCGACCCGGCTCGCCGCCCGACATCTGCAAGGGCGGCTTCGACACGATCGCCATGCTGCGCGGGGAGATGTTTGTGTTCAAGGTGCGCCTGTCGCCTTGCCACGTTGCCAGGGTTTATTTATCCTACCCGCCCGCAGTTGCGCAACACGCAGCGTTGAAATTAAATACAATGCAAATAATATTTTTCTCCCCATAAAATGCAGTTATGAATGCTGTCGTGCTGTGAATCATAAATGGAATGCTGGATGTTATTTTCCAAATGGTGTCTGAACAGGTGGCCAGGTGGCTTAGTGGTCAGAGCACTGTGAGCATGGCACTGCTGAAATCCTGGGTTAAAATCTGGGTTTTATAGGCTCACGCTTAAATCAGGTTGATTTGGTTTATCTTTTATTATTGCCTAAATTCCAGCTCTGGGAATTATATTTATTTGGCTCTCTTAGAAAGGTATCTAAGAATGTTCGCATGACGAAACAAGGTCACTGAAATAGATGTCACAGGAAGTTCTGTAAAACCCACTTCTATAGGCTGCTCACAAACACTTGGGGTAGCACTGCTCTGTGAGAGTTCTGAATCTATTATTAATTGCATAAAATGAGGTTGATAGTGTGCATAACGTTGGTACATTTCCTAAATATTAATCCGAAAAGGTACAGAGACAAATTTGAGTTTACTTGGAAAGAGATGGAAAATGGCCACACCACCTTAACTGATTTATCCTACAGTCCTTCCCTCGACAATCCAACAGCCAGAGGCATAGTGTGGCAGGAATGGGCCCTGGCACGAGAAATTAAATTGGGCCTCTGACCAACTTCCCCTCTCTTTGTAGCCTGACGTCTGGACCCCTGGTGCAGTTGCACTGCCTGCACACACTCGATAGCTTCGCCACTGCCAACAATCCACAGTTTAACAATCGGACAGACGGGCAACGTCGTGAAACCCAATACAGGCAGCATTGGACTGAGTTGAACCCTCGCATTAATTCGTAGATGTTGTGAGGTTTGCACTTTATGGGGATTTCTCATTCATAATGCTTCCGCCCAGACGTTGCGGACTTGTCACGAGATCCAAAGGGACCCCAATCAAAGCGGAAATTTTACAAGACCGAGCTCAAGCAGTCGGCCTGTTTGCTCAGGTGAAAGGGACGTGTGGCGCGGTGGCTTTATGCACCGCATTTATGATCTCAATAATTTTTCCAGCGCCTTGGGTTCCTTTCGCTCTCCCCTCTGCCACACCATTGTACTCCTCTCCATCCCAGCACCGCCCTCCCAAACACCGCCCACACAAGCAGGTGGTGTATGTGGTATTTTTTACATTCTTTAATGCAGCTGCGTTCCGCTGAACGTTGGAACCTCCTTTCCTCCCACAAGCCGTCCTGGTCAACGTTTCAGATGCTGAAAAATTGGCGCGTCCTTCACTCATGTGCGTGCTCGATGCCCCGCGTGACTCCCTAACCCTATGTTTAGCGATGTGACAGGAATATTGGGGGAGTTTCTTGTGAATCTGGTTGCAGCCCCTGACTGCCAGTTTTGTTAATTCCATGAAACTCCAGTTCCTTATCATTGCCATACCACGATACTGCAGCACCTTTTATCGTAAAAATGAAAAAAATTATCCTAGCTTTACAAACACAAAGAAAATGTAAATTTGTGTAGGCGGTCATACCCTTGGCTGAACAATGAAAACAAATATCTTCAGAAGTGCCAACATTAAATAGCAGCATTTTATTCGTTGGTTGAGCAGCTGTACAAAGCGTAGTTATTTTTAACATCTCGAACCGACAAAAAAATACTGGCTATATTTCTTCCCAAAAAATATACTACAACACACGTTATAACATGAATCAGATGCTTGCCTGATTCTAAAGATATGAATTAATTCATGTGTATGGATATGAACTGTCGCTAATGAACACAAATGCATTCTTCATTGCCATTCTATTGATTTATTCAAACATTTTAGTTTTTATGTTTTTAATTCATTCCGTTTGTAATTTGAGAATCAAAGTCAGTACAGAGATGTGCAATATACTAATCATCTGCCAAACTCAGGTTTGTCTTTTGAGAGGCCGTTACCCGATCTGGAGAACATAGAAAAACATTTAATGGAGGGAACGAACAGCTTGTCAAACACCGGACAAACTCCACCTCAATGCCATCAACGAGTCACAAAGCAATATATATTTAGCGAATACCAGAGTCCGTGTGACAGTGCGTGCTTGGAAAAATCAAAGGGAGAGATTTGGGATTGCATGGCAGGCATTGTCCATTGCTGCAGACAGGTGGCAACTCGGACATGGCCAAGGTAACATGACAGCTCTGAAACCTCTGCCAAAGCTGTTTGATTCGTAAGGAGGTGAACTGTCAATTATGAACATTGTGCTTTTGGAGATTTATGATTCTTGCGGCTCATGATAGCTGGACGGCCTTCATCCCCACCACTCACTGCACGTCTCCGCACCACCCAACAGGCTTCTCACCACCACGTTTCGGCATACTCTCGGTGTCGCACTCTACGCCGCGCTCACTCTTTGGAATGTTGTTTTATTCAAGAAATGAAAACGGAGTTGCCAAAACCATGTTGCATTGTTTATTTGCCCAGGAGGCCTCCAGGACGTTGCATACTGCGTAGCTGGGGGAGTCCGACAGCGGGAAGGGGTTCCGCTATCCACCCCCACCTCCCCCCCGTCTCACCACTGTCTAAATTTCTTCTTCTCGCCTTCACCTCCTCCGAACCTCGGCCGCTGCAGGACCAGTGGTTCTGGCGTGTCAAGGACAAGCGCGTTCCGGAAAACTACCCTATGCCGATTGGCCACTTTTGGCTGGGCCTGCCCAACAACGTGGAGTCGGCGTATGAGAGGGGTGACGGAAAGTTCGTCTTCTTTAAAGGTACCGAATTTACTGGGTGTTTTTATTTTCGCGTCTATGAACGCACCTGCCAGCGATGATGCCTCTGTAGAGACGAGGGCCGCAGCTGCTCGTGCTCGCCCCTGTGATGTAAGGCGGGGGGAATGCGCCCAGCTGGCATCGTACCTACACGACGGCCCTCAGCCACATGTTGCCATGGCCCTCGGTGACGTCCTTCCATTCGGCTGCCGCATTAACATTTCTCGCGGGACGCTTCAAAGGGATTTTGCGTCTTGGGGTCTTGGGGTTCAGATGGATGTACAACTCAAAGAGATGCTTTGCGTTATTTTAAATCCACTGTCCTTATCCCTCTTGTGTGTAAAGGTGACTTATTCACTCCACGCGTCCCTCTTGTTCATCCGCGATTAGGGGTACTTCTGTTTTTCTTTCATCACAAAGACTCATCCTCAAGTATTACACTTTACAATCACAATCTTCACTTTCACATGCGGCAGCAGAATTTTTTTTTTAGAATTCAAGATGTCCTTGAGCCCTCACAGCTTGGGGTTTAAGATGGATATCGGAATGTCCAACATAGCTTTTCTGTCTTGAAACATGTTGTCTGTGACCGTCGATGGGAATAGCTTTAAGCTTCTCAGGGCTGAGAAGGGACAACTCTATGACAACAGAGTAACAACAGGAATAAAACAAACATAAGTAAATATCAAGGATTGCAGTAGGCGCGTATCGGATCGCCCTCGCAGCCGTATGAAGACATTTCACAGGGAAGCTAACGATCCAATTCGAGAATCGTTTTTTGAAATATCTGATTTGGACAGAATCGTTTGCCTTGATTCTCGTTCGCACAATCTTGTTCGCTCCGTGAGTGGATATGTATCATTCACGCTTACTTTGTTTAAAATGTTATATAAAATATCAATAATCGATTCCCACACATACGACTCAATGTTTGTATCATAAGATTGGGAATCGATTCCATTCATTGAATCAGTGCATCATTGGCAAGCGAACGTGCTCTGAACAAAGCAGTTTATTCATTTAGAACACGCACTTGATAACATTTTCCATAGTTGTTTGAAAATGCATCACTGTGCTCCAGGCTAACATGCAGCTCGTGGTCGTGTGGTGTAACCTGTTTAACCATGTGTAATGCCGTATTCGCTATGACAAGTCTTTCTCTCGGCACCTTGAACCTTTAACATGCCAATCTCCTCTAACAGGCTCTCATTAGGCACCTCCATACCAACATGCGGTGTCCTTTTTAAGTACTCATTTAAACTTCCATTAAACGCATGCCATTGCTTACAATCATGAACGGACATCGCATGCAAAAGCCAAAGACACGATTCCGCACCAAGCAATCCAATACTGACATGCGACGCTGCACAGCACTGAGCCAGGGCAGGATGCAGGGCCAGGAAACTTCACTGACCCTTAAACGTCACCCTCGTGACCCACAGACCTCCTGTGGGTCACGTCAGATCCTGACCCCTGGTACAACAGGACACAGGACGCAGCGTCCTCCTGGCAGCCTTTCTCCTTACCCACCACCACGCTTACAGAACCAAGCTGGCGTACTCACCCTGTTTCCCCCCCCCCCTCCGTTCCACCCCCTCCCCCACCCGCCATCATCCCTGCCGCAGGCAGCAAATTCTGGGTGTTTGACGAGTCCGTGGCGGAGTCGGGATACCCCCGCAGCCTCTCAGAGCTCGGCAGCGGCATCCCCAACGATCAGATTGACGCGGCCGTGTGGTGGGAGCCCTCGGGCAAGACTTACATTTTCCGCGGAGACAAGTGAGTGGGTTCGGGTTCACGGGGGCGGTGGCGGGCGCTACGGTAGGGCCGCATCGTGTTACATAGCGAAACGTTTATTTATAACGGGATTAGCCAAACATCTCAGTTTAGGACCCTCAAAATAGAATCTTGAGGCTCATTGAGGCTTTCCTGTGTAAATGTACTCCTGGACACCTATGAAAAAGAGCTTTATAGCTCATCAGATTGCTCCAGTATAAATAAAGATTCTGATGTGCAGCCATTTTCTCATTCCACTGCTGGATGAAGCCGTCCCAGTGGCATTCGAGTGCTAGGAGTTATGTGACGACACTGCACTACACTGGCCAGTTTGGGCTAATGAAAGTGGGGAGAATACTGTACATGTGGACACAGAGGCACTGGATGACAATAGATTTTACTGCACTGCCATCTGCTGCCCAACATGCAGCCTATGAGCCCTATGACAACCTGTTGGTGCATGGTGATCACCCATCCAAGCGCTGGACTCAAATCTGCTTTAGCTTATAAGATCTTACGTACATGTACATGAATATATATTACTAGCATTTTGCCCGTCCAAGGACGGGTGTATTGCAGCAAATCTGAAACTTGCAAGCGAAAAGCATACCGCGACGTGATAGTCATTGCATAAATGCATTTGCACTTTGTAAGGGTGCAGTGGCACAGACCTATTTCATTGCGGAGATCGCGTGACGCGAGGGTTCTGCCTTTGTAGTGAGGGTTGTAAGTTGACGCCGAGGAGGGGGGAGGAGGCACCTCGCCCCCCCATGTGGAGTGACGTTAATGGAGGGAGGGTGTCCATTTGGAGGACGTCACCTGTTCATGATTATTAATGAGGGGGGCTGGTCGACGTGGAGTGACGTCACGAGCGTTAAGGACATTCCTGGGTGATTATATGAATTAATTATTAGTGGAAGTGTCCATCTAGGCCTCGGCAAGGTAAAGTAATTTACGCTTTTTACCGGGTAAAAGGGTAAAGGTAAAGGGGAAAGGTGTCGACCATGCCAAGGGGTAAGGTAAAGGGTAGGGTAAAGGTAGCGCGGAAGAATTGCCCGGTAGGGTAAAGGTAGCGCAAAATATTAAATATTACCCGGTAAATACCTTGTTTACCGCTAAAAGCTCCGTGGCGCAGTCCGTGGCCTCCATTTTAAATTGCGATAATTGATGTCAGACCAGATGGAGACGGACCACGTTCTTGAGGTAGAGGATGAGGTCGAGGGTGCCAGCAACGACATTTTCGGGGTCGCTGCGAACAGCAATCGAAAGAGGCAGCGGCATGCGTTCCCGTGGAGCACACTCACGATTGGATGGAGGGTGATCCCCGTGTGCAGCAAGGAAAGCAGCAGTGCGTGCACTGCTGCAAGTGGTTTTCCTCCCACATGAACGCGTCGGGGTGGAAAGTCCACCTCAAGAAGCATGGTCGACACCTTTACCCTTTACCTTTACAACGTGCTTGCCCCAGGCAGCAAGGTCGGGACGTCGGCGTCGACGTGCCACCTAATACAGCAAACGCTGAGCCAGCCAGCAATCCCGGATCGCCTCCTGGTAAAGTTTGAGAACGCAGTGGTTGATTTTGTTATCCAAGGTGCAATCTCTTTGCAAGCCGCCGGCACCGACAAGTTCAAAACCTTGGTCCACACATTGATGCAGGGATACGAGGGCCCGTCGACCCGCACCATCATTCACAGGATTGTTGAGTATCACGCCATCATGCTGCCCATCGTCAGGGCATTCATGTCCAACCTGGACGTCACCATCTCGCTCACCATCGACGGTTGGTTGAACCGCAACCTGAAGGGATTTTGGATGATCACGGTGCACTGGATCGACACCAAATCTGGTGCGTCGAAATCCATGCTGCTGACGATCCTCGATGTGCAGTCCGGAAGGGGTGTCGGCAAGCGCATTGGCACCACTCTGTTTGAGCACCTCCAAAGCCTCGGGCGCAATGTCTTGACCAAGCTGCTTGCTATCACCAGCGACAATGGTTCCGATGCGATCAGTGCTGTCAAGATGTTGTTCGCCCTGGTCAACGTGGATGCGGGTTATGAGCAGTTGCGGGCTTGCCATCATATTCGCTGCGTGGATCATTCGGTCCAGATTGGCGTCGTCCAAGTTCTCAAACTGATCAAGTCGACCAACGCCGCACTGCGCGAGGCACTCGTCAATTTTAGGCGGAGCAAGGTCATCCGGCAGTCGTACCGCCGCGAAGCTGAGATCGCCAAGCTCGCCAGCAAGGAGCCGACGCACCATGACTCGCCGACCAGGTGGAATTCGACGTTTGACATGGGCGACAATGCCATCAAAAAGCGTGTCCCATTGGACATTATCATAACACGCTTCCAGGATGTGATCGGCGTCGGTGCTTTCTCTGAACTGCAGTGGGCAAATATCGAGGGCGTGACAGCATTCCTGCGAATGCTGTGCCAGGTCATGACCTTGTTGTCGGCGGACCGTAAGTCGACATTGGATCTCGTGCCGGTGACGATGGAGCACCTGATCCGTCATTGCGATCGCGGTGAAGCTGCTCTTAGAGTGATCGATGAGTCCTTGACCGCGACGGGAATGAAGGCCGAGCTGGTGGGGTACCGCGACTTCCTGGTTCAGGAACCCGCCATTGTGGCATCCTACTTGAATCCACAGCTGCTGAAAGCGACAGACCAAGACGAGTTGGCTACATTGAAGGCCACGATCCGCTCTGTCCTGCAGCTTCGTTACTCGGACGTGCTCGCGATCCCACCGACGGCAGTCGCTGCCCACATGGAAGAGGGGTCGCTGTTCAGCACCCTGTTCAGCAACGTCGACAGCTCCATTGATGACGGCGATGAAGTCGATCGTTTTCTGAGCATGGGCTCACTGCATTACATTGACGTAATGCAGTGGTGGTCTCTCTGCAAAGAGCTGCTCCCTGCCCACTACAAGATCAAGATGACCTGCGACTACTTCGGAGCGCCGGTGACGTCAACTTCCTGCGAACATGCGAATAGCGGAGCCGGGCGGGAGTTCACATGCGTTCGCCAGTCACTGTCGTCGACGGTCTTCATCCAGTCCATGTGCTTGCGCTCGTGGATCGCGGCCGGCTGCCTGAAGGTCCCCCGTCTAACTGGGCCGGAGCGGCGCAGGATCTTATTGCCCGTCGTTCATCCAAGGACAACGGCAATGACGAACTTGATCAGGTTGTTGATGAGATCGTCATCAACCAAGACGACTGGGATGAGGAGGTTATGGAGGACGGTGTCGTCGACAGCCTCAATGCCCGATTCGAGAGTATTCTATATGAATAAAGCGCTCTACCTAGCATTTACCTGTTATAAACCTTTTCATGTGTAGTACCCTGGTAATTACCCTGTAATCGGGTAATTGTATGAGATAAGGGTAAAAGGTAGGGTAAAGGTAGGCTCGTTGCTTTTGACCTTTTACCTTACTTTGCTAAAGGGTAAAAGGTATGGGTAGAGTGATTGTATTGTGGTAAGGTAAAAGGTAGGGTAAAGGTAGGCTCAATCTTGATTTGAAGCTTTCGTGACTGCAGGAATCCATACTCTTTGGTTATTTCGGTAAAGGTAGGCTCGTTGTTTTTACCTTATTACCTTCCCTTGCCAAGGCCTATGTCCATCGTTGAACGATGATTCACACCTCCACCCACAATATCCCCCCTCCCCACCCCTGGGTGCCATCCCCCCCGCGCATACATCCCCAAGCCCCCAATCCCCAGCCCTGGTCCAGCCACTACCCCCCCCCCCCCGTGCGCGCCCTTCCCCAGTCTCTCTGCCTGCGTCCTGCGTCTCTACCCCACACCCCGTGCGCACCGCCCCACCACGGCCCCGCCGTGCACCCTCTCTAACCCGCGCACCCCACAACGACCCCCCCTCACCCCAGTGCCCCCGTACGCATCACGGCCATCAGCGCGACCCCTCCCCTCGTGTAATCCTCCCCGTAGGGGCTGCCCCCCCACCTGCGTGCCCACCCACAGCCTCCAGCCAATCAGAATACTGCGAAATGACAGAGAGACGATTAGCTTAATTGTCCAGGAAAAACTCACTGAGCCTCAAGACTTTTTGTTCAGAAGGATCCTGCCAAGGGTTAATATGATGGATGATGGCGTCGGTACTCGTGGTTTAGTGGGGGGCGTGGGTTTCGTGGACCGGAGAGACATGGCACACGCTGACCATCCTCGCTTGTGACGTTCACAGGTACTGGAGGTTCAACGAGGAGAGTCTGACGGCTGAGTCCGGCTACCCCAAGTCCATCAGCGTGTGGGAAGGGATACCATCGTCGCCGCAAGCTGCCTTCCTCGGCTCGGAGAGCAGTACGTTGTCACCCTCGTGATTACTTAGGATCTGCATAGATATGACACTTGAACGCCTGAGCAACTCAAATGGTCTCGCATCTCAGCTCAATCCATTCCAATACCCTGCTGCAGTCCTACTGGACATCTGTAAAAAAAAACTGCTTCATAGTTAATACAATATCTTCAGGATAAATAAAAGCTGATTCTGAGCCTAGGGGACCTCCAGTGGTGGCTGTCCCAGTATATGATCATGTATGGTGTATGTAGTAGCCTGCAAATGGGAATTAGTCTGCTATTGCCATCATCATCAATGTTACATCATCAATATTTACGGATAGTAATATAATCACTGCACTAATTCAATATTATTAGTACAATATGATCCATTTATCGATATCCAACGAAAATAATTGGGAGAAATTACAGTGAAAATAGCATTTTATTTCGAAGCCTCTGCACGTCTTCCACTGATCTGAATGCACGTATTAAATATTTTAACACTCTCCTCTGCAATATATGGAGCCATCACTCTCACAATATGTAATCTCCTGTTGAGAAGAAAGTAAGAGGTGCATTAGAAATCAGTGGGATATCTATAAATGGATCACGCTGTATTATTAGTATTTCACTGGTGTGGTCATTATAATTGCAGTGTGATTGGTAAGGCTCTTGTAAATGTTATTGTTGTCAAATGACAAACTTTAGCTGCCTTATAATTGTACAGCCATTTCCATTGCTTTGTAACAAAAATGGGGCTGTACTCGCTTTGTAACAAAAATGGGGCTGTACTCGCTTTCGTGCAGCGCGCCATCGCTCCCCCCGAACCCCCTGCAGCATAACAAAAGGCGGCTTAACTCAGCCCTCCCCCCCACCCACGTCCCTTTCTGGCTCCCCCCCTCTTAACCTGTATAGAATCCCGGCTGTCTCAGAGATGTCCACTTGACACATATTCTGCTGTGACTATTCCACCTGAAGACGGAAGCTTGTGTTACCTCCGAAACGTCGTGATTTCATTTAGTTGTTTTATTTTATTTTACCTACGTGACTTTACCGAAAAAAACAAAGAGTATGAATGGTATCATCGTTATGATGCTGCATAAATATTGTATGTTAATAATTTACAGCTCTTTGTCAATTTACTGCTGCATGAAGCCCTGCACCCCGTCGTGTCGGTCATGGGGTTGTTTGACCATAATTAACCACGCTGGTCAGTGTGAGTTGGTGAAAAGGGGGACCCTGGACTTGTTCTGATATCATTTGCTTCTGATGTTAGCCATGCCCAGGAATTAAACTCAGGATGCCAAGTTCATAGTGCTAGTAATTGCACATCACAATTTCCATTTACGCCTTATGTTCTGCGATTCACAAAACATTCCACGTTTTACTTCCTTGCAAAGGCATGGAGGAGTCTCTTCAGTGGATCTATGACGTTATTGAGCGTAATGGGCTTGTTAGTAGTTTTTCACGCAACATTAACCCTGTATGTATATGCTATCACTTATTGTCTAATGCCACAATGGATCGTGCCTTCCATTAGGGTACAAACTGCTTCTTAAATATTTATGATGGCCACTTTACAATCAAATATTCATACTGGTCTCTCCGGAGACCCAGAATTCCATTCAAGGCCATAAAAGGCACAGAGTACGCGCAAACAGGTTTGTGTATGTGTGTGCCTGCGTGTTGCTGACTGTGTCACTGTGGCATCTGCAGGCAGCATTTAACGGTTGAGTGGTTTTTATTGTGATCGCTTGCTTCGAATTAATACATTAAATTACAAAAAAAATACACACAGAGGGCAGAGTATGAGCCAACAACAGAACATTCTACATGAGGTTCTGCTTGTTTATGGGTCTGTCCTATTGGTGGGACAATGCAAGAACTCACCCACTACTTAAAGTCGAGCTACATACATTGATTCACACATGTCAGAAATAATGTTTTTCAGACAGTATATATATTTTTTATCTTGGGTTTATGTTGCCCCTGCAGCCACGAGAGGTGCTACCAATCACCGCATTGTTAAAAAATGAAATACAATTTGTATTCAATTGTGGCACTAAAATTGGAACATTCAGCAAATCACCAGCACTGTGTTTAATGGCAATACGCTGTGTTTCATTGCAGTGTACACGTACTTCGTGAAAGGCAACCTCTACTGGAAGTTCCACAATCAGAAGCTCAGGGTGGAGCCCGGCTACCCACGCTCAGTGCTCTCCGACTGGCTGGGATGTCCGGACACAGGGAAAGACGCAGACAGGGAAAGAGATCGGGAGAGGGACAGGGAGATGGAGAGGGAACGGGAGAGGGAACGTGAAGAGGAAGAGAGACGGAAGGAGGAGGAAGAAGAAGAGAGGGAAAGAGAAGAGGAACGCGAGAGGGAGGAAGAGAAGGAAAGAGAGCAAGAGAGGGAGAGGGAGCGAGAGAGAGAACGGGAGAGAGAGCGTGACAAAGAGAGGGAGAAAGATAGCGACAGAGAGAGGGAGCGGGCACGAGAGGAGGAGGAGGAGAGGGAGCAGGAGAAGAAACGTCAGAAAGAACGGGAGCAAGAGCGAGAGAGAGAGCGGGAACGCGAACGAGAAAAGAAGAAGGAGAGGGAGCGTGCGAGGGAACGGGAGAGGGAACGTGAGAGGGAGCGGGAGAGGGAGCGGGAGAAAGGCACCGACAGGGATAGAGATGCAGATCGGGGCAAGGGCACGGGAAAGGACGACGTGTATGACTACTATGACCAAGACGTGACCAAGAACAAGGTGGAGGATGAGGTGCACGTGGTGGTGGAGGAGGTGGAAGGTGGCTTCAACCACGTGGCTCTAATCATCTGCCTGCTGCTGCTGCTTTGCGTCGTCATCGCGCTGCTTGCCGTGCTCTTCATCAGGAGGCGCGGCGCCCCCAAGCCCATCCGCTACTGCAAGCGCTCGATGCAGCAGTGGGTGTGACGGGTGGGCCACTCAGATTGGGTTCTCACAAGTTGGCCGCCTGCTATGGTTGCTCGCACTTAGGTTAGCGATGGAGGCCCAGAAAAAACACAACACACCCGCCGGCAGCCTCAGGGCGTCTGCGTTAGCTTTGTCACGTGTCTCTTGCAATAAAATGTAGGCTTTTTGAAAGTGAAAACAGGTTTCTTTTTTTATATATAAATATATAAGTAGACATGCCTCGCCAAGCTGTGAATGCTTGCTGCCAATTGGCCACGTGGTCACTGAACTCTGGTTCTCGTTTATCCACCGGAGCATCGAGCAGCCCCAATACCTCTCTGATGGTCTCATTGTACTCGAGGACTCCCTGGGTCGGCTTTTCACGCTTGGACCCCAATGCTTACCAGACAATTGCACTTAAAATCTGCGTTGCAGGGATTAAGCTAATTACCCATGCTCTGGTTGAATGTGCTGGCTGTGGGTTAATCAGCTGCTTAGCCTTTTAATTTATGGTGCTAAAATACAAATCAAAGTTGCCTGATTTTGGGGGGGGGGGGGTTTAAGTTGTTATTGTCAATTATGCTTGCTCCTGCAGAGCAGTGTGCAGCACTCAGTATTTTTTTTATTTTGTTTTAAACCGTCGTCACGCTTGCTGATAGGCAGTTGCCTCGGCAAAAAGGGAAACTTGCAGATTTTAAGTCACTTTTTACCAACGTAAATAAATTATTAAAAATGTCAGTAATTAAAATTAACAGCTCTTGTTTTGGCTTATTTTTTCCATAAACGAAGTGACCATTCTAAAAGCACACACAGTAGATTCCAGATGACCATTCTCAGATTTCATCGTTGGTGTGCTCATGAAGATAAACAACCACTTAATATCTTAAAATTGTATTGCAGTTGTGCCTTTTGCCTTTTTTTAATACACTATAACATCACATCACTTTGGATTACATCCATGAATTAACAAATTGTTTCTCAGCCGAGGGAATATAATGATTTATATACGACACATTTTTGTTTCATGCGTCTAGTGTCTCATAGTTTTTTTTTAGTTCTCTATGTGTGTTTTATTTTTACAGATTGGGGTATTTCTTTGCCAATTTGGGATTAACAATAGGTGTAATGATATATGTTAGCATAAGCATTCAATCCGAAATCAATTTAATTGCTATGTATCATTTTTTCCACTATTACTTTAATTTTGTATTTGTCTTGTTGATGTAAATGAAATGAGCTCAAATTTCATGCTGGTCATGTGTTGTATTGTATGACCATGTTTTACAGACTTTTAAAACAAAACACTTGACGTTTAGATTACAGCATACAGTGTACGCCAAATGGCTGAGGGCCCGACTAAGGAGGAACTGCCAAGAGCTATGAGCGTCAGTCCAAAGTGCTCGGGGTCTTCCGTACAGCATCACTGCCTGCATTGTGCCAGAGGAATTTTTCTTAAAAGGGCTCCAGTAAGCTCATCTTTGTTCACAACCCTTGGACGGCATGATTAATGAAAATGCGATCAGAGTCATACATCGAATACGTTAAGTGCCGAATCCCCTAAAATTACCCCCGACCAAGAGGCCGTCGTGACCCAGATTCCCATAATGAAATGCTCGTCCTCCTTGGCTAATGAATGCTGTACTAATGCCCTGGAGTACCGGTGGCTGACCCTCGCGGATCGTGCTTTTACGGTGATTACTTAGGAAATGGAATTGCTTTGTCTGCAGGACAGGCGAGCTTTTTGTTTGTGGTTAGCCTTGCACTGTTGGGATATTGGAGTTCCTGTGTACTGCACTGCACAATTACGTGCCCCGTCGTCGGCACAGCCGTGCGTTATCACCCGCTGGGTCTCTGTGCCGATACAATGGTCCACGGTCGTTAGAAATCCGCGGCCGTGCAGATCTCCAATTTTGGGGTCGACGGACCTAACCTCTGGAGAAACTGGAAGCATGGCCGGGTCTGCAGAAGTTCCGAGCTAAAACAGGCGGCAGTGACGTGGCGATGCGCAGCAGGCGCGAGCGCAAGCCCTGGAGGGTCAGGAGGCAACAGGCTGTCTGGTGTGGGGGGCAGGCGAGTGAGGTGGCAGCATTTCTATGAGGCCGTAAACCACCCACCCAGCCACACTCTTGGGCAACGACACAATGAGCTAGAGCAATATAAATCCACCGAAGCACTACCTTGATGAAACAAAACAAGTTACGATACTATTTTTTTTTAAACCTGTACTGTACATGAACAGCCCCTTTTTTCAATCCACTACTGGGCGAGGGCCTTCCCAAGCCGTGCAAGTCGCGGGGGTTATTTCACCCATACTTGACCACACTGGTCAGTGCGGGTTGGTGAAGTTGGGGAGCTGAGACGTGAGAGCAAATAAATACACTAAAATTAATATTGTAACATGTTGCCGTGATGTGCATTTGTAGAGACTGAATGTTTAATTGATATCTGGTTGGCACACACCTCTGCATACGTGCAGGTGGGCAAGTGTAGGGTGGTATACTCGGGAGAAGCCCTATGGCCTTTTTCATACAACACCCAAAGTATTTTCCCCTTAGTTTGCTCTGTATATATGTATGTTGAACGTCTTCCACACTACGTAGCCAACCGTGCTAATCGGAGGTGCGGGGGAAGGACAACAAACCAAATACAAAAAGCATTTATAAAGAAATTAGTTTTCAATCTTGATAAAAAAAATGCATAGCTCCAGTGGCTTTGCCTTAGTGTGAACTAAGGCAAAATTTCACTGAATTAATTGTATGCAACTGGCCACTGCTGGGCTCTTGTGCATCTGAACATGAGGATAATGTAGCACACTTGTAATTTGTTATGCAAGCGAGCGACCTTATGCCATGTCTGCTTTTGTTTGGCCATTTTTTTGGCTGTCATCTATGTCCCGCTCGGCTTTGTACGGCCAGGGTGGGGTTTCTGTCGTTTCTGTTGTCTCATCAGCCGGCGTCGTCCCGTGGGTATGGGCAGCACCTTCCCTCCTGGATAAAACTCAGAGCCTTCCTGTGCTACTCTCCTCGTGTTGAACAGCGTGCTACTCCGTCGAGCTGATACCACGAATGTTAACGATCCCAAAATGTTATCATGTTAGCGGCACGCCCCGTGACTGATTAAAGTACTGCTTGCCCTTTGAAATTGGGCAGTTATTTGTACCCGGACCGTTTCGTTCCTCTTTCGTGGGTCAACCTGACTTCGACGATCGAATTGGAAATAGAAATGGGTGATGACAGAAACATAGTTGTTGTAAACGTTGCACTTTTACAAACTCCGCAGTTTATAAAATTCACCTATGACCTTGCAAACAATGGGACAATCCATATAGCATGCAGAAACATGCAAATCTTTAACCTTAACACTACGTACGGATTGCCTGCGTTAAGAAAATAAAAACGGGAATTATCTACAAGGAGGGAGGACCTTTTTCCGACCGCAGGTAATGAGGTGGTGGGGCCAGCATGGGGATGGATCCCAGATTTGGGCCCCCGTCTCATCGTTGAGGGCCCCATGATGTGGTCACCTCTGGTCGAGGCAGCCCGAGGGTGGCAGTGAAAAGGCCGTGGTACGCTGCTGCCGCTGCATGCTGCAAATCCCCTGTTCCCCCTTCTGCAGTAATGAAACAATACAAGTCTGAGTTTTAACACTAATTGTTTTTATTGTAATCACGTTATGCATTTCCTTGGGGAATGGTCTACTTTTGGGACTACATTTGTTTTTAAATTCATCTATTATTGCTGTTTTTTATGTATCCTCATCTTCACCTTCCTGCAGATTATTTGTTCAGTAGAATCGTGGGTGTGGGTATTAGATGTTGCACATACTTTTTAATAAAGGCAAAAGTCATCAAAAAAACGTCGATGTGTCCTGTGTCCTGAATATGTTTCACTCGTTTCACGTTTTGTGTCGGTGCGTTGACAGCCTGCCGATGAAACTGGCATCCAGCTAAAGCAACTTCTGAGTCATACCTCGTAATTATTGCTAGGAATTCTCTCACACGTGTCCCCACTTGGGTCCTGTATTTAGCCAGGATTACTTATTTTATGAATTCAGTTGTAAACTCCGTTCCAGGTATCGAGTGACCTTTCGGTTTCCTGTACGCTGTGAGAAATACTTTTTTTAAAATCTGGAAACATTTACCTATCGTTCGTTGTCAATGCATCTACAGTCTTTCAATTAATTGAGCAGCCAATAGCCATAACAGCTTTTGTTTGTGAGAATTAAGCCTGTCAGGTGGCCAAGAGGTGACAGGACGGCAATTGATTTTGAATCCATCTGTCGAGATTTGTTATACCCTTCATGTGAGGTATTTCTTATGGTTATTTAGTTTCCTCCCACAAGCCAAACTATAATGGAAATTGGCCAAAAATCCCAACGCATGACCCTCTTAAAAAAATTGTACGACTCAAGCAAAGCCTGGAAAAAAAAGCATTTATTGTTAATGTGTTGCATCACACGGCCCTGACGGATTGCAATAACTTGTGAAGGCCTTCACCCAGCAGTGAATTGATCATGGTCGATGATGATATATCATATTCATTAGTGTTGTAAATTGAACTGTTTCCATCAGCATTGTCTTTTGTAAACTGAACATTCTTTTAAGTATAAAAGTTTTCCTAATCCAATCCGTTGACCTCGTTGCTGGGCAACAGCAGGACAGCAGCGTCCACTGTGCCTCCCTCTCGCCAGCATTCACAAAGGACCCAACAGTACATACAGTATTCAAATCCACAGCCTAAATAGGACTTGCACACAATCTGAAACAAGCGCCTTTTTATAATTAACTGGCATGGCATCTGACTGTTCAAAGCTTGCACTGTGTGTGCATACGGCTACTGCATGTATGGAAGACTGTTTAGCGTTTTAGCAGCACTTGGCCTCTACAATTCAGCATTGTAGCCTTGTACCAGTGGAAGGAGGGTTGCATCGTCTATCTTTACAATCATCGCTGTGTTTCTCCTCGATCGCGTTTAGGTGCCGCGTTTTCACAAGGCACCCCACGCCGTGGTACGGGGGAATTGTCTCAGAAGCATATGGAACAGAGCGACTTAGGATCCACTCAAGCAAAACAATTGAAGCGCTCACTGCATTGGCAGTGGTGAAAAGGCAAAAGTAAAACAGATGTATCAGAGAAAATATACAGCGGGCTTGCTTATTCAGGCAATGGCCTTTTCTTGAGAGCAGAGAGGAGCAATGAGATTGACTGACTTTAGAGTTCGAAATCCAACTTTATGTTTTAGGGCGCTGAGTAAGCTGAAGATGTTTAAGGTTTTCAGAAGAACACTACTCGCGAAATCAGTTCATATGTTAAATCAAAATTGTTCATTTGTAGACCTCAACATTCCCCTGTTGTTTTCTCAGGGCCCTACAGAGTAAAGTGTAACCTACAAGTAAAAAGTGTATTAATCGCTCCACCCTGTCGCTCTCCTCTGAAGGACTTGCATGAAACGTCAGCCTATAAACACGATAAGGCAGTGCTAATAATGACTTGTATCTATACCTTCTTGGGCGAAATACAGAATACCTTTTACATTTTTTTTCATGTTATGTCCATCTAGATTTTGCTTCCCTTTTTTTACAATTAACTAGATGGTGCAAACTAGATTCGAAACTTTCGTGACTGCAGGAATTACTCTTTGGTTCTTTCAGTAAAGTCACGTCGAAAGAAATTAAATTTAATAATAGAATACGACGTTTCGACTGCAACACAAGCAACCATCATCAGGTACAAATGAATGAGAAAACAAACCTAGTAAACTTGGAAATATAATGCAATACAACACAGAGAGTCGGCCAACACAATAGTCAACATCCCACCTGGTTGATTACGTTCTTCCAAACATTGCTAAATTTTAGATAGAGACAAAACATAGACACCGAAACACACACATAGGCACACTGTGTGCCTGTGTGCCTATGTGTGTATCTCTCTCTGTTTGTCTCTGTGTGAGTCTCTCTCTGCTTGTGTGTCTGTCTGTGTGTCTCCGTGTCTATGTTTTGTATCTCTCTTAAAATTAGCAATCTTTGGAAGAACGTAATCAACCAGGTGGGGTGTTGACTGTTTTGTTGGCCGACTCTCTGTGTTGTATTGTATTATATTTCCAAGTTTACTATGTTTTCTCATTCATTTGTACCTGATGATGGATGCTTGTGTTGCAGTCGAAACGTTTTATTCTATTTTAATTTTATTTAATTTATTTCTACGTGACTTTACCGAAAGAACCAAAGAGTAGATGGTGCAACTTCATAAATTTCATCATCAAAAGTATTTCCCACTTTTAGGATATAAGCAAATGACGGTGAGATGGGCTTGGTCATTTGATTTATGACACAGACACGTGCTGATAAATGTACTCTATGTGGATGAGTCATGATCATTCTGTACAGCTGCCAATACCATTGCTTTCCTGTCACAAAAGTAAACCATCATCTAAACGACACCATCATTTTATGGCCTAAAACATATACTATATATATTTTGATTTAAAGCTTTCCTGACTGCAGGAATTCATATTCTTGGTTCTTTCGGTAAAGTCACGTAGAAGGGCAACAATAAAATAATAAAAATATAATATACTATATAATTAGTCACATTTTTGGCAAATGGCCTTTTTTCAGTGCCCTTCTTCGTGTGAAGAGTCATTGCCTAAAATGTCCCATATTTACATTATATAATATATGTTTCCCCCGTTCGTGCAATTTTATTTAAGAATGTGTTGATTTTTTTGTTATTTGTGTTTGTCCATCACTGTGAACTTAGTGTCACAGTAAAACAAAATATATTTACCATTTCATGTGCTCGGGAGGCATTAGAAAACAGACCAACCTGGTTTTCGTAGAATGTTGCTGTCTCCTAAATTAACTATATGCAGCCAACACCCCGTGTTGACATGGAGAAAAAAAAACCTATACTGAAGGGAAAAAAAATGGGTGTGAACTGAAAACGTTGGCAAGTAGGAAATAATGCACAGTTCTGTAAAGACCTCCCCACACCGGAGCAACTTGGAAATATGTTGGGGGTCAGGTTATCCACGGGAACAAGGATTAGACACAGAAATATCCACAGAACCATGACCTGAATTTAAAAAAAAATCTGTCAAAGGGAATCTTTCTTTACCCCGAATTTGAATGTGCTATTTAAGTGTATTTCTGTAGCGCTGCCCATGTATTTTACCGCCTCTGCTGAGGAGTGATGGTAGAAAGGCCATGTTTATATTCGTGGCTGTGACACGTTACAATTTAAAAACAAATCCCTGTGAGAATTATAGCTTGTATATCTCAATGCCTGGGCTGCTTCTATCTTATTGCTAATCAATTCAGCTTTTAAGAAAGGCAATCTAACAATCGCACAGGAGCCCCATTTTATTGCGCATTTCCACCAAAGCTGCAGATTTCCCCGCTGTCATGAAAGTGCATTATGAAACGGTTGCTTCTCTTTCATCAGAGGCCAGCTCTTATTTCATACAGTGCCAGAGTCGCACGTCACCACGAATACATCATTTGACATTGCAGAGATGCATAATAATGCGTGCCAATTTGTTTAGAGTGCACTCACTTCCTTCCCATTGCGCATTCGCAGCTGAAAGAGGAAATGCAACCCAATGTCAATTACGTGTACACTCATCTCATTGTGCTGGACTCGCATGTGAACACAAGCCCGATGGAAGGGTGTCCATTTCCTGTGACAAAACCAGCGATGAGCTCACCATTGTTCACCTTTCCCTCGAGCCCGTGTCATTACAGGACATCTGCCAAAAAGAGTGTGCGTTTGACCTTCGTCTAAGAAGCCTTTTGTAAAAGTGATATCATTTTCAATTGACCTATGTTATGGTGTCACATGGGCCACGTTAGAACGTTGATGTGTTGTGTAACCAATTTATTATACATATGTACAGCCCCTTGGTCATAAGATTGCCTCTCCATGCTGTGCCAGTTCTATGGTTTATGTGATCATACTTCACCACGCTGGTCAATGCAGGTTCGCGAAGACGGAGAGTACTGGTGTTGGAGCATATAAAGTCACAACTTATGTTTCTGTTACTCTCCTCTGTTGCCCACTACGTACCCCACAGCCTAAAACACATTTTATCGATGGTGGTTGCCCATTCAAGAACTATCCAGGATCAAACCTGCTTAGCTTGAGATCTTAAAATATTCAGCACATTCTGAGTAATTTGGTTACATGACATAACCGTTGGGCCATTTACATATATTGTACGGGTAGGAACCTCCTGGTTACACCAGCCCACAGAGGATTATTGTGTCCGTCCGTCCCTCGTGCATCCAAAAATGGGAGGGGTGGGGCTGAGTGGAGAGGGGAGGGTGGGGAGGGGCTGGGTGGGGAGGGTGAGGAGGGGCTGGGTGGGGAGGGTGGGGCTGGGTGGGGAGGGTGGGGCTGGGTGGGGAAGGGAGGGTGGGGTGGGGAGGGGCTGGGTGGGGAGGGTGGGGAGGGTGTGGAGGGACTGGGTGGGGCTGGGTGGGTAGGGGCTGGTCACCCCGTGGTGCCCTTATAAAACTCAACGTTTAACCTACTCACGCCGGCTTGTGCCCGCCCTCACAGTCGGGCATATTTTCGGAATACACCACGCCGCCGTTGACCCTGGCCATTGATCGAGCAACCCAACGTTCCTACCAGCTCCCTCCGCAGGAATGTGTTTTAAATGCTATAATAGATATCGTTCATGCGACTGAAATATTGACTATTTCACCATGTGAGATCCCAATGAGATAAGTTTCCTGTGCAAGGTACAGCTGGGTCAACAATTGACAATACAGTTGGAGTGGCTGCGCAGTGGTTAGCACACTGCACTGTGAACCCAACATCCTGTAGTTGATTCCCGGCTATGGCTGATATCTATGGCGCGTGATATCTGACCGGCGTGGTAAAAGTATAGTCAAACAACCCTCATGCCCAATATGGCATAGGGAGTCCTAAATCCAGAAGTGGGTTGACAAATGATTGTAAATTATGATTGCTGTTAAGTGTACACATCTTAATTGTGAGAATGTTGTTTGTATTGAGGCTAATACTATTGAATATATTCTGCATTTGCAAATTATCCAGCATTTTGTAAAAAAAACGGTCTACTTGTTTGTTCATAAATTTCTGATGATTAGAAATACATGAGACGTGACTCAGGTAGAATGTGTACAGGGAAGGGGTTTTATACAGTAAATCCTACCCTCTATGTATACCTTTATTAGAATAAAACCCACGGCCTTGCTCACAACATGTGGTAATCCTATAGCATGTTTAACAAGTCTGACTGCTGATGAGACTCAGAGTGTCAAAACCGGTTCAGAGTTTGTTTGTTTAAACAAATTCTGCTGGATAATATTGTAATTGGTCTGGGAAGCCGACTGGCTGGTGGGAATACAATTATTGTATTTATATGTGGAGTCACAGAATAAAGTTCTGCCTATGCAGTCTTTGCTTTTATGAGTAGGATCTACTAATATAGTAGTCAATTTGGGCATGAAGTACCCAGTAAACATGGAACATTGACCCAACGGTAAAGCGCTTCCAACCACATGCCAACGTTGGGCCATCAGTTCTGTTAGCCTGGATGTTAAATGACTACTCCAGCTTATGATGCATATCGTGTGTATCAATTTACAATAACACAAAAATCACAATTGTCATGTCATTAAGATAATATACAAAATGAACGTGTATACATCCATAATAGAGGTGATTTTGCGTCGTTAACAAAACATGCCAATTAGTTACTAGTTCAGCACACAGTTGTGTTGGAGTGTAAATCCACGACATTTACAATTCGAGTACGACGTTTCGCCGATAATTCCAACCAGTGTCATCAGGCAGCCTGATTTATATTTACGCGATCTAACCCAAAAAAGCATCTGTTATGGATAATATTGGTCGCCAAAGCATATGTGTTAAACTGAATGTGTATACAATATTAATGTATTGCTGTATTTTGACAAGCAGTACAGTACACTACTTTTGTAAAGGTGATAAAAAAAATCCCATTTTAAAGATAGAGTGCTCCTCCTAGTGGATTTGAATGTAACGCTCAATCATCAACCAGTGTTTGCCTTCCTTTAATGAGCACTCACTAGGTATGAGCGAGTGCCATGGTCTAGTTTCCAAACAGTCAGAGCTACATTATGAAATCGACCTCTATGGAAAGTGCTTTCTGGTGCGCCTGCCCTGAGACGACACCAACGTGAAACATTGTACATCTACAGCCCTTTATCACTGCTGGATGAAGGCCTCCCCACTCAGTGTGTCAGCGTGTTGGCAGATTTCTTATTTGAGCAGCACAAAGTTAATTCTATGTTAATTCCATGTTAAAATATCACTTAAATACTTGTACCAAATTTAAGAGCGCATGCCATGTTTTCAATTCATCTTCTCATGTTTACAAGTAGTTTTATTATTGCACAGTAACAGTGGAGTTTAAGCCTATGTCTTTACCTCCTTTAAATAAAGCCGAGGATGTATTGAGGAATATGTGAGTGCCACTAAAAATAGCCATGAGTGCTGCTCTTTTGAAGATAATCCCAGAGATTCCATTTGAAATGAGTTACATCACAGGCTCTTGGAAAACCCGCTGCCTACACATTAACAATTATTCCATTCGCGGTTCCATCTGTGGCGGCTTATTTGTAAATTAAATAATGTTTTAAATAAACAGCTGAAACGCTATTAAATTGTTACTTTATGTCACACATTATAATTGATTCCGATAGAATGTACGAAAGATAATTGAAAGCAAGGTAACGATTCAAGGAAGGCATAATCTACACTATGTTTAAGTCAGCTCAAGCCTCCCGTAAACCACGTGACTTCTGAGTGGCTATGCCCAATCTGAATCCCTCAACTCTGCCTGCCCCCCCTGTGAAAACAGACAATGTGCTCCATACCGCGTCGAGCTCCTTATTTCCTCTCGATGCGCATCTTTCCGGACCCTTTGCTCTTGATTTTTTATTCCTTTTCTATTATTTTCCTCTTCATTTTCCACTGTTTCCCTTCTCTCTTCCCTTTCGCATTTTGTTTTACCATACATTATATCCATCACTCTGCTCCCCTTCCCATGACATTTAGCCATGAGTAAAACAGTTGTTATTTATTTTCTAGATGCATCGGTGTGTTCACTTTTCATCATCAAGTTCAACTGTCCCAAAGGACTCCAACCTGCTCACATCTGCCTCATTTCATCATTTTGATCCCAGTCTGGCTTTAATTGCTCTGTTTTCCAGTTTATTCCCTCCGACCGATATGTCCTATTGTGTTTATAATTGGTTATACGTAACGTATATATGACATTTACAAAAACAATAATCATGATTGTACAAGGTCACTGAGTGGAAGAGGGGTTGTTTGACCATATTTGACTGTGCTGATCAATGTGCGTTGGTGAAGAGGTGGGAACAGGACTAATTGAGGCATCTTACCCCCCTGCCTGCCCCTGGTTTCTGCTGCCTCGGCACTGAGCCGCCAATGATTTGAGCCACTAGCTGCCACTATCCATGTCTGACTGCACAGTATGTAATTATAAAACCTGGCTCAGATGATTCCCTTGTTTTTATTCACTGCCTTGGGCAAATAGGTCATTCTTACTCACATGCATCCGATGCTCTCATTTAACATTTTTAAATCACTTCTTTGTTGCTTCTTACATTTAAATATATTTAGTAAAAAATAAGGCACTGTTAGAGAGGCTGTTCCCTCTGGAAGAGTGCCTAGTACCCACCTCCTTACCCTCGCCCACTCAACTTGTTTTTTTTCAAGGTCGCTTGCATACTTCATTCATTTATTAAATGTTGCACCTAGGTTATTATATCTGTTCTATATACATGCCAAATCTTAAAATTTCAGGTGATACACAATGTTGTTGCATGAATGGATCCTAACCTTGAACCCAAAAGGAACCTCTGTACACTTACCGTACAAACTCTCTATATCACCATACTCTTTGGTTCTATTCGGTAAAGTCACGTAGGTAAAAATAAAACAACAAAAATCACGACGTTTCGGCCACAACACAAGTGGCCTTCATCAGGTGAAGGGACCGTACTGTCACGAGGACAGCGTTGGAATGAAGACAGTCAAGCCCAGGTCGCGTCCTTTAAGCTGTGTGGGAGGAAACAAAACGCTTTGTCAAAGGAATTAGCATAAAATGCTCATAGAGTACCGACACGGGGGGGGGGGGGGGGGGAGCAGGGAGTTTACAAATGTACAAATGTTGGTGTGAAGGGAAATGACCGTAAAGCAACGTAAAGGACCGGCACGGGGAGGGGGAGGGAAGTTTACAAACGTTGGTGTGAAGGCAAATAAGCTGCTGTGAAAGTTTGGTATATCACTACTTGGATAAATATACTGTACCATTGAAAATAAGTTTAATGTTTGGTATGATTTAGAACATCTTTCCAATGATTGCTTAATTTGAAACCATCTTCTCGGTTGAAATTGTGTCTGTGTTTGTAAATCTGAATTGCCTCGTGGATAAATCTCTCATGATAACCTGTGGGTTTGCAAAGGACCTTGGTATCGGAGAAAACTATATCGTGATCATCCACAGCGTTGTAACAGTGGTCAGCTACGGCAGAAGAATTCGTTCTGCCGTGTTTCAAATATGATTTGTGCTCGCGAATTCGGTCAGAGACATGTCGTTTCGTCTCCCCGATATAGCAATCACCGCAGGTACAACTCAATTTGTAAACCCCGGGGTACTGTAAGTCAGGAATGACAACCTTCACGGATGGGATCAGGTCACGGATTTTGTGTACTGTATTGAACCGGACCAGGATCTTGTGTTTGTTTCGAATTTTGGAGATCTTTTTAGTAACGCCTGCTATATATGGTAGTGTGATGGTTTTGATCGGAGTATCAAGTGGTTGTTTCTGTATGGAGGGAGAAACAGCTTGGCGGATGGTACGGTCAGAGTATCCATTTCTCTTGAGGGCCAGATGTACATGTTTTAATTCACTGGTCAGGTGATGTTGGTCCGAAATGCAATGAGCCCTGTGGTATAACGTTTTGATGAGAGAATTATTTTGAGCTGGGTGGTGGTGGGAATCAGGTTTCAAGTAGGAATCTGTGTGGGTGGGTTTCTTGTAGACAGAATGTCCCAATGAGCCATCAGGTCTCCTCTCAAACAGAACGTCTAAGAATGGTAGCTTGCCATCTTTCTCCACTTCCATGGTGAATTTGATGGTGGGATGTCTGGAATTGATGTGGTGTAGGAAAAGGTTCAAAGCTGGGAGGCCATGTGGCCAAATGACAAAAGTGTCGTCTACATATCTCTTCCACAGGGAAGGTCTGAGGGTGGAAGTCTGGATGGCGTCTGATTCTAATTTCTCCATGAAAACATTGGCTATCACTGGTGATAAGAGAGAACCCATGGGGGTACCCTCATTTTGTTTGTAGAAGGTGCCATTCCAAGTAAAGTAGGTATTGGTGAGGCAGTGCCTTACCAGCGCAGGTGTATCGGGGTCTAGTCCATGTTGTACCAAATTTTCTATTATTTCAATGGTATCAGGTACTGGGACCTTGGTGAACAGAGAGACCACATCGAAGCTGACAAGGATATCGTCAGGGGACAGTACAACGTCTTTGACCATAGAGACCAATTGGGCTGAGTTAAGTACTGCTGAGGAGGTCTTGCCAGTGAAAGATAGCAAGGTATCTGACAGAAAACGTGCTAGCTTATAACAACAATAAGCCCTGGTTCTCAGCAAAGCTCAGAAGGTTGAGGTTGGAGAAGGAGGAAGCGTTTAGGAGTGGGGATAGAGACAGATTCAAGGAGTCGAATAACAGGTTTAGCAAAGCGGTGAGAGAGGCTAAACGACTGTACTCAGAGAGACTAAAACACCAGTTCTCTACTAACGACGCTGCTTCTGTCTGGAGAGGGCTCAGGCAGATCACCAACTACAAACCCAGAGCCCCCCACACCACTAACGACTCCCGCCTAGCCAACGACCTGAACGAGTTCTACTGTAGATTTGAAAGATAATTGGACTGTCCTGAACCACCCCTTCCCACCCAAGAGGCCCCACCCCCCACCCATACTACAGAGACGATTCTCTCCTTTCAGGAGGGAGAAGTTAATAGACTTTTCAAGAGGCAGAATCCACGCAAAGCAGCCGGGTCGGACTCTGTCTCTCCAGCCACCCTCAGGCACTGCGCTGACCAGCTGTCTCCGGTGTTCACCAAGATCTTTAACACCTCCCTGGAGACATGCCATGTACCAGCCTGTCTCAAGTCCTCCACCATCGTCCCTGTGCCCAAAAAGCTAAGGCCAACAGGACTAAATTATTACAGACCGGTCGCCCTTACATCTGTGGTAATGAAGTCTTTTGAGCGCCTGGTCCTGGCACACCTCAAAGCCATCACAAACCCTCTCCTGGACCCCCTTCAGTTTGCCTACAGAGCCAACAGGTCTGTGGATGACGCAGTTAACATGGCCCTCCACTTCACCCTACAGCATCTGGACGCCCCAGCATCCTACGCCAGGATCCTGTTTGTGGACTTCAGCTCTGCCTTCAACACCATCATCCCTGCCCTGCTTCAGAACAAGCTCTTCCAGCTGAACGTGCCCTACACCACCTGTAAATGGATCACAGACTTCCTGTCTGACAGGAAGCAGTGCGTTAAGCTGGGAACACAAATCTCTGACTCCAGGTCCATCAGCACCGGAACTCCTCAGGGCTGCGTCCTTTCCCCACTGCTCTTCTCCCTGTATACCAACAGCTGCACCTCCAATCATCTGTCCGTCAAACTCTTGAAGTTTGCGGACGACACCACCCTCATTGGGCTGATCTCTGGTGGGGATGAGTCTGACTATAGGTGGGAAGCTGACAACCTGGTGACCTGGTGTAGCCAGAACAACTTAGAGCTAAATGCTCTAAAGACAGTTGAGATGGTTGTGGACTTCAGGAAGAATACAGCCCCCCTCACCCCCATCACCCTGTTAGACTCCCCAGTCAAAATTGTAGAGTCCTTCCGCTTCCTGGGCACTATTCTCTCCCAGGACCTCAAGTGGGAACTGAACATCAGCTCCCTCACCAAGAGAGCTCAACAGAGGATGTACTTTCTACGGCAGCTGAAGAAATTCAACCTGCCAAAGACAATGATGGTGCAATTCTATACAGCGATCATTGAATCCATCCTCACCTCCTCCATAACCGTCTGGTATGCTTCTGCCACTGACAAGGACAAGAGCAGACTGCAGCGTATCATCCACACTGCTGAGAAGGTAATTGCCTGCAATCTACCAACCCTCGAGGACCTGCACACGACAAGGACCATGAGGCAAGCGAGGAAGATTATGGCCGATTCCTCCCACCCTGGACACTCTCTGTTTCAGCTACTCCCCTCCGGCAGAAGGCTTCGGTCCATCAGGACCAAAACCTCACGCCATAAAAACAGTTTCTTCCCATCTGCTGCTGGCCTGTTAAACAAGGCCAAGGGCTTACACTGATTTTAACATTTTATCTACATAATGACACCTTGCCGATATTAACTATGTTAATCTATTTGTATTTTTTTTAATTATATTTTAAAGCTATTTTATATTCGATATTTATTCAATTTTATATACTTCAGCCCCTTGGTGTTAGTTAGACTTTTAACCCTTATTATTATAGTAAGACTTGTTTAAAACTTAATTAAGATTTTAGATTCCTATATGTTGAATGTATGCACCATCCTGCCAAAGTAAATTCCGTGTCGGTGTGAACTTTCATGGCGAATAAAACCCTTTCTGATTCTGATTCTGATGGGTCGTAGTGGGGTGCCTTCTTAATGAATCTTGGGGAGACCATAGAATCTAGGGGGTCTTGCAGCAGGAGGTTGTAGGGAGGGACGTTTAGTTGGTTCGATTAGGGAGGTCGAACTTGTGATGATCTTGTTGGTTTTCATAGTTAGGCTATTAGTAGGGTCATTTTTAATTTTAGAGCAACTTCCATCGTTGAACAGGTTCTGGATTTTGTTGTTGTACGAATCTTTATCCATAATTACTGTAGCGTTGCCTTTGTCGGCTGAGAGGATGACTATATAATTTCTGTTTTTTAAATTCGCGAGTTCAGAGCGTTCATTTTTGCTGATGTTGCTAATGGGTTTCTTAGCATTCTTAAGAATAGTGGCTATTTCAGCTCTCGCAACGTCTGCTTGGATGTGTCCTACGCCTTTGAGGGCTACATCGACCTGAGAGATGATATCATCTACAGGAATATGTTTTGGGGTGACAGCAAAATTTAGCCCTCTAACGACATGTCTCTGACCGAATTCGCGAGCACAAATCAGATTTGAAACACGGCAGAACTGTTACAACGCTGTGGGTGATCACGATATAGTTTTCTCCGATACCAAGGTCCTTTGCAAACCCACAGGTTATCATGAGAGATTTATCCACGAGGCAATTCAGATTTACAAACACAGACACAATTTCAACCGAGAAGATGGTTTCAAATTAAGCAATCATTGGAAAGATGTTCTAAATCATACCAAACATTCAACTAATTTTCAGTGGTACAGTATATTTATCCAAGTAGTGATATACCAAACTTTCACAGCAGCTTATTTCCTTTCACACCAACGTTTGTAAACTCCTCCCCCCCCCGTGCCGGTCCTTTACGTTGCTTTACGGTCATTTCCCTTCACACCAACATTTGTACATTTGTAAACTCCCCCCCCCCACCGTGCCGGTACTCTATGAGCATTTTATGCTAATTCCTTTGTCCAAGCGTTTCCCTTCACACCAACATTTGTACATTTGTAAACTCCCCTCCCCCTCCCCCCCGTGTCGGTACTCTATGAGCATTATGCTAATTTCTTTGTCAACGCGTTTTGTTTCCTCCCACACAGCTTAAAAGACGTGACCTGGGCTTGACTATCTTCATTCCAACGCTGTCCTCGTGACAGTACGGTCCCTTCACCTGATGAAGGCCACTTGTGTTGTGGCCAAAACGTCGTGATTCTTGTTGTTTTATTTTTTACCTACGTGACTTTACCGAATAGAACCAAAGAGTATGGATCCTTGCAGTCACGAAAGCTTCAAATCTAGAATATCTATATCACCGTTCGTCTGCATATCAGCTTCAAAGCCTCATCATGAAAAAAGTATGCCTCCTTTTCCTGTAATGTCAATTTGTCAATTTTGTGCACAGTAGTTTGATATGTAGTTGCATTTATATGTGTATTGTATTTTTTGTTTCATCAAAATGTTTCCTCGTCTTATTTCTAGTTATCACTACGACTTTCTTCGAGTAAACACTGCCTTTTCTCCCAACATGCCATCAATCGCTTAATGCGAGGGCATTCCTTCTCTGTTAATTCCACATGTGCCAGTCTTCTCAAAGTTGTCTGTGCTTCCGACTCTTCCTCTGTTTAAGCCTAAAGGTCTGTGTAATGCATTTTGAATAAATGGTTTTGTAAAATGACATCACACACCTGCTTTTCTTTCCTGTACTGTGTGTGAGTCTAGCATTTAAGTCCCTGTGACGTATTTGTATTCATGTACATATATACACACTAGTTTATTGCCATGGATCTGCATATAGAGTACACTTTGCACAATAGTTTGTTGTATGTTAAACTTAAATGCATTATATATTTCTAATATATTTTACTAAATGGAACGACCGCCACATTTCATGCAAGTTGTAAATTGTAAGACAGACATGACTCATGCTTGAAAATAAACTCTGACAATGACCAAATCTGTGTTAATCAGTTAATACATGCAGTCCAATCCATTAATCGTGAGCGAGTCTTCACCCACATACGTGTGTGGAGCACAATGCAGGCTTTCATTATTAAAGTTCATGTTTATGGTTTCAGGTCTAGACTGATATGCAGACTGACAAAATTATGGAATATGCCTGGCAGCATGAAGCAATGCTCCATTTTTGTCTCCATCTACAATGTCTGTTGTTGTCCTTCAGTGACCCAGTTATTGACAGGATGAATACTTCAAGTTTTAAGAACTATGCAACCAGATGGTTTTGGAATTATACCACTGCAATTAATCTTTTCAGGAATATGGCAATTTTAAATGGCGGTGTTCCCAGATAATATTATTCAAACAGCTTCTATGGACTTTATTGTACATTACGTTTGATATCTAAGTATTATACAGCAGACTCTTGATGGAGATTCTGAGGTCTTTAATACGTTCAAAGATCTTGGATAAAAGATTATTCTCGCTCCTTGTCAACTGTCTTCTATAAAGCCACTCGTGAAACAACTGTACTAGAGTGATAAGTGAAATGTGTATATTGTACAGCATAGGATTATTTTATCGATTATCAATGCACACCGTCTATTGCGTTTGTGTGATAATGTACATTTTGATTGGTTGCAATAAAACTGGGGAAACCACATTTTATCACAAATATCGCAAAATTCAACTTCAGACACTTGATTGATCATGAATAGGCCACTACGCCTCGTCACCTTGGCTTAATCATAAAATATCACTGCCATTCACAAAATGTTGTCAAATCGCACGTAGCCCCCCCCCTTCCTCTGCCATCCCACAATTGGCTGATGCACATAGCTTCCCATCAGCCAGATTAAGTCAGGATGCTGAGGCGGCACTTTAATCCACCGCCAATGTCTTGAATGAATTGCACGTGCACAAATGACTCCACTCTTCCATGATGACTAATGTGGCGTTGTGCTTTGAAACATAAAACCCGTTCTAATTAGATTCAATCTCTCCCCCGCCCCACCACTTGCACACTGGTATCACTGAGTTCCGTGGTGACATGACCGTGTGATTAATTTTGAATTATAATTGCCTTATTACAAATGACAATCGGCTGGTGAGGAAGCAGATACTATCATTGTATTAACTACAATAAAGTTAGAAAAAATATACGTTTTCCTAAAATTGTGCATTGAACGGCGCAATGGTTGTGGATTGTACCTATAACATAGGCAACTTTGTTCAACGGCGTTGGGGCAAACTTTTCTGATGAGAATCAAGAGGTCGAAACAAGTCCAGGCTTGTCAGCTTAAATCAGGGATCGGCAATCTGCGTCTCTGGAGCCGCCATGTGGCTTTTTAAAGACTGCTTCGTGACGTTATTTTTTAAAAACCGTCTCGTATTCACGTGCATTGCGGCTCTTGAAATATATTTTTTTATCGACTTCAAAACAATGCCTATTCTTGATATTTTGGTTGGCGACCCCCGTCTTAAATACAGCAAAAATTCTGCTGGAAAATATTGGTTATACTGTTCCATTCGTCTTGTATACAATAAGATTAATTATTCTTGTAACGTGTACAGTATTCGCTCACTCTCAAAGAGAATGGCTCAGAGGCGCGATAAAGACCCAAACACATGAAAAGACAGCCATGCAGTGAACCGGAGCCAACAATTTCCCAAGCTCTGCGGTCCTCTATATTAAGGCGTTATCGGCCAATTTTCGAATGTTTACACCTGGGAGGACACCGGAGCACCCGAACAAAATCGACGCGTGTGATGGACAGGCACGCGACCAACGTCGAGACGGAGCAGTGGGAATCCACATTTTGCTGTAGCGCCATCTCCTGGCATCTTCAGATGGGAGTCTCACAACACGCGCGTGCGTATGACCCCACCAGCCTTTGCTGCCTCGACAGGGCTGGATTACACGCGTGCGACACCACCAACCGGTATAGCGGTTGTTCTGTCTCGTTCGTTCTATTAACTTGACGGTAACCTTAACATACAAGTTGCCTGAACCGTCAGTAATCCACTCATCTACATGTTCCTCCGGGTACTCCGGGTTTTGCCTCCACATTTACAAACGTGCGTTTCGGGTATTTGGCTGCTATACATTTCCGCATGATAAGCTACTTCGTTATCATTTGTGGCCATATCGCTTCTGAAAAATAATTAATAGCTCAGTGGGCTTTACCTGGTAAAATCTAAATAGTTTAGTTTTATATTCTTAGTTTTTTCGGTAAAGTCACGTTGAAGAGAAACAACAAAATAACAAAATATATATATAGAGAAACAACAAAATAACAAAATATATATATATTTTGTTATTTTGTTGTTTCTCTTCAACGTGACTTTACCGAAAAAACTAAGAATATGAATTACTGCAGTCACGAAAGCTTTAAATCAAAAGTTTAGTTTTAATTCATTTATTTTCAGTGATTTTCACTCCTGTAGTTTTTTGGTATTTTTGTTTTTGTAACTTTCTGACTTGTCAAAAATAGCTTCATAACTTAGCGGATTTATCCAGGATAAATATTCTGATTCTGATTAGAACAATGCTTTCGCGAGCGGAAGAGTGGATTAGAATGATCCATAATACAGGGGGGGGGGGGGGGGGTTGGGTGAGATCGCGTAAATATAAATGTGTTGTTAAACCCACCACCACCCGACACAGCCAACTAGTAAGGGTTGTCACATAAACAGAACGTGACAATTCGTCACTAGTACAGCACACCGGTGTGATGCAGAGCCAAGCCACAACATTTACAATCTGAGTACGACGTTTCGCCAGTAATTACAACTAGCTTCATCAGGCGACAGACAGATTTGTGGAGAACTCCACCTGTTTCGTTCCTTATATAGAGGCGTAGATGTGGTGACCACACTTCTGCACTCTTGCGAAAAGTTGGGGGGGATTAGTGAGGCAACTTCACATGATGCGAGCCTTTGGTCTTGTCCTTCCTGTCCATTGTGTGTATTAAAATACGTGACAACCCTCACTAGTTGGCTGTGTCGGGTGGTGATTGGTTTAAACGACACATTTATATATGTACGCGATCTAACCCCCAAAAAACCCCCTCTATTATGGCTTAGAATTAATTTAAATCACAGATCACCGTGAAGAGCATGACGTAATGTCGTCTTCACGTGTGTGACGTCACAACTTGTTCAACACCGCGCTGTGAGAATGACGTCATATAACGGGCGCCTCGACTGACGTCACGCTGTCGGTTCGTTCGTGGCGTCATCACAGCGTTATCTGACAGTGACGTCATCACGCGGGTTGGGACGTCACGTGTTTTTTTCTCCAGACGAAGCGCACTTTGGTCCCACGTTCTCTGCGCTACCTCCGATCTCTTCGCCTTTTTTCTCGCGATGGCGGTCCGCACGTCTTTCGAAAACAACAACGAGATCGGGGTCTTCTCGAAGCTCACGAACACCTACTGCCTCGTTGGCATCGGCGGATCCGAGAACTTCTACAGGTCCGTGGCACAGCGGCCCTCGCGGCGTGGCGGTTAAGGCGAGGCGCTTGCCAGCAGGCCTCGGCGTGGAGGCGGCTTCGAAAACCGAGATTTGGGATCGGGCATGGTGGTTTGGGAGCTGGGAAAGGGGATGTGGGGGTCCAGCGATAGGGTTCTAGGGTCTTCAAATCGGGGTCTGATGTTCTGGTTTATGTTCCGGTATTATGGGAGCTGAATCTGGATATAGGGGACCTGGGGTCTGGGTTTCAGATCTGGGGGTGTGAGGTGTTCCATGATTGTGCTCTTTAGTCTGGGGGTAGTGGTTTGAAGAGAGTGTGAGGGTCAGAACTCTGGGAATAGGGTCCTGGGGAGAGGATATAGAGGTTCGTGGTCCGGTGAGGAGTGGAGGGGGTGTAACTGGGGACGAGGTGCTCGGGGTCTCGGGTCCGGTGATAGGGATTTTGCGACTGAGGATGGTCCAAGGTGTGGAAATACGAGTCTGGGGACTGATGAGTAGGTTTATGGAAATACGAATAATTGTCTGAGGAAAGGGATCACTGTTTTGGGGGGTGTAGGCTCGAGCTATTGGGGATATGAATGTGTGACTGAGATGGGCAACTGTAGTCATGGAGGTACAGTAGTTAATTGAAGTCTGGCCTTACCTTGAGCTGTTTTTATCCAAGGGCCAGAATTGGGTCTTCCTAAAGTGTTATTATTATTAGTCCTTGTCTGGCACCATTAATAGGGTTCCAATTAGTGTTTTTTTTCTGAATCATTGATATTATTAAACGTTGTTTCTGAACAGGCCGAAGTAGCGCAATGTAATTACTTCGTTCAGCTTCTTTGGTTCTTTCGGTAAAGTCACGTAGAATGAGAATAAAATAATAAATTGATAAAATAAAATGACGATAAAATTCTCACGACGTTTCGGCCACAACACAAGCGGCCTTCATCAGGTGAAGGGACGAGACTGTCTGGAGGACTGTCCGGATTTTATTGTCATTTTATTTTATCAATTTATTATTTTATTCTCATTCTACGTGACTTTGCCGAAAGAACCAAAGAAGATGAATCCTTGCAGTCACGAAAGCTTTAAATCGAAATTTACTTCGTTCAGTTCAATATCTTTCAAAAGCAGTCGCACTGGCCCGAGTATATGTTGAGCCACGCATAAACCAAATTTGAGTTGGAATAATACGCCATTCGAATTGTAATATTTTTTTTAATCAGCGATTTATGCTAAATGGAATTCGGTGTTTGAGACGTTTTGAGCACTAATAAAATGCTCCCAGTGAGTTGTGCAACTTCAGTGAGTCACACGGCGACCAGTAGTAATGTACCAGTAATAATGGTATGTTGTTTACCCACCTTGTTGTTGGGTTCATAGGCGTCGCTGGCCGTCACACGAGGTGAGTTGCCCGAGGGTTATTACGTAGGTTTAGATCAAAGATCATTACGCGAACACGGTACAGTACAATATATTAAACTCGGCCAGTAGTGGATAACGAAAAAATGTCGGTGTAGTTTATATTGTCACCTTGACCTATTGGCTATTGATTTTAACTTAACTGAACATTGGATATGTTTTGAGGCAAGCTTGTATTTCCTTTTTTGTCCAGAATTAAACACTACAAGTTAAATTGTGATCTTCAGTCTTTTATTTCCACGTGCTTCCACAACCGCAGTACGATTTAAACGTACTGGAAGTAAAGGCAAGGTAGTTGAGTAACACATTTTATTGCCAGAATATACAACCAACGTACAGTTACAGTATAGGCATCTGATAATCTCACCAGCCTGTGTAGCTATCAATATAGACTACAGTAAGAATTTACATTGCTTTGACACTCCCACATCCACATACTAGTACCATAAGTTGACGGTATATTTGGTACTCTAATTGAAGGAAATTGATGTCTGGGTTAAAGGGTGCAAACAAGTTTTCAATGCCATCTGTGTTCTGCAGTGTATTCGAGGGTGAGCTTTCGGAGACCATCCCTGTCGTCCATGCCTCCATCGCCGGCTGCAGGATAATTGGACGCATGTGTGTAGGTAAGGATGAGATTTGTGTCAGTTACCAAAACTCATTACTGTACTTTATTACCAATTCTGGAAAATGTATACGGATCTACACCGAAACTAAATGAGGAATGACATTTCTAAAGCCCACATCGAGTAAATATGAATCCTGTTTGTAATTCACTTTATATGGTTCCACCATTAATTGTTCTTTACAGGCAACAGGCATGGACTTCTGGTGCCCAACAACACGACAGACCAGGAGCTTCAGCACCTGCGGAACTCGCTGCCCGACGGCATGATGATCCAGCGCATAGAAGAACGCCTCTCGGCACTTGGAAATGTTGTTGCGTGCAATGACTACGTCGCCCTCGTGCATCCCGACTTGGACAGGGTGTGTTCGTGTCCCTTGATAATCCAAGGGCATAAAGATGCACAATTGTCAAAAATCTTACCTGGATATGCGAGTAGTTAGTATCTCTTAAAAGGTTGTATTTTTTCCATAACTTTTTACATGATTTATTCATATGTAATTATGTGCTTGTAATATATACAACTGATGGATATACTTTTTCAAGAGTGACCTGGAAAATGTATGTTCTGTGTATACAACACACTCTTTGCTTGGCTTAACTTAAATCTAGTTTGCAGGCTCAGACATCCTTCGTTAAATTTCGATTTAAAGCTTTCGTTACTGCAATGATTCATCTTCTTTGGTTCTTTCGGTAAAGTCACGTAGAATGAGAATAAAATAATAAATTGATAAAATAAAATAACAATAATATTCTCACGACGTTTCGGCCGCTTGTGTTGTGGCCGAAACGTCGTGAGAATATTGTTATTTTATCAATTTATTATTTTATTCTCATTCTACGTGACTTTACCGAAAGAACCAAAGAAGATCCTTCGTTAAGTTTAATACTTTCAGCCCATTTCACGCTTGCATGCTTGCAGTACAGATTCTCCCCCTCTCCTTCACCCCCTCTCATTTGTCCAACACCACCTCGATTAAATCTTCCACCCTTTACTGACCACTTAGGGATTTGGAATTGGTATATAGCACAAAGGCAGGTAGTGCAGATCTTCCACACATCGGATATTGTTTAAAAGACTTCGTGTTGTGACTGTCCACTTGTTCATTGCAGGAAACAGAAGATATTCTGGCAGACGTCCTCAAGGTGGAGGTCTTCCGACAAACAGTGGCGGAGCAGGTGCTCGTGGGCAGCTACTGCACCTTCAGCAATCAGGGTGGCCTGGTACATCCGCGCACCACCATCGAGGACCAGGATGAACTTTCCTCACTCCTGCAAGTGCCCCTAGTGGTGGGTTTCCTCGCAATGTCATCATCAGCCATGATCAGTCCACTCCTGATGAAATCCTCTTATCTTACAAATGTATGCTGTATTTTTTCGTTATGTTATTGTTTATCATTACGTTGTTTAATGTTTCTATTTTAATGTACATATTGATACGAAATGCAAGGTTTTGGCCAATTTCTCGTTTACTGTCCCCAAGTCTCCCTTAAAAAAATTAAATTGCTCTGACCTGGTTTATATATCGTGGAAAGGCAAGTCATGTGTGTCTTTCAGGCAGGAACTGTTAATCGTGGCAGTGAAGTAATTGCGGGTGGAATGGTGGTGAACGACTGGTGTGCATTCTGCGGGCTGGACACAACAAGCACAGAGCTGTCGGTTATCGAGAGCATCTTTAAGCTGAATGAGGCACAGCCCAGCGCCATCGCCACCACAATGAGAGATTCACTCATTGACAGGTGCGTAAAGTTAGCTTGTAGTTTTCCACTGCTTGATAAAAGCCTCTCCCAATTAATTCCATTTCTCAGTTATTGCCCGGCAGTGGCCTCAATTAATTTAATCTTGACATCTCTTCTGCTGTCTTCCTCTGGTTGCCTTCTCTCTCCACTTAAAAATTGTCCATCCCTTGTCAACTCAGTATGTGGCCTGCCTATTTCCACTTTTTTTCACAAAAGCTTCATTGACCACTGTTCTTTTTCCACATTCATGCCTTGATCCAACTTTTCGATATACTCCTAAAATTATCCTTTACAAAAATCTTTGGAAAACTTTTATATTTTGCTTGTGCATGTTATATATAGCTTCAGTATAACCTTTACTGTGACGTTAATGATGATGTTTCTCTTTTTTCAGCCTTGCATAGAAGAACATTTCTGCCATGACATAAAACTACCAAGACATTAAGTGAACTAAATTCTTTCACAAGGTCTTAAAAAAACCTCCATGTACAGATCTTGCTTAAAGCTAAACACAGCACATTTACTTTGGCTGGTTAAGCCTGGTTAGGGATAATGGATACATTTTATTGGAATGCATTTCTCCATTAAATAGCATATTATTTTCTTTCATAGTTGTACGTTGCATCATTGTGTGTACAATTGTGACTGTAAATAAAAAAAGGAAATCTTTATAACCTTTTACGTTTGCGCCTCATATTTTGTAATTGTTTTTAATCCACCAACCAGTAGAGTTATTACACGTCATTGATGTTAATGTGTCATAAAATGTTCCGGAACAGATGTCTGGGTTGCCAATGAAGTGTTAGTACACAGCTGCACTCGAAGTTACTTTGTAATGTAGGGTTCTAGTGAAATAGCGGAAGGAAACCCGGTATTGCATGTAACTATTACAATAAAAGTGCTGCAGCAAATGTAATGACCTGTGTTAAGTAGATGTGTAATGATTAAGCCCATCAATTCATGGTCACTTTGTTTCAGAAATATATTTTTTCTATTAATATAGCATCCCTCGTGGAAGCAGTTCAGAGAATCCATTACAAATCAGTTCTCGCGTGTATGATTCAATTGTGAGCAAAGTACTGTAATCCATTTTAGTCTCCATTGTAAACACGGGTTATAACTTAAATGTTGGTCTTCCATAGGCGTTAACTATAATTTAAAAAATATACCAGTGCAAAATTAAGACAACTCATTCAGGATGTTTTCAACGTATGTTTAATGCATTAGGCAAAACAATGTTAAAACAACAATGTATTTTTAACAACTTGTGCATTCAATATTAAATGCAGCTATTCAAACTGGGTTTTGCCGTTGGGTTAGTTTGTCCAGACGTTGGTGCATTGCGCAATGACCCTGGCAATCACACGTCCAGTACACAGATGAGCCCTGGCTAATATTGGTGAGGAATGCCATCTGCATAGGTCTGGGGCAATTTTTGTATCGACCCACACTGACCACGCTGGTATAGCAAAACAACCCCCATGACTAGGTGTGGATAGGCCCTCTTCCACCAGTCAATTAACGACTAATGCATACCAGAATGTCATCTAAAAACACTATCATTGTGCATTCCCACCATTCTCAGCAGGGTTGTCAACTTTTCATAGCATACAATACAATATTCTTTGGGTCTTTCAGAAAAGTCACAGATTCAAAGAAAATAAACTACGACGTTGCGATCGAAACGTTTTTATTTTCTTTGAACCTATCTTTGACTTTACTGAAAGACTCAAAGAATATGAATTCCTGCAGTCACGAAAGCTTTAAGTCAAGATACAATACAATGTTTTCACATTGCAATAAGTGTTCCATAGCTTTGTAATTGTAATTCTCAATTGTATATTATTGTACATTTGATTAGAACGGTTGACTACATATGGTGCGAGACGTTCACACATTCCAGTTCAAATAAAGATTACCCAAATAATTCAACTGCACTTCAAGTCTGACAAGTCTTCAAATCAATGCACTTTTACAATTATGCCATAAATTACTCCAGAAATCATTTAACATAATTTAATCGGCAATAGCTCTTTATTGAAATAGAACCAACTTGAAAAAAAACTGAGGAAGAATAGACCTGTTCCACAAAGACCTGCTCGGCCCTCCACGAATTCGTCTTGAGATCCCAGAAATCAATCTGAGATCGTCCAAGATGAAGCAGGGTCAACTGAAGACTGCTGGCAGTCACGATTGAGTTCTCCTGAGCTTCCTTATGAAAGCCTCAGGATTGTGGCAACCATGTGCCTCGGTATCATTTAGATGTGGGTTATTGAGAAAAATGGTTAACTGGCTAGTGGTAAGCAATTTAAGCTCTTTCACCAATAAGCGTAGTGTTTTATATATATAAAAATATAACATTTACCATCCATTTCAGATGCAATGATATTAACCAGTTTTTTGTGAAACGTGACGTGTACATTTTAGCTGAATGTTTATAGATGTTAATCTCCCACACTTATAATTCCATAGACCATTGTACATTCATTACAATAATGAGCCTAAATAAAGTTTTAAGTGTAACTATACTAGTCTTTTCAGTTGCAAAATACCAATTATCATAGGTACAATTATAGGTACAGTAAAGCAATGACAGGATAATTATACAACTGATATTGCTTTGTACAAAAATCTTGTCACGATACCATTGAACACAATCCACTAATGGATGTAAAGCTACTTTAAAGTGGATAAAGCAAATGGTATGGCCAATAAATTGCAACTACAGACACGTGTTTTATTAAACGACTTATCAAGGTTTTGTAAAAATATGCACTTTTGTAACAAGGCATATTAAATTCAGAATTATCACATTTTCATACCATTGACATAGGCACACTCAGCCACACTCAATCCAATTGAAATGCAGTGTATTAAGAATACACGCAATTTACATTCTTGTGACCACTTTTATGACTTCCAAATTAAGCATTACAAAACTTATATGAAAATGTAAAGAATCCCACTATGAAAACAAAGCTGCTGAAAGGAATTGTTATTCTGAAAACTGTTAATGGCCACGTGTTTCACTCTTTTTGGAGATCATCAATGCAGTGTAGCTGTGCAAAGTTTGGCAACTGTAACGATGGGAAACATCAGTTGCTATGTCACCAGTTGGAATGTGACAAACGCACAATAGGAAAAAATATTGGTCACATTAACTTTAAAACATATCTTCCACCGAAAGAGTAATTATATTTAGCAAACAAATGGAGAGAAAAAAAGACCTAATGTACACTGTAAACAATATAGCCCATATAAATGAAAACCGTTAATGTATAATCTGTCTGGAACTCAATATTTGATACCCTTAACCATGACTACCTCATCTGGCTTTGTGCTGCGAATAATTAAATGTTGCTCTTTAAAAGCAGCACATGTCACTTTGAGGTGCCTTACCTGCCTCTCAAGATTCAGAAATATTTTAAGGCAGTCATTTTATTCCTTTAAACTATAATTCACACCCTTTTTTGTTTTTAGTGACACAATACATCCTAATTGAGGTTTGTTGCCAAAACGACTCGCTGTTGGCCGTCTTTTGTCTCAATTATATAACCTTTAATCCCTGTTGCATTTACTACACACGCACTTTCCGATTAGCATGGTTGACTACGTAGGGTGCAAAAGAAGTAAAACATACGCAATTATATTCTTAGTTTTTTCGGTAAAGTCACGTTGAAGAGAAACAACAAAATAACAAAATATATATAAAACAATAAAAAATTCTCACGACGTTTCGACCATAACTCAAACGGTCATCATCAGGTGTGTCGGTTTGCATAAATTTATTTTGAAAACGGCATATTTATTTATATATATAAAAATAACGTTTGCGTCACGCGCAACGATGGCAGTTTGCCAGGACTAGTCCATCTGATTCCGGACATACAATACCCTGGTGTCTACAAACTAAGTTGCCTCTGTGGTAGTAGTTACATTGGAGAAACCAAACGCCATATCTCGGACCGCATTCGTGAACATAAAGCAGACCTTAAACACGGTAGGACCAACACCTCGGCCGTAGCAGATCATTGTTCTAATTCAGTAGGCTCACATGCCATTGACTTTTCCAAGACGGAGGTTCTTTGTAAGCCATCTGGCTTCCATGAGAGATTCGTTCATGAGGCTATCCACATATACAAACACAGAGACAATTTCAACCGAGAAGATGGATTCTATCTTAGCAATCATTGGAAAGATTTGATAAATCATTTCAGTTCTTGATTGATTGTTCACGCTTACAGTGCCTTTCAGACAGCATACATAAAAACAAATTTCGTCTCCCCCCTCCTCTTTTCAAAAAAAAAAATAGATGGACTAGTCCTGGCAAACTGCCATCGTTGCGCGTGACGCAAACGTTATTTTTATATATATAAATAAATATGCCGTTTTCAAAATAAATTTATGCAAACCGACACACCTGATGATGACCGTTTGAGTTATGGTCGAAACGTCGTGAGAATTTTTTATTGTTTTATATATATTTTGTTATTTTGTTGTTTCTCTTCAACGTGACTTTACCGAAAAAACTAAGAATATGAATTACTGCAGTCACGAAAGCTTTAAATCAAAATTTATACGCAATTATTTAAATATTTAATAAATGATAATGTATGTTAATACAGATCATTTTATAAATGCCATAAAGACAGTGTCAATGTCATTTTTTTGCCTTGGCCATGTGCCTACGACATAAACGTACGAACTGTTCCTCTAACGACTGCACGGCAGATGGGGCACTTGCGCAGGGAGGAGGCGCAGTCTCGACACACCACGAGATGGCCGCACGGTATAAACACAACGGATACTTCCTTGTCCATGCAAACCTTGCATGTGTGCTGTTCCTGTAGCCGCTTGAGCTCCTCTTCCGGCGGTAGCGCTACCATGGAGAGCACACACGCACACACTTTCAGTTTTTCAAAAACTACGGTTGATCATGAAGAGCCTACATACATATTAATGGGAACAAGCAGCAACTGTAAAATAATGTGGAATAACACCAACGATCATGTGGGGACATTTCCAATTACAGGGCTACATTGTTGATATAGAAAATATTTAGATGAATTACATAACCATCATAAATGTATTTGTATAATTTTCTGGCATGGAGTATTTACATTCTTCACTTTTCAGTTCCTTTTTCTCAGCAGCAGACTTCTGTTGTTCTGTTGAAGATATATCCACACGGCACGATTAAAATAGGTAATCACAATCATGTTCACATGAAGCGAGCCGAGTACTGTTTTTCAGTATGGTATATTATCTATAATACAATTATGCCTTGACATAACTATGTGATCATCGGAAACATGGCACCTGCTATTATGTGTACCACACAATGACTATACGTATTTTACTCAATTTAATCAGCAAGAACGTTACGGACAATGGAAATTGCAAGGTCGGTCTCTGTTGCTGGGTATTTACCCTGAACGTAATTTGCGGATTTCTTCGGTGATTCTCCTCCTTCTTCTGCATTAAGCACGTCTGTTACGAGCTCAACGACAGAGCTGTATGTCTCCCCCTTAGTGAGGTAGCGAGTGCGCACTAGCGATTCCACCATCGGTGCAAGGAAACCCATCTCAAGCACACCCTTGACCACATCGCTCTTCATCAAGGTCTCATCTGTGCTGCCGATGCCTGTATGCAAAGACGACGTTTGCAAAAACATTCAACCATCGGTGTAAATTGTAGTAGATCAAAAAAACCAACCAATCAACAAGCACTTTAGATAAAGGGTTCAAATGTGTTGTTAGGATAGCCTTATGAGATGCACAAATGTACACATTTTGGCACAAATGAATATAAAAACATGATAATGCTATTGTGTACAAAAATATCACCTTACCATTCCCATTTTGTGCAGCTGCATTCTGTGATCTCTGTCTAAATACCTCACCCTAAAAAAGCAGGATCTTGTCAATTAAAAGCATTTGGATCACTGGTGTTACACAAAGTGGAAAAAAATATAAATGGTACAAGCCATGCTATCTAAAAATAAAAATCACAACTTTGCCTCAATTAAGCATATTGGTAACCAAACCAAATACTTTATATTCTTACCCTGAATGATTTACAGCATTTCTGTTGCATGCTTAGTTTAACTTTAGTCTATTTTGTTTAACAGCTGAGAACTCATTGACCTAGGTCACAAAAATGACAAAAGCAATAACGTAAAATTACATACATCGAAGCAAATATAAATCAGAATCAATAAATTGAAATCAGCGCAAAACAATCACGCATAAAATCTTCAAAATAACAAACAATTCAGATTAAACCCAATCACATAAAATATTTTTTTTAAATACTGTATAAACAAATCTATATGAACTACATGAAACGAAAGTTGGCTCAGACAAATGTATTTTTGATTTAAAGCTTTCGTGACTACAGGGACTTTACCGAAAGAACCAAGAATATCAATGTTTTTTTACTAAATTTAAGACAAACAGGGACTTAATGCAAGTATGTACATTTTATAATACTCATCAAAACAAGTGTACATTACCGTGAGGTCTATCAATTGTGGATGTTGCCTCATTATTTCATTTACGAAAGCTTCACCCTTCTGTTGTAAAAGAAATGCACATCTGTAGAGAAAACAGCATAGATGTCAGCAAAGCAGTCATTTTCGATTCAACATTAAAGTGTGTTCACGTCAGGCCCTTTTTCAGCTCTTGATAGCCATCGTGATACTCGAGTATTTGAAGTGTCCATCTGGATTTAATTTGACCACATAGCAGGTGCCAAATGCATTACCTGGGAAACCACTTGCCATGTTCATACCAAGGGTTATCTCCTTGTTCCCAGTTTCGTAAACCACCGTCACAGTGGAAGCACTTCACATTGTCTCCATGACCTATCCAAAATATTCATGTTATTCCTGTACTACATTTGGCATATTTCAGACACACGCAAACATTTAAGAGCCAACTGAATAAAAATGTAAAAATGAATACAGTTTAACCAGACATTAAACACAATTTCTAGCTTGGCTACCTGTAGCTATTGTTTACACTAATTGCAAAGTCAACACTCATGCTCAGACAATCCTGAAAGTACCATAGTGGGGGGGGGGGAAACACAGACACACATCTGCTGGAGGGATACACAGAAAGTAAAAAGTGTTTTTGCATATTCTATATTCTTCATATTTACTCAATAAATCATGTTTATGCTATGATATGCAGAGTGTATTTTAATACGTTTAAGTTATAGCTATAAATATTTCCTGAGGCACCACTGTTGAGGGGAGTATGCCCTTAGTAATCAAATTAAGGATATGAGTAGAAACATGGGTTTTTTTTAAGGAAATTCCAACTCCTAATGAAGGTCAACTTTAAAAAAATCCAAAGCAGAAGCAGACACAATCAAATATTTAATTTCACTCCGAATCAAAGACACACCCAGCTATTAGATTTCTTCTAATCAGTGACACTGGAAAATATTTTCCAAACACTGTTACTGGCAAAATAAAACGATAAAGATAATTGGGAATAGTATTTGAAATTTTAGATTTGCTAATAAGTCATTATTACAACCATGAATAATAAACTACAGAAAATGTAAATGATTGTTGGATGAACACAACTAGGAATTTTATGAGTATGTAGTATATCTAAAATGGACTGGGATCAAAAAATGAAAGTGACAAGCAGAAGGATGGGATGATTTTGAACTTTTTGTTCATGGAACCAAATATAACCCATATAATTTATATTCAAAGTCTTAATTTACTTAGCTGAATTTACTTGAATATATAGAACTTCACAATACATTATTGCAGTTACTATGGAAATATTGTAATGTATGAAAAAATACTCTATTGCTACTCTTTAACCTTAAAGAACTGAAACAACTACATTTCCTTGTAAAATGGTGAAACTCAATGTTCACTCTGCAACGCAATTTCCTTGTAAAACTGGTCATACTTCCTCACTTCATACCCTTGCTATGGTTACGTTTTTAGCCTTTTATCACAAATACGTCATATAAACTGTTCACAAAGATCACAGAACTGAATATGGTTAATTTAGTGACCAACCATGAGACCAAACTGGTTTAAAAAAAAAAGGTAAGGACCATACATTTACACCTCAGAGAATGTTCTTGCCATACCAGTGTAATAGAAGCCAGCGATCGCGAGTGGCTGTGCAGCTACATTGGCAGTGGAAGGCCAGGCCTGGTAAGTTGCAAGCCGCGCCACCACCGAATGCATTTCTGGATTTCTGGCCCTCGTTGTCCTTGCCATAGATGCAGAACATGCACTATTTTGAGTGTCGGGCAAAAATGAGGCCTGCTAGAAAAGCACCCCAAAAACAACACAATTACTCATCAAATGTAACATTCTTCTTAACGTTCAGTACTTTTTGTCAAGAAATGGCATCTAGAATCAACAAACTACAGGGTGATCCAGTTATAAATACAGTACCCCACTAAATAGTGTGGAGAAATTAGAAACATAATTTCAATATACTTATTAGATCGTTTAACACTCTCCTCTGTAAGATATGGAGGCATGGCTTTCACAATATTCACTGACCTGTTGGGAAGAGAGTTATAAGAAATCAGTAGGTTGTCTAGAATCACAAAGACATGCCCCAAATGTTGTGGTTATTTTGAAAGATAAATGTAAAAGACAAATAAAGGTAGTGACCGTGCCCGGTGCCAATAAAGGTATTGAAATCTGGTTACACATGATTAAAGTGGCCATGGCAGCAATAGAGGTTACATACCTAATTATAAAATGCACCCTCAACGTATTCCTTTTAAGTACAGGAAAGATAGTGCATCTTATAACGCAGAGAATATGGTTATATCTTCTTGGTTCTTTCGGTAAAGTCACGTGACTTTACCGAAAGAACCAAGAAGATGAATCCCTGCAGTCACGAAAGCTTTAAATCGAAAGTATCCACAATACCATTTAGAAACACCCACCTGGGCCTGAGCGAGTGGGATGTTACCGGTGTTGCTGCTGCCCATCGCGAAAGCACAGGTTGAGAAATGTCGCTCATGCTCCTTGGCAGGGACATCTCCCTCCTCCCAGTCACGCATTACGCCGGAACAATAGAAGCAGGCCACCCGGTCGTTGGGACCCACGTAATACAGTCCGGCCCGTGCCAAGTCCGCAGGCCGAACAGGAGATGACTCTGGCCATGTGGAGAATGACAGCAGCCTGTTCGCTTCGACACACATCTCTGAATTCGATGGTACTCCTGCCTCCACATTTGGCAAGGAAGTTAGAGTGTTTTGCATAGGTGGTTCGTTCATGCCAATCGAAGGTGGCAGAGAATGATGATGGGTGATCTCGGATGCATTGTTGGTAGCCGCCACAATATGTCTTGGTACAGATGCTCCACCGGAGGTCTGAGTGTCTGTAGCTTGTGCCAGTGACCGAGCAAATGTACAATTTGGAAAACTCTGCAAATGCTTTGCAATGGCCGAGTCACCTGACTTCCAATTACCGATCACTCCTTTGCACGAGAAGCATTCAACCTTGTCTTCCTTTCCAGTGTAAAAAAATCCAGCTTTGGCCAGATCCCGAATTCGTGGCTCTAAGTTTGATGGGCAATTTACAAACCGGCCAAGGCGATAAATGTGTTTTGAAAGGTCGTCGATGGGAAATGACATGCTTTCTTTCTTCACTTTGAGAACTCCTAAAAATGGAAAACATGTTGTATGAAAGTAATTAAAACATAAAGGTTTTAGTCACTTAAAATATTTTGTTTTGCCGTTAAATCTCTAACTTATAAAAAAAACTTCTCTACAGCAATGGAAAATGTTCCACAAGGTCTGGATGGAAAACTAATTACCAAATGGATTTTGGAGTTATATTTGGTCTGAGAAAAAACGTCACATGGAGGAACTGTTTTTATAAACTGTGTAATTTCAACCTTTCAACACACATTGCTTCCATTGTTGTGGTCATACTAATGTCAGTATCATACACCATAATGACGTTGGTAACGACTAGGGCCAGCAATCGGGGTGGTGCTGGGTTGAATCATGCATCAAAATGTCCCTTTGGCTCACCATGTATGCATGTAAGGCAAATTATCGACTTACGAACACTTTAACTTATGAACCAGATTCCATGAAATATATTTTTTAAACAGACTTAAAACGCGAATTCGCACTTGCAAACAGAACTGCAGAACTATTTAATTCAGCGGAGCGATCCTCCGCGAGATGTAATGACTCAGCCTCACGCGCGCACACGTGTGAAGAGTGTAGCGGTTTGCGCGCTGTGCTTCAAATCCAGCCACCCGAGTTCAATTCCCGCTCATGACCAACACCAGTGACGATTATGTGAATGGGTACTGGACCCCCCCTAGGTTGGCTCAGCCTCAAATAAGTACCTGGTGCGGTGTCACTGCGCAGTCAAAAGTGACCGGGCGTGGTGCTGCCCACTCACCCCCTCGTGTACCATACTCGCCTTCATCGGCACTGCTCGCTAACAGCACTTGCCACAACAGTCTAAGGATATATGGGGCATCGTTGTGTTTTTCACCACCATTGAAGTGTATGTGTGTGCGTGCCGTGTGTGTGCAATTGTCGTGACTCATTACGCCCCTTCCAACAAGCAAGCCAGTATCAGGTAAGTGAAAATATAAAGATTTTTGTTTCAATTTATGTTACTTTATTGTCTGTTTTACTATACAGTATTTATTATATGCAAATGTACAATATTTCTTATTCATGAGCTTAACAATTCTTACATTTTTTGTTGAACCGTAACACATTTCATAGCACTTACCGTATAGACATCTAAAAACAGTACATTATTGTTCCTATTTGCGAACCGTTTGACTTGCGAACGGGTCTCAAGAACGAATTATGTTCGTAAGTCAAGGACTGCTCTATGTTGAACTTCTTTCGCATGGCCCGTATACCACTGTTACGGTGCCCCACACAACAGCTGGATTAGCCAGCCTTATTTGAGGAGCGAGAGGCACTTTACTTATTTTAACCGTGTCCCCAATGCATTACAGTAATAAAAAACTGAGATCAGTAAATATATTCAGTGGTTTGGGTAGGAAATATGCAATTAATTGTAATAGATTTCCAATCCAGTCGCGGTTCGTTCACGAGGGGCATTGGGGCGCCGCCTCAACAAGCACCTGAAGATGAGAAATTATTTTTATACTAAAAATACTTTTCTATAGTTTTATTGTGTTTAAATGTTTTCAAATATGATTCGTTCAACGTGAATTACCTAATGAAGATAACATTTTAAGTTGTTCACATTAGAAACCGCTGCAACACCAAAGTCTGATTTGTGCCTCGGGTAGGTCTCGGGGCAGCTGTGAAGGTGTCCGAGTGAGCGTTTTGCCTTCGTTCATTGCGAGAAGCTTCGCATTTTATCCACGCCATTTGAGACCCATCCAGGGTGGTGAAAATGCGCCCATGGCTGTAATGACGATGTCACAACGTTGGGTTGCACTGTGCAAATATAGCAGGTCCACGGCCTATACGCTGCTCTATGAGGAAACAACAGCAATGGCGATGGCAGCAGGTGCAGCAAACAAAAAATTAGCAACGAATATTGTGCAGTCATTCCTAAATATTCCATTTGAAAGGATGACTATGCAGGAGAAGTTGAATGTCAAGCAACAGGGTCCTGATCAACCGAAAATCGACATCAACCAGCCCTCAGGTGACCGGGGAAAAGCATACGTAAGGACATTCAGCCAAAGCTGGTATGCTAGAAAGGCCTGGCTATGTGGATGTGCAAAACAGAATGCACTTACTCTTTGTTTTTTTCGGTAAAGCCACGTAGGTAACAAAATAAATTAAATAAATGAAAAATAAATTAAATCACAAACAGGGGTGAGTAATGTGATGACGAGGTTTTTCTTAATTAGAACACCATAAATCTTGACTTAAAGCTTTCGTGACTGCAAGAATTCATATTCTTTTGGTCTTTCGGTAAAGTCACGTAGATAGATTAAAAGAAAAGAACAAAATAACTAAAAAACTACGTTTCGATCGCAACACAAGCAGTCGTCATCAGATCGAAACGTCGTAGTTATTTTGTTATTTTCTTTGAACCTATCTACGTGACTTTACCGAAATACCCAAAGAATAAAACACCATATTACGGGTAGGAACCTCCTGGTTACACCAGCCCACAGGGGATTATTGTGTCCGTCCGTCGTGCATCCAAAGATGGGAGGGGTGGGGCTGGGTGGAGAGGGGAGGGTGGAGAGGGGCTGGGTGGGGAGGGACTGGGTGGGGAGGGTGGGGGAGGGGCTGGTCACCCCGTGGTGCCCTTATAAAACTCAACGTTTCACCTACTCACGCCGGCTTGTGCCTGCCCTCACAGTCGGGCATATTTGCGGAATGCACCACGTGCCACCATTGACCCTGTCCATTGACCGAGCAACCCAACGTTCCTACCAGCTCCCTCCGCAGGAATGTGTTTTCAGAGATCACTCACAACAGCCCCTCCTAGTGGTAATGTCACGAGCCGCCACTGTTCCAAACCCTGTACAGTGGTACCTCGGAGATCGAACTTAATTCGTTCCAAAACCGTGTTCGAACACCGAATTGTTCGAACACCGAATCAATTTTTCCCATAAGAATTAATGGAAATAGCATTAATTGGTTCCCCACCCAAGGATGCTCCTATTATGGGCCATTTTTACACAAAGATTACAATACTAAAATACAGTACAGTACATAAAAGCATACAAAAAACACAGTTGTAATTTATAGAATAAATGAACATTGAACTTCACTTTACCTGTAGTAAGGAGGGTGGATGGCTTGAGTGGAAGGTGGGGAGGTGTCAGTGTTGCTTTGAAGGAGAGTCTCCCTCCATAAACACGTTGGGTAACTGCCCTTCTGGGGTTCTTTATTTTCTTTGCCTTTTTTCGAGCACTGTGATTCACTTGAGGGCCTTTTTACTAAAAACTGATCAAGAGAGGATTGTTTCTGCCTCCGTTTTAAGATGTTTCTGAAATTACTCAATGCATTATCATTATAAAAATCGCCCCCTCTGCTGGCTACTGCCTTATCTGAATATTTTTCTACTAAATTGTGTAACTCAGCCCATTTTGCCACCTTTGCAAAATGGCTTTCGTGTAGAGTTTTTAAAGTTCGAAATTACCTGTTGGTCCATGGGCTGGATGCGAGGAGTCGTATTGGGGGGCAGGAACTTTACAGTGATAAAGGACGAGAGCTACGCGTAAACTGGGTCATTCGCCTGTCTCTGTCACCCTGGCTACGCGTCTCGGCCCAATCAGGTTTTTCTAGTTGTTCGACCTCCGAATTTTTGTTCGATGTCCGGGGCAAAAAATGGTCGAAAATTTTGTTCGATCACCGAATTGTTCGAGTTCTGGGGCGTTCGATCTCCGAGGTACCACTGTATACCCGAATAAACGTAGAGAACACATTGGGTTGTTACCCAAGTCACGCTTGCACCAAGGCGAAGGTGTAAACTTTGCCCTCATATGGTAATGACAAAGTGTTATAAGTATGCAACGTGTTATAAGTATGCACAGGGTATGCACTTTAAAGGTAAGAGGACAAGAGGAAGTTTTGTTTATTTTGTAATTGGACGGAACTGGTTGACGCCTTAAGTTGGCTTCACTGCATTCACAAAGTCGTTGTTCAATAATGGAATGTTTTGTTCAGTTTCCCTTTTTTACATTCGACAAAGCATTTTTTGTTCATTGAGGGAAGTTTAGAACTCGTGTCACAGGCACGAACGCAGTCTAAGTGTTGAGTAATACAAGTTACGTCTTTAGGTTATCAATTATTTAGATTCTTGAGTGTTCAACCACGGCCTTGTAGTTTGTTTTGAAATGAAGTCAAATGGAATATCATCTGACGTTCCAGTTCCAAAATACAGTACTGTACCAAGTCTATGGTGGCTTTGAAGGATAACAAAAACAATCTAGAAATGCAGCTTTTCCAATCGTACAGCAATTTATAACCCTCCGTCAAGTTTCCTGTTAATACCACAGCACTGTATTTTTATGAAATAAATCAAGTTTATTTATATAATTACTACAATCCAATCCCGTACTTTTGACTGGGTCTGTCAAAACGCGTTTGCGGCAGAGGCAAAATATCACTGTATGCTTAAGCGTTGTACAACTACTTACAAGCCAGTTCGAGCAGTTAAAACGTATTCTAAACCGTATAATATTAAGTTACCTTTATCAATTTTAAGAGAAAAAGCCAGTCACACGCGAATTAACATATCCAATTGTTTCCCGTAAACTGGGTTGGGGCAATGCGTAGTCGGTGACATCGGACCGACATTTGGGGCTTTCCGAGTCCCGACTGCACACGGCTGTCGCCGGCCAATTCGACAGTAGGAACCGAAATTAAACGCGCGCTTTTTTACGTAACAGTTACATTACCAACCTGCATCCATTACCACTCATACTTCAAAATAACCAACACGGTGGAGAGGGGGAAGACTTAATCAGCAACTGATTCGATAAAAATGCCAAGACGAGACTTGGAAAAGGCACCGACTATTGCGACGTCATGGCGGGTGTCGCCGCTGTTGTTGTTGTTGTCGCAAGCAACAGCAGCTGATCGCCTGCGTGCGAAGGCCACCGACAATAACCAGACCAAGCGAACACTATCCCAGCGATTTAGAGTCTCATAGCGAGGCGTGCGTTGGTTTGGTTCGTTCCTTAAGTTACATTCGCACCACCCCGCACACAACGTTCAACGTACACCACTGTTCACACCGCGTACAACCGCGAAGCAGGGACGTTCAACACTTACAAGCAGGCCAGGGAGACATCGCGCGTCACGGAGCGGGAAGGGGAAGAAGAAGGGGGCGTCGTGTGTACTGCAGGAACGTCCCAGTTAACGTTGCAAGCCACCGTTTCCGATTGCAGGCTACTCTGATGAATAAAGAACACAGAAAGCCGTGCCGCGTAAATTGAAAGCAATTCTCAAGCAGACAGTCGCGATTATTCACAACACAATGTCCCGTGTGGGGTTTGCATGGCCTGCGAAGAATCTATTTAGCACTCAGGGCGTGCAAACCGATTCGCGTACTGTAAATTCACGCAAGATACGTACCCACCGAGGGGATGAAGCGACGAACGCAGCCCGTGTGGCAAGCGCTGGATGGATTGATTAGAGTCATTTGCGAGTTCATAGAGCAGTGGATTGACCATGGATGATGGTGAAATTGCCATCAACCATTGGACAATCTTTCCCCCGCAACTCCAATTAGCTCGGTTGGCTACGCACGATGGGAAAGTTCAACATACAGTATAGTACAATATACGACAGCACCCTTTCCCACAAGCGTGTTTTCCACACTTGGAAAATAAATGATAAATTCTTAATTTCCACTTATGGGTCAGTTTAGTAATTTCCGCGTAGTTTTATGGTATGAAAGTGCTGACCCACGTGGTGGTTAGTGACGATATTCAATAGCTTTACTCACACCACGGCAGCGAATGTTAACTCCCTCGCTTGGTATGCAGGAGGTCGTGGTTTCTACCCCGACCTAACACTGCTCTATATTCGCAGTCCACGTGTCTTTGTGAGGTCGTGGTTTCTACCCCGACCTAACACTGCTCTATATTCGCAGTCCACGTGTCTCTGTGATATCGTGGTTTCTACCCCGACCTAACACTGCTCTATATTCGCAGTCCACGTGTCTGTGATATCGTGGTTTCTACCCCGACCTAACACTGCTCTATATTCGCAGTCCACGTGTCTCTGTGATATCGTGGTTTCTACCCCGACCTAACACAGCTCTATATTCGCAGTCCACGTGTCTCTGTGATATCGTGGTTTCTACCCCGACCTAACACTGCTCTATATTCGCAGTCCACGTGTCTCTGTGAGGTCGTGGTTTCTACCCCGACCTAACACTGCTCTATATTCGCAGTCCACGTGTCTCTGTGATATCGTGGTTTCTACCCCGACCTAACACTGCTCTATATTCGCAGTCCACGTGTCTCTGTGATATCGTGGTTTCTACCCCGACCTAACACTGCTCTATATTCGCAGTCCACGTGTCTCTGTGAGGTCGTGGTTTCTACCCCGACCTAACACTGCTCTATATTCGCAGTCCACGTGTCTCTGTGATATCGTGGTTTCTACCCCGACCTAACACTGCTCTATATTCGCAGTCCACGTGTCTCTGTGATATCGTGGTTTCTACCCCGACCTAACACTGCTCTATATTCGCAGTCCACGTGTCTCTGTGAGGTCGTGGTTTCTACCCCGACCTAACACTGCTCTATATTCGCAGTCCACGTGTCTCTGTGAGGTCGTGGTTTCTACCCCGACCTAACACTGCTCTATATTCGCAGTCCACGTGTCTCTGCCTGTGCTCACGTCGATTTTCTTCTTCGGGTCCACTTTTTTCCTCCACATTTAGAAACGCGTTTAGATGATTTGGCTGCGATAACTTTCCACATAAATTACTTATTTGAGCTATTTGTGGCCACGTCGTTTATGAAAAACCTAATATCTTAATAAGAAATAGCTTAGATTTGTATATATTTTTAAGTGATCTGTTTACCTTTCCTGTACTGTGCACTCCTCTCGTGTTTTTGCATTGTAACGTTCTGACCAGCCCCTACTGGCCATCTATGAAAAAGTGTTATAGCTCATCGGATTTCTCCAGTATAGATATGATTTAGAAAAAGAGCTATATAGCTCAGTGGGTCTTACCTGGTAAACAAAAAAAACTGTGTTAAAGTCTTACTTTCATTTTAGTGACGATACAATCGATACATGAAGCGAACGCGATTAAATATCCGTCACGTTGCAGTATTACCCCTTTAACTTGCGACGTTTTCTGATGTTTAACGTGGACGATGTTGGAGAACAAAGTTAATAAACCATCTTGTTCAACCTGCTTTTACAGAACCGTTGCTCCAACGTGATGTAACTTCAAATGGCTTCACAATTTTTCCCACACATTGGTCTCTCTTTTGAAAATTGCTTACGAAGTATGTCATGTGTTAAGCGAACATGCACATGACGAACAGATCATTGTTTGTAACGCCTTTCTAGCATTTTTTTTAATCCACGTGATTCATCGTTTCAAGTGACTCGTCAAACAAACCCGTCATCGGCACGTGGGCGCTCCTTTCAACAGTGGATTCACAATGCTGAATGTATAATATTGATAGAAAATCATAATTTTTCAGTTACATTTTCGTTGGTTTCTGTAACGTGTTTGAGTGCTACCCTTTATAAACGAAACTGCTAAACGTTTACAAAAAAATAAACAGCCAATAACACTGCCTGAAATGAAATATACAGGGTGATATTTATTTTAACAAATCACATAGGGTAACTTAATTTATTTTAACAAATGTTCAAACTGACTTCCATTAACGTTAATGCACGCATGAATTCTGTTTCGAAATAAATGTAGGATTTTTTTTTGTAAGATTACAGGAGTAATATTTGAACATTAATCAATTACGTTGTTTCAATTCATGCAGAGTACTTGGTCGAGTTTTGTAATGAGGGATTTGCGGTGACCCCACAGGAAGAGGACGAAACAAAACATATAGAACATAAATTAAAACATAATATTTAAATGTCAGTGTAAAAATAAATCAAATAACCCTGTATCCTGACTTTTGAGCCACCCTGCATTTAAGTCGACATTTCGGACAATGGTCATTCCCAGGACCTAAAGAGTGCTCAGAGCAAGAGTGTATAAAGATTGGGGACTGCACTTTACACCATTGGGCCTGATGAGAATTAAAACGTTTCCTGAAGACCAGTTTTACATTGGTGTATCAGTAGCAACTGAGTAATAGACATCCCCTTTAATGTTGAAAGCCTTCGTTTCTTATGAAATTAACTAAATTCTCTAAAAACGTTCAACTATAAAATGTGGTGGCGGGATTTGTGATCTGTATTATTTGGTCGCTATAATGTACACACCACACCAATTACAAAACTTGGTTTCGACCTGAAACAACTTAAAGTCAGACCCGTTTAAACGGATCACTAAAGTCTGACAGTCTATCATATTACATTCCAATACTGTATAACAATATAAACCTACTCTCTACAATTTAGCCAAAATGTGCTATATGGTGACACGTCATGTCTGCGTTAATGTCTGCACTCCGGATAGAATTCCCTTGGATGTAAATTTCTGTGTGGGAGGAGATTGTCAAATGCGAGATGAGACATTTTGTTGGTTATGTATCTTGGCTGGAATTGAAGGTCACACGAGGTCGCACGATGTGATGAATGTATATGTACATTGAATGTACGCACCATACGTAGCCAATGGATACATATACAGCACAAATAACAAAAACTTGAACACATTCGTCAATAACACTGCCCTAAAAGGAAAACAATGGGTGACATTGAAGGCATTTGCAGAAAGATATTAAGTGCTTTGCCTGAAATGTCACCTATAACATATGAATATACTATATGTGACCCGTGCCCACTGTGCCTCGGTTTTTCCTGGCTGTGATCGTCTTTTTGGGCACAGTGTCAAACATGTGTTCAAAAGAAAATAAAGAGGTTATTATAATACTGAAGCACGAAAATATGCACCATTTGACAAGTACTGGTTACATTTACACATTACTTTCCGTGTTAGTTTTGACGATTGTGTAATTTGTATTATTGCTTCTGCACAACTACGGAAGCACTATAAGCAATACAAATGTTTTATCAGTGTCATCCATTTAAAGTCTGCTGTATAATTTATCAATCTACTTCTCGTGCAGTACATGGATGAATTAGCTTGCATTAATATTGCATTCTCAAATTACGAATTGTCTCATAGCATAGCTGCCCCCTCTCGGCAGCTGTCCCTGTGCAGCACTGGGAAGGTACATGCCCATCGCTGAGTCAGCTGTTGTCACACCTCAGAATATTCATTTCATCAGAATCCTTTATCTTTGAGAAATCCGATGAACTAAGAAGCTATTTTTTACAGACGTCCAGTAGTTTTCACAGCTGTCCAGTAGCTAGGTCGGTGATGTGCATTAGTCTACCAATAGGGAGTGATGATAGCTATATGTGGGTAATATAAAAAAAAAAATCCAATTTGAACAAAGATTGACATTGCATGTTTTTTTTATGGTAGGGTGGGGTATACCGGCAGAAGCCTGAGGAAACCTATACAAGAACAGGAGAACATACAAATTCCACACAGGATGCCGGCTATGTATTATTACCACTGCCCCACCTTGCCACATGATTGTACAAGATAGGGTTCATCTTCTTTGGTTCTTTCGGTAAAGTCACGTAGAATGAGAATAAAATAATAAATTGATAAAATAAAATAACACAATAATATTCTCACGACGTTTCGGCCACAACACAAGCGGCCTTCATCAGGTGAAGGGGACGAGACTGTCTGGAGGACAGCGCTGGAGTGAGAAAGCCACGCTGAGATCACGACCTTTAAGCTGTGAGAAGAAACAAAGCGCCTTGACAAAGGAATTAGCATATAATTTAGCATTGAAATGGCTGAGTGATTAGCTTGTGACTGGTCACAGAAAAGGCTATGTTAAAGTTAAAGCATACACATCCGCAAAGGCACCCCTTGACAAAGGAATTAGCATAGAATTTAGCATTGAAATAGCTAAGTTAAAGTATACACATCCGCAGAGGCACTCCTTGACAAAGGAATTAGCATATAATTTAGCATTGAAATAGCTGAGTGATTAGCTTGTAACTGGTCACAGAAAGAGCTATGTTAAAGTCAGAGCATATACATTCATCGAGGCAACTAGTACAAATCAAACAGGAGAATTTAGCATTGAAATAACTAGGCGAATTTAGCATTGAAATAACTGAGTGATTAGCTTGTGACTGGTCACATGAATGGCTATGTTGAAGTTAAGGCCTACACATCTGAGCTATTCACATTAACTGGGTATACAATACAATATATAATGAATACTATATAGTGAACCAATAAAAAAATACTAAAATATAAATTACCTCAATGTTATCAATAAACTCTATATTCTCCAATCAGCTAAGCTACCAACAATAAGTCGTTATATATCACAATGCTATATGGCGAAAAATGGGTGGATTCTTACCCTCAACTTTAGCACCACGGATAGTTACGGGTCCCGTTCAGACGGACGAGTTCATCCATGGTCGGAACAGAGGAGGGGGAGAGAGACAGCTGCGAGGCGCTGTTATACTCCATGTTGTAAACCATACCATTAACCGTGGTGTGAGAGGTATTAAGAGTCAATGCCAGCGAAAGAGCTGCGGTCTGAAGGTCATCGTAAAATACAATTAATTAAGAACGGAAATGGTTTAAAACATCTTTCCAATGGTTACTAAGCCAGAATCCATCTTCTCGATTGAAATTGTCTCTGTGCTTGTATATGTGAATGGCCTCATGAACGAAGGCCTCATGAACGAAGGCCATTCACATATACAAGCACAGAGACAATTTCAATCGAGAAAATGGATTCTGGCTTAGTAACCATTGGAAAGATGTTTTAAACCATTTCCGTTCTTAATTAATTGTATTTTACGATGACCTTCAGACCGCAGCTCTTTCGCTGGCATTGACTCTTAATACCTCTCACATCACGGTTAATGGTATGGTTTACAACATGGAGTATAACAGTGCCTCGCAGCTGTCTCTCTCCCCCTCCTCTGTTCCGACCATGGATGAACTCGTCCGTCTGAACGGGGCCCGTAGCTATCCGTGGTGCTAAAGTTGAGGGTAAGAATCCACCCATTTTTCGCCATATAGCATTGTGATATATAACGACTTATTGTTGGTAGCTTAGCTGATTGGAGAATATAGAGTTTATTGATAACATTGAGGTATTTTATATTTTAGTATTTTTTATTGGTTCACTATATAGTATTCATGATATATTGTAATGTATACCCAGTTACTGTGAATAGCTCAGATGTGTAGGCCTTAACTTCAACATAGCCATTTATGTGACCAGTCACAAGCTAATCACTCAGTTATTTCAATGCTGAATTCGCCTAGTTATTTCAATGCTAAATTCTCCTGTTTGATTTGTACTAGTTGCCCCGGTGAATGTATATGCTCTGACTTTAACATAGCTATTTCTGTGACCAGTTACAAGCTAATCACTCAGCTATTTCAATGCTAAATTCTATGCTAATTCCTTTGTCAAGGAGTGCCTCTGCGGATGTGTATACTTTAAATTAGCTATTTCAATGCTAAATTCTATGCTAATTCCTTTGTCAAGGGGTGCCTTTGCGGATGTGTATGCTTTAACTTTAACATAGCCTTTTCTGTGACCAGTCACTAGCTAATCACTCAGCCATTTCAATGCTAAATTATATGCTAATTCCTTTGTCAAGGCGCTTTGTTTCTTCTCACACAGCTTAAAGGTCGTGATCTCAGCGTGGCTTTCGCACTCCAGCGCTGTCCTCCAGACAGTCACGTCCCCTTCACCTGATGAAGGCCGCTTGTGTTGTGGCCGAAACGTCGTGAGAATATTATTGTGTTATTTTATTTTATCAATTTTTTTATTTTATTCTCATTCTACGTGACTTTACCGAAAGAACCAAAGAAGATGAATCCTTGCAGTCACGAAAGCTTTAAATCGAAAGATAGGGTTCGTCTGGCATCTCGCTGGAAATTATTCCTTGTCGGTTGACATCAAGGTATCATATATCGTAACCTTAGCTTACGCATCATTGAATGTTGTGTTCAACATGCGTATGTGTATCAGGATATAATGTTTTAAACATAGTATTCTTTGGGTCTTTCGGTAAAGTCACTGTGCCTCGCTTTTTTTCATATTCTTTGGGACTTTGAACCTATCTACGTGAATTTACCGAAAGACATAAAATATGAATTCCTGCAATCACGAAAGCTTTAAGTCAAGATTTAACACATGGTGTATGGTGCTTTGAAATAAAAGAGTTATCTCTATTTGGTATCAATCTCATTGTGTGTGTGTGTACCCTGGATTGCGTCCCCACAATGCAGAAACATCACTTGCACAGGGCAGGATGTGGATAGGTCCGGCCTCGGGTCCCAAGTGTCTGTTGCCTCGCTGCAAATAGAAATTAAAGAATACACGTAATACAGGTTATACTTTTGTTTTAACGTAAAGCAGTACACAGCTTTCATCAGCAATACGTAAAATTACAGTACGATAAAAAGTTAATGTATGTGACTGAAAAACAACCGTAAACTTAACCATGATTTGGCCAATGTTTCGAAAAGCACGTTACAGCACAACTATAACATTTTAAGAAGCTTCGACCATGGCATTTTAACAAGTCTCAATTTAACACGTTTAATTTTGTGACATTTCACGAATTTCGTTAACATTTCTCACCAGAGGGTAATTCTTACAACGGCAAGCGACCTGCGTGATCGTGATCACTGCTTCTCCCATACTGGAATATTACAATCGAAACTACATTCCTCGTCGAGTGCTCATCACGAAATGTACGGTACTTTCCGAGTGTTTTTTTTATTTGTAGTTTAACATTTTAGAAATTGAAGCCAGTTAAATATATTTGAAGAATGAATGAGTAATAAATGAACAGTGAGAGATGTGGGGGTTGGGGGAACCTCTGCGCACGTCATTTGTGTTAACCGGACTTAAAATACCCTCACCGAAAAGTACACAATTACAATAGCGCACAGATTTCTTCTGTGCGTCAAGTTGCGACAGTCGGTATACAATGCAAAACAGGAGCTTAAACTCGCATAACACGTCTATCACGTCAAATAACGCGTTTTAATTTAAACGACACTACTCAGATCGATTTGGTTGAATATAGAGGGTTATTTTAAACGAGAGCGACTTGTCCTTCGGATACCAGGGGCAGGACTAGCCTAGCCCGTCTCGGGAAATCGGACCCCCTTCGCCGGCAGGGGATTCAGGCGACGCAGGGGTCGGCGGGGGAAGGCCGGGCCACCATGAGCGGCGGCGTCGTTCAGGAAGAGGTGGCCGTGTTAGAGGCCATCTACTGTGCAAAAGGCGAGCTGGAGGTGCGAGAACGTTCAGGTGATTTAAACACATTGTGTTTATATACATGGTATTTAAAGTATACGGCATTGGAGCACAATATATTAGTAAGGGTCACTGCCCGAAACGTCGCCGATTACACAGACTCTTCGGGCAGCGGTATTGACAGACGTGTCATTGGTGATTTAAACTCGGCCTTCATTTGTTTCTCGTGGGCTCGTTTTATAGCAACTGTTCTTCTAGCGAAAGTCACGCTGGTGGGTGAGAATAAGTGGCCGCAGATAGACAAGCAAAGAGCCTGTCCATGTATCTGTCTCCACAAATAAAATGCTAAAGAATCATTTAAACGCCCCTCTGCGAGTGAATCATTTCGACAGCATTTATTCAATACAAGCTAAACTCACGACTGATTTCGATATTCACACTCTCAGCAGAAATAGGTTTCCTTGAATCAATGCTGGCGAACCGCCAAATGTTAAAGGCAAAGTACCCCTTTTTAAGATATGGGTCCAAGTTCGACACATTATATACAGTATAATACGTAACTCTAATAGCATCGTGGAGAATATAAATACTGTACGGTACTGTATTATAAAGCGAAAAGATACCAACCGAACCTCAAAAGATCGCTAGATGTCGCTAGTGGGATATTTAACAAGTATTGTAATGCGTCATGGGACCTCCTTTGCCAGTACCAAAATATAAGAATACACTGACACCTTTTTTTACATGTATTGTAATGCATTAAACAGTAAACTGTGTAACGAGGCGAAGTTAATACGTATTAAATACACGATCATGTCACTAACAAAAGCGAAATTCCGTATATCGCGCCCTCTTCTTCCCATTCATTTGGAGATGCGTTCCTATGGAAAGCATTTCGGCCCAAGACAATAAAATCACACTTAGGAATGTAGAAAACATTTTCAAGCATATATTTTGTGGAAAAATGTATACTTTATGATAAAATAATACTGTACTTATGAGAAACTGTGGTCGTCGCCGTGTGAGGTGGTTGGTGCAGCTCAATGTTGCATTGGGGTTACTGGGAGGGAGAGGCGCTCGGGTTATCTGTCTCACCCTGGGATTCATCTTCTGCTTCAGCCTCTGTTACCAACGGAGAAGCACACATTGGCATGGTTGCTTCACTCATTCGCAGACTTTTTGCAAAAAAATGCATCCAAACATAGCTTGCCTTTTGAAAACCTCTTCTCCTTGCAGTGTTCCTTGTATAGCAATTGATCATATCGTTAACTCCTTCAAACCTGAAGCCCACATTCACGATTGGCATCGTTATCCGTAAGGATTTGCAAATATGCCTCAATATTAAAAGGCTTCAGACAATTGCTTTCGAGTCAGCTGACGTGGGGTGGGTGCACCTTATTCACTGTGTGTGTGACAGGTAATTACAGGCCTCTGTCAATCCACTCCTGGATTAAGGCTTCCCCATGCCCCTCTGGTCGTGGGGCTTCTTTGACCATGCTTCACTGCGCTGGTCGGTGCGGGATGGTGAAATTGTGATCTGATATGCTCCGATGCCCGTGTTTTTTAACATACGATGCTTCACGTTGCTAGTATCACACTGTATGACAGACAGCTTGCCTCTGTGATCTGCATGTGATGTCATTTGGATGTTAATGTTCAAACATTTAATGGGTTTTGCAAACCTAGAAAATGGGCTCTAACACAAAATAACATGTAATAGTATTCACGAGAACATCAATATATGTATGATATATGCAGCTATATAGCTCATTAAGCAGTTCTCAAAAGATGTCCCTGTCAGAGTGCAAAAATTACTCACCCTGCAAGGGATGTTTTTTTTTAGTTACAAATGGGATAACATTGGCGCTCAACATTTGCTGCGAGTCAAGGGGTGTGCGGTACCCACTGCGCACCCTCATCCGCCTGCCGCCTGGCTACCCAACGCGACAACACCTAGACGTGGTGTCGTTGCATGTGGACGGAGCGGCGAGCTCGGCTGCGCTGACGAGGGAGCAGTGCAGGACTCTTCTGCACAACATCCGCCAGCGAGCCTTCGCCCTCCCGCCACAGCCGGCCGTGCACGACCTAGCCTCGTGGCTTCAGCAGAACTTTGAGACGTTGCTTCACGTCGGAGGGGTCACGATAACAGCAGAGCAAGAGGAATATGGCAAACATCTTTGCTCAGAAGCTGCATCACCTGGGAATAAAGATGGAAACATATCCGCGAAGGATTTGGAAGTATGTGTAGCATTTTTTTTATAAATTAAAAAAAATCAGGTTACGTGACTGGTTGAAATTAGCAGTGAATAGTCAATATTGAATTGATACAGATGGAGGGGGTGTGGCGCAGTGGTATAAGCACAATGTGCTTTTAACCTGACTATCTGACTTTGATTCCTGGCCACGGCTAACGTCAGTAGTAAGTTATATCCTAACAGGTCCTGGACATTTGCCTCTACCAACCGACACTGACCAGCAAACTTATATTTAGGCAAATATCCCCCATGACTGACCAGGCATGGGGATATCTTCATCCTGCAGTGGATTGACAGGCTGTACAGTAATTACTCTTTGGTTTCTTCGGTAAAGTCACGTAGATAAAATAAAATTAAAATAAAAGAAAACAACTAAATCAAATCACGACGTTTCGGAGGCAACACAAGCTTCCGTCTTCAGGTGGAACAGTCACAGCAAGATAGCTGCATCAAGTGGGGAGCTCTGAGACCCTCGAGCTTATATACAGGTTAAGGTGGGGGGGGGAGGAGCCAAGCAGGGAGCCACGACGGCGTGCGGGGCTAAGGTTCAGGTGGGGGGGAGGAGCCAAGCAGGGAACGACGATGAGGCTAAGTTAATCCGTCTTTTGTTATGTTGAGGGTTCGGGGGAAGCGGTGGTTCAGTGCACGGGAGCAATGAAAAATGGTAAAAAAAAAAGGCTGTGCTCTTATAAGGTTACTGAAGTTTTGACTTGGTTTATGACATCTTTCCAGTGGTTAAATTTCGATTTAAAGCTTTCGTGACTGCAATGATTCATCTTCTTTGGTTCTTTCGGTAAAGTCACGTAGAATGAGAATAAAATAATAAATTGATAAAATAAAATAACACAATAATATTCTCACGACGTTTCGGCCACAACACAAGCGGCCTTCATCAGGTGAAGGGAGCGAGACTGTCTGGTAGGACAGCGCTGGAGTGAGAGAGCCACGTTCAGATCACGGCTTTTAAGCCTCAAATTTCCGTACCACGGAAATTTGAGTACCACGGAAATTTGAGGCTTAAAAGCCGTGATCTGAACGTGGCTCTCTCACTCCAGCGCTGTCCTACCAGACAGTCTCGCTCCCTTCACCTGATGAAGGCCGCTTGTGTTGTGGCCGAAACGTCGTGAGAATATTATTGTGTTATTTTATTTTATCAATTTATTATTTTATTCTCATTCTACGTGACTTTACCGAAAGAACCAAAGAAGATTTCCAGTGGTTGCTTAATTCTCATCAAAACATTATACCATAGAGCTCATTGCATTTCTGACCAACACCACCTGACCAGCGAATTGAAACATGTACATCTAGCCCTCAAGATGAACGGTTACTCTGACCGTATCATCCGCCAAGCTGTTTCTCCTACCATACAGAAGCAACCACTTGACACTCCGATCAAAATCATCACACTGCCATACATAGCAGGTGTCACCAAAAGGATTTCCAAAATTCTAAACAAACACAAGATCCAGGTTCGGTTCAATACAGTACACAAAATCCGTGATCTGATCCCATCTGTAAAGGATGTCATTCCTGACTTACAGTACCCCGGTGTTTACAAATTGAGTTGTATCTGCGGTGACTGCTATATCGGGGAGACAAAACGACATATTTCTGACCGAATTCGCGAGCACAAATCAGATTTGAAACACAGCAGAACGAATTCTTCGGCCGTGGCTGATCATTGTCTCAACACAGCGGGTTCTCATGACATTGTTTTCTCCGATACCAAAGTACTATGCGAACCTCCCGGTTATTACCAAAGATTTGTCCATGAAGTCATCCAGATATACAAACATAGACACAACTTCAACCGAGAGGATAGTTTTAAATTAAGCAACCACTGGAAAGATGTCATAAACCAAGTCAAAACTTCAGCTACCTTATAAGAGCACAGCCTTTTTTTTACCATTTTTCATTGCCCCCGTGCAGGGAACCACCGCTTGCCCCGAACCCTCAACATAACAAAAGACGGATTAATTTGGCTCCTCCCCCCCACCTTAACCTGTATATAAGCTCGAGGGTCTCAGAGCTCCCCACTTGATGCAGCTCTCTTGCGGTAACTTCCATCTGAAGACGGAAGCTTGTGTTGCCTCCGAAACGTCGTGATTTGATTTAGTTGTTTTCTTTTATTTTAATTTTATTTTATCTACGTGACTTTACCGAAAAAAACCAAAGAGTATGAATCATTGCAGTCACGAAAGCTTCAAATCTAGAATGTACAGTAATTCCTCGTTTAACGCGGTATGTGTACCTTAAAAGTGATTTGTTAAGCCAAAATGCGTTTAGCAAAAACGATATCGTACACACATGGCAGGACAAAGAACTGAAACTGAGATAAGGGTAACAGCACGTACTGTATAATTCCGTGCATATATTTTGAATGTCCATACTGCTCAGCCACGCAGCTCAAGAAAGTAGTTTGTCGTGGACCGCTGAGAAACCGCATCAACAACGTGCACATTCCACGTTGTGCAAAACATATTCCCGAATAGAAGAACCACATTGTAGCGAAAACGTGTTATGCGAAAACGCGTTGAGTGTGCATTTACCATATGTTATAATTATATGTTGTAAACAACTATCAGCATAAGTACAGGCGGTCCTCGACTTAAGTCGGCTTTACTTATGTCCATGCCTACTTAAGGCAGGTCGCCAATTTCCACCCATGTTATTGCTTTCAGCGATTTGGACCCACACAGCATGACTCGGGTGCCGGTTCTGCGCACAAACGTACAATATGTCGCCCAGTCAGTCTGCATCCCAACGCGCTCCTGTGCTAAACCTCTGTGCATTCTTAGTGACTTTTAATAATCTTTTTTAATTTCATCATTAAAAATGGCAAATTAAAGCAACTGTGAGTGCTCTCGTGATGGTGTTGAAAAGGGGCGTAGCAGAAAGGCCTTATTATATTCAATCCAAAGAAAGCCAGGAATTACGAATACTCGCAATGGAAATTTTGTATAATAAATTTTTGTATAATAAATAAAATGCAAGAAGATCTTGATGCATTTGAGATCCACCAAAAATGTAACAATACAAAGAGTAATTGGATTTAGTTTCCTAGGCTAGAGTAATTGGATTTAGTTTCCTAGGCCAGAGTAATTGGATTTAGTTTCCTAGGCCAGAGTAATTGGATTTAGTTTCCTAGGCCAGAGTAATAGGATTTAGTTTCCTAGGCCAGAGTAATTGGATTTAGTTTTCTAGGCCAGAGTAATTGGATTTAGTTTCCTAGGCCAGAGTAATAGGATTTAGTTTCCTAGGCCAGAGTAATTGGATTTAGTTTCCTAGGCCAGAGTAATTGTATTTAGTTTCCTAGGCCAGAGTAATTGGATTTAGTTTCCTAGGCCAGAGTAATTGGATTTAGTTTCCTAGGCCAGAGTAATTGGATTTAGTTTTCTAGGCCAGAGTAATTGGATTTAGTTTCCTAGGCCAGAGTAATTGTATTTAGTTTCCTAGGCCAAAGTAATTGTATTTAGTTTCCTAGGCCAGAGTAATTGGATTTAGTTTCCTAGGCCAGAGTAATTGTATTTAGTTTCCTAGGCCAGAGTAATTGGATTTAGTTTCCTAGGCAAATATTCTGCCAACAGTCTAATTTTCATGCATTTTATTTTAAAAAATTCAGTCAATCTCAAATCCACTAACAATTCCATGATTAAATAATCACATAATTCATATGTGATCATTAATAATTACATTTGTAATTTATATGTTATTTTCATTGATACAGACATTAATGCATAATTCTTGAAGGCATAAACAAATGCTTCATGTCGTGCCAATAAGGCAGAGATATTAATGAAAAATGTATGATTATTACAACCAACACATTTGTAATAAATGGATCTTCATATACATGGTACTGTATTGACCTTATAAGCTCTAATAGCTCGTATGGCCACATGCAGGTTTAAAAGCCAGCTTACAAGGGCTACACCACAGACGAGAGCTTATTCATCCTGTGGCTCCTCCAGGTTTGCCAGATGTTAAGACAGATAAGTTTGAACTGGGTTTGACGAGATATGGTCAAACTATAGTACACCACTCTATATCATACAATGGAAGATCAGTGATAGTCATATGATATGTTTTGCAACATTGTCAAAGAGTGATTATCTGTGCTCATCTTATTTTCTGAAATCAAGTTTTCAATAATAAAGTTATAAAATATAGCTTTGAGCCATGAAATTAGTGCTTCAAAAATGTTCTAGAGTAATTGACTGCACGATAGTTATATGACATAACTTCTGTCGTTAATGTAATTGTGTAAATGGCAGCACGTTTCTTATAAGCGTTATATATTGTAAAGTTGCAATGATTTTAAAATGTATGGCTGCCTTATATGGTGTGAACTGCGGATGAATGATACGTTTATCTTAATTTGTACTAGAATTATATCAAAGCACAAAAACAATGAAGCAATAATGAAAAATATAATTACTAAGATAAGGTCAACTGATGTGGCTATAACTGTCATATGAAATTATACAATTGTATGGTATCGTGCAAATTATATTGCGTGCATGACACGTGACATGGTCTGCAGGTGAAGGGGACGGTTGCCCTGTTGCGTCTGGATCACATGCGAGCACGGGCCCGGTACACACGGACCATCGAGGGTTGGGTGGCCAAATTGGGCCTGATGGGACGCCTGCTGTTCTACAACAAATTAATCCTTGTCCTGCTGCAGGGCAGCCTCTGCAGTATTCGAGTAAATGGCTTCAATTTCTTGTGTACACGGCAAGCACTTTAAAATCAATTAGAGCGTATGCATATTGCATAATGGAGGGGGGGGGGGGGAGGTCCTGAATATGAACTCTTAAAATAGTGCTATGCAAGAGGCATGAAGCAGGTAAATCATAGGAAAAATGTGTCAAATCTACACTGACATCATCAGCCATGATCTTTGCACTGCTGGTTGAAGCCACCTGAGTCATTACCATCTGTCACAGTTTTGTGATGCAACAATCCATGAGCTCCTGCACACACTCTTCATTCATTGCTCCATCTCTGCAGTGGACATCCTCTCAGGCATTTTCTTTGGTTCTTTCGGTAAAGTCACGTAGAATGAGAATAAAATAATAAAATAAAATAAGACAATAAAATTCTCACGACGTTTCGGCCACAACACAAGTAGCCCTCTTCAGGTGAAGTAACAAAACTGTCGGGACGACAGAGCTCTTTACCGAAAGAGCCAAAGAAGATGAATCCTTGCAGTCACGAAAACTTTAAATCGAAATTTCTTCTCAGGCATGTTTTCTCCATTAGCTACCACTTTGTCATTCGTCTCAACCACCGACCATCATCCCTTCTCGGAACAAATTCTACCCGAGCCCACTTTAAAGGTCGTCAGTACTAATTTGTTTAAGATTATTATGGAAATGTAATTGCAACAAGGGAGTATAATGACACCAGTATGGCCACTTTTGCATGAGCGTCAATGTGCAAAATTTCACAAAACTCAGCTGATATACCCAGTAGGAGCGCTAACTTGTCTTTCTCTTTCCAGGAGTATATTGTGTTGCAGAAAACAAGCAAGGTAGATGTAGACTCCAGTGGGAAGAGATGCAAAGAGAAGATGATGAGTGTGCTTTGGGAGGGTACCATGTCTACACGGCAATACAGGTACAGCAGATTAGTCTTGCAGTGATCTGCAGTGCCTTGGGATTATGAAGGCGGTTGGCTGGCTCGCTGCTCAATGGTATAAATCCTCATATCAGTGTGCGTTGCTGGCATCTCTTAAGGGTTTATCAGATCAATATCAGCCCATTGAGAATTGTTTTGAAATACTTTCACAAGTGATTAAAATGATCCTTTGAGGGTCTTATAAGTAATAGTATACACAGTTCGACTGCAACAAAAGGATACACATTTTTAGAATGTACCGTCTTTAACTCGGACTATTTTGCTATTAAACACCCTATTGTGACTGTCGCTCAATAGTATGACTTTGTATGCTACTCATGTATTTCATTCACCTCCACTAAGGTCCAGCTTCCTGTGGTGTGACAACTCGCAATGCAAATTTGATAAGTTATGAGCATGACCATGCCACCGCCTGGCAAAATATATAAATTAGCGTAGGTATTTTGTGAAGCTGACTTATAAATAGTACGATTAATTGCTGTGTTAGGAATCACTAATGAATGTTCACATTTGGTAAAGTATATTTTAAATACAAGTTGCTTGTTTTTAGAATTTGAAATTGTCTCAGAATTTAGACAAAATGCAAGAGATAAAATTACATAGGATGCATTCCCTTTGAGGAAATTGAATGTAGCTCTACAATAAGAAAAATGTTATCACTTTGGAAGATGTGAATAATTTAATGCCGAGATTCATAAATAAACCAACGCTACGTGTACATGCATTGCACCATCTGTTGCCTCTCCACTTGCCCATTCTTGCACTCCCCCCCCCACCCATCTAGGTTCAGTGATTTCTGCGTGCTGGAGATTAGCAGTACAAATGAGCTGGGGAAAGTGTTTGAAGAGGCTCAGCTTGGCGAATTATACCACCAGTGTGTGATGCCGACCCTGCCTTGATCTGCCGCAAGATTGCACAGCGCTTCCACGTCGCGACAGCGCTCAGTCCATTAGCCTTTTATCTTACACCACCTAACAACTATTTCCACAGAGTAAGTCTGTGATGTAAATATGTTTATATATGTAATGCAACCATGTTGGATGGGCTATAATGGATACATGTGACAACATTATCAGTGTAAACATCAAAGTTTTGTTTACATTTCGTTTTTTTTTGCTGCTTTGGAAAATAGAAATGAACAGTGTCTTAAATAAACATGTTGGGGAAAAAGGCCATAGTCATGGAAATGTACACCACTTTAACAAAATTTCCACTATATTTGGGTAAGCATGTCTAATGTTATCACTTTGCATCTTCATCCGAGTAAATGGTCAGCCATTTCACGGCTAATTTGAGATTTACCTGGATGACCACATTTTTCAGATACATTTAACCTTTTTTTATTTAGGAGATTACTTGTTACAACTGGCAGAATTTTACGGCTAATTCTTAATGAGTTTATTTTAAATAGAGTAAACTATATTCTTTGGGTCTTTCGGTAAAGCCACGTAGATAGAAAACCCAAAGAATATGAATCCCTGCAGTCACGAAAGCTTTAAGTCAAGAGTAAACTATGTTATAGATGTTGCTCCTGCAGATATACATTTTGTTATGAAATTATTTTAATGGTTATCCTTTGTGCAATATGCCTATTCCACAGATTGATATGAGATGTATTCTACATATGCATTCCCACTCCCACTGCTAAAATAATTACATATTTTAAATTGCCATGATTGGGAGCATCTATGCACATAACGCACCACTGATCAAATAAAATGCTGGTACATTTCTGCAGCAGCTTTGTTTTCTACAAGGTCCCCATTCAACTTAACGTAGTTATCCCCAGTAATCGTGTTGAGAAAGGGTCATCTGCTGGTGAGTCTACAATAATCAGTCTACTTTTATTCTTTTGCCATGACCGTATATCCTTTTATAACAGATGCCCTATTCTCACATCTCAAGGCTTCTTGCAGCTAGGCATTTCTAGTAAACATGGACTTCGCATTATCCGTGTGCAGTGAGTTCAACTGAGTTGCAGACGTACTCTTGGAGGCAACACATTTATTTAACACCAACACATGGGGTAACTGCCCCTTCACAATAAAAACCTATGGTGGTGACCACCAGGCTAACTACACTAATTACAATGTAACTAGCTACTACGGACCGGGACCACAGCTCGGGTCCAGGTCCATGTGTTGGAGACTCGGTAGAACGTAGACGAAGATTTCTTCAGGATGAACAACAACGCCGGCCCCTCTGGGGGACCCGGCTTATATTCTCTGCGGCATGGCTGACTCCGCCCTTGGCCACGACCACCTTCCAGAATCCTCGAGCAGGATCTGGACCCCGACCACGTGACCACCCCTAGCCCCCACTTGGGGCCCCTTTGTAGACTTAACCGGTCACGTGTCCTCTCGGGTCAACCAGAGTGCCTTGGCCTTTAGTAACCTCATCCTTCGGCCGGCACTCCCACCTTTTCCTGTCGGGCCGGCACTGCACACCCCGTGGTGCCACCTAGCGCTATCAACCAGCGCTCACCGAGCCTCTCTAGGGCCGGCACTGTACAGTGACATCCCGTGATGTCACTATACATGCATTTTCCAAATTTTTAGTGAAGTTTAAGCATTACCTTTATGGTCGTTCACAGTGTTATGCATTTTTGAAACTGCATGACCCATGGGGCTGTGTCGCAGAACATGCGCACCTCCGATTAGCACGGTTGGCTACGGACGGTGTAAAAAATAGTTCAACATACATGCATAAATGCGGTGGGTTTCATCCGAAAATGCTCATAGCAATGCAGTAAATAAAAGTATGTAATGGAAGCATGATTATGTTCCTTGTTGCTCAGGGATTTACGTGGGTAACATGTAGGTATATGTAGTATTTCCTTTTTTTGTGGCGTGCGAGCTATAAAGTGCCCTTTTAAAACCATGCTTTGTAAAAATATACAATAAGTGCTCTGTAATAGAATAATGGTATTTTAAATAAAATAAACATGGACATTAGCCGGGTTATGTAAAAAAATGTCATCCTGTTGTAAATTATACTCATGATAAAAATGTTAAAAAAGTTAATGGGAAAGGAATATTCATCGATCCTTTAGTTCCAGGCTGGTTGGAAATAGCCATCAAAGTGATAACTACTCTTTCCCGAACCAGTGTGCACAAAGTCGACCCAACATGGCTCCCTGCACAGAATTGTGAAAGTGTGCTGGGGTTTTTTTATCCCATTTACTGAGCACAAGCCGATATACAATGGCTAAGGTAATTTATTGACCAAAGTTATTGGAAAATAAGCAACGTGAAATCTAATCTCAAGCACTGAGGAAATGAAGATAATTGTATGCATGCAACAAAGTTACCGTATTTGAACACAATAACGAGAGGAAATTGTCATCCTCAGAGCGTGAGTTCTTGATTGACATTGGCAGGGGTCGGAAACTAAAATAACGAGACATTTTTTTGCGAATTCGGTAAATAACTAATTTAAGAGCCGCAATGCTTGTGCATAACGTCACTAAACAGTAATTAAAGAGCCGCATGCGGTTCCGGAGCTGCAGGTTGTCGACCCATGGGTAGAAGAAGTATCGAGGTCTGAACAGAATACTTATTTGCGTGTGTTATAGTAAAGCATTGAGGTTCTCCACCAATGAAGATAAATACCATCAATAAATATCCAATAACTTATTTAGCTTTGCGTAGCTATGTTTACTCAGGTGTGCTTTGCAAAATAGGCAATCTGAATCCCATTAAAACTTCAGGCACAGGATCCTACGTTTATACTCTTTGGTTCTATTGGGTAAAGTTACGTAGGTGAAAATAAAATAACAAAAAATCACGACGTTTCGGCCACAACACAAGCGGCCTTCATCAGGTGAAGGAACGAGACTGTCTGGAGGACAGATTGTCTGGAGGACAGACAGTCTCGTCCCTTCACCTGATGAAGGCCGCTTGTGTTGTGGCCGAAACGTCGTGATTTTTTGTTATTTTATTTTCACCTACGTGACTTTACCCAATGGAACCAAAGAATATGGATCCTAGCAGTCACGAAAGCTTTAAATCTAGATCCTACGTTTGTTGAACAGGCATGACTGAGATAGACTCAGAAGGCTAAACCGGTCCAGAGTTGTACCTGCTGGGGAAAAATACATTGATACGGAAGGCCGATAGATTGATATGACTAAATGTTGTGTTATTGTATATGTGCCAACTGATTTATTTATGACGAGGGGCATTATTGGACACAGCAGTGGGAAGATAGAGTGAAAACCTGGTTCAATAAGGAGCGCACTGAAATTGAATATAGCCACACTGAGCACCGATCGAGGCCTACATGGACAACGAACGGCTGAGCAACACCACCCCCGGCCGCTTTTGTCTAACCAGTGCTGATGTTTACACGCCGCATCATATGGGGTGGGCGCGGTGGTCCAGGACTGGTTCAGACAACCGTCACTGGTCTTGGCCGTGAGCGAGAGTCTAACTCGTGTCGCCGGGTTCGAGGCGCACTATCGCCCCCCACCTGCATGCATGTATCCACTTACAATAACATATACACACATACAATCACACATACAATCAGCGCGGGATTCTGTTTAGTTTCATCGTGGCGTTCATTCAAGTACTAATGGACGATAATGAGGCAGATTGCAGTCCGGTAACCGTACACCCAAGCAGAGCCAAGAGTGAGTTGCTCACCCCGCGCGCAATTACGCACGAAAGCACTCTGGTAAACGAGCGCTTATTGGCACCGGCGACAATGCGCCTGCGCCCGTGCCATTATCACCCTTCCACGGCGAGATAAGAGGGGACACGGGACCACCCGGCACACCGCTCCTCCTACTCGTCATCATCATCCTCGTCGACTCGCCCTCGCTGCGTGTTCCGAGCACCCCCCACCCCTCGCGTCCTTATCTTGTGTCTCCACCCTCGACTCGGTTCTCGACCTCTGGCAGTTCTCGCTGCAACGGTGGGTCATGGAGCGTCTCGCCATCGGTCATCTCGACTCCCAGGGCTTGCTGGAGGTCTGGCAGAAGTTTGACGCCGATGGTAGGGGTGACTTCTTGTACATTCGGAGAAAAGGCCACGAGTAGAGTTCATGCATGATGTGTGTATGACTGTCGAGTAATGGTGCATGCGATCTCGTCATGTCAAGAGGCTAAGCATTGTGAGAGAATATTCGAATTTAACATCCAAGTGGTTGTTAACGTGTTTTGAATGTAAGTACCTATTCACTAACTCAAATATTCGACGATTCAGTGACTTCTATCTCATCACCACCAGCCATTGTCAATCGACTGCTGGGTGAAGGGCTCTCCAAGTCGCCACCGTCTCTCGCGATTCCACAATGATGTAATACACTCAACATCTGAACAGGAGCAGATTTAATTGCTCCATCTCCTCGGTGTACGTGATCTTGGAATCGTTACATTGCCTGCCTTCTACTCCATTATGAGTCTTTACCATGGGCCATCATCTCTTCCCTGCGTCGTGTACAGCCCAAGCGTTCCTTTTCTTAAGTTAAAATTGTCTTTAACCTGCGTATGTGTTCTCATTCACGTACTCTTTTGTCTTGTCTTTCCTCCGTATAAATATAGTTAATACAGAAAACAAGCAAACATTTGATCTTATCACGATTGTACGTGATCTCTAACTTCAGGGTGAGATTTGAAATATGAAATGCAATCTAAAAGTTTCTGAAAATGTTTCTTGATATAGTCTCGTTTTCAACCGTTCCACTTTGGTTCTCGTTCGTGTATAAATGTATATTTTGGGGGCATAAAATCAATGTTGCCACAGACATTTTATGAATGTATAAATTGAAATGTTTTATTATCCACACGTGGCATGTAGTCCTCTACAACTTATTTATATATGGTCGTTAGTACGCAGAAGGCCAATCCAGACTTTCACTGTTGCAATAATTTGCATACTATTGCACACATCAGTTGCGTATAATTCTGCTCCCCAACAACACAACCACACATCTAAGCCACATAACGCATTTCTCCTAGCGACATTGCTTATAAGTTATAACACACCCCTTCTAATAATCAACATTTTTTTAGAATGCAATTAAGCATAATTTGCACTGCACAATATATAGTGGAAGTATATAGTAAACCCATAAATGGAAACATTAAAGACAAGCCAGTCATGCGAGTGTGGCCATGCAACCCAAACGATGGACCGTATAGTAAGCCACTGTAGTCTGCGCTCCTTTAATGGAGGAATAGCAAAATTACAACCCCTGAAGCCCTCTCGTCGTGGATAACAGACCCCAACATTGGCATTTCGATTTTGAACAAATTGCCTTGTTCAAGAAATCACCCTGGAATTCGCCCAATCTCAGAAGCTAAGCAGACCTACGCCTGGATAGTGCTTGAATTAAGCGATCTCCATATATAATAGGTGTTATAGGATGGGGTCTACGTGGTGAGGAGGGTAGACAGCCTCCTCACCGTGCTGGTCATGGGGTATATTTGACCATACTTCACGCTTGTCAGTGCGGTTAGGTGATTGCAGGTAGCATCAACGAGAGAGTTCCGTATACAGTACAATAATGGATTTTTCTGCACAGCCTGTAAACGCATGTTATGTACGATGGTTGCTCATCCAAGCACTTCCCATTTGGGATAATTTTAGGTCATTTGATCAGAGGCAAAAAGGTGTGAGCGATGTAGTCGAATTTATCAAGACAACTCCTACTGGACTTTATATTGCATACTAATCAAGGCACACTAAGCAGCGTGGTGAAGTATGATCAAATTACCCCATGACTGACTCGGCATGGGATGTAGTCATCCAGTAGTGGATTGACAGGTCAAGTCAATCCACTGCTAGGGATTGTTTGAATTGCAAGCGAAAGAGAGTCCGAACCCCACGCGATTGGGTTGTTATATTGGATAACACGTGTACCGTATTTTTCTGTGCATGGTAACAGCTGTTAAGGCCATGACTGTTATAAATCAATAGCATATTCTTGTGTTGCCCAAGAGCAATGCATACGTGATGGTACGGCCTAATTACTTTGGGTCAATGTTTGATGTGCACGGTACAAGGACGATGATTGCACCTACAATACATGTTTTATTCAGGGTTGCGGTTGGAAAATCAACGAATGTGCGTGTGTGATATTTGGGGAGCAGTAGTGTGTAGTGGTTTAGCACACTTCGCAACGAACCCGACGACCCAAGTTCGATTCTCACTCACGACCAACATCGGTGACAAATAGCTGAACTGGTCCAGAATTATCTCAGCCTGAACTTAGTAACTGGTACGGCCTTCATAGGTGCTCGCTAACAGCACTTGCCCCCAAATCCTGTTAAGGCTATATGGGGTGTCTTTGATATTGGATAATGTGTGCGTGTGAATGAGGAAGATACCAAAGCAGTACAGCTTTGTAATTCACAACCTGTTCAATATTCCAACACGGAGGTTTGATATCCTGCAAAACGACTGCTCTTAGAAGAGTGTGCGCCTATAAGCCTGAACATTGATAGCGTATTCGTTCTGAATAGGCACCACGGTGGTGAGATTTTAATTAGCTTGCCTGGTATACAGGAGGTTGTGGGCTCGATCCCGACCTTGGCGTCTGTCTTTCTCCCCGTGGTCATGTGGATTTGTATCCGTGTCCTCCGCCTTTTCCCTCCACATTTAGAAACACGCGTTTAGAGTATTTGGCAGATATAAATTTCCACATGGTATACCACTTCGTTTAGCTATCATTTGTGACAGGTCGCTTCTGAAAAAGAGATATATAGCTCACTGAGCCTTACCTGGTAACATAACACATTGTGAAAAGCGATGGCTTCATATCTTCTTAGAGGAAGTGTTAAATAGATCATCAGTAAATTGAGATTAGAGGCATACATGATTAGGCTTTGAAATAAAATGTTGTTTTCTCATCAAGTTATCCCTGATGTTTTAGTGGGGTATCTATAAATGGATCGCATTGCCCTTTACTCTCTTGTATTCCCACTATAAAATGAGTAAATAGGCGTAGTACCCTCCTGACCATCATATGTAAACCGCATCGTGTACATGTGTAGTCACTATGGCGTTTAGCACCAGCTACTGTCACAAGAGTGGAGCTGTGCGTCTTGGGCCTCTCTTCGGCACCAGAGTGGGTATGCCATAGAAGCGGGCCCCAGGGGGCATAGTCCTGGTGACAGTGCGAGAGAGGTCGGGTGAGGACTTGACCGTCTGGGTGAATCCGAGAGGGCACGTGATTGGCACGGGGTATCAAGGGGGCCCAAAAGGGGGCTTGAGGGATACGTGATGCTGGCTCCACATCCTTCTGGAAAGCTCGAGAAGGGGGCGTGGCCGGAGGCGGAGCAAGGCCACGCTCGACAGCATAAGAGGGATGGACCAAGAGGGATGGCCCGAGAGCAATCGCGGCTGTCTTGTGGAATCTACCCGTCGGTGGTTCGTCTCTTCGATCCTCGGTCTTTGGTCTTCGATGTTTACGCTCGGCTTCAGGCAGTATGTTACTGACTGACCCGGTTATGTAGTTACCCCGTTGGATCTAGTTAACCAAGTGTACATTTATGCAGTTACCCTGTTGGGGTGTTATCATAAACGTGTTGTCTCCAAGTTCTAGTCTGTCTCCGTGGAACCCACAACACATATATAGATGTTTGTTGATCTAATGTTGTAAGACTGCCTCTCCATGCCGTGCATGTTGTGATGGTTATGTTGCTACACTTCACCACGCTGGTCAGTATGGGTTGGTGAATGTGGGGAGCATATTTGCGGGTTCGTAGAAGTACAGTACAACAATACATTTCTTCTGCATTGGTATCCGCTGCTCACCACATAGCTCCACATCCCTGTGGCACCCTGTTTATGCATTGTGGGAGTGGTAGTACAACGGGTAGTGTGCTGCGCCATCGACCCGAGTTCGATTCCCGCTCACGGTCAACACCAGTGACGATTATCTGAACCGGTCCTGGGCCTCCCCTAGGTCGACTCAGCGTCAAATAAGTACCTGGCGCGATGTGTAAACATCGCCACTGGGGAGACAAAGGCGGCCGGGCGTGGTGCTGCCCACCCCCTCGTGCGCCGTACCGGCATTCATAGGTGCTCGCTCACAGCACTTGCCCCAACAGTCTGTTAAGGGTATATGGATGATCTTTGTTTTTGTCAGATCCTAAGCACTACCCTGCAGGCTCAAACCTGCTGAACTGCCGAGATGTGATGAGATTGGGCACATTCAATCGTTTGGTGGTATTGTTTTTGTTTTCTCTTGGATAACTTTTGGCCTTGTCGAATGCACACAAGGTAAGCACGAACGCCTGAAATGCAGTAAGCCAACTTTTAGCCTGAGTCTGTGAATGGCATTCAAGTACTGTAAAACAATCAGTTGGTATTAAAAACTAGCCTTTTGCCCGTTCAAGGACGGGTGTATTGTAGTAAATCTGAAACTTGCAAGTAAAAAGCAGACCGCAACATGATAGTCATTGCATTAATGCGTTTGCACTTTGTAATGCCGCGGTGACACAGACCTATTTCATTTTAAGGTTATAATCCCTTGTTCATCATGACGTCCTTTTTACTTTGAGGCCTCAAGAGAGTTATGGAGATCACGTGACGTGAGCGTTCTGCCTTTGTCGTGAGGGTTGTGAGTTGACGTCGAGGAGGAGGGAGGAGGCACCTCGGCCCCCCATGTGGAGTGACGTCAGCCGCTTATGAATGGAGGGGGGCAGTGTCCATTTGGAGGACGTCACCTGTTAATGATTATTAGTGAGGGGGAGGGTGCTCCATGTGGAGTGACGTCACATGCTCATGATTATTAATGAGGGGGGCTGTTCGATGTGGAGCAACGTCACTTGCTCATGAGTATTAGTGAGGGGGGGAGTACTCCATATTGAGTGACGTCACATGCTCATGATTATTAATGAGGGGGGGCTGTTCGATGTGGAGCAACGTCACTTGCTCATGAGTATTAGTGAGGGGGGGAGTACTCCATATTGAGTGACGTCACCCGCTCATGATTATTAATGAGGAGGGGTGGGGGGGTGTCCATTTGGAGGACGTCGCCAACTGATGAATATTAAAATGAGGTGGGGCTGGTCGATGTGGAGTGATGTCACTAGCATTAAGGACAGCCATTCCTGGGTGATTATAGTGGTGTTGTAGGTTTAGGTAAAATAGTATCACTGCCAAGTCCATCTTACAATAGTATGTAATTAATCAATAAGAAAATTAATGGTGACTGTTGGATGTTTTAGCACACATCACGTGGTAGACATTCCATGTGTCTTACATAACTGCTTATGATCCACGCGTAGGGCGGTATCGCAGTAACGTTTCTCGTGTGTAATATGAACTAACACTGACTGCCATGCGGCCCTGTAAAAGTGATGCGAAGCCGGAGAGGGCCACTCCTGAACGTTTGTCCAAGATGAATGCCGAGTCGCAGCCCTTAATGCATTTAGCCGCGTGTTTTACCGGGGACATTGGTGAGCGGGCAACTCGCAGAGTAAACGGCTACATCTGTTGACTCCAGATGCTGCTGTGTAAACAAGCTCGGTGTTATTCATCACTCGGGATGAGAATTCATGGGCGTGACCGCACAACGCTACGGTGAATCCATTTAGAAGTTTTTTTTCCCCCGCCTCCACGGTTTTATCAACTTCCAAAGGAAAACATTTTCTTTGTGTGCTGAAAATTGTAAACGTGTCTTATGTTGATTCAAGTTATAAAGCGTATTCTATTTTTATTTTTTCGTGACATTGAAAATGGGGGGAAATGAGCATATTCAAAAAAACATTGACAAATGTTTGTCTTTCTTTCTAAGCGTTCAATGCCTTAGTTTTTATTTAATATACGGTTTATATTCATGGTATATTTATCAGAAACACATATTTGAAATTTGATTCCTATTTATCTTGCTCTCGACCTGCCACTGCCAGATGTGTGTTTCATGTGACTGAGATGCACAGATGTTTTCTCGCACACAGACTCATTACAACCCTGTGTGTGTGTGCCTGTCAGATAATGGTTACATTGAAGGCAAAGAACTCGACGAATTTTTCAAGCATCTACTCAAACAAGCAGGGGTCGGCAACTTTTGCTTTCACAATTGATCTCTCGCACGCACGCATACACACACACAAGTGGCTGATATCACGCGAGACGTTACATCAGTTGTTAACTGCCTCTGTAACTGCCCGTGTTTTGGTCTGCTGGCTGCCAAGGAGTGCGTGTCGGACGAGAAGGTGGAGACCGTGAGGCGTAACCTCATGTCCATCTACGATGAGTCTGCTGACGGAAGGCTGCACCTGTCCGAGGTGAAATTGCAAGCCGCTCGCCCCATCCCCTAGCCCGTGCAACATATTTGCTAGCACCACAAGCAGCGACCAAACAATCAGCCGCCAGCCGAGCGGCTTTGACCGGGCAAGGAACGGAGGCCCTGTTGCTATGTTTCCACAGCCTTCAAGCACTGGGCTGGTACGGAAGCTTCTAGCATGGTTTGCATAGCATTGGGACAATTAAGACACACGCGCAAAATCATGAGCGACGCTTTGTACAAAAGCATTAGACACCAGCTTATAATAATGTAATGTATTAACTTAATTGAGGAAAACTGTCCCAAGTGACTCGACTTCGATTCCCAGCCACGGCAAACACCAGTGACAGGTGATAATCTGAACTGGTCTTGGGCACCTCATCCCTTCACCAACTAGCACAGACCAGCATTGCAGGGAGCGGCCTTCATCCAGCATTGATTTGACAAAGGATTGCACATTACTATTGTAATAATACTGTCATAATGTTTAATGTAGGAACAGACGTGCGGTATTTCTGATGGAAACGTCATGCTCCATCTGACCTACTTAGGGGTTATGTGGAACATGTGGCAAGGGAGGATGAAGAAATATTTAAATTAATTCCTCTTCTGTCATACAGAGTGTTTATAGATATATACATACAGATTAATAGAGCATACCATATAACAGCCATATAAAATCCCTTTGGAGGGTGGTAATATAGATTATTAATAGCATGAACTGTGTTGCTGTAGCATTAGCAGTCACCATCATAATCCATGATCTAGCCACTGCTGGATGAAAACCTTCTAAACCATCAGCATGCTTCATGATCTCGCAATGCAATGATCCATCTCTCCTGCACACAAGCAGATTTCATAGCTCCATCTCCATTGTGGACGTACGCTCTTGCATGTGCCCTCCTATCCCCATATTAAAATATCAATAAGAATAAAAGTTGCAGCCCTGTAATTTTTGGCTCATGCCACTGTTGGAAGAAGCGCCTCCACTAGAGGGCATTTGGTCTACTCTTCCACGCTGGCCAGATATCTTGGAAGAAGTGGGAGAACCTTTCCGTTACCCTACACGTGCAACCTGCCGATCGACTAACTGTGGTAAACCCATTTATGCTGCAGGGGTATATAAGAAACTTTCGCACTGTTTCATCTGCCGTGCCAAAAGATTTAATCGAACGGGTAACCTCTCGATTGCAAGTCTTGTGTGATAACCATTACAACCACGACAGCACCCTCAACATTTGAAATAGCCGCTGTTAATTTCAACTCGGATTACTGTTGTGATGAATTACTCTTGTAGGTTGCTGACTGGTCATGAATCATGATGTATAAACTGTCAGAGTGGTGACAGCACTGACAGTGGTGATGATGATGTCCCTCAGGTGGCGAATATGCTTCTGGCTGAGGATGAGAGTTTCCTGCTGATTTTCAAGCGAGCCTCGTCGCTGGACAATAGCGTGGAGTTTATCAAGGTCGCAAATCACAGCATCTCCCCACTGAACACAGCTCCATGCGGAGATCGTGCCATAGTCCTATGTGCATGGACATTATCTTTAGCCTGCTTATAAGAATGGCTGGCCCAGTTTGTATGATCGATTTGGATTGAAATGTCAAAGTTGTTCAGATTTTCAGTCACTCAGCAAAATTCACCCACAAAGACACCAGAAAAAATGTGTTCATATTGTGGTTTTATTATTATAAAAGTTTTTACTGTTTAATTGGTCATGTTTTTTTCAGATCTGGCATCAATATGACCTGGATTCTAGTGGCTTCATTTCTGCTTCCGAGTTAAAAGTGAGTTCAGGGCCGTCTTTGATACCTGGCCGCATTTCCTCATGTTGCACGTGAATCAGAGTCCATCAAATAACAACCATCATTCATACTGCACGTGCCCCTCTCAACCTTGCAGAATTTCCTCAAGGACCTGTTGAGCCACCACGGCCGGCAGGTGGAAGAGAAGAAGCTTGAAGAGTACACTGATACCATGGTAAGGGGCCCACAACCAGGTGGGTGAGTGATGGAAATGCTCATGAGATCTGTATGAGGTGCTTGTGAGATTTACAGTTTGATCCCAGAGGCGAGTATATAATCAGGTCCAGTGCATTTGCAGGACTCTGTATCAATTCAAAAGTAACTCCATTGAACCGCTTGGCAACAATCAAACTGAGACTCGATACGTAATTGTACACAGTGAGCGGTTGCAGGCATTTACTCGAGTTACAAGTATGAACTGGCTTTGGAGAATATCTTTGCAGGTGGTACAAGTCACGCTTTGATCTTGAGGACGTCTTTGATGCATTTTGCAGATGAAGCTCTTTGACAAGAACAAAGATGGCCGACTGGATCTGAATGATATGGCGCGGTGAGAACCTGCTGCACGGCTTTGGTGTCAAACGATCGATGCCGCTGCTCTGACATCAAGCCTCGCGCTTAAGCCGCGCACACAGAATTCTTTAGCGATGCGATATGCTCTAAAGCTTAGCGGTAATATTTTTTAAAAGTAATTTTAAAGTGTCATTCTTTTTTAAAGGTATTTGATTTGTACGTGTCACTCAGGATCCTGTCGCTAAAGGAAAATTATCTCCTGCAGTTCAGCATTGAGGTGAGGCAAATACAGCTGTGTGTAACATCAGGACAAGGTGTTAACGCGCGAACACCGTGGAATGAAGTATTTGTTAAGAGGGTAAGGCTGAGGGCTGTTTTCATAACCGTAGGGGTGCAAACATCTTCATCGTGAATCCCTCTGCCATGTGTAGAAGCGAGAGTGCTAACACCTCGCATCATCACCCCCGCAGTGGTTAACGGAGCGAATATGCATGTAGAGCTAACGGACCTGATGCAGAGGGTCAGTATGTTTCCAAGAACAGATTGTACGTATGTATGTTAATCTTCTTTCGCACCGTACATAGCCACCCGTGCTAATCGGAGGTGCTGTGTGTAACAGTTATATTTTTTTAGGATAGTGTTTTCATTCAATGCATGTATGCTATTATTAGATAAGCACGTAAAGAAGGGATTTCTGTTTTTTAAAGCTATTTCACCAAACTTCGTATCAGTAACTCTGAGTGGTTGGTGGTAGAGGGGGAGAATATTTTCTGGAGCTCAGCTTCAGGCAGCTTTGACTGAAATGATACCATGATTATAAGTAAGATAAAGAAGCACGGGGAGGTAAATGTTTGGAACTATAATTGGATATAGAAATAGAAACAAATGGATATGAGAAAAAACACGTAAAAACATATTAACTACAGTATCAAGAAACGTGAGTGGGCTTGGGCAGGACACATTGTTAGAAGGGATTAACACTACTACTGATTAACACGAATGATGGAGTGGCAGTCATAGGGGCGAAAGCAGCTGAGAGGACAATTACCACGGAGATGAAGCAATGAAATCAGCTCATTTGCATGAATGAGATTGTAGCATCACAAAATCGTGAGGGATGATCAAGCTTTGTGGAAGCCTATATTCAGCAGTAGATAGATCATGGCTGGTGATGACGATTTAAATAGACACATTTATTGGGTTTTGGAATAGATGTCATGGTTTGAGACGTAATCGTTATTTGTTTATCTGCAGTGTCTTTCGAAAGTCGTGGGTGTTTTTAATGTATTTAATTTATTTATTTACCTTCTTAGTTAGCCTAGCATGCTCATGTAAAGTCTCGCAGTGCACACATCTTTGTAAACATGGGTTGAGGCTTTTTTTACACCCAGATGGTGCATTTTAAAATTGGCCACCTCTCAGTGTTTGTACAAGTTAAAGACCTTTGTCATGGAAGGCATTAATCTGTCTCCAGTTTGTGGCAATGCATCGTGTGCCGTTTAAGTGGCTCGTGTTTCCTTCGGCGACGTGTTACGGGTTGTACCTCGTAATTTTCAGCACGATGTCAGATGATTCGCTCCACGTGCTGCGAAGCGAAACGTGGCGAAGCGAAACGTTGAACATTCTGCCACACAACGCACGTTGTTACATGCTGGAAAATACATCGGAGAGCTGTAGAGCGTAACCGCTATATCCTATGAAGTCGTGTTATTACTCGTGTTTATCACCAGATGCACTGTGTTTGTTGAAATAAGGTGCAGCACGACTTAAAGGCGAGGGCATCCTTGTGCCAAGTAATGTGTTTGCGAAAAATAATTGTCGTGCCTTGCCAGGATGCAAGCCAGGAGGAAAGACGCAGGGACTTTGAGAAGATATTTGCGCACTATGATGTGGTACGAAGTGGCATCTCGGGCCAGACTCTGTAATGTCTCAGTTTTGTATTGTTTATGTTTTCCAATGCATGGTGAAACCATTGATGCATGAGCTCAGTCCGTCCGTCTGTCTTTTTGTCCATCCGTCTGTCCATCCGGTTGTAGCAGTGCGGCACACTAACTCTCATCAACATTAATGGATAGGAACAAAACTTTGGGACTCATTGAATTGAAAATCGGCCAATTTGATCAATGAATTACTCAACCTGGAGACACAGAACCAGCGCTAAAACGACATTCTTCGGCGTACCGACCCTGCCAGCTGAGGCACTTTACATAATCCATGTGTGCGCTTGATCATATTCTTGCTTAATATTTGCTGGGGCTCTTGTTGATGTGTGCAGCAAACATTTGCGCATATATATTGAAACTGAACCCTATTACAGACGCAGGCATGCAGAAAATAGTAATGATTTAGATTTAAAAGTTAAATGATGGGAATGTTTAAAAAAAACTGTATGTGATGCATGCTTCATTTTAAAATGATAATGTGCTGTCACTTAGCTGTGCATAATTGCCTCCTGCCTGATGCTCATTATGCAGTTTTAACAAATAACTACACAACAGCTCATGAATGGCATTAAAAAGGAATACAAGCAACTTATTAGCTGCTGAAAATAAACATAGCATTACAGCACACATATAGGGTACAATTCGTCTCAAATATTGGTTGTGTTCATTCATTGGTGCACTTGCAAATACAAATAATTAGCAAAAAACAATTAGTATGCCATGCATTATGTTCATATCTTCATCAATTCAAGTTGAAATATTAGGCTAAAACATTCTGTACGTGGCCGATTTTCAACAGCAATTTCAAAGTTCTTGGTCTTGTTAGAAACAAAGCTGCAAATTCTGATACTTTTGATCCATCCCTGACAAGACAAAACTTGAAGAAAGTCATTGTTGGAAAATATTATTGTGACAGGCTTGGAAACATTTCACAATGGGTGACTCAAAATATCTCAAACAAAACAAAAAACTAACAATGGCTCACGACTTGAAAATATTAATGCAGAAAAAAAATATTCCTGGTTTTACAATTTCTGGTGAGGTGACAAACCCACATAATATTCATTTGCCGATTGGAATGCAGAGGCAACACATTTTGCACCCTTGATGGACTGTCACAAAATCAGTTCTCCTGGGAAACTGTTTGGATTTTACAGCTGAAAAAACCTGAGATAAATTTTGTTGCGGCCACAAAACCACCAAGGCAAGGGGGATTTATTTTATTTATTTTACAAGGTAAGGCCCACTGAGCTGTATAGCTCTTTTTCAGAAGCGACCTGGCCACAAATGATAGCTGAACGAAGTGGCTTATCATGTGACAATGTATCGCAGCCAAATACTCGAAACGCATGTTTCTAAATGTGGAGGGAAAAACTGGAGGAACCAGAGGAAAATCGATGCGACCATGGAAAGAACATCCGCACTCCAAATGTAAAGGCATCAGAGTCGGGATTGAACCCACGCACTCCAGTATACAAGGCGACTTAACATCTCTTTTTTTCAGAATTTACAAACGCACGGCGGTACACAAAGGGGCAAAAGGAGAGTAATGAGTGGGGTGGAGCGGCTGTTAGTGAGGGCGGTGACGGAATGAAATGGATGGACGGGGTGGGAATGGAGCTGATGTTGCAGGGGTAGGCAAGGAGGAATAAGGCGGAGCGTGATGGTGAATGATGGTGACAGATGGGAGCAACATGAACGAGAGGCAGCGGGGTATGGGGCACATGCGTGAAGTGATGAGATAGACTGGTGCTGTGGCTGGGCATGGATGAGGGTAGGTGAAGGGTGGTAGGCGCAGAGGTCTGGGGGCCGGATAGGTGAGCTGATTGAGGAGCCCGGTGGAGAGCTAGGGGAGAGATATGGTTAGGTGCACATAGAGAAAGCGAGACGTAGGAGCCGGGTTAGGAATTGGAGTCGGATGAAGAGAACCAGGGAACTGGGAGTGGGTTAGAGGTGGGGGACGGAACCAGTATGGGTGGAGGCAGTGGAAGAGAAAAAGCAATAGAAAATAGAAAGTACCTGAGGACAGAACGAAAGGAGGAAAGTGAGGTGGAGAGTCTAATGTGGCACTCAAAACTGAGCAACTCGTGATGAGACAGATCAGAGAGAGGGAAGCCGTTATATCTCGCTGTCGATGCTTGCATTTGGTTGTCTCCGTCCGCGTTACCTCCCACACAGAGTCGCACCGGGGTGCTGGAGGGGCCTGAGGTGGACGGCTTTGTCAAGGACATGATGGAGTTAGTCCGGGTGCGTTGCTCCACCTGATTGACTCATGCTGACATGCGCCGATACGCACATGAAATGACGCCAGGGCACAACCCTCCGGCATAAAGCACACGAGGCTGTGCTCATCACCACCATCATTATCCACCATAATCTATCCACTGTTGCACGTATGGCATAGGTAGACGGACGAACTTAGTTTTGGCAGTCAACATGTCTCTAACTTGCCTATGTTGCCTAATGTACGTGTTGCTCTGCCCATCTCTCTGTGTCATTCTTATCTTGTGTAAAATAACTGGTCTTCCGTAACTCCAGTGTCTGGAGCCCACTTTAAGGCAAGCTTCAGCACACATCATCCTCCAGATTAATGTGATATTTAACTTGATGCACATGTATAGCCCTTGTATTAATCTACTGCTGGATAAGGGCCACCCACATGTTATGTGTGTTGCAATGGGTTATTTGACCATACTTCACAATGCCAGTCTGTGGAGGGTGAAGGCAGATAGCATAGACATGAGCATAGAAGTACACTACAACAAATATTGACTTAAAACGTTTCGATCGCAACACAAGACGACCGCTTGTGTTGCGATCGAAACGTTGCAGTTTTTTGTTATTTTCTGTTATTTTCTTTGAACCTATCGACGTGACTTTACCGAAAGACCCAATAATATATACTACAACAATGTATATGTTGTTGCACTACTGCCCTCTGCGGATAATCAAGTAGCTTATAACATCATGTTTTGTGCATATGGTGGTTACCTATCCAAGCACTATCCAGGCTCAAGCCTGCTTAGCTGCTGAGATACGATGAGATCTGTTGCATTACGAGTGATTTGGTTATAGGCCCAAGTTTTTTCCGACATACATTATTGATGGATACATTTGGTCAATGTGGAATGGAGGAATATGCGAGGTTTTGAAGATTACTGTTGAAAACACCATGCTTTAGGTTAGAAATCAAGAAAAAAATATAGAGCTGAATTTTCTCTTAATTATCGAAAACTTGAACGGATAATTAGATTTGTGTCGTTACTAAGAAGAATTACTGCAATTACATTACTGTACATTATAAATGAAAAAAACTTCGTTTCCAAATATAACCCAGCACATATTCTCATGAATAGTATTGCCGCTGTTTAATGTATGTAATTATCTGTGAGGTTAATAATCTTACACCTTATGACATTAAATCCGTCGGAATTATTATCTCTCGAATGTCACGTTCTATGCAGAATTCATAAAAGTTGTCACCATATTCAAGGTTAAGCATCAGGGAATCCAGTCGAATTGCACCGTCTAAGAATTAGGTTTAATAACCCACACTCGAGGTCAGGGATTATATTGTTAAGGGATTAAGCTAGTGCTTTCAGTTAAAGCCGAGTTTTTTTCATTTGTAAAGTTCCAGCTGAAACAAAACCTCTAAGAACCTTCCTGATATGGAAGAAAGTACATGCGCTTGATCTAATGGGGGCCTTAAGGGCACAGGGGTCGTCACATCCTTGGCCTGTTGCCACGGTTAATCCAGCTGCGGTAATGGGATCCTCAGTGGCTGGGTCCGGCTCAGAGGGGAAAATCACAATGGGGTGGCAACGACTCCCACTCAACGTACGTAACAGCTTCAGCGATGGCATTGAGTCAAGGTCTTAAGACTACCATGACTGGTTTTGCGCTTGACTGGCAATGGTCGTAGCGACCTCCAGCCAGAAAATACGCAGTGAGAAATTAAGTGCATAGTAAGTCCACGTTTAACGTGGTAGATTCGTTCTTAAAAGTGCCGCATTAAGGGAAAACAATTTCCCCATAAAAAATGTAACGATAAAGTTTGGCGAGATACAATGAACGTTAACGCAGTAAGATAGCGGGACAAATAACTGAGGGTATGTTGCCGCGTTACTGTATCATTCTGTGTACTATTTCGTACCGCTCAGCTGCGGAGCAAAAGAAAGTAGTCGTCAACCACTCAGAAACTCCATTAAAACGGGCGTGTTCCAAATGGAAGAACTGCGTTATAGCGAAAACGCGTGTGAAGGAGGACTTACCGTAGTCTTCGGTTTGGGGGAGATGCAACTGCACCTGGGTGCAAGTGCTGGTCGACAAGGAGAGGGTGAAGGTGAAGAAGGTGCCACCCCATATGTCTTGCACGAGGGCCCACATCAACCACCCTGCAGTGGGCCACTAACTTCAATCACTCGGGTGCATGCCGTCCCCCTCTTACCCCCCCCCCCCACTGTACTGCGAGTGCAGCCATCGTTGACCGTGGCGGACTTATCAAAATTCCGTGACTCACTGCTCCGCCGCTGTGACACGAACCAGGATGGCAAGATACAGAAGTGGGAGCTCGCCCTCTGCCTGGGAATTCGCACGGCCCACGTCTGAAGCGCCTCGAGTGGCCCACATTGGAGATTTTAAACACGGACACACTCACTACAAGCCACACTAGTTCCACAGTCGACCAGAATTTCCACCCACGTATTGTGTTCTGCTTAAAAACAATATATTTGTTGTGACGACCAAACAGTGTGGTGTGCATGCATGAGTGATTTCACGTAATTTGAAAATTGGACAGGGCATGTGTGATTTAAGGGTAATGATTCTGGACTGAATCGAGTGCCAAATTGAAAGGAGGGCCATGGAGACGTTAAATGAATATGCAGGCAGGCTGGTTAATGTGTCGCCGGCATTTCATTCCGTCGCACAAAGCACCAGGATTTCAATTTGTTTTATGTTAGCTGTGTGTGTCCGCAGCCACAGTGCAGGCACTAAGTAGTCTTTTCAGAAACACCATCTCACCGAGGCTTTCATGTTTGAAAAAAAAATCTCCCGTGCAGCCCTGATCATTGTACATTTTGGGGCTTTTTGATGGAAATTTTGAAAAAAAAAAGAAAGTCGTTTTTTTCACATTGACAAACTGTAGAATAAAATAGAATGGGATGCATCACGATACATCTGTAACACTCTTAATTTGTCAATAAAAAGTCCATACCTTGATGAAAACTTGAACGAGATTGGCCATGGGACACACCAGAACACAAGCTCTCTTGTCACCGCTGTCTTGATTGACACGCTCGAACGTAAACAATTACCAGGTGAGGTTCACGATTGGAAATTGGAAGCTCATTAAATGGATGTAAAAACGTACCCCCAATGTTTGTGGCGTTTGTGTTAACTATTCTTAAATGCAGAGATTGACGTTCGCCAAACAGGATGATGGTCTGTTTTGTGACAGGTATAGTATTAAAATCCTTATGTATGTATGTTGAACTTCGTTTGCACCATACGTAGCCAACCGTGCTTATGCCACTGGCCACAGCAATTCTGCCCAATATTGCACCGTAGATATTTGCAAAGGGAGAAGACATTGCCAAATAAGCTCTAAGACTGTCAAAATGTAGATGCATGGTATTGCATAGCATAACACACCATGGTGTGACCCACCATAATGATAAACGAGAGAGTTGAACTTAGGAATCTAGACTACACATGTGTGCATGTGTAGTGACATTGAATGAGTCACTGTAGCGCGTGGCGCTGGGAGATTGGTAGACAATGGAATTGGGGGTAGCAGCCCGTCCTACCAGTTGGATCCGTTTTTGAAGAAGTCTGACATGTGTACTTTAAAGTCATGAGACAGGCTTTCCTAGGCAAAGCGTAATCATTACTATTGGTGATAATAGGGTAACACCTGTTATACGAATACAACTATAATTAATCCGTACAGCACCGCATGCATCAATGTTAATGAACTATAGGTACACTTCCAGATTTGAAGCTTTCGCGACTGCAAGGATTACTCTTTGTTTTGTTCGGTAAAGTCACGTAGGTAAAAAAATCTATATTAAATCACGACGTTTCGGGCGCAACACAAGCGTCCGTCATCAGGTGGGGACAAACAGCGAAGACCGTTGCTGAGATATGTCAAAGACATCGCTACTGTAAGTCAGGAATGACATCCTTTACGGATGGGATCAGATCATGAATTTTTGTACTGTATTGAACCGGACCTGGATCTTGTGTTTGATTAGAATTTTGGAAATCTTTTTGGTAACGCCAGCAATGTATGGTAACGTGATGATTTTGATCGGAGTATCAGGTGGTTCATATTCTTGATTCTTTCGGTAAAGTCACGTTGAAGGGAAACAATAAAATAATAAAATATATATATAATACTAGCGGTACCCGGCGTCGCCCGGGTGAAAAAGGCAGACACACACATGGAACACACAGACATCGACCCAGACACATAGAAACACATCGACTAAGACGCACACACACACTTTTGGTTAAACCCAGGATGGATAGTTAGCAGGCCAGCCTAAATGTTTCTAACCGGCGAAGATGTTCCATTAGGGGAGTGCACGTTTCTCAAGCATAGAGAAGGTAGGGAATTACCGTGGCCGAGAAGACCTGGAGCTTCATGCGGAGTGAGAGACCAGGTAGCTTCCACACAGCTTAACGCAGCCGATGAAAAGATATTGCCGCTCGACTGATTTGGAGTGAGACCTCTGGTGTTAAACCGGAGCTGGTCATGAGCACACTGGCCAGGTATGGGAATCTCTCCAATCTCTCCACAACTGCTGCATCAGCAATTGTGAGTTGTGGGGGTGGATTGTCCGATGGTACAAAATACCCAGCCAGGTGCTTAGATTTGATGGAGCTGATGGTAAGGCCCCACCTCTTAGTGCCAAGCTCCAGGTTCAGCAGCAGTGCCTCAAAGTCCTCCTCTGAGTGAGCAGCATTCACCAGAGCATCGGCATACATTACATGGTTGATCAATAGGGAGCCATCCCTTGACCGTACCCGGGCATCGATCAGCCTCCCATTGTATCTGTACCATATGGTAATTCCTCTGGTACAGCCATTGAAGGCTTCACGAACTACGTAGTCAAAAGATATGTTAAATAATGTGGGAGCCAGAGGACATCCCTGTCACACCCCAAGGTGTAGAGAGAATGGCTCTGACTGACGGCCACGTAGTTTGACGCGGGGCCGCTCACCATCATGAAGGTCCTTAAGGATCGTGAGCAAAGGGTGAGGGACTCCGAAAGTATGAAGAACAACCCAGAGGCCAGGCCTACTGATGGTATCATAAGCCTTGACCAGGTCAATAAAGCACACACATTTACTCACACGCACACATGGATTTACAGACACGCAAAGAAATGGACTTACACGGACTCACATGGAGCCACGGACACAAAGCGACTAACACACATGCCCATGGACTGACACACACAGACATATCGACTCGCACACACAAACACATGGACTTACACACACACATATGGACTCACACACGCATAGACATCCACTTTAGATACACACACATGGAGTTACACACACATATATGGATGTAGACACATACAGCGACACACACACACATGGACTCACACACAGATATACGTGGACTCACAGACACATTGACGTAAACACACATATGTACTTACACACACATATCGACTAAGACACACACACATGGACTTACACACACATACATAGACTGACACACACATTGCCCTACACACACACATACACATATTGACTGTGTCACACAGACATCTACTTTAGATACACACACATGGATTAACACACACATATCGACTCACACACGCATTGACTTACACACACACAAATCGAGTGACACACACACACAAATGTATGGACTTACACACACATGTGGACTAACAAACACACATATGGACTGACACATACACATCGACGTGCACAGCAATCCCCAATGATGGCACAGCTATCAGTATCGCAGTACTACGTTTGAGTAAATAGCGTGACGTGAGCAATCGAAACAATAGAAATGCATTGAAGAAATAAGCAGAAATAAGTGTAAATTAAAGAGCAGCAGTACGCACAGGTAAGTTGAGAAGCAGGCTACAGTCTAGATTATAGACTGGCAGTACGCCGACTCAATGACATAAGCATTGCGACAGTCGACATTAAAAGCTGGCAATACAGGCAGCAGCTGAAAAAGCAGAGTACAGTCGACATGAAAGGCTGGCAGTACACTGAGTGAGGTAAAGAAGCAGGCAACAGAGTATAGACTGGCATACACTGAGAATGGTCAAAAGGAAAATTAGCAGTGTAGGTAATAGACGGTAATTAATCAGCAGGCAGCAGGCCACATGACAGACTGGCAGTAGACCGCCGCAGCATGATAAAAGCACAGCTAAAAAAGGGAATATTTATCAACCTAATCATCAAAAAGTAGTGTTGTGCACACAAAGATTATTATTGTAATATCTGACAACGTATTTGTTTCATGATAGTAAACAATGAACCTGAGTTCTTATCTGCACACAAAGATTATTATTGTAATATCTGCCAACTTATTAGTTTAATAATAGTAAACAATGAAGGTGAGTTGTTATCTGCACACAACAATTGTTTGTAATATCTGCCAACTTATTAGTTTCTTAATAGTAAGTAATGAACCAGAGTTGCTATGTGCACACAAAGATTATTATTGTAATATCTGGCAGCGTATTTGTTTCATAATAGTAAGCAATGAAGCAGAGTTATTATCTGCACACAAACATAATTATTGCAATATCTGGCAACCAATTAGTTTCAAAATAGTAAACAATGAACCAGAGTTCTTATGTGCACACAAATATTATTATTGTAATATTTGGGAACGTATTGTTTAATAAGAGTAAGCAATGAACCTGAGTTATTATCTGCACACAAACATTATTATTGTAATATTTGTCAACTTATTTGTTTAATAGCGTAAGAAGCAAGGACATTTGTACTTACCAGAGGCTTGGTCAAACCTAAGCCCGTGCGGAGCCCCCGTCCTCGCCTACATTGCAGAGGCAGTGGAGGTGGCAGGGGAGGTGGCACGTTGGCAGGCTGGGGGCTGGGCCACTACCCCCACAGCCATTCCCCCGCCCGTGCAAGAATAATGTTATCTAAGCACTATAATATTATTATCTACGGACTCTGTAGTAGAAACTGGACGCATCGTGTTGGGGGGGGGGGCGAAGAGGACATCAGACTGTGGTGAAAACTCCGCAGCGTGATGTGTATATTTATTGCATGTTAAATGAGTAAAATGAAATGTCCCCCGTGAGCTGGACCGAAGGCGCATCACTTGACAGGGTCTGCCCCCCCCCCCCCCCCAGGCAATTGTCGTCAGTTGGTACGGTCGATGTCGCGCAATAAGTAAATAATGAAAAAAAGAATGCCACAAATGTGTTAATTAAACCGCTTTAAAGTTTACGGATGACAAAACGGAATAGCCTATTCCCACCGCGTTGCTTAGGGCGTCGTGCCTGGCAAATGTTTTTGGTCGTAAACGCCACCGTCCGAGAGCCAAATCCCCCACAAGCGCGAGCGAGCGGAGACTTTTATATATAAGAAAGCTTTAAATCAAAATTTATCAGGTGGTTGTTTCTGTATGGTGGGAGAAACAGCTTGGTGGATAGTACGGTCAGAGTATCCGTTCATCTTGAGGGCCAGGTTGTACATGTTTTAATTCACTGGCCAGGTGGTGTTGGTCAGAGATGCAATGAGCCCTATGGTATAGTGTTTTAAAGAGGGGATTCTTTTGAGCTGGGTGGTGGTGGGAATCAGGCTTCAAGTAGGAATCTGTGTGGGTGGACTTCCTGTAAACAGAATGTCCCAAAGAGCCATCAGGCCTCCTCTCAAACAGAATATATAGGTACACTGCGTTAATTTAGTTTATTAAAGTATTGATGTAGTTTCATATGTGCCAAGTAAACTGTGCTTGTTATGGATAGACTGAACCCCGCCAAAAGAATGTGGATGAGCGTCACCCCACTTGAGTAGAGAGACGTGTTTTAATTAACGCGTCGCAATTCAGCCACGACTCAATAATTTTTTTGAACATTCTGGAGATTGTAGCGGCCACTTGTGACTGTGGGGGACAATTCAATCCATTATAGACAACACATGCATCGAAAATATTGATTCTTATCGATGTGATGATAATAATTGATTACTGATTATGAGAATGGATGATTGATGATGATGTATTCGTCCATCTATGATGAGCATGTAAGAATCTGCATGAATCCATGCATCTTTTACACTACAGTACACATGTTATTTCATAATTTTATATATTCCATAGCCTATGATTTTGGCAGCGGTGCCGCACTGCTTCACACATTGCTGCTATGAACTATGAACCCAGCCACTTTAGAGTGTGATGTCTAAACCGTTCGTGTTCCCCCTCCAACCCACAGTGACCACCTTGGTGAGGTATGAAGGCCTCCCGCCACACAGCTTGGCATTAAGGTCTTCAGCGTTGGATTGGAAATGGGCTGCAAATGCAATTTAATTCTGACCGTCAAGGGTGGAAATGGGATGAAATCGCCAGGGAAAGCTGTATGTGCCGAGATTAGCGAGGCGAAAACATTTTTTTATACCAGGGGTCAAGTGAGCCTCAAAATATGTTTTATTTGATAGGGCACATAGAGAAAAGTCACGTTTAATAGGTGATAATATCTCTATTATTGCCTTTTTAATAATGAACAAAAAGGGTCTTCTATTGGCTTCACAGTGGCCCCGAGACCTCGCCGAGGCACAAATCAGACTGTGGCGTTACAGCGGCTTCGAATATGAACAACTTAAAATGTTTTCTTCATTAGGCAATTGACGTTGAAAGAATCATTATATATGTATTTTTTAACACAATTTTTTCTAGAAGTATATTTTTTATTAGAAAAATAATTTATCTCCAGCTGCTTAGTGGGGCGGTGCCCCAACGCCCCTAGTGGGCGAACTGCGCCCGGATATCGGCATCATGAGACGAAGTTTCCATTAGAATCTCTCTCAGAATAGTGAAACCCTGAGAGTCAAAAAGCGGCCCACGGAAGCAGATATCACAGAGTTACCTCTGAGATCCATTCACTTGACCTGGTCCACACACAGCAGAGGACAACACTTTCCCATTCACTCTACAATATGACTCATGCTTGCCACATGACGGTCAACCCGATATTTAAATTCGGGATTTAACCGAATTAAACGCAGAAGACTTATTTTTGTAATTATGTCGGTCCTTCCTTTACTGTTATAACAATTTCATGTTGTAACGCGATGCACAGTATTCGCTCACTCACATAGAAAACGACTCCGAGGTGCAAGGAACTACAGACAAGGCAGGAACACAATGAACTGGTGCCAACAATTGCCCAAGCTCTGCGATCCTCTATGTATTAAGGTGTTATCGGCCAGTTAATGATTCTTTAAGTTTAGGAAGAAACCGGAGCACCCGGAGAAAAACAATGCGTGCGAAGGGGAAACATTATCTTGTATAGACGGTACAGGTGAAGTCCACATTTTCGCTCTACTGCCTTCTCCTGGAAAGCCAAGGTATGAGACCTCAACGCTCACTGGAAGGGAGTTTCACAACATTTGTGCGTTCCGGCAACCCGTGCCTCCACATTGATGGATTACATTTCACTTGCGTAGCCACCACCGCCCGGCAGGGACAGACGCATCCTTGGAAAAACACTGACATAAAGAGGAACACATGGATCAGACAACATACGCATTACAGAGCCAACAAATTGACTGAAAAGTGGGCTCAGGCAGGGCACGTCGCTATTAGGGATGATGGCCGGTGGTCGAGACAAACAACACAGGGGCAGCCAAAGTAAAGCCAAACACGCTCCATGAAAACTTCCGCTGCTGGGATGCGGTGATGAAATGAGCTCGTGTGTAGTTGTTGGATGCATCGTTACATCGCATGCATGACCATGAGAGATGGTGAAGGATTTGGGAAGGCTTCATCCAGCAGTGGATTGATGTTTGCTGCTGATGATCTCCATATATATAAAAGGCAAAGTTGTGAATGTGTGTGTGTTCAAAATGTTTAGCGTACTTCCTGACATGCAGCAAACTTGAAATTTGCCATGTGGGTACTTTCCAAACTGTACACCATGCAAAAATTATAAAAATACACTTTTTGGGGGGGGGGGGGGAGCTCAATAATGCATATATTTTTTGCACGGCAAGTGAGCTGTGACGTCAAATCTGTCACGTGACCTTCGCATGTGGAAGCGTAACGCATTGTAGTGTAGCGGTTAGCGCGCCGCGCTACGAATCCGGCGACCCGAGTTCAATTCCCGCTCACGGCCACCACCGGTGACGATTATTTTAACCGGTCCTAGGCCTCCCCTAGGTCGACTCAGTCTCAAACGAGTAACTGCTGTGGTGTGTGAACATCGCCACTGGGGAGACAAAGGCGGCCGGGCGTCGTGAATCTAAGTCCCGGGCGAAGCCGGGTAGTAAAGCTAGCACATTATATAACATGGTACCAAGCCACGTCCAAGTGTCAAATCGGAAAAGAAAAAAAATAAACTCGCTTGAGTGCTTAGCAGCAACGGACCGATGACAACACATGCTCCAATTAGTGCTTACACTTACAGGTAAGAGATATTATTCGTGGTGGAAATCTCTTATTCCGATGTACATGGTAAGCCTGTTTATTAATCCACTGCTGGATTTGGGTCTCCACACGGCGCGCAATTCGTTGGGGATTTTTGACGATCATTCACTATTCGGCTCCGTGCAGGTTAGTGACCGTGGGGAGCATAGGCGTTGGAACATAGAAGTGCATTTACAACAAATTAATTTGCTGCACTCTTCTCGGCTGCCTACAACGTAGTCCGCAGCCCATAACACCAGGTTAGTACTGTCGCAGCCTATAACACTTTTTAGAACTCGCCAGACAGACGCCCATCTGAGATTTAGAGATCTGAACAAAATCGTGCACATTCAGGACGATTTGGTCATATGCTGTATTATTATATATTTAAAAAATGTATAACGGATTATGTTTTTAGAGTCTATGTGTGCTGGGTATATTCTTTCGAACAAAACACGATGACAATGTGATGAATGGACGATAGATAATAATTGGTGATTTATTCAGTAATGTCGTTCTACTAATAACATCCAATGCATTTTCATTATTATCACTGCTTTTCTATTGTCATCGTCTGCCCTTGCAATTTAGGGAGCCGTACGGAGTGACATGACATGGGGGCAGGAGGATGAGCTATATGTAATGAGATATTGAATGATGCGAAAATCGCATTTAATTTTCAGCGGGGCAAACACACACTCACACACACTCACACACACACTTGCTGTAAATCAATAGAGCGGGGAATAGAAAAAAATGCGGCTGTTATCACCTGCCCATGCAAGTGTGCTCCGTGCTCAATCGGAAGGTTGCGAGTTCAAATCCGAGGTCGATTAAAATCAGTACCACTTTGTGGGAGGCCTACAGCGATGGATTTAATTGTCACTGCTATGGAAATACGATTATGACAAAATCACTCTGAATGGGCCCAATCTCAAAGCTAAGCAGGTTTTAGCCTGCTTGGATGGACTACACTTGTGCATAACACCGGGTGTCTTTAAAGCTGTAGAACAGCGCAGCAATACATTGCTATACTTTAGTTATTAGCACCAGCATCTATGCTCCCCGCATTCACTAACCCACACTCACCAGTTTATCGTGAATAATGGCCAACAATGATTTCCTCACGTCTGGCGTGAGGAGGCCCTCGTCCAGCAGTGACATGGACGTGGGAATACGGCAGTTCCACCACCGACAACGGATGTGAGCGAGACACCTTTGACCTCACTGACTATACGCACAAGCATAACATCCCTCGATGCAGCAGCCCTTATGTCTAAGCGCTAATTGGAGCGTGTGTTGACATCGGCTGCTGCTAGGCGCTAATACGGGCTGCGCTCACTCTTGAATTAACGCTTCTGTTTCCCCAAGGGGCATTTGTTGGTGGAATTTACACAGCCACGATATATCCACTGGTGGATGAAGACATCCTTAAGCCGTCGCCATATCTCACTGTCCCGAGCTCTTGCAAATCGGCGTATGTCATTGTTCCACGGTGGGCGTCCTGCCTGACGTGTTCTCTCCTTTGGCTTGCCACTTCGTCGTTTCTCTTAGGGGCCGTTCATAAATGACGTCACGCACTTAGGGGGGTCGGTCAGACATTTGTGACGATGTATGACGAGGGGGGGGGGTTGAGAAATCTGACGTCACATCAAAATGCGCAACTTTCAATAAATAAATAATTGTTATAACAACACTCTTACAACATCAGAGTGCAGCGCCACATTAAATACGCACTACAATGACAATAGTTTAAAGCGATTTGAAGCATGTTTTATTTTCAAAATGTAAATATGGTTTTTGGGGGGGGGGCAGAGCTTTGTGACGTCATATTTGAGGGGGAGGGGGTTGAATTTGTAACGCTGTGTGACGAGGGGGGGGGGGGGTCAAAAATCGTCCAAAATCGCGTGACGTCATTTATGGACGGCCCCTTACCACAGGCCATCATCCCTCAAATGGTGTCCTGCCCAAGCCCACTTTTGTAACAGTCAAAATGTCACCTTTAACCTGCGTATTTTTTCTAATGTATGTTGTATTTAAAAGTCTAAAGTCTAAATGCCAAGCATGATTTCCCCATGTCTGTAAGGCTCAACCAGTCCCACCCGTACCGAAGGGGCCTCTCCGTCTCTCTGACGTTATCCCGGTCCGCCGCTCATGTAGCCCCGCCCACTGCTCAGGTAGCCCCGCCCACTCTTTCGAGGACACTGCCCTGTGCCCGCTTCTTGAGTCGAGCATGCCGCCAAAAGATTTGTAAACCCGGAGAGAAAATCCGAACTTTCACGGTAGCTTCATGGGGCACACCGGCAGAGTCTTCAGTAACCATAGGGACTGTCCCGGTTAAACCAGGACATTCCATAACTTAATTAGCATTATTTGGCGTTGTAAAATTATCACGCATTTTGTCCGTCTCTAAAAATTACAACAGCACCCGCCACCTCTGGTGACCTCTTCCAAATGGCAATGAATGGCTAAGCACGACCCTATACCCATTCCTGCATTCGGGGAGAAGATTATCCCTCTTTAATAATACAGTAGGGCCCGCACTGCAAAGCATATGGCTCAATGAGATGTGGGTGGAATGATCGCGTGGCGAGGGACCCGAGGGTGGTGGGGAGGTGGTTGGGGGGGTGGAGAGTAGCCGGGAGGTCGTTGTGATGAGGGCCTTTCACTCCTTACCCCCACCATAATCCCAAAAGCCCCCCCCCTACCCGCTCTCCATCTCCTAGCTGAGAACCCCAGCTTTTGTGCGACACATGCGCAGATGTGCCGCTGATCTCTCAAGTGGGTTCTGCGCTACAGGCACTACAAGCTCAGTGTGCGTGTGTGTCTCTCCATATATAAGACGTGCTGAGGTGTGCTAGCAGTTCCAGATAAGATCATCACCACCACTACTCCTACACATCCATCAAGTGACTCATCTACCAGGTGACCCAGCAAAGGCACCTGCAGGTGATCTCCCTCTCCGCGCCACGATCACGTTGGTCAGACAGGAGGAATGGCGAATTTTGACTTCGGAGACATCAGTGCGCAAAAATTCCTCGAGATTTGGAATCGCTTTGACGCCGACAGTGAGTGTTGATTGGGCTCAAAGCCCATCCATACACGAACATGCGCACGCACCCACATTGCTTTTCGCTTTACCATTAGTGGGAGTAGTGGGGCTGGTGGTGTGAATGTATGTGATGATTTTTGTGGTACTGATTGTGAGAACGTAAGTTCCACTTAATTGCGCGGTTATCAGACTTAATGTGCCGATTTTACGCTTCAACGTCGCCTACATATTCTCAGTCGTTTGACGGCGTTGATGGAGGACCGTTGTTTGAAATGTTGACTCGTATGCACGTTAAATAGAGACGGACAATTCCGGTTTTGTAATTGGCGAACGCGCGCGCGTGTGGCATTGTTTGCCGGGTTTTATACGATATACAAGCGCACAAGCGCTGGCCTGTGGAAGCAAAGGGTTGGTGGAACAGGCTTATTTGTGAAATTCCCCCCCCCTAAAAAAAAAGTCGGCTGGGCTAAGGTGCTCGGGAAAGTGCAGTACATCAAGTAGGCTTTGTGCAGACCTTTGAGTGTTATACCCTCGTATGCGTGTGTTTTCTTCGGGTATTCCATTCAACCCGACACGCAAGACACTCGGCGCAAAGAAACTGGCCAAACATCCCCATGCAGGGAAAAAACTATTGAGAGACTCAGTAATGCTTTTCTGTATAAGTACATTACATTTTGATTGTCGCTGTATTATTTCGAATAATACAATGTAGGCTAAGGTTCAGACATGAAATGAGCATCTCTAAAGGTGTCCAATTATATTTAGCTATATTAATTATTAATTGCTGTTTACAAGTAGAGACACGCGTTGCCATACCTCTCCGTATCTATGGCGGTGGTTGACTGCTCACACCACTAGGTGTGTGTGTTAATTGACCACGCAAAGTGCCGCTTTTGTTGGAACAATTGCAACACACGCGTCCTCATCGGCCACCACATCAACAGGAGCACTGCCGGATTTGCTCGTTCGCCAGATTCTTTACCATTGTATAAATGCATTGCTCAAATAAACACTCGTTACAGATATTACTGTAATAGTTAATTAATCTTGTAACGCGCACAGTATTCGTTCACTGTCCAAGAGCGATAGCGACTCAGAGACGAGCGGAAAGGCAGCAGCCAGGTGGTGAGCCGGCGCCAACAATTTCCAAAGTTCTGCGGTCCTCTATATATTACGGTGTTATCGGCCAATTAATAAGTGTTTAGACACGTGGAAGGAGCACCTGGAGAAAACTCATTCGTGCAAAGGGGCACCACTCTATCCCAATACAGATGTAAAAAGTGAAGTCCACATTTGCTATACCGCAATCTCCTGGCAAGCTAGGATATATATAACCCTTTGTTAAACCATTGCTGGATGAAGGCCTTATCACGATGTGCTGCTGATCGAGATAATTGTTGACCATACTTTACCACGCTGATCAATAAGCTGTATTAATCCAGCAGTCGATTCGCTGGTACGGCGAGTGGATTTTGTCATTGTTGTAGTTGTAAAATTTTCATTAAGTTACCGCAAATTAATATACACTTATTTGAAAACCGAACACCATCAGCAAGTGGCGTGGAACTGTTAAGAAACTTAAAACCATCGCCTATTATCAATAGGCGATGGTTTTAAGTTACTTAATAAAAATTATTCGAGCATAGTTCCGTCCTCAAAGGGCGGGAAGCAGGAATAATAACGCGTGAAAAAACATTGTGAACACACATTGGCAGAGGCCACTTGTTTGAGTTAAAACAGCGATAACTGCTCTCGAAAAATGCAGTAGTCATTGCATACAGCCTGCGCGTTTGCGCCGTAAATCCACGTTTGCATACCGAATTGCACAATTGTGGTTATGCCACTGCGTAGTGTTTTATTCATTCGGGGAGTAGGGAGGGGAGCAGTGGCGCAGTGGTTAGCTCACCTCGCTCTGAACCAGAGGAGTCGTACAACCATAGCTGCCACTGCTATCCTGTGGCCTGAAATTAAAAATATTGCTATAGATTACCGACGTATGAACTTATTATGTATTTTGATTATAGTGCGCTGCTACTGCTATTGTTAATCCGGCTGTTATGGATTGACTTATGCAGCTAGCGAAGGACGCTAGGTTTAGTGATGTGTGTTGTGTGTGTCGCTATTGTAAACTTTTAATCACATTTGTTGCGAAAACTGTTACGTTGTTTGCATAGCATTGTTTTAGTAAGTCTTAGAGGGGATTAGTTTGGCCCGATTTTTTTTATTTAGTATAGATTTATACTTAAAATTTCTCTATTGTATTATGATTGTTATTGGGATCAAACATCGAAATGGAATTTTTTGCACTTTTTGTACGCAGCATGGACGGGTTGTGCTTTTTCTGTAGGATTTCAATGTTTACGTATATGATGTTTAGAATTGTGTACAATGAATTTTAGGTGTATCTTGTAATTTTATTGTTGCGGTTGAACCCAAATCAAGAGCCGAATGGCTCACAGGGTAAATTCTAATAAATAAAACGGAAACTGAAATAAATGAAATGAAACTGAAACCAGGGGGCAATTGAGTTGTGATCCCGGCCACGGCTAAGGGCTAACACGCCAGCGACGAGTGATATCTGAACCGAATCCCCAGCCATCCCCACCCACCCCCGCGCCGACACTCGCCAACCTTTACTGACCAGCGTGGTGAAGTATGGTCAAGCAACTCCCATTGACCGACGCTGCGTGGGGTGAGGCCTTTATTCAGCAGTGGATTGACAAACGGATGACCGCTTGGATAAGCCTTCATCCAGCAGTTGATAGAAACTTACAGATGACTATGATGATTATTACGTGCCATTGACGTCCGCCTCATCAAAGGAATGTATTCGTGTGAAATATGTATGTACGATGTTGAATTAAACCCTGGTTTTATGGGGAAAATCCCTTTATCTTAAGGAAAGCAGTGAACACAATTATTCAGTTCTGACAACTCGACCACTGGTGATGTACAGTGTATACCTAGCGTCAAAGAAGGGCATCTGGCAGGGTAAGCGCCACCACCGCCACCATTCCACATGGGCAGGGACATTCCGTAAATTGGCTGATGGGAAATGATCCTTATGGCGGTACCCTGGGGTACCAAATAATACAAAATGGCCGAAGCAATTAAATATTTTATTTCTGGGACTTTCCCAGGTGTGTACTTAACTAAGAATGACTGCATCACGGACATGCGAGAGCCGGGGTACTATGGTACCCCGGGGTACCGCCATAAGGTTCAATTGTTCAATTTAGACCGACCATAAGGTCGGGAAAATGCTCTGCTTACACTCTAGCGCACCTCCGATCAGCACGGTTGGTTATGTACGGTGCGAAATAAGTTCTACATACATACAATACACAGCAAATCGTGTAGCGAAGTTCATATTAAAGTCCGTGGCATGGGTGGCGTGGTTTTGTTGTAGTTGTGGTTAATTCGCGTCTGTGGCACTTTCGACATTGACTGCGAGCCTCGAGCATTGCCAGTGAATCCGAACGATCATATAGGTATCCTAATCCGAGCATCTGGGATCGACACTGAATCCTCATAATCATAGGGGTAACTTAGTGTGGCTATATGAGGCCCGGTAATTATTATGTAACTCCTAAGAATCATAAGGGAGCATTGTTTTCTCTCAGGATGCTTCAGGTATTAACAATGAATCCTAATAATCATACAAAATGTATGATACTGCATTGGTAGTGCACAAAAGCAAAACTAACACAAACTCAACACATTCGTCAATCACACTACCTTAAAGGAAACAAATATATATGTAACAGGCGCCTATTAATCAGGAAATTACCCTTTTTTCATAGCACACAGAGCATTATGTATTTGTCATTTCATGGCACTGTTGTTGACGAATGCGTTTATTTTTTTTTCTAATGATCTTAGAGTTACATAAGTGTGGCTCTAGGAGCCTTGGTGATTAACAAACCTAAGGAAGCCATTGGTCTAAAAAGCGGCCACCTTAGTTCGAGCCCAGGCTAACATCAGTGGCACGTAATATCTAAGCCAATCCCCCCCCCCACCACGCCTGCCTACATAATCATCGTCTCAAGGGCACTGTTGTTATAAAGTGATGACCACGTATACCAGTGTTTGACACACTGCGCTACGAACCGAAGCGGGCAAATTATTCAAACCCTGGCCAAATCTGAACTGGCTTTCCCCACCGCCACCCCCCCCCCCCTACCACAACGTTCACCAACCGGCACAGACAAACATGGTCGAGTATGGTCAAAACGAATGCGGCTCCTTGACCGACACAGTGTGGGGAGGCCCTCATCGAGCAAAGAACTGTACATTATTAACTTATTGCGGAATTACAATCGTAGCTGCTGTGCGTTGTTGTGACCACTCTGCGTCCTCGCATGCCGTTGACCTGACCACAGACGATAGTTATTCGTGAACACGAAACATTGATATCGTTTACACAAGTAGCCAGCGGCGGGCATAACAGGGTGGTGTTCACATGAAGCCAGATCCCGCGTGTGCCACCCTGCGCAGTTTTACTGACACGTGCCCGTGCATGATCATGTCACCCACGTGTGGGGATCGATTCTCGCGTTCCGATACCGATTTGTCGAGGAATGACGTGAGATTAATAATTGCGATGAAGACGATAACATTTTACTCTGATTGCAGCTCAGCCGTATATATTACCAGGGCTTAATTTCTCACTCTAGTTATTGCAGTATGCTGATCGTGGCCACAGTCACAGTGAGATGTGTACTGGATGTGGTGTGCCGGATGCGGGAATTGCTTCTATTAAATATGCAGTATTATACATGCAACGATTCACAGAATCAGAATATGTATTCATACTGGAGGAATCCGATGAGCTATAAAGATATTTTTTTTACAGAAGTCCACTAGGGGCGGGTATGAACGTAACAACAACAACAAACAACAACACGATAGTAGTGCAAAGTACAGGAAAGGTCAACAAATCACCCAAACACATACAGGCAAAGTTCACTGAGGTATTAACTTATTTTTAAGAAGCAACCTGGCCCCAAATGATAGCTCAACAAGGTGGTTTATCATGTGGACATTTATAGCAGCAAAATAATCTCAATGCATGTTTCTAAATGTGGAGGGAAAACCCCGAGGACCCGGAGAAAAAAATCAATGTGACCACGAGGAGAACATGCAAACTGCAAATATACAGGCGTCAGGGTCGGGATCGAACCCCCACCCTCCTGCATACACATGCGAGAAAGATAATGGCACACCACCGTGGCACCCCTTAAACAAATAAAGAAAGTATATACGTCCTAATTTCATAAATACCCAAGTTTGGAAAAGGTAGTAAAACAATAGCAACAACAATCCAAGACCACACCAAGACAACCCACAGGCCCCCGCTCTCTGCACCTTCCCATCACAAACAGATATTTGATTGCCATGATTGTGGTCACGGTTCGAGCAAAGTTTTGATTCGCTTTGGTCTCGTTTTCGCCGTTTTGCTCACTCCATTAACTAACATGTGATATTAGCATGCACGGCCCACGTCTGGGTGAGGGCATCCTCATGTCTTGCAGGTCATGGGTTTTTTTACCATGCTTTTTTTAAAATCATACTTCACCACACTGGGGTGAAGGCCAGGACCAGTTCAGATATCACTAACTCCTGATGTTCGCCATGGCTGTGTGCACAGTGCGGTGAGGTGCAGTGTGCTTAACCATTGTGTCACCACTACTAATCACAAGGTATTAAGAGTAACACCACCACTGTGGGGTTTTAAAGCCAAGATTATCTTATCCTCTCGGGAGACAGCTGATGTTCATCTCATGCTTCCAAAAAGTTTCACTTGTTTTTCCACTATCAATTACTCTTGCGCCAAGAAACAGAATCGATTGTTCATATGTTAAACTATAAATGTCGTTGTCTTCCCAGACAATGGCTATATCGAAGGCAAGGAGCTTGATGACTTCTTCAGACATCTTGTCAAGACATTCGGAGCAGAGGTATGAGCAAGATAAGGAAACACAATGTGGATTTATAGAGCGTCTAAATGTGACCGCATTTTAAGATTATGTACAGAAACAGTGGGCATATGTTTCATATATATGTAATAAACGACTTCCACGACACGTTGAGACTGGCGTCCTTTCTTTATTAGTTATGATTGCTCGGCTCCGCACTCTGTTTAGATGGTGACCCTCTCTCTCTCTTGCTGCATGCATGCGCTCTCTGCTCCTCCGTTCCCGCGCGGCTTCCCTCGTTCTCGCTTCCCCGCACACCGCTGGTCAACGGCGCGCTGGGAATCGGGAGAGCTTCGCTCGCGATGGTTCCCGCATGTACCCCTGAGCTCCGCCCATGAACTTTGCCTAAGATCGAACCCATAGCCCTGATTGGCTATGACCGATGCGGCAATGCCTATGCAGCCCTCCGTATGTCGGTGTGCTCTCTCATTACATCACCCCCCCCCCCCCCCCCCCCCGGGAGAAAAAGACTAGCCTACCCGGCTAGGAAGAAGGTAAAACCAGATAATGGGAGAGCAATACCGAAATTCTGACGAGCATAAGAACAACAATTAACAGAATGCATAAAATTGAACGTGACGAACACAACACAAGAACGAGCATGAATGAGAGGAATTACTTGGAATGGGTCCGCGACGCCGGACTGTCCCCAATATCGATGTATGGCCTCGCTGGCCCTGACGCAGCGGGAGGTGGAAGTGCCGCCGGTGCAGCGGCGGATGCGGCTGACGTAGGACCGGCTCGAGCTGAGTTGTCAGCAGCAGAAGTCCTCAGGCCCTGGGCGGCTGTGGGCAGCAAAATAGAGTCCTTCGGGAGATCAACCGGCAACTGGGTTGGCGCGTCGGACACATCAGACCCCGGCATGCCAATCTTTGGAGATGACGAACTGACGCGCGGGGAGAAGAATTCTTTCAACTGGGACATGTGGACGAACCAACGACGGGATCCCGCCCGTATGCGCACACACTGAGGATGCCGAATTTCCACAAACTCCACAGGCCCCTACCACGGCTTGTGCAATTCGAGAGAGATGAAGCCAGGCCCGATCACCCACAGACCACGGCATCTCGCAGCCAGACCATCGCGCACAACGCTTGTTCCGAGCTTGAGTCTTGGCCGTGCTAATTTGCGTTGCCTCCCGCGCCTCAGTAATGCGGCGTATGGAGTCGCGAACTTGTTTGGGGAGGGTCTGTTTGGGCCCTTTTACGGCCGTCCCCAATTGCGCCCCAATGGGCAGCACGTTCTCCCGCCCATACATAAGAAAAAAAGGCGAGTATCCGGTAGAAGCGTGTGGGGCCATCCGGTAGGCAGAGAGCACGCCAGGCATATGCTAATCACAATCGGCCTGTTTTTCACTGACAGTGTGGCAGAGCATGGCGGTCAAGGTACGATTTAGTCACTCGACCATCCCATCCATCTGTGGATGGTCGGGCGAGGTCCTGATCTTTTTAGTGCCGAATGCATCGCAAACATCGCGCAGTATTTGGGACAAAAAACTATGAGCAATTGTTCCGGGGCACTCTTGTCCATAACGTATCCATTCAAAAATGCGTCGGTAATGGAGGACGCTGATTGATCTGGAAATGGCCACGCCATTGGCCATCGGGAAAAGTATTCGACTCCCACCAAAAGGAATTTATTGCCCTGGAGGGTGGGTGGGAATGGTCCCCGAATGTCAAGGGCCACCAACTCGTTAATTCGTGTAACAGAAATAGATCTTAAGGGCAGAATATATTTTTGCCGCGGCAGTTTCCATCGAGCGCAGTCGGGGCAGCCGCGGATAACGTTAGCGATCTCGGCCGTCATGCCAGGCCAAAAGTAATCCCTTTTCAGCGTGAGCAAGGTTTTCTGCATGCCTAGGTGCAACAACTTCTCCGCATGCAACACTCAAACCAATTCGTGCCGGAGCACAATGGGAACTACCACCCGCCATCGGCCAACCAGATCCTCCCTCCACATCAAAAGGCCGTCCTGCAACACCACTCGCCCTGCGTCGTCCACCGCAGGGGAGTCAAGCGAGCGATCAGCATGACGCCGCAAGGAAACCAAGGAGTCGTCCAGCAGTTGCTCGCGCATCCACACAGAGCGCGGAACATGCAAGACACCGTCAGCCGGCCCCGGACTGGCATGCGCCACAGGCTCAGCCACCGCGGACATGACAGGACGAGGAGGCAGAGGGACCCGTGTGCATCGATTGGTGCCCGACGAACATGCACACGGGGAAACTGTGTGACAATCTAGAGAGTGCGTCTGCATTACCGTACCGAGAGCCCTTACGATAAATGACATCCTGTAAGGTCTCAAGCCAGCGAGACAGCTGGCCGGATGGTTGCTCAATTTTCAAAGAGTATTGGAGAGCTGCATGGTCAGTACGCACGACAAAATTTCCTGCCATACAGGTAAGACCGATTTTGACGCACAAAATGGACGATTGCCAACAGCTCCCTTCTCGTCACACAGTAGCGGCTCTCAGCCAGCGACAGGACACGGCTGCCATATGCAACAACTTTTTCTACACCATCTTTAGATTGGGACGAGATGGCGCCAATTCCCGTATCGCTGGCGTCGGTGTCCAATATAAATGGCAAGGAAAAATCGGGGTAATCGAGAGTCGGCGCAGCCACCAAGTGATCGCGAAGGGCCACGAAAGCAGCCTCCTCCTCGGGTCCCGAGTTAAATCTCTGATTCTTAGCAGTAAGTACGTGTAGAGGTTTGGCAATCGTAGCAAAATGTGGAACGAACCGGCGGTAGTATGACGCGAACCCGACAAAACTGCGTACATCCCCAACACAAGAGGGGGTCAGCCAGTCACGAACAAAATATGTTTTGTCAGGGTCCGTAGCAATGCCGTCGGAGCTCACAATGTGTCCTAAGTAACACACGGAATGTTGCAAAAGGTGACATTTTTTCGATTAGCGGAGCACATCCTGTCAAAAACGGCCCGCAACTGCCGAAGGTGTTCCTCGAACGTGCGACTGAACACAATAATATCATCCAAATATATGAGGCACGTGTCCCATTGAAATCCCACCAAAACGAGCTCCATCAAGTGTTGGAATGTGGCGGGAGTGGAGTTCAATCCCATGGGAAGACAGTTGAATTGAAAAAGTCCCTGAGGCATGCGGAACGCAGTTTTTGGCTTCAGCGAGTCGTCCAGGGGCATCTGCCAAAACCCGGAAGACAAGTCGAGAGTCGAAAAATACCGCGCTCCCGACAGCGCATCTAGGGAGTCATCCATCTGTGGCAGAGGGTACGTGTCATCCACGGACACCTTATCAAGTTTACGAAAATCAACACAGAATCTGAAATTGCTGTCTTTCTTCGTGACAAGATCAACCGGCGCCCCCCACGGGCTATTAGACGGGGAGATTATGTCAGCAGCCAGCATCTCCTCCACCGCGCTCTGCACCCGCCCTTTTTCCGTGGGGCTCAACTGGTGGGAATTCTGCCGAAAAGGGCTGGCGTCTCCGGTATCAAGGTGGTGGGACAAAAGCGACGTTTGACCTAAGTCGAAATCATCTTTACTACAAACGTCAGCAAACTTAGTCAGCAGCGCACACAGCTCCTCGCGTTGATCAGTGGCCAACAATAAATTATCCCGGCATAGCTCGGCGATCCAATGATTGTCCGACAATGGGGCCGGGCGAGTCGCATCCAATAATCGACAGGATACGTCCTCGTTGTGGTCCGTAAAGGCGGTAGTGACGTGAGCCAGTACCGTACCAGCAGGGACCAAAACCTCTTCCGGACCACCGTTTAGAACTTGTAAAAATGGGGCTTGCCCGGAACGGACGATCGTTTGAGCGCCGACGAGAGACCTTTGGTAGCGGTGTTGGAGGGGGTCAAGAGTATTCCCGCCGCTGTATCAGCGCCGAAGAACCCTTTCCGATACCACAAGGGGAACGAGCATCTGGGACCCCGGCGGGATTTCGACTGTGACATCCGCCAGCGCCTGAACGGCAGCGCACAGCATCGAACGACAGAGTGGGGATGGCAGAATTTTTTTTTACATCCTGCGGGCAACTCAAGACATCCCTGATCGACAAGGATTTTAACAGGCATTCTCCTGAGAAAATCAGTGCCCAACAAACAGGGCACCGCCAAGGATCTGGAGATCAAGACCGGCCCTGATGCAGCGACAGACCCAATGGCAATATGGGTATCCACCTGACCGATGATGGCCATACTTCCCCCGTTTGCCACCATGCACACGTCAAAAGCCGCCCGGACTCGTGAAACAGGGATAGATAGGAGCTGTAAAATCACATCGGAGATAATAGTGGCGGATGCACCAGTGTCCACCAAAACTCGGACATCTACCCCCTGTATGGAACCGGGCACTGTCGAAGATCCCGCCACTGCGGCTATGATGCAACACGCTAGCTTCCTCCACTGTGTTATCGAGAGTGGCCAATCCCCAACAACAGTATAGAATTCGCGATGCTGTGAAGTCATACGCGTGTCAAGAGATGCCTGAGGTGACGATTTAGGCCGGGTGTCTGATGCGTACCGACTTGCCTGCCTGGAGTTGCGATCCGCCGACAGAGGAGCTGGAGCTGGAGCCGCAGGAGGTGTCGGAGGACGAGGACGATTCCGGCAATCCCGGGCGAAGTGGCCCAAGCACCCGCACCTGAAGCGCGTAACCGCAGGCCACTGAGCAGCCCCTTCGTCGCTCCCGTGCGAACCGTAGGACCCCCAGCGACGTGACTCAGCCCCCCGTTGCGGGTCCCAAAGAGGAACTACGGCTGCCAGATCCCCGTCCCCCGTGTCGTCCGGGATGTGGACGACCTTCGATGGCGACCATCCCTTTGGCTCACCATCACGAGCGGGGTCTCCTGTCCAAGCAGCCATCTGGGCCCAATGTTGTAAGTTGTCTTGTGCGTTGAGGCGTCTGGCGGCCCACCGGGCCGTCAGCGGCTCGTGACCGCACACAGGCAGCGAAACTCTCATGTCCTTTGCCAACTCCAGCATCTTACCCAAGATGAGAGGATCGAGCGTTTCAGGCTTGACGTCGGGATAAGCAGCCACCGCCAGCGCCAGCAAGGCGCCACGGTAGGCCAGGGGTGACTCATTACTCCCACGCTTACGATGCGTGAACTTCTGCTGGGTATCTGAAGGCAGCTCATAAATCTCGGCCATCTCGGCATACACGTCTTTCAAGGTCGACGGCGCGCTGGGAATCGGGAGAGCTGCGCTCGCGGCTGCCACGTGGTCAGTGGCTGACGAGATGGCGGAGATGCAGTCCGGACCCAGGCTTCCACACCGAACCCCGAGTCCTTCTCCTGCCTCTCCTTATATCCTCCTTGGCGGAGCGAAGCCCCGCCTCTAACCATGCCCCCTTCAGAGCCTTCTCGATGGTTCCCTCATCTACCCCTGAGCTCCGCCCATGAACTTTGGCCCAGATCGAACCCTTACCTCTGATTGGCAATGACCGATGTGGCAATGCCTATGCAGCCCTCCGTATGTCGGTGGGCTATCTCATTACACATACAATATCCGGTAACAAAAGTTACATTTCTAGTGATGGCTGACATTAGTGGCAAGTGATATTTGAGCCAATTCTGGACCCTCGCCTCCTTTACCAACCAGCACTGACCAGCGTGATCAAGCATGGTCAAATAAGCTACATGACTGATACAGCATAGGGCGGCCTTCACCCAGCCAGCAGTGGATTGAAAGGGAACTATTGCACGTTGTTAATGGCATAGCACGAGAGGCACAGTCACTAAAATCCTCAGCCCACGAGGGCAAACTGTATCATGTGCAATGCACATTGAGTGAACAGTTAAAGTCAAGTTAGAACGTTTTACTTCACCAGCATGTATTATCTACATCAGTGTTTTTCACTAATTTTCAGAGGGGGCCACTTTAGCCGATAAGACATCATCCGTTTGAGGGCCGCCACACATTTTAAACCATTGGATTTGACAGCATGATGGGGTGTTTTCACATTTGTGTATTGTCGTGGAACGCACTAAAGGCCACCAGGGGCTGCCAGTGGTCCGCGGGCCTTGCAGTGAAGAACACTGGTCCAGGGCTATGTGCAGAGTTTTCTGAGGATCTCGTATTACTTCAGATTTACAACTGTACTGGACCAGGTGGCTTCACCTGGTCCTCATTTTCAAATTCCACGGGGCATATTTTCCCAAAGCAGGCAGAGTGCACGCTCTCTCATGTGAGATCAGCCTCGATTGAGTGGAACTTTTCTTCAATTGCGAACAAACTGTGACCACCTGTCTACCATGCGGCATGAATAGGTGACTTCAGCCAAAAGCACACAGGTGCTTCATCACAATCGATCAATACAGACGAGGAAAAAACCTAACCTTAGGAACCCTGCCTCTAAGAGGTTGTCGTCAGATATTGATTAACCCAGCAGCACTTGGGGCGCATACTGCGGGCTTTGCCATAGTGAGCTTTAGAGGCTCCTAACAACAACCACAATGACCTTTGGTAACACCGCCCCTATCACTCAAATACCAGGTATGCCATTTTCCCAAAATAATTTTCCAATTTTACTGTTATCAGCGTTTTGCTGTGAGAAGGGCGGTGATGGGGCCCAGTGTTACCATGTGTACTGCTTGTTGCAGAGGTTCACAGTTTGAATCCACCAGCCACCTTCGTTAGTACTGAATTTTAAGTCGAAGAGCTGGAATTTAGACAAATTCAGTGGAAAACCAAATTTTATATGATGGAAAAATGTTTTTGTGTGCATTCATTTATGACTGGGCAGAGACCATCAACTCATTATTCCAACACAGTTTCATCAGGGTGGCTGAAACCCAGCTTTGAACTCAGGATCTCAGAGATGTCAACACCGTGCTCTGACCCTTGAACGACTTGGCCACCTCTGCCATACATACGCTTACAGACCAGGGATAAGTTGCATAAAACAACTGAGGTACAACATTCCCTTAGCTGCTATTTACATTAAATCAGTGTCAATTAAGGCGCAATGACAGCAGCTTGGTACGGAGCAGAAATTAGTACCACCTCATTGTTAATACGAGTGAATTAATTGTCACCCGAGTCATTGCAAATAGCTATCACATAATTCACTGCTTTTGGCCACACAAAGAAATTGGAACCACTCAAGTTATGTTGCCTCAGGTGGTACCGACAAGTAAAATATCTCATTTGGGCTAATGGACTTAATCTAAGACTGCATGTGGTGTGCAGTAGTTGGGTATTTCTGCCACGCATTATGTGGACACTGCTGTATGTAATTATGATTATTCCTGCTGTGCTCCGTGCCACTCTTTGCCTTCCCAGAGCAACCCAACCGATGCCCAGGTCCGGAGCCTGCGGAATCGCTTCATGTCAATATACGATGCCACAGCTGACGGGAAGCTGGAGATCGAGGAGGTGAGCGCGTCGCTTATATAAAAATAAAGAGCTACCAGAGCCCATAAAACTTGCAATGTGTATGCACACAGCAAAGAGCATTGAACTGCAGGTGAAATCATCAAATAAAAACAGAAGCATAACTATGAAAAGATATAACATTTATTTTTTCTTTCTTTCATATATTTTGAAATATCTTACCCCCCTCAATTTATTTAAATGGTGCTATCGACATCAGGCATGAGATGAAAAATAAATTTCAGAGCTTCTCAGAGTAGGGCTGCACAAGATATTTTTTTCACAGGATTTCTGAAAAATCCTTGAAGTGGCCTTTTATCTTTTGCACAGTTGGGTGCACGTTTTTTCCATACACTCTGCTATGGCATTGTTTATCATAACAGAGTCTAAATGTTATCCTAAATTCCCAAATCTGGATTTGACCAAATTAACTAAAATCTAATTTTAATATCATAATTTTTTTCTGGCAGTCATTAGTGACGAGGCTGAGACCATCAACTCAATGCATTTAAAAACCCAGTTTAATCACGGCACTTGCTCGGATTTGAACCCAGGTCGTAGCAGTGCTGACTCAGTGCTATGACCTATGAACCACTCAGTGATCTCATAAATTTGTTTTTCATTTATACTTTGATTTTGAATGCGCGTTACGGCTTCAGAGTAGGGGCGAGAATGTTATTTGCTGCATTGAAGCATGTAAATACTCATTCTTTGCACCCGTGGAAAAATCCCCTGGAACCTGGAAAATGCATTCCCTTGTGCGTGACCAATTCACCTTTGTCATCATCACTATTTATACACCCCTGTAAGGTTTTCGATTCACAGGTATGATTCTTAGGTTGATCCATAACAGAGGCTGCTGGTCTCGCTGGGTTGCAGGGTGGTGGGGAGTGGTGGTTGAGAATGGATGAGGGCATGCAGGGGTCGTCACTTTTATTTTGACGGAAAAGATTGGTTCTGCCCTGAGCACCCAGCTTATTTCCCCCCATCTCCTTCCCCCCATACCCCCACACATAGACATGCAACAAGGGTTTTTGCTCACGACCTTTAACCCTGTAATTCCCTGTCCAATACCCAATCATGATGCCGTAACAAGTTGTTCTTTGATTTAAAAAACAAGTATTTTTTTTAAATAATGTAACAAGGCAACATCGCTCCACCCTGCCCCCACCCTAATCTCTCTCATTTACAAATCACTTCTGCTCTGCAGTTGGCTAACATGATCCTGCCCGAGGATGAAAACTTCTTACTGCTGTTCCGTCGGCAGCTCAAGTTGGACAATAGTGTGGAGTTCATGAAGGTGAGGCCACAAGCCAGGTCCCATGTCCATACGTGTTATCGTTAATGAGGTCAAGAGGTCATCACGGCATATGTGATTGACGCCACCACTTTTCACCATCGCTTTGTTCCTCCTGCCAGATCCCAGACACAGTCAACAACCGACTTCAAGGTCCTACTTATACATTGTCATCAACAATCTCTGGCTTAATATATTTTCTGAGGTCACCAATCTCTGGTCGTTCATTCTCATGCCTGCCCTGCTAAACTCCTCCCTTCCGGCTATTTTCTGATGTGTGTTCGCGTTTTGTTTTCAAGCCATGAATGTGTAGTGGCCTTATTGATGACAGAGACTTTTGACTTGAGGCAACACGTATTTATTACAAATACATCAACAGTAGCGACCCTGACAATTGAAGAGGTAACGGCCTCTTCACCAGTGCTATATAGAGGGAAGTGTTCACCGAGTTATGCGCCCGTTAACTCCCTACTTCCCTCTTTTCTAGTCCTCCCTGCCGGAGGCTATCTGACCTGGCCCAGCTTCGGCGCAGGTCTTGACCACCAGCCACACGAGTCCGGCCCTTAGAAGGACATCGGCCCTCGCGGCTCTGGTGTCGCACCCTTGCTTGCTCTGCCCGGCCCTGAAAAGGGCAGCGAGTCAGAGGAGTTCCAGGATCGGGCTAGTCCGTCTTCTCTCTTCACTGGCTCTTCATCTTGGCTTGGTCGAACTGCCCCCTCTGCTCTCTGGGTCCCACCTTTTATACAATTTCTCTCCGAGGGGCGGGTTTCTGTGGGATCCTACCGACCCCCCAGTCCCCTCCCCTCAGGAGGCCCAGGACCCACATCACACACAACCGCCCACAACAGGTTTGTACCGCTTCCCAGAGGAGCGGGGTCCTGTGGGATCTTACCGACCCCACAGCCCCCTCCCCTCAGGAAGCCTGGTCCGAGATGACACATTCACCCGCACCGGTAAGTATTGTAAGTCGCCCGGTTTGGTGTGTGCGTGCTCCAACACCACCACCAGACATGGTGCAACCCAAAAAATAACATCGGAAAGCCACCCTTCCTTCATCCTCCACATATATCCCACCAATCATAACCTCTTAAATCCGATGGAAACCAATCAGAGGATTAGTTGGTAATGCCAGTTACAAAAATCACTTGATTATGTTTTCCTTTAGATTAACATATAATTATCACGTTCTAGGAAAGGTTTGCTTATGCATTTCATGAAAATGACAGAATTAATCATATGCAAAATAGATTTCCTCTGAAAAGCTCAAATAACGAAGAAAGGTGCCTTTTTGTAATATTTTATAGCACTAATCAAATAATGGCACATATGTTAGGATTGGATACGTCATACCAAAGTCAATCAAATTCCCTGCCCTGAGAGTTTATTATCCACAGGCATATTGGAAGGCTCTCTGAAATGCCACGTTACTACTAAATAGACAATTGCGATCCACTGACTGAGTGGCAAGATGTACTTTCTAATAATTTTCTGGAAGAAGTAGAAAGTTGAAATGTCGCCTATAACTAGTAATACAAACGGAATGGAGGCTACGCCTATAACTAGTAACACAAGCGTATTTGAGGCTACACCTATAACGAGTAATACAAACGGAATTGAGGCTACGCCTATAACTAGTAATACAAACATAGTTGAGGCTACACCTATAACTAGTAATACAAACGTGGTTGAGGCAATGCCTATAACTAGTAATACAAACGTACTTGAGGCAACACCTATAACTAGTAATACAAACGTACTTGAGGCTACACCTATAACTAGTAATACAAACATGGTTGAGGCTACGCCTATAACTAGTAATACAAACGTAGTTGAGGCTACACCTATAACTAGTAATGCAAACGTAGTTGAGGCAATGCCTATAACTAGTAATACAAACGTAGTTCAGACTAGGTCTATAACTAGTAATACAAACGTATTTGAGGCTACACCTATAACTAGTAATACAAGCGTAGTTGAGGCAATGCCTGTAACTAGTAATACAAACGTGGTTGAGGCTACACCTATAACTAGTAATACAAAGTAGTTGAGGCAATGCCTATAACTAGTAATACAAGCGTAGTTGAGGCTACGTCTATAACTAGTAATACAAACGTGGTTGAGGCTACACCTATAACTAGTAATACAAGCGTAGTTGAGGCAATGCCTATAACTAGTAATACAAACGTGGTTGAGGCTACACCTATAACTAGTAATACAAACGTAGTTGAGGCAATGCCTATAACTAGTAATACAAACGTAGTTGAGGCTATACCTATAACTAGTAATACAAGCGTAGTTGAGGCAATGCCTATAACTAGTAATAAAAACGTGGTTGAGGCTACACCTATAACTAGTAATACAAGCGTAGTTGAGGCAATGCCTATAACTAGTAATACAAACGTGGTTGAGGCTACACCTAAAACTAGTAATACAAACGTAGTTGAGGCAATTCCTATAACTAGTAATACAAACGTAGTTGAGGCTACACCTATAACTAGTAATACAAACGTAGTTGAGGCAATGCCTATAACTAGTAATACAAGCGCAGTTGAGGCAATGCGTATAACTAGTAATACAAACGTGGTTTAGGCTACACCTATAACTAGTAATACAAAAGTAGTTGAGGCATGGCCTATAACTAGTAATACAACCGTAGTTGAGGCTACGTCTATAACTAGTAATACAAATGTGGTTGAGGCTACACCTATAACAAGTAATACAAACGTAGTTGAGGCTACACCTATAATTAGTAATACAAGTGTAGTTGAGGCCATGCCTATAACTAGTAATGCAAACGTAGTTGATGCTACACCTATAACTAGTAATACAACCGTAGTTGAGGCAATGCCTATAACTAGTAATACAAACGTGGTTGAGGCTACACCTAAAACTAGTAATACAAACGTAGTTGAGGCTACGTCTCTAACTCGTAATACAAATGTAGTTGAGGCTACACCTATAACTAGTAATACAAACGTGGTTGAGGCTACGTCTATAACTAGTAATACAAACGTAGTTGAGGCAATGCCTATAACTAGTAATACAAACGTAGTTGAGGCAATGCCTATAACTAGTAATACAACCGTAGTTGAGGCTACACCTATAACTAGTAATACAAGCGTAGTTGAGGCTACGTCTATAACTAGTAATACAAGCGTAGTTAAGGCAATGCCTATAACTAGTAATACATATCTAGTTGAGGCTACGCCTATAACTAGTAATACAAGCGTAGTTGAGGCAATGCCTATAACTGGTAATACAAACGTAGTTGAGGCAATATCTATAACTAGTAATACAAACGTAGTTAAAGCTACACCTATAACTAGTGATAGAAACGTAGTTGAGGCTATGTCTATAACTAGTAATACAAACGTGGTTGAGGCTACACCTAAAACTAGTAATACAAACGTAGGTGATGCTACACCTATAATTAGTAATACGAGCATAGTAAGGCCATGCCTATAACTAGTAATGCAAACGTAGTTGAGGCTACACCTATAACTCGTAATACAAGCATAGTCGAGGCAATGCCTATAACTAGTAATACAAAAGTGGGTGAGGCTACACCTATAACTAGTAATACAAACGTAGTTGAGGCTACGTCTCTAACTCGTAATACAAACGTGGTTGAGGCTACGTCTATAACTGGTAATACAAGCGTAGTTGAGGCAATTCCTATAACTAGTAATACAAACGTGGTTGAGGCTACGTCTATAACTAGTAATGCAAACGTAGTTGAGGCAATGCCTATAACTAGTAATACAAACGTGGCTGGGGCTACGTCTATAACTAGTAATACAAACGTAGTTGAGGCTACACCTATAATTAGTTATACAAACATAGTTGAGACAATGCCTATAACTAGTAATATAAGCGTAGTTGAGGCAATGCCTATAACTAGTAATACAAACTTGGTTGAGGCTACACCTATAACTAGTAATACAAACGTAGTTGAGGCAATGCCTATAACTGGTAATTCAACCGTAGTTGAGGCTACGTCTATAACTAGTAATACAAACATAGTTGAGGCAATGCCTATAACTAGTAATACAAACGTGGTTGAGGCTACACCTATAACTAGTAATACAAACGTAGTTGAGGCAATGCCTATAACTAGTAATACACACGTAGTTGAGGCTACACCTATAACTTGTAATGCAAACGTAGTTGAGGCAATGCCTATAACTAGTAATACAAACGTGGTTGAGGCTACGTCTATAACTAGTAATACAAGCGTAGTTGAGGCAATGCCTATAACACATAATACAAATGTGGTTGAGGCTACACCTATAACCCGTAATACAAACGTAGTTGAGGCAATGCCTATAACTAGTAATACAAACGTAGTTGAGGCTACACCTATAACTAGTAATACAAACGTAGTTGAGGCAATGCCTATAATTGGTAATACAAACGTAGTTGGAGAAATGCCTATAACTAGTAATACAAACGTGGTTGAGGCTACGTCTATAACTAGTAATACAAACGTAGTTGAGGCTACACCTATAGCTAGTAATACAAGCGTAGTTAAGGCTTCGTCTATAACTAGTAATACAAGCGTAGTTAAGGCAATGCCTATAACTAGTAATACAAACCTAGTTGAGGCTACGCCTATAACTAGTAATACAAGCGTAGTTGAGGCAATGCCTATAACGAGTAATACAAACGTAGTTGAGGCTACACCTATCACTAGTAATTCAAACATAGTTGATGCAATGCCTATAACTAGTAATACAAACGTATCCCGAGGCAATACCTATAACTAGTAATACAAACGTAGTTGAGGCTACACCTATAACTAGTAATACAAACGTAGTTGAGGCATTGCCTATAACTAGTAATACAAACGTGGTTGAGGCTACACCTATAACTAGTAATACAAACGTAGTTGAGGCAATGCCTATAACTAGTATTACAACCGTAGTTGAGGCTACGTCTATAACTAGCAATACAAACGTGGTTGAGGCTACACCTATAACTAGTAATTCGAACGTGGTTGAGGCTACGTCTATAACTAGTAATACAAACGTAGTTGAGGCAATGCCTATAACTAGTAATACGAACGTGGTTGAGGCTATACCTATAACTAGTAATACAAGCGTAGTTGAGGCAATGCCTATAACTAGTAATACAAACGTGGTTGAGGCTACACCTATAACTAGTAATACAAACGTAGTTGAGGCAATGCCTATAACTAGTAATACAACCGTAGTTGAGGCTACGTCTATAACTAGTAATACAAACGTGGTTGAGGCTACACCTATAACTAGTAATACAAACGTGGTTGAGGCTACGTCTATAACTAGTAATACAAACGTAGTTGAGGCAATGCCTATAACTAGCAATATGAACGTGGTTGAGGCTACACCTATAACTAGTAATACAAACGTAGTTGAGGCATTGCCTATAACTAGTAATACAAACGTGGTTGAGGCTACGTCTATAACTAGTAATACAAGCATAGTTGAGGCAATGCCTATAACGCGTAATACGAACGTGGTTGAGGCTACACCTATAACTAGTAATACAAACGTAGTTGAGGCAATGCCTAAAACTAGTAATACAAACGTGGTTGAGGCTACACCTATAACTAGTAATACAAACGTAGTTGAGGTTACGTCTATAACTAGTAATACAAACAACATTAAATTTGTGCCCCCAAAAATGATTGCCTTGACTTCACTCATAGGGCAGGGTCAGTCTAAAGTTCTAAGTCGCTTTAAGTTTCAAGCTAAACACTTAAAATACACGATCACCATCATCAGTGAACATTTACCTCCCTTGAAGTGTGACAATATATTTGGTAGACAGTAGGTAAAGCCCACTACTGGTTACTAATACGTATATATTCTTAATGGTAGGTGTTAAATAATGAACAAATATATATGCTGTGGCATTATGTGGTTACATAAGATGGTTGCATTTACACAGCTTCTTTCAGGCACAAGACCTTGAAAAGCACTTTAAAATTCAACCATAATCTACACTTCCTATTAAACACCAGATATTTGTTTTCAAGTAAATTTTCATTAAAATATTTATTAAACAAATATGTTTGAGGCATGATAACAAAAGAAATGTACACAGAAACAGTGAATCTTACCAAAGGGCAGTGAAGAATTTTCAATTTCCAGGAGCTTCAAAATGCGAAAATCTTCAAAAATGCCTTTGTGACATTTGCACCCTGGGTGATGTTCACATTTTTAATGAAAAATAAGCATCATCCATATGATAATGGACATGACAACACATAACAAAACTAAGGGTAACAATCCTTAATCCAATCGTGCCAATGTAATATCTTCGGTTACCATTCCCACTGAAAGCAAAGCATCAACTGACAGCGTCATACAGATGCGAGTTTCCCCAATGCACTGGTATGAGCGATAACGAAACATACAGCTGCTCGCTAAAAATATTAAAAGAAAAAATTGATTCTTTCAAGCCAAGAAATATTGAGTACCACATGTAACTTGGATGGACCCCAGGGGGTTCTGGCAGGGTAAGTAAAATTTCCAAAAATACAACAGAGACTCCAATAAAAGTCTATGACGCGTGGCCAAACTTCACGGGAACGTGGAAATTGTCATCAAAAGATATTACATGATTCACGAATGGTTCTGATGTTTTTTTTATTTCAATACGCAGGGCTTAATTTCTCACCAAATATATTCCTGGTCACTGGAGTAGGTAAGTAGCCATAGTCATAGTGGGAGGAATGCTGGATGTCGTGTTCCGGGTACAGAAATACATTTCCGGGATCGTTGACTGAGACAGACTTGCACCATCCCACTACACCCTGCACCCTTACGGTTCTAACAGGTGCCAGTAGCAGTTGCAATGTAAGTGAACTTTGGGTAGTAATCGTTGAAACTGCTTTCATGTGCCCTCGCTTGCCATGCTGTGGAGAGTCGTAGCTCATTGATACAAAACGGTACCTCTCAGCACATCCCAGTAGGAATATTAAAGGAATTGCATGCTCCAGCCCCATCCATTCTTCTGTTTAAGAATACATCTTTGAACATAATGTGAAAGTAAGAGCACCTCAAAAAAACATCATTGGCGGGCAATAGGCCGGGGAATAATCCATGCTCTCTCGCGTGCTCACTGCCAAAGCCAGGTAGGCAAACACGCACAAATGTGCATCACGCCACAGTCTCATTAAAAATTTCGAAAGTCAGATTTGATCTTTAACCCTTTTAACCGCGACGGAATGAGAAGGCTGACGTTGGGTGCATTAATACAGCCCACTGAATAACTTTCAGTAATCCATACAATGCAGTTCAAAAATTGGCTGCACCCAAACGCCAGAAATCCTGCAAGCTAAAGCACTCAGCGGAGGCTTGCGGTTTAAAGAAATAAAAACAACTTGAACTCTTTCTGCAATGAAATGCACTCGTGTAATTTTGTAACAGATTTCAGTGCAATACATCACAGAGATAATTTGCATTTTGTCGTGACACAGTCATATGATTGTGCACCTGTGAGCATATAATAATGTATGTGGAAACCTCGTCATCATTAAATGTCAATCCTCAAATCTGGGGATCGGGAGCGAAAAGGTTAAAGCCGTTGCGGGGTTTAACTCGGAGGGTTCAGATCCACTCGAGGCTGCTGTACTTGGGGTGGGAATTGATTTGAGCACCACAGGAATAAGCCTCTGCTGAGAGCATTTGTGCATCACTGAAAGGCGCTGGAAACAATACAGAAATGGAGGGGAAAATTAGATTGATCTTTCCTTTCCCATAGCTTGACCTTTTGGGAAAACAAGGCAGTCGGGTGTGTGAAATTTAATCTGTCTCATGTGTTAACAGCGATGCCCTGGCAGAGCTGGGTGTCTTGCACATTGGCATGCCACTTTTGTCTGGGCACAGCTGCACAATTTAGTATACGGATCATGAGACATGTGACAATGTGCCATTCTAATTACACAATTGGTAGAATTTTGTCAGAGACATTACCCCTGTGCATCATAGCTTATATCTTGACTTAAAGCTTTCGTGACTGCAGGAATTCATATTCTTTGGGTCTTTCGGTAAAGCCACGTAGATAGAAAAAGAATAAAAAAATAACCACAATATAACGACGTTTTCGATCGCAACACAAGCAATCATAATCAGGTGAGAGCTGCTGAAGCAGGGAAACATATATGGCGGGAGCGCTGTTAAGGGGCAGGGAGTTATAAAGGTTTGAGATGGGTGTAGCCCAAGGGTCAGTGGGTGGGGCTAGAGATGAAATTTGCATGTAAATGTAAGATAAGATAAATCTTGATAAACGAAGATTTCCCCTATCTTACATATACATGCTTCAGATTGTGCTCTTTCTGCACAGTTTACACTTCTATAAAGAGGTCTATCCATGTCAGTGACCCGGAATATATTTTTGCGCTCGGCACACTACGTCCATGATGCATCCCATTCTGGTTATAGCTACTAGTCACATACCACATCTCAGTCTACTAGCAATCCAAAAACATGACAGATTCAGCCCCGCATTTAGGCCATGCTACTGTACGTGTCTAATTCCAGATTTGTTTAACTCAATCCTTCTCAATGTGTTCATATGCTTAAGGAACCTGGCAGTAAAAATAATACTTTTTCAGAATGGAAATCATGATTGTGCACCCCTTTGACTTTCTGTGGCCACGTGTGTTTGAAATGGAGTACATTATTGGCTTTCCTGCTGTGCTTTTCATCATTATTATCCTTTGCATGGTCTCTTAGATTTGGCGGAAATACGATTCCAATCGGAGTGGCTTCATCTCTGCCGTCGAGCTCAAGGTGAAATTCCTTTGCATTCACCACGCCAGGCGATCATCAGCGTTTGAACAGAGAAAGCATGTTAGTCGGCTGAAACCCAGGGTAACCCCTGAGATGTTCCCATCTGTCGCTCGCTCCCTCGCTGGTTGACGACGGAGCATACGTGCCTCGAGACCAGATCTCATGAACAAGACCAAGGTCGACACTTTTATCGATGAGCTGTACCCCCAGGTGCCTCAGCGTTCTCCTTAATCCCAAACGGCAGGGGCCCCTCTGATACCTTTGCCTTTTTGGTTAAACTTTGAAGTTACTGTCTGTAAATGTTCTTGTATGTGTGTGTGGAGAGCGGTAGTGTAGCGGTTAGCACACTGCGTGACTCAAACCTGAGTTCGGTTTGCGCTCACGACCAATAACGGTGGGAAATATTTGAACCCGTCCTGGGCCTCCGCTAGGCCGGCTCAGCCTCAAATGAGTACCTGGTGCAGTGTGCAATCATTAGCACTGGGGAAACAAACATGGCATTGCGTGGTGCTGACCACATCACTCTCTTGTGGGCCTGAAGGCCTTTATAGGTGCATTTAACCCAACAGCCTGTGTAGGCTACACCGGGGAGGTTTGTTTTTGTGTGTTGTTAACGGGTATGTTCCCTTTCACTTATGTGGTTAGAATTTTCTCAGCGACCTCCTGGCAAGACACACCAAGAAGATTCCCGACCACAAGTTGGAGGAGTACACTGATGCAATGGTAAGGGACCCTGATGTGCATCCCCGACCTGTCCTGCACGCATTTAATGCGTGAGTTACGTTAGCAAGTGACACTTCTCTACAGCAGATCAATTCCCACTAGAACCTACAGTGACCGGCATTGACTCACACGTGGCAGTCAGGCCTCGGCTGCGCACATTCACAGACAAAACAGCAGTGGACTATCGAGTCTTTTGGTTTCGGGTCGTACCGCGTGTTGTTCAGCATGATGTTTGGTGTTTAAATCCATGTTGCGGCGAGCTTCTTCTTGAACTGATAACAGGAAATGAATTTCTCCTGAAGTAGCTCTGAGTAGGTGGAACAGTGTGGACATGCCGAACGATGCACCGTACTACCCAAAGACACATCACAGAGCTATACACATGTGCTTCATTTCAGCCCGAGAAGTCCGGAATGCTGTTCCCATGAAGTTATTTTGGCACGCCATATTAATGTCACCTTATTTTGTCCTCATGATACTGCGGTGGTGTGTACAAGGCACAACAATTATAATTATAATCTAGAAGTGTAAATTGTACTCTCGTAGTACCTATTGCTAAATATGCCTACTCCAAACCCAGCCTAGTAGCTCTCCAGAAAATATCGAATGAGACATTAATCCCCGGCTATATTCCAGACCATTATTATTCTCCCAGTGCCTGGAGTAAAACTTAGTTACTGGGTTCAGCGGTTTGCTGGAGCATGCCCTTGCAGAGTGCTTCCTTCTGTTTTCACTAAAAACAACAAAGTTGAAAGCTGAATTGTAAAATTTTATTTTTAGAGCATAGCCGTGAAATGTTCAAAATGTCTGATTTTAGTAATAGGTTTTACCCTTTTAACTGGCACAAAAACTGACACCTTTATTCAAGGCATCATGTTTGCAATAACCACAACACAAGCAGTCAAAATGCAAACAAAAGAGACAACTTTGATAATAATATGCACTGTCCTTGAATGTGATTGGTCCACACCCGAGACGGCTTTTCTTAGAGCCTAGTCTCCACTAGTGTTGGACCAGAAGACGCCAAAAGGCGTACAACTCAAAAACAGCGCACTATCAGAGTATTGAGGGCTCGGGGTGAGCATTTACATTATGAGACCTCCTTTGCCAGTAGCAAGATATAGTAATAGGTTTTACCCTTTTAACTGGCACAAAAACTGACACCTTTATTCTTGGCATCATGTTTGCAATAACCACAACACAAGCAGTCAAAATGCAAACAAAAGAGACAACTCCGATAATAATATGCACTGTCCTTGAATTTGATTGGTCCACACCTGAGACGGCTTTTCTTAGAGCCTAGTCTCCACTGGTGTTGGACCACCAGTGGGTGATGAGGGTGAGGGGTGTGGTTTGGGGGAACCGTTTATATATAAAATAACCTGAGCATGAACCTATCCGGTTGGAGACGGAAACTTTTCTCTTCACCAACTTACCATACTTCGCTTGCCGTATTCCCCCAGCACTCAGAGGGCTTCAACCCATTATCCTAGTCCCGCCATTATCTCCAGAGCCAATACAGCCATTGCCCCATTGCTTTAGAGCAATACAGGAAAGAAAAAAATGCTAAAAAAAACTTGCCGTTAAAAGCATTTCAGTGACTCAAAGCGACATGGGAATCGATGAGGCCTCTCGGCACAATAGGTTCGAGCGAAAGTTGCGCTGCTCAGCAAAATAATCTCGCAAATAAATTTCGGTGGAATATTGCTGCCATTTTTTTTCTCTATATGAAATTCTCCCATCGGAATTTCATGTTTCGTCAGTGCACTTTTGTTTAATAACCAATGTTACCAAACAAACCGAGCCGGTTTGTAAACAACGCTTGTAAGTGTTAACTGCACTGCTTGTCCGTGTCTGGATTGTGTTCGCCAGTTGCTATGTTCAGGATCCCGTCGCATCTCACCAAGATGCATTGTTCTTGTCATTACAATGTCATCACATGACCATTCCATCGATACCACTTGCAATGTAAATTACAAACCAAGTCAACACAGCGCATGGCCAGCAATGTGAAGCCTTTAAAATCCTTCGTGCTTCATTTCTCCAAGTTTTTTAGCATTCTCTTTGGTTCTATTGGGTAAAGTCACGTAGGCGAAAATAAAATAACAAAAAAATTAACAAAAAATCACGACGTTTCGGCCACAACACAAGCGGCCTTCATCAGGTGAAGGGACGAGACTGTTAGGAGGACAGCGCTGGAGTGGAAGAAGCCACGCTCAGATCACGACCTTTAAGCTGTGTGAGAAGAAAAACACCAAGCGCCTTGACAAAGGAATTAGCATATAATTTAGCATTGAAATGGCTCATTGAAATAGCTAAGTTAAAGTATACACATCCGCAGAGGTACCCCTTGACAAAGGAATTAGCATAGAATTTAGCATTGAAATAGCTGAGTGATTAGCTAGTAACTGGTCACAGAAATAGCTATGTTAAAGTTAGAGCATATACATTCACCGAGGCACCTAGTACTCATCAAACAGGAGAATTTAGCGAAACACAACCACGCTCAGACAGCGGACCTTTAAACTGTGTGCGAGCAAACAAGGTGTTCTGACAAAGAAATTAGCATAAAAATTAGCATTTGATTGGCAGATTTTCGGAAAGAGGTGGTGTACATGCCGGTGGACTTGCCATTTGGCGCGGGGGGGGGGGGGGAAGGGGAGGAGGGGGAGTTTACCTATTGATGGTGTGAGAAGGGAATTTATAAGAGCTGCGAAAGTTTGGGGTACCACTACTTGAAAAATATACTGTACCATTGAAATTAGTTTAATGTTTAGTTCGATTTAGAACATCTTTCCAATGGTTGCTTAATTTGAAACCATCCTCTCGGTTGAAATTGTGTCTGTGTTTGTAGATCTGAATTGCTTCATGAACAAATCTCTGATAAAAGCCCGTGGGTTTGCAAAGAACCTTGGTATCGGAGAAAATTATATCGTGATCCCCCACAGCGTTGTAACAGTGATCAGTCACGGCAGAAGAATTTGTTTTGCCGTGTTTCAAATCTGATTTGTACTCGCGAATTCGGTCAGAGACATGTCGCTTTGTCTCACCGATATAGCAATCACTGCAGGTACAACTCAATTTGTAAACCCCGGAGTACTGTAAATCAGGAATGACATCCTTCACGGATGGGATCAGATCACGAATTTTGTGTACTGTATTGAACCGGACCTGGATCTTGTGTTTGTTTAGAATTTTGGAAATCTTTTTAGTAACGCCTGCTATATATGGAAGTGTGATGGTTTTGACCGGAGTATCAAGTGGTTGTTTCTGTATGGAGGGAGAGACAGCTTGGCGGATGGTACGGTCAGAGTAACCATTTCTTTTGAGGGCCAGGTGTACATGTTTTAATTCACTGGTCAGGTGGTGTTGGTCCGAAATGCAATGAGCCCTATGATATAAAGTTTTGATGAGAGACTTCTTTTGGGCTGGGTGGTGGTGGGAATCAGGTTTCAAGTAGGAATCTGTGTGGGTGGGTTTCCTGTAGACAGAATGCATCCACATATCTCTTCCACAGGGAAGGTCTGAGGGTGGAAGTCTGGATGGCATCCGATTCAAATTTCTCCATGAAAATATTGGCTATCACTGGTGATAAGGGGGATCCCATGGGGGTACCCTCATTTTGTTTGTAGAAGGAGCCATTCCAAGTAAAGTAGGTATTGTTGAGGCAGTGGCTAACCAGTGCAGGTGTGTCGGGGTCTAGTGCATGTTGGACCAAATTTTCAATTATTTCAATGGTATCAGGTACTGGGACCTTGGTGAACAAAGAGACCACATCGAAGCTGACAAGGATATCGTCAGGGGACAGTACAACGTCTTTGACCATAGAGACCAATTGAAAACAATCTGAAAACAGTACTGGCTAGGGGACTAAATTTTGCTGTCACCCCAAAACACATACCAATATATGATATCATCTCTCAGGTCGATGTTGCCCTCAAAGGCGTAGGACACATCCAAGCAGACGTTACGAGAGCTGAAATAGCCACTATTCTCATTGGGGCATTCTGTCTACAGGAAACCGACCCACACAGATTCCTACTTGAAACCTGATTCCCACCACCACCCAGCCCAAAAGAATTCTCTCATCAAAACTTTATATCATAGGGCTCATTGCATTTCGGACCAACACCACCTGACCAGTGAATTAAAACATGTACACCTGGCCCTCAAAAGGAATGGTTACTCTGACCGTACCATCCGCCAAGCTGTCTCTCCCTCCATACAGAAACAACCACTTGATACTCCGGTCAAAACCATCACACTTCCATATATAGCAGGCGTTACTAAAAAGATTTCCAAAATTCTAAACAAACACAAGATCCAGGTCCGGTTCAATACAGTACACAAAATTCGTGATCTGATCCCATCCATGAAGGATGTCATTCCTGATTTACAGTACCCCGGGGTTTACAAATTGAGTTGTACCTGCGGTGATTGCTATATCGGTGAGACAAAGCGACATGTCTCTGACCGAATTCGCGAGAACAAATCAGATTTGAAACACGGCAAAACGAATTCTTCTGCCGTGACTGATCACTGTTACAACGCTGTGGGGGATCACGATATAATTTTCTCCGATACCAAGGTTCTTTGCAAACCCACCGGCTTTTATCAGAGATTTGTTCATGAAGCAATTCAGATCTACAAACACAGACACAATTTCAACCGAGAGGATGGTTTCAAATTAAGCAACCATTGGAAAGATGTTCTAAATCGAACTAAACATTAAACTAATTTCAATGGTACAGTATATTTTTCAAGTAGCGGTACCCCAAACTTTCGCAGCTCTTAGAAATTCCCTTCTCACACCATCAATAGGTAAACTCCCCCTCCCCCCCTTCCCCCCCCCCCCGCGCCAAATGGCAAGTCCACCGGCACGTACACCACCTCTTTCCGAAAATCCGCCAATCAAATGCTAAGACTAAAAGAACATCAGAGAAATATTAAATTATCTCAAACACAACTGTCAGCAGTGGCAGAACATGCTTGTCAACAAGGACACTCAATTGATTTTGACAATGTTGCAGTGGTGTGTAAAACTAATTATTACTGGCAAAGACTAATTAGAGAATCCATTGAAATTGAGAGGAACAAGAATAACTTTAATCGCTCTGACAGCTACCGGCTTAGTGCGGCCTGGAAGCGTATTATTAAATAATACACATTACATTTTGATTTAAAGAATTACTAATCTACAACTCATTACTAATCATAACCAATGACTGATTACTAATCGATTATATAATTACAATAACCCCCCCCCCCCTCCGCCTCTAATCACTGCACCTGATATGAGTTAAGTGATGACGTCACCCTGCTGCTCTATATAAAACCGGGTGCAAGTGAGGGCTTTACCATTCTGGCGAATTGCCCGATGATGCTGGATGTATTTACCAGCGAAACGTCGTACTCAAACTGTAAATGTGGATTCACTCTTCAACACACCGGTGGTCTAAAGTAGTGAATTATTTGTCTTTTGTCAACGTGACACTTTTTTTTTGCTGATTGGCCGTGTCGGGTGGTGGAGGGTTACGACACATTTATAAATAAACGCGATCTAACCCAAAAACCGTTATTATGAATCAAATGCTAATTTTTATGCTAATTTCTTTGTCAGAACACCTTGTTTGCTCGCACACAGTTTAAAGGTCCGCTGTCTGAGCGTGGTTGTGTTTCGCTAAATTCTCCTGTTTGATGAGTACTAGGTGCCTCGGTGAATGTATATGCTCTAACTTTAACATAGCTATTTCTGTGACCAGTTACTAGCTAATCACTCAGCTATTTCAATGCTAAATTCTATGCTAATTCCTTTGTCAAGGGGTACCTCTGCGGATGTGTATACTTTAACTTAGCTATTTCAATGAGCCATTTCAATGCTAAACTATATGCTAATTCCTTTGTCAAGGTGCTTGGTGTTTTTTTTCTCACACAGCTTAAAGGTCGTGATCTGAGCGTGGCTTCTTCCACTCCAGCGCTGTCCTCCTGACAGTCTCGTCCCTTCACCTGATGAAGGCCGCTTGTGTTGTGGCCGAAACGTCGTGATTTTTTGTTAATTTTTTGTTATTTTATTTTCACCTACGTGACTTTACCCAATAGAACCAAAGAATATGGATCCTAGCAGTCACGAAAGCTTTAAATCTAGAATTTTTTAACATTACTCTGTGGGAAATTAAAAGTGGATGCTAGATAGATTAACTCGCCCCACCAAATAAATGTTCAATTTATATCACTGGATTAAGGCTGTAAACAATAGATGATTGGTGATGCCCCATGTCCCTAAACCATTTTGACTTTTTGTTTTATAAATGCTCCCAATTTCAACCCTGTACATGCAGGAGATAACCCACACGATACAGAGGGTGTGTCACTAACCTCCAGGTTTTGATGAAGGCTTCTCCAAGCGAGTTTTTTAAATAAACAAAATATCTTACAGATGAAGCTGTTCGACAGGAACAAGGATGGAAGGCTGGACCTGGGGGACATGACCAGGTACAAAACATGCATCTCATCCCTACACATGCGTGCATTTTGGGATTACCCGGGACATCAGCGTTGCTGCATCCATGTCACTTATTGCGCCCGTCCAGTACGAGCCGTCAGTAAAGATGGCAAGCTGTCAATTTTACATCACGGATCTTCCTCTTAGTCTCCAGTGTCATTACAGTGATCTGCACTTCCTTTGCTAATACACGCGAAAGTAACTCCACATGCCAAGCCGTGTCTCGATTCAGATACTCTGTGTGAAGCGCACGAAGCCCATCCATGGTGGCAAGAGTGGTTTACAGTAATTATAAACATCGGGTTTGTTGTGCATTTCAGAATAATGGCTCTTCACGACACCGGGAACTTCCTGCTGTGCTTTCGCATCGAGGTGAGCCGACCACAATCTCTGAGGCATGCGGGCAGCAGACTCGCATCTCAGTGCAGTGAAACAGCAACACAAACAAAGTGACTTCCCAGGGTTACCTGCTTTACAGGGCTGGGCCATCGGATATGCTTACTTAAAAAAATGTGGAAAGTATTTCCTTACTCTGCCGATTATCAGTTCGATTACTCTAATGGGATAACATAAAAAAATGTAAAAAAGTTTCACCTGTTAAAATGTGTGCCGCTGGACGGGAGGAGTTGATTGAGGTTTGGCAACGTGAGGCGCATCATCATCAGCCGCATTGTGCCAGGTGTTGCTTTCAGGGGGTTTCCTGCCTTCACGAGGCAGGATGTGGGAGTGGCTGCTGTTTTTAAAAAGGGCCTGATTAATTAACCACGAATACTGAAACGTAGATAGTTAAACAATGTCTCCACATATCTGTCTTTCCACGTAAAAAAAATATTCTTGACACAACCCATCGGCACCACAGCATTCGGAGGAGTACATCATGTAAGCAGCATTGAATCAGTACAAGCAAACTCTGGACCGGTTTCAACACAGTGTGTCATCGTGAAACAAATAATTACTTATAATTGTTAGTTAATTAATCGACCTAAGTTAATGTTATTACATTAAGCTAACTGGCCATGATAAAAGAAGAAATTCTTGCAAAGTCAGCACCACATATATATCTCAGATTCATCTTCTAAGCCACCATTATCCTTTTCGACAAGAGCGCCTGCATTTGTAGAATTGTTATCACGGGGGACAGTGGGCAGGCGAGGTCCACAGAGTGCCTGGAACACGGCATCCCCACGGCATCTCTCGATCAAACAAGCCAGTGGACAGCAGGGACATATAACGCAGGTATTCTTGGAGCAGCAATGGAACGCATACAGACATTGTTCAGAATGCCAATAACTGTGTAGTATTATTATGATTGTTTTCCCCAGGAAATTCTCAATGAATCCGAATACTTTTTTGAAAGCATTCCTGCTAAGATTTCACAGGGGGGTGATGATGCATTGTGTAATTCCAAATGAGTAATCTGCACGTAATCTGTCAGCATTAGGATGTTTGGCCAATACCAGTTACATTATATGTATATATTTAGCTGTGTGTAGCTATCAAAGTTGCTGTTTGTTTTTAATAGAACATCGTCTTAATGAGGAATTACAAGCATCACTTAAAGCCAAGGTTCTGTCATCAGAACATCAGTGTCTCCATTATGCAAATCCTTAAGTATTGTTAAAAAAACACATATAAGCACTTTAATATGGCTTTATCAAAACGATTAATCAGGGGCTGACGTTCTGGTAACAATGATAACGCAGACACAAGAAGGTGAACTATACCACCACTGCATAGGTTTCCACAGGTGTGTTGTGGCACTCTCCGATTGTTGTTGGATTGTACCGCATGCTCTTTGGCATGATGTCCGACGTTTCTCTCTACATAATGGGGGCATCTTCAGGAACTGAGTTAAATGCCTCATTTCCTTCTCGATTACACATGATAGCTAATAGAACCTGAAAACACATCCGATAGCTAATAGATTGAACTAGTCAAATTTTCTGGGCACTCAATGAGACATTTTTTAGTACTGCAGTCATAATAGAGAAATGGGACAGTCACCTCCTTATCACTCTTCTATTGCTACTACCGTGGACTTCACTCATTAATTCCTCCACCTATATTGAGGACTCCACCAGACTGTTTGTCTAAACTCTACTTTTCAACCACCACACTGCACGTCACAACGCTTCTCTTTCTTATTCCGTTAGAATTCTCTCCAATCGTCTCTTTTTCCCCAAGCTCGATTCAGGAAGCGTGTTAACCCTTGTTGCTGGTCGCTTGACATTTTGGGTCTTCGGGCCAAGTGCTCAGCAGCTGTGTTTTAAAATAATGGTACTGCGCAAAAGCGCCCAGATAGCCCGACAGGTTCACATGAAAAATAAATGGGTTGCGATGTCTGCAGTTCGCCATGTACCAAATGAAAAATGATTTCCCATAAGCGTGGTCTCTTGCAAACTCTAGGGTACAGCAGGGTCCATAATTATATAAAACATTAACAGAGGAGCATGCCCAGGAGGCGTGGGGAATACGCATATCCTCCGAGAAAAAGCTGCACTGAAAATGTAAATACTGTATGTACAGTGAGGGAAAAAAGTATTTGATTCCCTGCTGATTTTGTACGTTTGCCCACTGACAAAGAAATGATCAGTCTATAATTTTAATGGTAGGTTTATTTGAACAGTGAGAGACAGAATAACAACAAGAAAATCCAGAAAAACGCATGTCAAAAATGTTATAAATTGATTTTCATTTTAATGAGGGAAATAAGTATTTGACCCCTTCTTTGTTGTATTTACCTCCGTGATTTGTTCTTGACACCTGATGAAGATCGCTTGCGTTGTGATCGAAACGTCGTGATTGTTTTTTGTTTTGATATAATTTTATTGTATTTCTACATACGTGACTTTACCGTAAAAACCAATGAGTAATTTTATGCAGTCACGAAAGCTTTAATAGTTTATTATGACTTAGTACTTGGTGGCAAACCCTTGTTGGCAATCACAGAGGTCAGACGTTTCTTGTAGCTGGCTACCAGATTTGCACACATCTCAGGAGGGATTTTGTCCCACTCCTCTTTGCAGATCTTCTTCAAGTCATTAATGTTTCGAGGCTGATGTTTGGCAACTCGAACCTTCAGCTCCCTCCACAGATTTTCATTGGGATTAAGGTCTGGAGACTGGCTAGGCCACACCAGGACCTTAATGTGCTTCTTCTTAAGCCACTCCTTTGTTGCCTTGGCCGTGTGTTTTGGGTCGTTGTCATGCTGGAATCCACGACCCATTTTCAATGCCCTGGCTGAGGGAAGGAGGTTCTCACCCAAGATTTGACGGTACATGGCCCCGTCCATCGTCCCTTTGATGCGGTGAAGTTGTCCTGTCCCCTTAGCAGAAAAATACCCCCAAAGTATAATGTTTCCACCTCCATGTTTGATGATGGGGATGGTGTGCTTGGGGTCACAGGCAGCATTCCTCCTCCTCCAAACACGGTGAGTTGAGCTGATGCCAAAGAGCTCTATTTTGGTCTCATCTGACCACAACACTTTCACCCAGTTGTCCTCTGAATCATTCAGATGTTAATTGGCAAACTTCAGGCGAGCATGTATATGTGCTTTCTTGAGCAGGGGGACCTGCGGGCGCTGCAGGATTTTAGTCCTTCACGGCGTAGTGTGTTACCAATTGTTTTCTTGGTGACTATGGTCCCAGCTGCCTTGAGATCATTGACAAGATCCTCCCGTGTAGTTCTGGGCTGATTCCTCACCGTTCTCATGATCATTGCAACTCCACGAGGTGAGATCTTGCATAGAGCCCCAGGCCGAGGGAGTTTGACAGTTCTTTTGTGTTTCTTCCATTTGCGAATAATCACATCAACTGTTGTCACCTTCTCACCAAGCTGCTTGGCAATGGTCTTGTCGCCCATTCCAGCCTTGTGTAGCTCTACAATCTTGTCCCTGACATCCTTGGAGAGCTCTTTGGTCTTGGCCATGGTGGAGAGTTTGGAATCTTATTGATTGATTGCTTCTGTGGACAGGTGTCTTTTATTCAGGTAACAAGCTGAGATTAGGAGCACTCCCTTTAAGAGTGTGCTCATAATCTCAGCTCGTTACCTGTATAAAAGACACCTGGGAGCCAGAAATCTTTCTGATTGAGAGGGGGTCAAATACTTATTTCCCTCATTAAAATGCAAATCAATTTATAACATTTTTGACATGCGTTTTTCTGGATTTTTTTGTTGTCATTCTGTCTCTCACTGTTCAAATAAACCTACCATTATAATTATAGACTGATCATTTCTTTGTCAGTGGGCAAACGTACAAAATCAGCAGGGGATCAAATACTGTTTTCCCTCACTGTATCCCAGTATAGAATTGTGAAGTACCGTATGTATTTATGTTAGTACTTACACATATGGCTGCATGGTATTCTGCAGAGGTCAGTGCAGCAAAATCAGTAGTTGTCCTGCCTTCTATGTTCCCATGTCCTTGCTTCAAACCTTCGCCAAGTGCTGACAGACTTGATGAAGTATGACTAATTAATCCCCCACAAACAACACGGTGTGGCGGGGAGACCCTCATTCAGCGGTGGATGGTACATCTGCATATTTTGTAATGCATCAAGCCTTAATTGGCTGTGTTGGGTGGTGGTGGGTTTAACGACACATATTTACTTGATCTTACCCAAAAAAAACCTGTACAGCATGCTTACATTTTTTACACGTCTGAGAATTTGCAACAATACCACAATAAATGTGCTGCTGCCCCCGGGCGCTGGAGACCACCTGGAGAAGATTCCAGGCATGTGTTGACAATGATGGCGAACAAGTGGATAGTCTGACTCTTTGAAGCTATTAACATACATTTGTTATCATGTTACAGTCCGTTCTTTTCCATTAAAAACGATAGTTCCAGAGAATTGTTAAAATATTTCAAGCACCCTGTATTAGGGATAATATTGGTTGTGAAAGCCTGTGTTAATAAGACCAAATTTTCATTTTCCCAGGACACTACTCCAGAAATAAGGAAAAGGGATTTTGAGAAAATCTTCGACCATTACGACGTGGTAAGCAAGCATATGAATACTCTCTGGGTCTTTCGGAAAAGTCAATTAAAAAATACATTTCGATCGCAACACAAGCAATCATCCTCAGGTGAAAAAATATAGTAAGAGAGCTGCTGAAGCAGGGTGTTATATAGGCCTGAGATGGGTGCAGCCCAAGGGTAAGTTGGCGGGGTTAGAGAAGGAAGATCGAGGGTACCCCAAAGCTGTTGGGCTGGCCATTGTATTGTGAGAGATTAGCATGTCAATGTAGCCACCGCCACATCGAGGAATGCAACTCAGTGAGTCGGAAATAACTGCTAACATCGGCAGGTAGGATGGAAACATCATCTACCTGACTTTACCGAAAGACCCAGAGTTTGAATTCCTGCAGTCACGAAAGCTTTAAGTCAAGTTTTATGCATATGAATACTTAATCACGGGCCAGTAACACACAGCCCTGCAATCTCACTCTACCTCTCAGACATCTCTGTATGCTGAGGAAAAAGCCATTCCTGAGACTTCCCTTATTATGCTTTTTCTTTTGTAGGCAGTGTTATTGACGAATCTGCTGAGTTTTTTCTGCAGTCTGACCTTGTTTAAAGGGGGGGCATACAAAAAATCAAGAGGGGTGCTACACAGTATATATATAAAAAAAACTTCAAAGTATGTTAACTTCTAAACAAAATGAGTGAAGATATGGTTTGCTTTGGTTTCATGTGCATTCTGCTCTAGCTTTCACTCTCTGTGTAGATGAGCAAAAGCTGAGACACCCATTGCTTTTATTGTACCAATTTTTGTACCAAGATTTATTGATTTCACTGCAATAATTTAGAAGGAGGGGCTTGAATTTTCAGCAGGCAATATATTGGCTCAAAGCATAGGTAAAACACAGAAGCTGGAACCAGTACGATTACCTGTGGTGGACTGATGTTACAGAGTGGAACTGGTGTGCTGGAAGGTGCAGAGGTTGATGGACTGGTCAAGGACATGGTTGAGCTCGTCAGGGTGAGTTGGGGAAAGTTGTGTTTGTGTGGAATTCCTTGCACAGTATTAATCATAGTGTTTGCATCTTTAAACTTAGGGTTCAGACGTAAAAAAATATTTAATAGTTAAAAAAATAACTCATCAGCACTGTGTAAATATTGACCTCTGTTTTAGCCGAGTTCTTGTGGCATGATGGATTCAAGAATGTAACTTAAAACAGCTGACTTACGGTGTAAAATGTAAACCAGAATCTTTATTTATACTGGAGGAATCCGATGAGCTATGAAGCTCTTTTTCACAGATGTCCAGTAGTGGTAAAGTGGGAACAATCCAATGATTTGTGTACCTCATGGGTAAAATTAAATCACAAACCACAGCAGCAAATTACCGATGCTACTGGTGTATGTTTTTTTCTCTTGATAAATCAAAGCAAAATAATTAGCAATTTAATGCATGTATCTATTTGCGTACAAATCCTGTCACATGCTCGTAAATGTATCGCCGCATTTCTCTTTCTGCTGCTTCCCTCGCACTGTTCGACTGAAATTCCCTCCCGTCGTATTTTCCCAAGTTCTTACAACCTCGCTCAATTCAAGGAAAATTATTAACTCTTATCGATTATAACTTAAACAGTGCTGTTTGTTGCAGGCTGCTGTGAATTTTGGGCATATAGGCATCTGCCCAGCAATCGTGATAACATGTATTCATTTCCTTAGTTTACCTAGCCCATTGCCAAATGTCAACATTACAAGGTGGCGGCAGGTACAATTACACCCACTCGTTAGCGCCTGCCCATGTCAACTGTGTTCCGTTCAATCCAAACACGACCTTTGTCAGCGGCTAGACTCTCTCGTTCTCTTAATACTTGCACTACAAATGTCAAGCGTAACAGCAGGGTCCTCCTATTACCACCGCATGCAGCCCATTATGCATTGCTGACAAACCGCTCACCGGAGGAAACGGTATCTCACCACAGTCCTAAATATCACTCTCATTAAAGGACACACCTCTGCTAACGAGCCAGTCTAGCTGCATTAATGGTCTTCCACATCAATGCAGATGTTTTATTCATTATCACTTTGCGTTTGCACACATATATAATGCATAACTTGTCTAACATTGCATAAAATAGGCATTAAAGAGATGCAGAGTACACATTAATAATACTGATATAGGGACATCGTCATTATACATGGACTTATTAAGCATGCAGTTCTACTTGGTATTGGGTCTTTGAGCTTCTTCAATTCTGGTCCGTCTCTCAGTCATCCTGGGTTGAGGTCACCAGCTGTTATTTGTAGGAATAAAGTACAAGTCCAGCGTTGCTCTGTAATGCCTTCCATGCACACACCTTTGTAGTGGATGCTCCTATCCTTAAGCAATCGCCAGCCTAGGCCACATACCAACCCGACATCACTTCACCATGCCGACCAGTACTGTGACCTAACAGGCAAAAAGGCTAATACCGGTAAGCCAGGGTGCATCAGACATTGATGTACATTTCCCTGAAACACTAAGGCATCCTTGTGTTCCTAGCCGAGTCTCAGCGGAGTGGACTTGGATCGATTTCGCTCGTCGCTCATGCACCACTGCGACGTGAACCGCGACGGCAAAATTCAGAAGTCGGAGCTGGCTCTGTGCCTCGGAGTCATGCTTGGAGACTCCACGTGACGCACACACAATTACCGATTGTGCCCCGGGGCTGCCCTCCGCACCCTCCGTGCCTCCTCTCGTCACTACCCACTTTGTCCCCAGCACCACCCCTATCCAACCCAAAATATCCCACCCTCAACTGCATCACCCAGCAGCCACCCCCGTCTCTCATCCACACCACTCTCGCCTGCCACCCTTTGCATGTCCATCAACCCACTTAATAATGCATTTAATATTCTCTGCCTAGATGTCAAGCTTTGCAATTAATGTGACATGTCAAGGAGCCTCCATGTGCTGTGCCCCACCACAAACCCCATGCATGGGCTCACTTATGATGGCTACATCTTTGTTATTTGTGCTCTTGTTTATTAATAACTAAAAAAAACAAAAGCACTGCCACACGATGCCACTCAATGGCGTGGATGGGGGGAATAATTTACCGTTAACCCGCACTCCTTTGGGTGGCGCTTGAGTAAATTGGGATTGAGGGTAAATCTACGTGACTTTACCGAAAGACCCAAAGAATATGGGTTTGAGGGTGTTTGATAATTGCAAAATTACCGCTATCACGACGCATATTTGCGGAGTAAAGTCCATTCAGCTATACAAAACATTACGGAATTGATGAGCGACTCGTACAGAAAACCATGAACATTCAGTTGAAATGAAAAACACTTTGGTTCTTTCGGTAAAGTCACGTAGGTAGAAAAATCAAATAGAATAAAAAAACAATCCTCCAAAAATATGTAATTGTAGTCTGGTGCCCTGAAAGGTTCATAATTCAGGATTATCGTCTCGAACTCCTTCAATTGGAAAATGAGAAGCAGCAGGCGCAGGGTGCTCATGTGGCGTAATCGTTGCCTGAGAAAGATGGTCAGATAGTATCTAAGGAATGGCTGAGCTCCAAGGCACACCCTAACTCTGCCCTTTGCACAACAGCTCCATGCACTTCCATATAAGCAACAGCTGCTGTACGTTAAGGTTTGAGTAATCATGTGGTTTTACAGCAACTGTTTAAACAGTCAAAAGGCAATGGAGTTTTAAAAAAATCCAGCGCATTCATATAGTGAAAATATGCATGACCTGTTATAAAGGAAACGGTGATATGAGGTCACAGTGAGAAGTATATCCTCACCAATACCGCATTTTGATGTGTCACAGTATCTTAGCGATTTTTGGTAGTCAATTCCAGTTGCATGCATAATGCATATATATTTTTTGAATTATTGTATGCCGCCCTCTTGCTATTGTGAACACAATAAAGAATGAATTCATTAAATAAAGAATGCCAAGGAGGCGCACTGTTACAAATGCTCTTCAATTTGTATCGGGAATCGTATATGGCATCGTATCACATATTTAACCGAGGGGGTGGCTTTTCTCCCGGAACAATGACACTGATGGATATTCTAATGGGTCACAACAACCTGAAAACAGTAGCTGTGAAGTACCCAGTTTAAAATTGTAAAGAGACGCCAAATGGAATTAAATATGCATTACTGTGCATGGGTAACTGGCAGTTTGATAAATTTATGGAATTGGAAGCAGTAACAGAGAAGATGAAGTTATGGATAAATCGTTAATTTCTTTAAACACTTCCAAGTTACAATTGTATCGCATTAATCCCTCAATTTGATGTAAATCTACACCTGCGGTTTATGTTAGTGTAGCCAAGATAAAAAAATGTTCCCACCGATTAATCACTCAATATTTGACCTGTCAGTGGTGTGTAATTTACAGGGTCGGCACATCTTGGAAAATGCACTCTTGGTTAAAAAATAATTCTCAAGGCTCTCGGCTCCATTTCTGGAAATGTATAGAGTATTATAAACACAGAAAGGGTATTAAAAAGGCCATGAGTATGTCAGGTTCCATTATCCATTGTGTACCTACAATGGAGAGAACTATGGCAGAGGCAGGGACTTTAAATGGACTGTACATTTTTGACACCACTGGAATAACTATCTCAATATCAATGTAACAGTGCAACATTAGGATAAAGGGCAATAGAGAATAATAATTATCACCAACTCATCACCGATAAACCCCAACACTCAAGCATGAAATTTCATTGCCATCTGTGCAAAACAAAACAATTACAAAGCACTGTCATAGCTTTAAAGTATATATTTAAAAAAAACTCGAAAACATACGCATTATTTTTTATTTAAAGCTTTCGTGACTGCAAGGATTCATATTCTTGGTTTTCGGTAAAGTCACGTAGAAGAGAAACAAAATATTATTTTGTTTCCCTTCTACGTGACTTACCGAAAGAACCAACTATACGCATTAATATTAATAATAAACCCACTTGAATAGTTCACTCAGGTTTTAATAGGTATAAATCAAGCTTCAACCCAAGTTAAATAGACGTACACCAATGGCATTCTTCCATGGCATTGTCTATTAAGTGGCTGCCCCAGCAGATTTCTCAAATGCCATATCAGACACATTGGAGTTTAAGCAGAAGCTATTTGGAAAACGTAATTCAAAACCTGTTGGCATTCATATAACAACATATCAGGCGTGCTTAACGCAAGTGTTATCAGTGAAAATATATGGTTCAAAGTTTTTCTCCTCCAGAATCTCGATTTACTGTGAAAATGCATCCCATTAACGGATGGTGGAGGCTGCACCGACGAAATAGTTTTTCCACATTTGCCAAAACCACATACGTGGTTTGATTTCAGAAATGTGTCCAACGCAGGCAGGCCCTAGCATAATCAGAGCTGTGATTCTCATTAATAACTTCTCCACCGCACGCTGTCTCACTGCTATGATGTCATACGCTCAGTGCTATCAAACCACTCGTAACCATTAGAGGCTTGGGCAAATCCCACTAGACATAACATAAGGTTGCAAGGGAAATGTGCACATTGTATTCACCCCTTTATGGGTTCCATTTTTATTATAATTGAAAGTACACTTTTGGTCAGCAACGTCATAAAAAGTAACACAAAATATAACAAAAACACATTATGCCTTGTAAATTTTTTAAGCACCTATTGTGCGCAGAACACATCGTCCTCCTTTTAGTAACTCCACAACCAACGTGTATGGTCGCATATTTTGATGATCACTGACTGGGCAAAGCCCACAACACCACTCCGCACTGCAATCCCCCTGCTTGGCCAGCAGGAGCGGTCAGTTCATGAGAGACTCCATCTGCACCAGGCGCGCGTTGGTATCACCAACCATGCGGTACGGAACGACGCCCGAGAACATGAGCAGCACCTGCGCTTGCCTTCGCAGCTGCAAAACGCACACAGGAACAGCACAGCATGCACATAATTAGCCCGACCCGAAAATGCAATCAAAGCGCTGCGCCGCGACACAAAGGGGATCAGGCTATCACACCGCCTTGTCGATCATCGCTCTCTCCCATCAATGACACTTCTGAAGCTGCTGAGAAGAAATGCACGAATGGATTCGCATCGAAGCCCCCAGTAAATTTGTTGGCTCATTAGGTGTGCAAGTCCACGGTTATATATTCAAAAATTATTTATCAGTAGGTCAGGTAGGATTACTTTTTGAGGACCATACTCTTTGGTTCTTTTGGTAAAGTCAAGTAGATAGAAAAAAATTATATCGACATGAATATTCTACCTATGTGACTTTACCGAAACAACCAAAGAGTATGGATTCCTGCAGCCATGAAAGCTTCAAATCAAGATTTTTGAGGACCGTTCGCCATTCATTAGGCGAGCATTATCGAGGGAGACACGTGGCACAGCTGTGTGGATATACTGGGTGGGATGTACACTCACTGCGTCCATGTCGTCGGCGGTCCTCTGTGGCCTGGCCGGGGTGCCACCCCCAACCGCCTTGGCCCGGCGGTACTTGGTAAGGAGGATGTTCATTGTGGCGAGCAGCACATCCGGCAGGCTGTTGCGCACCTGAGCCAAGCGATGGACGTGCATGCTGTCTTAGTTAATGGTCACTGAATTTACAGTGCTTGCAAAAAATCAACAAGCCGATTTATATAGCAGCGTACCTCGTCTGAGAAGTTCCGAAACGCAGCTTGTCTCTCGTCAATACTGTCTGGGTCAAGAGGCACCAACTTCAACCGCTCCATTACCTGCCGGTGATAACAGCGTACACCATGCACTGTGATGAAGGCATCACTGCAGATTCCACACCCACTCATCTGAATAAGTGCACAAAGGTCAGTAGCCGAATTTTATTTATTTAATGGAGCCTCTCATCTGCTCCGGCATTGGAGGGATAAGAGCGCATTGTGCATTTCTTAAAAATTAAGACAATGCACTCTTTGTTTGCTGTAGCATCTCTTCTGCAGGCACGAGACACGTGGAGGATTATGAGCATTTTTGTAGCAGTAGCAATACATGGGCTACTAGATATGTAACAATGCATTTACTCATCGATTCTTACTTTCACGATACATTTATCAAATTTCATGCATATCTGATTTCATCTTTGTGCAAATATGCTAATTGTATGTTAGTGTTACAATTAGGGTCATGAAACTACGCATACAATGTAAAAAGACAGGTGGTACATATGCAACAGACAATATAAGCTCAATCTTGACCCAAAGAGTATAATAGAAACTAAAATACACATATAAGACAAAATAAATTAGATAAATTGACAGGATACAAATGACAGAGAAGGAGAGTTATAATATACCATAGAGATGGTACAAACTAAACAGTAGAAAAGAGAGCAAAGCAAATATTCTTGAGTTGAATCACAACCCTGAATCATGACAATTCCTCCAACTACAGCAGGATAAATAGTTCATGTATTTCTAGGCCACGCCATGGAGATTTGCCTCCGAGTGCGTGTGAAGCCTTACATTCATGGCTCTGTCCACCTGGCCCGCGTGGTACTCCTCAAAGAAGGTCATGAGGTCCAGCAGCAAATAGAAAGTTGCACCGATCCTCTTGTCCGTGCTGATATGCAGAGTTCGATACCTGTGTGTGCGTGCAGACATACGGATGTGTCAACAGAAAGGACCTAAGCACTTAGGTGAACGAACAACAATAAAAAATGGTTTCGCTCAAAACAAAGATCAACCAACAAAGGTGATAATCAATAGCCCAATAAGTTTAGTAGAGGAAAATATGTACACATATATGTAAAGCTCTATTTGCAAATCCACTGTTATATAGGGGGGGGGTTCCCCATGCCGTGCGGGTTATCGAGGCTATTTACCATTGTTCACCAGGTTGGTCAGTACATACTTCACAAAGCTGGTTAGTGTGGTATGAATACAGGGAACAAACATGTGGAAGCATAGAAGCGCAGTACAACACATTTATTTTTTTGCACTGTCCTCTGCTGCCCACAACATAGCACAGCCCCGCCGCTGCCTGTAACAACCTGGCGTGTAGTGGTCACCCATCAAACCACTAAAGAGGATCAACGCGCTTAGCTTACGAAATCTTACAACATTGAAAGCATTCGAGGTTATTTACTCATGGGCTGTAGAAAAACAAATCGCTGCAAAACAGCATCAACAATAAGCAGCTAAATAACTGAACAAGCACGAGCTGATGTGCTTTGTCTGTGTCCCTTGCTCCAGAACATGTGAGCACTGACCTCTCCGCAATGCCGAGCGCCATGGTTTTGAGTCGATCGCGGTTGGAGTGCAGGGCACCCTGGGTTGACACCACGGGGCTCAGGAGCTGGTTCATCAGCCCAAGCACCTTGTCAGCTTTCTGTGCCATCACAACAAAGAGCAACATTATCAGCGCAAAGCGTGAGCAACACGCACAGCATTACTCACATATGGGCTTGGATTTTATCAGCACTCTCGCCACGAGGCACAAGAGGTAATGCTCAATAAAAATGCAAAATGAAATCCATCCTGGCTTCAGAGTAGTTCCATTAGACTAAGCCTATGTAAGTTCATCTTCATGGAATAAATAATAAGTCATGCATATCCTTATGTCAATCCATTGCATGATGTAGACCACGTTGATGGTGGGGGTTGCTTGACAATATTTTACCAAGCCCCGATAGGTGTTACAATGCACAAATCATCAATTAAATATATTCCTACACTCATGATACATGTATTGAATTGCACACAAGAACCAATTAAAATATATTCATGTATGTCATATGTAGTTATTTCTTCTGACTCGTGCACCCACTATAATTGCGACAATATTTCAGTGTTAATATAAATATATTAATTGTTGGATCAAATCGTGATCCTGAATCATGACAATTCCTTCATGGAATAGGTATAGGCCTATCAGTTACAAGCCTCTGCTTGGTTGGCAATGAAAGTTGTCATCCCTACAGGTACCTCTGCCAGGTCGTACATCTTGACAGCCTCCTCAAACAGGCCCTTGCTCTCAGCCACAGCTGCCACCGAGCAAATGATGCCCCTCGTGTCCTGAGAAAACTTGTCGATCACGCCTGGCTGTAAGTTTGAACGCATGTGCACAGGAGCAGGGTTCAATGACAGCAAAACAATTAAAAGACCGAACCAAAAGCAACACGTGATTGAATTAAATCAGCTGTGCTTTTCAAAGATGCAGACTTATAGTGATTGGCAGAGAGCTCCCAAGTCGACATGCTTTTGACTTTCAAATCTTACCCTCCTGGTTCCATCCCTCTCAAGCCTCCCAAGCAGCATGTCAAACTGTGCACACAGAAATCAAAGCCATTAGTTAAAATGAAGACTGAACAGTTGCAACTATGAGCCTAACTATTGCTAAATTACATTCACCAGCTGCTATCATGTTTTTGATTTGTTCGTGAAAGCAACACACACAGGGCTATTACAGTGACGCATAAAAAAAAAATAAGGCAATTACTCTTTGGTTCTATTCGGTAAAGTCACGTAAAAAACAACAAAAAATAAAAAATTTCATGACGTTTCGGCCACAAGTGGCCTTCATCAGGTGAAGGGACCAGACTGTCTAGAGGACAGGTGAAGGGACCAGACTGTCTAGAGGACAGCGCTGGAGTGCTGTCCTCCAGACAGTCTGGTCCCTTCACCTGATGAAGGCCACTTGTGTTGTGGCCGAAACGTCGTAAATTTTTTTCATTTTTTGTTGTTTTTTACGTGACTTTACCGAATAGAACCAAAGAGTATGGATCCTTACAGTCACGAAAGCTTTAAATCTAGATAAGGCAATTATGAAGCCAATATACATTTGTTATGACAAATTCCTTTAAAATGTGCCTCTATTATATCTATGAAAACACAAAGAAAACATATTCCTGTATTTATATTAAATTTGCATTCATATACATTACCACGTGTATATTTTTGTGTCTCCACCCACACATAAAAAAAATGTGCACGGTAATCGAAGTACATACCTCCCGCGTCTCTATCACCAGCTCTCCCACACATCGCATGAACATGTTCTCTCCTTGTCCATCCTTCTCCGCACTGCCCAGAAAAATTACCCAACCCCAAACGAATGCTCAACTCCAATCAGTCATGGCACATGCGCTAAAATTCCGGCATAAAAGCAAAGGCACATGCCATGGCGGTGGCACGGTCTAACAAGGCTTAGCCATTTTCAAATCAATTCATCAGCTTGCATTGAAATACACAGCCTATACGGTAAAATATATATCTATGAACTCTGGAATGAGTGCAAGAATATGACGAGTAGTGCACGTGGGTGCCCCACGCCCCTGGGGCATGCAAAGTCTACCTCATGATCCGCAAGTGATAAACTAGCGCTCTTTCATTTTCAGAAATTAATTTTCTCAACATTTTATATTTCATTTCTAGTAATAAAAAGTTCAGCTCCCTCCCAAAGATTATTTTCACACACTGCCTAGAGGCACATGCAGTGCTCTCCTGCCAGATCTATACACTGCCTCTTCATAGTCTCTCGCCTGTATAAAACCTGTCAGTTATCATTTACTCTCAAATTTCTTAAAGCTGAATGTGGACCACAAAATATAATATTGTTTTCAGTGTATATAATGGAATCTTTGCAAAAACATTGTTTTTCTGTTACCAATAAGGCTGAACAATCTTCCAAATATACCAAAACAACGCACCAACGCAAATAACTTTTTAACATATAAATATACATAATACAAAAATACATTTGCACATTTTTAGAACTATTACATCATTCAAGCAATAGGATGCTCTAAAGCAGACAAAGGTATAAATAACTTAACACGCACAAAGGACTACTATAAAATCAATAAGAGTACATTAAAACACTTTTAAAAATGTGTATAATTAAAGCACCTTACCAAAACAATCATGAGAGCAAAATTTCAACAAGACTCTGATTCAAGCGCACACATCTCCCACGGGGACATTATAAGTGCAAACGCTGTTGGGGAAGCAAAACAAAAAATCACTGACCGCAGGAAGTAGAAGTACTGAAGTGCTTCCCGTGGGTCAGTCGCCTCAAACTTCCTCGTGTAGAGCATCAGCAGCCTCACCAGGTTAAGACGCCGCACGGGACCAGGATCGTTGGGCTCTCTGCTCACTAAAGATCCACCATCGTCACAATCATTACCTCATCCACTCATCTTAAAAGGTGTCCATTGGATGGCATTCATTTTCGTCAACAAGGCACCGATTAATGGGAGCAAAATTAGCGACATTATTTTTTTATTGACTAAGCATAAATGGAAATAAGAAAACAAAAAAATATATTTAATCACAATATGCAAGGCCCTTTTTAAATCTATTTCTGGATGAGGGGCATCTCACGTCGATGTGACCATACTTCGCCACGTTGGTCAGTGCTGGTTGATGTAGGTGGGGTGCATATATATGGAACCACGGAAAAGTAAAGCATTCGATATTGATGCCCACTACATAGCTACTTGATATTCGTCAGTTATAAGATTAAAAACACGGGTTTGCTGGTGCACATACAGCAAACAATTGATTTTGCAATATTGTTGATGCAAGTTATTGCAACAAGAAAAAAATGAAAAATTCCATTTAGTTTTTTAGATACCCTAACTGTATAGGCCACACACAGCAATTCACTTTTTTCTCAAATGAAGCTTTGAAATCGTTTTGGTAAACACGAGACAGCATGGTGATTAAACATGGTTACCGCATTGCGCGCTTTCAGATGCGCTTCTGTGGCCATCTGGAACGCTCTTCCTTCCGATATTAGGAAGCCACTGGAGCAATGCACTTTTAAATATAGATTGAAAACTAATTTCTTTAAAACTGCTTTTTGTGTTTAGCTTGTTGTCCTTCCCCACACCTCCGTTTAGTGCGGTTGGCTACGTACGGTGCGATAGAAGTTCAACATACATATCATATCTACAAAAGCCATGAATCTTGACTTAAAGCTTCCTGATGACGAACGCTTGTGTTGCGATCGAAACGTCATAGTTTTTGTTATTTTCTTTGAACCTATCTATGTGACTTTACCGAAAGACCCAAAGAACACAAAAGCCATGTTTTTTTTTGCGGGATGGGTGCGGGAATGCATATTATTTTCAATAAGAGGCAGCAGCCATGGTTGCTACCAATCGCCACCGTCGTGCATCACGCGAGCGCAGCAGACGTACACAATTGTGCCGCCTGCAGCGGCGGCTGGAGCAGCAACTTCAGCTCGTGGAGGGCGAGCGCCACGTGCACGGCGTGTGCCCGCAGACGCTCCACGCGGAAGAGAAATGCCACGGCCGCCTCAAACTGTGCCGTCAGGAAGAGCACCTGGAAGTAAAGGAAGGGTTGCTGGCCGGCCGAGAAGTGTGTTTCCCCTGCATGTACACACAGATTACGGTGCAACACACACACACGCACCTCCGATCAGCATGGTTGGCTACATACGTTGCCAAACAAGTTCAACATATATACATACATACACAGAGACATGCATCAACATGCCAGCCCACGACAAACTCATGATATTTGCATCAATTATGAACAACAGCAGAGAGCCCTGCAGGATTTGGAGTTAAATTTCAACCTGTGCTAAGATTATACTAACCGTGAGACCCCAGGGATGAATTCTGTAACAGTCTACCTTCCAACTACACAAGTGGTTTAAAGCCAATGTCTGTTTTCATTGCTGTTGAAAGCTTAGGTCACTTCACAAAATGAAAATAATCAATGAATAATAATCATACTACATTATATATATAAAATGCTGGCTGGAGGTAAGGCGGGACCGAGGGACACGTCCAAAGGACGTGCGCATTGCTAGCAATTAATATTGATAAAATACTGTATATTAGAGTTACAGCCAGAAGTGAAGTTTGAATGTAAACACGGTATCGTACCATACTCCTCTAAAAGCTGTGTCTGTAGCTGCGGCAGTGATATGCGGTCTTGTGTCCCCAGTCCAGCCTCCTCCTCGAAGCTCACCTGGTGAAGCTGTGCATAGCAAAGCGAAAACAGCTCAGTGACAAAACATGCCTTTTGACGCACACACACATTACCATTTTAATGGCACCAGGCATGCTATTTTCTTGACTAAGCGCCTTAGCTTGGCTAAAATCATTTTGAATCACACTATCATATCTGAACTACTTTACTTATTTGGAAGCTGCTATTTTCACTTGTAGATGTGGTCTGCTAAGCTAAAAACAAACCACAAACATGAATGCACTTCCAGTTTTTTTGTCATCTGACTATACAGCAAATAGGTTTACCCGCAGCCACAAAAAGTCTTCCGTTTTCTCAGCAACGTCCCCGTGGAAGTCTGTGACGTCACAGCGGCCAATCAGGCAGTGCACAGCACGCTTGTACGGGTCCGTACCGTTCCTGACCGCGCGCCGGTAATGCGTGCGCAAGCGGTTCGCCGAGGTTGGGGAAAGCCTGCATGTCAATCCATCCAAAGAACAAATCAGTAGTCATAAGCAATCAGCTCTATCTAATAACATGACTGTGGAATATATATATATTTTTTGCAATGGCACTATGACTCACATTCGGTCTTGGCTCTGGGCGTACTCTTGTAGCCAGCCCACAAACTCGCCGAGTTGGTGCTGTGAGCGGTTGGCCACTGAGAGGGCAGCTGTGACATCGCCGCAGCGCAGGCAATAGTAAAGCACGGCCCACACGGGATGAGAATCAACCTCCCCGTCCTAGAAAACAACACCACAGTGAAAGCTCGTGCAATAACGAACCACAAACTAAGGAGCTCCTCTACACAGTTGAATTGCTTGAAAATAAACATAAGACTCTGCCTTCAGGAATGCATGACTCTTTTGCAAAAATAATTATAAAAGAGGATGAAGACCTCCCCAAGCCATGTTAGCCATGGGGGAAATGTAAACTGGTAAAAGAGAAGGCATAAACATTTAAAATACCAATTGCCATTTATATGAGCCATGACCAGGAATCAAACTCAGGTCAGTGGCAAGGTGTTAACTACCTCGCCTGGTATACAGTTTGTGGGTTCGATCCCAACCCTGACACCTTTACATTTCGAGTTTGCATGTTCTCTCCGTGATCGTGTGGAATATTCTCCGGGTCCTCTGCTTCCCCCCCCCCCACATTTAGAAACGTGCATTTAGAGAGTTTCATGACCCACTTCATTGAGCTATAATTTTTGGCCAAGTCGCTTTTGAAAAATAGTTTTCTAGCTCAGTGGGCCTTACCTGGTAAAACAAAAAAAAATCGTTTAGTTTGCAATGCATGAACCATGGCACCACGGCTTTTGCCAGCACAATGAAAATAAATACACTTTCACTGTTATTATTATTATACCACGGTTGATTATTTTCCAGTTAATGCAACCATTAAAAAACGTGTATGCATTGTCATTTTCAAACTGCCTCAAAAGCAATTTCTTATCATGTTTTAAAGTGTAAAATAACAAAGGCTCATCTTCAACAACATTAATAAATGAGATCTGCATTATGGCTACAATACTGAAACTGTTGATTTATCTTCTTTGGTTCTTTCGGTAAAGTCACGTAGAATGAGAATAAAATAATAAAATAAGACAATAAAATTCTCACGACGTTTCGGCCACAACACAAGTAGCCTTCTTCAGGTGAAGGAACAGAACTGTCGGGACGACAGAGCTTCAAGTTGTTGATTTATTTACGATTTATTTACGAAATAAAAATGAATAGTAAAATTTACGAGTATTCATTCTAATATTCGTTTGGTAATTAATTTGTCTTAGTTATTACTTTCGTATTATTTCACACCACCAAAAACAATACTTTCATTTGAAGATGCACAAGTCATGTACAACAGGTTCGCCAAACAAAAGGAAATAATTGTTGGAGACAACCGGAAAAAAATATGCATATCCAAGGAAATGATTGAAAAACATTAAGTGGTGCATGAAAGCAGAATGTAGGGATTTTTTTAATAATGAAAATCAACATACCTATATTCATAAAGAAGAACGTTTTCAACAAGTGCAAATTACCTGCTATATATAGATAGAATACATGGACTGTTAAAGATAATGGGGGGGAAAAAAGCTTTAAAATATTCAAAGAAGCACGTAGAGATTCATGCTGGGAATCCGTGACAAAAAGGAAGAACACATGGGTTCAGAGAACAAACGCAGAATCATACGTTTTGACTGTTAAAAAGTGGCCCTGGTCAGGATACACCACTAGAGGGGATTATATATAGCAGATGGACAAGACTTCTGCTGAAATGGCAAACGAGACAACATGCCCGAGAGGACGACCTCCGTGGGGATGCAGCGATGAGATCAGCTCATGCACAGGCACAAGTTGGATTGTGGCATCGGAGGACCACGAGGCATGGTGACAATATGTATATGCCTCTATTCTGCAGTTTATAGATGGCTGATGAGGATGGTAATTTTTCCCATTTTCATATCTTTATTATCTATTACAATATCATGGGACCTCCTTTGCCAGTACCAAAATAAGAGAAAAGGTTTTTCCTCTTTTATCTGTCAACAAAACAGGTGTTAAGTTGTTAAACACCAAACTGAAACCTTTTACAAGGAATCATGTCTGCATGACAATACATATATTATCAGAGTATGTTTTTGGTTTGCATTTTGACAAGTATTGTGGTTAATGCAGACATGAGTCCTTGTAAAAGGTTTCAGTTTGGTGTTTTAACAACTTAACACCTGTTTTGTTGCCAAAACAATATTTTCATTATTCTGTATCTCCAAAAACATTAACTTTTTTTATTTTTACATGAGGGATTCCAATTAGTGTACCGTAATTGCTATTTTCTAAGCCTGTTATTGCATGGGCGTGGACTCTACAAGTGTTTTACAAGACAAGGGACCTGAAGGCCTGGAAGATGAGGAGGCAACTTGATGTTAATGAAGCTGTGGATGAGCTGAAGGGTCCCCGGCACTCCGCCCAGCTTTGCCTGTTGCAGGTTCCCGTACACCGTCGTCATCACATAGTTCTTGTAGCTGTCGGCAGACATTTGATGATTGGTGAATTTTTGGCACAGTTTAATCAATGTAATGCCCTCATTCAAGATCATCACATTTGTAGAGCTTGTGACTCGTGTCCTTGAACATGAGGCCAATTGAGGGGTGGACCTTCCCAGGAAATGTTTTATATATATAAAAACACATTCCCACAAAAAAACACAACTAAGCAAATATACAGCTTGTAATGTTGAAATGCAGTATAAAAGGCAAAAAAACCACCACTGACGCCACCTACAAATATCACACAATCCTGTGATGCAGAAGTCACTGACAGTACTAAACTGGGACTGCCTGGCAGGTGACATTTCTGCACAGCGTGGAGCCCCAGCTTACAAGCAGTTACAGTTTTCAGCTTCATAAGGTGTGGTTTCCAATTTATAAGTCTGATGTGTCCTCAAAAGTTGAAGCAGTGAACCTCACAAACACACCTTTGCTCCAGGTACAGCAGGGCTTGCCGGACGAAAGCAGACTGCATGTCCTTGTTAACACGACATGATAAAGTGTCCTTTGCTGGCACCAGAAGCACATCAGTCATGTGCTGAACCATCGACCACAGCTCTATCACATTCTATACATACACACACATGTGAACAAATGCAACCACATTGAAAATAAGCATAATGAAAAGATAAAATGTCATTCTAGCCAGAGTTATTGATGCCACCACACATCACTAATGCTCTCCACCCCATGCTAGATCCCGCAGTTGCTGCAGTTACATGTGCCCTCCAAGATCTGCCCTTACAGTATCTGCTCTTCCGTTTATTTGCTGGACTTGTGAAGACTGGTCCAATGTCTGCCAAGACCAGCCCTCCTCCATCCTCTTTACAAAAAGAACTAGACCTCCCTCTAGTGGAAGAACTGGTTACAAGATCCAGTCATAGAAAATTTTCATTTTAAGTCAAACGTATACACTGTGTAATGCCAATAACTTATTACAAGCTCGAGGTACCAGGACAACTACAGATTGGTCACGGAACAGGAAACAACCAGCGGTACGTAACAATAAATGCTGGCTGCCATGCAACTTGATGTTCCAATTCCAGATTATAATTAAGAGCACCCCTAAGGCAGCCAAACAGATGCGATAACTTGACAAGACAAATTCCAGACCACGAATGTAAGTAGATAATTATATTGGCCGCAGTAAGCCAGCTGAGATCACAGTTAATGGGGGATCTGCAGTTCCGTTGGGACAAATAATCACATCAGAGAATATCAACAATACCAGGTTTAAGACAGCTGTAGATATAGTGAGGTAATGGTAGAATATCTACACGATAATCTTCTGGCTTGATCCCAAAGCCCTAACGTACCGGAACATGGCCTTTAGAGTCAATACCACATAACGCAACACATAATACTCCAACATTAAAGTCCATATATTTTATAACAATTATATGAAAATTCACAGAATTCTACTTGCTTTTTTATCCACCTCGGAATTATTTAATGCTCAGGCCTGACACCCTAAAAGTGCAAGGAACACCACATAAGTGGCACATTTTGCATTGCTTACATTACTTTATTTTCTATGAACGCATTCACAATTTGCCAGGTATATAATACGTAGATATCATTTTGGGTACCCATCATACCTTGTCGTCCAGTTTCTCAGCTACGCCGCCAAACATTTCCACCAAGCTGGGACGGATCTGTGCCTGCACAATCTTTTCATTGTAGACGTACACCTGTGTGGGAAGATTCACCCTCCTATTAGCGAAGGAATAGGATAATTAATATGAAATGGATAAGGCAGGTGAAGTGTCTTCTTCACCTGGCGTGCATAGGCTATCTCAGTGCTGTCCATGGAGCTGCGGCCTGGAGGGGCGGTGTCCGTGAGAATGCTCAGCTGAAAATGGAGATGGGAGTTTCTGGTTTTAGCTACACGAGGGCATAGTGAAGCGCTGAACATGAACAGTAACAAGTTTCGATGGATCACAATCACAATAAATATTTATCCTGAAGAAATCTGATGAGCTATAAGCTCTTTTTCACAGATGTACAGTCAGGGCGGGTTAGAATGTTACAACAATAAATAAAAATGTTAAACATCTTGACAACCAAGGAATATTCCCCATTAAAAGAATATGAAAACAATGAAGTTGACAACAGTTTATACTTTTATGAAACATAAATGGTGCACACTTGACGAATCAACATTTATACACCTTTAGTTGATGTTTCATATCTATTTTTTATGCCCTGAAAAATAGAAATAAAAAGACATTGGGGTACAATGTCCACTCAACAGAAATGTTAACATTCAATATGAATGCTAATGTTATTGCAAGATACTGGGAACCAGACCTCTGCCTCTGGAGCAAGATCGAACATGTCCTCCTCAGATCCCAGCAAAGTGTTCAGTATTCGCTGCTTCTCCTGCTCCCACTCCACCAGCATGTTATCCCAGTGGTACTTCTCAGCCTGAGCAAAGGTCTGTATAAAGCATATGTGCACGTTTCACAAACGATAAATTAAAAGGTTGTGGCCAGAAAGAACATTTAGTGGTTCGTTTTATGAAAATAAGAATGTTCACTCACCCTCCTTCTGGACTCCTCAATAGCCGAGAACAAAGAATTATCCCTTTCATTCTTCAAAAATCCCTGCAAGAGCATTTGTATATTAGGATGAGAGCAGTATGGCATTAGAATAACATAACTTTTTTTACATCGCCTTACAGTCATAATCATCAAGTGCTACTGCTTTAAAGACACAACTCTGATCGAGCACATAGTATTACGAAGCATTTCAGAATGAGTTTCGCTTTGCATCATATGCAAGGTGTGAGTGTGCAGTAAAAACACCCAGCCAGTGGCTTGCCTGTATGTCAGTGTCCCGCACAGGTTCCAGGGGCTCAAAGGTGGTAACTGCGCTCAGGCTCTCAAGGCGATGGGAAATGTTTGAGATGTCCAGGCCCTTGGAGCCCAATAAAATAGACCTGCATTCCATTATTACGGGAAGAAATAAACACACACACATACTTTCCAAATGTTTACAAGTGATCCTTATGGCAGGACCGCGGGGTACCCAATAATACAAAATGGCCAAGGCAATTAAATATTTTATTTATGGGACACAATTTTTTACAGGGGTGTACTTAACTCTGTGACTGGGGTATCAATCAATCCAAAATCAGTGCTACTCCACGATGTCGAAACGCCAAACATTAGCATAAAAAATCCGTTATCGAAAAATTTAACTGTGAATACTGCATCGTGTACAGCTCGTCGAAATGAGTTGATTGCCGAATCGACGACAATCAACAGACTAACAATTACTGCATCACGGACATTATGCGAGAGCCGGGGTACTATGGAACCCCCGGGTACCGCCATAAAGTTCAAGTGTGCGAATGTTCCTGATATTTTGTGGAAACCTGCTTTTACCTCCACCACTGAAAACAGGTGGGGAAAAAATCCACCAGGGTTTTGCCTATTTCTCCAAGATGTGAATCTCGCTCGTAATATATGAAATGAGAACCTAGATATAGCATGAGAGCTATTTGGCCACACCTCACCATGTTGGTCTATAGAATGGTAGAGGGCAGCGTAGATGGAAAATAGTAGTAGCGTACAATGTTCTCTGCTGCCCACAACATAGCCTGTATCCTATGAACAACCTGTTGTATATGGTGATCACCCACTCGAGCACTATTCTGACTAAATTCTGGTTAACTTACTGAGATGTAACAAGATTGAGAGCATTGCAGGTGACTTTGGCACAGGCAGGCATAATATATGTTAAGCTATCAACTTTAATCAACGTGTCCACCCTCTCCAAGCTCCCAGAATGCCCTGCCCTCATCCAGCTTAAAGACCAAATAACCTCCTCTTCCAACTTCTGCTCCTTTCAGTCCACCTACCATCAGACCACTGCTATTCACAACCTACATGTATCCAATTGGCCATCAACTGCATTAGAACATCAACTGGCTGCTAAACACATCTTCATAAATGGAAAAATGTAAGACAAGCCACAGCGCAACTGTGGCCATGCAATCCAAACAGTGGACTATATAATCAACCACTATAGACTGGACACATGCCATATAGTCTGCACTACCTCTCGTGGCGACCAGACCTTGACAATGGCATTTAGCTCCTAAACATAATTCCATACACAAGAACCGAATTATCTACCTCATTGAGTTCTTTGGTGTCAAATGCCATTCCTGCGCAGATGACACCCTACTCTTTGGGTCAGCTGATTCCACCAAAACCTCTGGACCAGAGTGTACTGCTACCTTTCAGCAGTGGTTTTAGGCCAATGATCTCTCCTTGAATGCTTCCAAATCCGAGGCCATCCAGATCGGCACCAGAAAGCAACTTCTGATATAAAAAGCACAAGTTCCCCCCATCCATTTATCTGACCACATCAAGCTCCTCGGTGTCACTTTGGACTCTACCTTATCCTTCGACAGCCACACCAACCACATCATCAGATCTTGCAAATACCACCTTAGGGTCCTCTGTCCTTTATGTCCACTCATCACCAATTAAATCGCCAATACCATCACCTGCAGCACAGTTAGATCTCGCCATTACGATTGCAACTCTGTCCTTGCTTGATCCCCAGGAAATCTAACAAAAGCTCACCCATGTCGACCTCGGTGGCCGATCACCCTCGGCTAAATTGCCTCGCCTCCCTCAACTGGCTTCCCGATCACCTGCCTTGGCCACTGTAACTCCACTTTCAGTCGTCCACTGTATCTCTCTTGACTTCTGTCACTCTGGACTACAGCTCACGGTTAGAACTCTCCGCAGCAAGACTCACAACCCCTCTATACCAAGGACCAGGACCGTTAATACTCGGTGTCGTTTCTCAGTGGCAGGTCCCTCCATCTGGAATGCCATCCTCCTGCACATTCACAGAAATCTACACCTACTTTTAAGACTTAAAATCACTTTTTTGCTTGGCTTTTGAGAGACACATAGCTTTTCTCCGTGCCTCAAAGTAAAAAATTGTCATGCAATAATGCACATGATAAATTGCATTCCAGTAGTATTATAAACTAAAATATTATTACATGCAGGATGTTGTGCATGTATCTAAAGCATAAGAACAGATGCATCGTTGTTCACTCTTTGTCATCAGATGAGCGCATCGTTACACTTACGCCTTTACGTCGGCGGCATCGTGGGAGGTGCGAGTGAGAGTTCGCGAGCGGAGCCGCTCCCCGGCGAGCTGGATCTCCTGCAGATTGCGCTCCACTTGAGGCAGTTCTGACACTCCCTCGATTTCAGCTGCCAGTTGCTCGGCCTGCTGCAGTAGTTCACCGAACCCCTCCATGTCCATCACTGGACACATACCATTACACATCAAAGTGTCATATGAAAAACTATTTTAATACTCAGGCAACTTTAAATCCACTGCTGGATGAAGACGTCCCCATGCCGTGTCGGTCACATGTGACCATATTTCACCACAGTGGAAGTGTGAGTTTACTGTGCGTTTCCTTACTGTTCGCTGCCGGTAAGTGTGATTGTTCACACGATAACTCAACAACACTAACTTTATATAGGCTTCTTCAGGGGGTTCACGAGTACTTTTAAACCTCAAGTCGAGGTGGTTTCCCAATCGAACGAGCATGGGTCAGCTCCTGTAGACAGCCTCTGGATCAGAGTGGAGGAAAGTGCACATCACTATAGAAGGCCAAATTCTATCCATAGCACAACCACTGTTGACTTTACACTAAATGGTGCTCATGTTATCGATTGCGAAGGGTTGAAAGACTGAGTCTACCCACAAGGATTTTCATAATTGTGAAACCTGGTCAGGATACGAATCGAAGGCGAATCACCATTAATAGCCGCAATGATACTGTATCTCACACGGTCCTGAGATGCCGGAAGGACGGACCTGGTTTCCAATTGAATTTCAGCGACAAAACAATATAACGTAACATGCATTCTTAAAAAATTATTACTTTCTCTCAGTCAATTAGCCATTCTTTAATGGCCTGTTAAAATATCCCAAATGCAGGACTCTACTGAAACATCCTGAAACTCGTGATGCTTTCCTTCGCAAACAGAACGAGTGCGATTCAATAACCCACCCTTACAATAGTAATGTGGTATTTTAACTCGTTCAAATAAACCATTAATTAATTTAAATTGTACGTGCGGTCACTCATGGAAAATAACTGTACGCGACCTCGGGACGGGCCTTTCGGCCTAGCCGCGGTGGGGAGGGGGGGCGCTCCGATTCCGGCAGTGCCGCAAGGACCAGCCGGTGCTTCATCTACGGCCTTACGCGAGTGTCACTCCACGGGGTTTTCTTTTTTAAGGAAAGTGTTCTCTTACGGTATTGTTTAAAAGAGATCCCGGAACGTACTGCTGTTTTCTTGGCGGCGCTGATGGAGCTGTTAAATTTATTTGTGTTAAATTAACAACGGTAAATTATTCCACGGGGTGAATGAAGCGTGCATGCAGCCCGCAGTCCCGCGTTCTCTCTCACCTCTGATTGGTGGAATCCGCGCTCCCGGCGGGCACCGCGGTGCTGATGCAAGCCTCTGAGCTAAGTGCAGTTTCTGTTCTCAAGCACAAGGCGGAGGTGGTGTTCTGAACCGTCTGAGCTTTTTCTCGGAACAGATTGGGGGGGTTATTTTGAAGTGATCGGGAGTTTTGTTTTGAACACGCTGGGATTTGTTCTGAAAACATAGCATAACTTTGTTCACCAGCTTTTTATTAATAACTAGCGGGAAGTACCTGGCGTTGCCCGGGGGAAAAAATAAATGTAAAAAAACTTCTTGAAGCTGAAAAACATAACGTATACAAATAAAACGTAGATCATTACCTCATTAATTTAAATAAAACCCAACGCGCGGTGGAAATAAAAACGTACGCTCGCGCGCCAAGATTCGATTATTTAAATCGAGCAAAGGAATCAAACCGCCACTTTCAAATGCTTCTTTGCCGTTGGTTTTCACACCTGATGATGACTGCTTGTGTTGCAGTCGAAACGTGATAATTTTATTGTTTTATATATATTTTATTATTTTATTGTTTCCCTTAAACGTGACTTTACCGAAAGAACCAAGAATATGAATCAAAGGTTGTAGATTTCTTTTGAATCGGCCTATTCCCGTTTAATCGGTACCACAAACGCTCACCAGATATCGATTCTCACCAGTTCTGTATGCGGGTTGACGCTACACACTTCATGGTGACCCCCCCCCCCCAAAAAAAAATACAAAAGTCTTCTTTTTAAAACGTTTAACATTGTGTACAGTATGGGAGTAAGTCACATGGCAAATTTAAAGTTTGTAGCCTAGTATATTATATCCATGATTCCCCCCCCCCAGCCGCGCATTTGTGCGAGGGCCTACGCGGAGGGTTTGGGTGACATGACAGAGATGTGACGTCACAGCTCACTTGCCCTGCAAAATGTATGCATTATTGCGCCCCTCCCCCCCCCAAAAAAGAATACAAAAGTTATATTTTTAAATAATTTTTGCATGGTGTATAGTCTGGAAAGTACCCACACGGCAAATTTCAAGTTTGTTGCATGTCGGGAAGTACGCTAAACATTTTTAACAGACAATCACAACTTTGCCTTTTATATATGTGGAGATACTAGCTTTCCTACCCGGCTTCTCCCAGGACTTGGATTCATCACGCCCGGCCGCCTTTGTCTCCCCAGTGGCGATGTTCACACACCACACCATTTACTCCTTTGAGGCTGAGTCGACCTAGGGGAGGCCCAGGACCGGTTGAAATAATCGTCACCGGTGGTGGCCGTGAGCGGGAATCGAACTCGGGTCGCCGGGTTCGAATCGCTCCGCAGTCGCGAAAACAAGTCAAACCAATATTTCTTGTTATTCCAAAAGCCTAAATTTTACAAAATTAAGTACAGAATCAAATGTTATTTGATTGACAGTCATTTGTGTATGAGCCGAGACAAATCAACCAACTCTCGAACCCAGTTAAATCCCAGTTAAAGCACAGTTAAAGCCCAGTTAAAGCACAGTTAAAGCCCAGTTAAAGCACAGTTAAAGCAGTTAAACCACGCATCTTCTAGCCATTTTGGTGCTCTGACCTCAAAGCCACCCAGTCACCTCTTAGTTGAATCTAGCCTAGGGGATGTGGTGCTGGCTACACCACCCCTTCATGCGTCGTACCTTTAATCGGTACTTGGCAATTGGATTTGCCCCAAGTCTGTGTAGAATATATCGCAGATTGCTTTGTAATGGTGTATCTGCGAACATCACACTACCTCAGGATAGAACCTGGGAAAAGGGAATGATGGAATGGAATTCCAAAGTTGAGCAGTGTGAGGATAAAAGCAAGACGTGCTTTGACCTGCAGTATGGTGGGTGAGACAAAACTGTCAGTCTGGGAGACCGAGTACTCAACATCGGTGGTGGAGGACTCGATGAGTGAAGTTCACAGACTGTTGCAGAGACAATAAAGTAACCTCTGCCTTGTACACTCAAAAATTCACAAATCACATCAACTATTTCTTGTATCATTGTTAATTTATTATCTCAATGTATTACTATTATGATTAATTCAGTATGGTGATGCGTATCATAACATTTTTGTTTACTAATGTTCTTTTCAAATAATCTTGAAGCTTTTTTGAGGCAGCAGAGATCAGGGAGGGGATAGAGATAAGCATTAGACAAAATAAACAATATCGCGTAGAGGAAACCTTAACCTACCACCACCCATTAACAATGTTTCCCTCTATGAATCAGTGAATCGCCCTAATGCAGTCACAATTCAATAACATTGTATTGGTCCATACAGTGCATGTACAATCTCTAGTTATGAATCTAAAGACTCCTCTGTACTGCATAATGGAATAAACTTACAGTATATGCATTAAAATTTGAAATGTTACATCCATAATAAAATGTCTCCAAAAATGCATAAAAAAACAAATCTCACCTCCTTTTCTAAATCTTCAATATTCATGGTGTTATTGACCAATGCTTGAGCTATAAATCTGTATATGGCTGTAACCACATATAACCAAACAGTTGTGTCATCTTTCGATTTAAAGCTTTCGTGACTGCAATGATTCATCTTCTTTGGTTCTTTCGGTAAAGTCACGTAGAATGAGAATAAAATAATAAAACAATAAAATTCTCACAACGTTTCGGCCACAACACAAGTGGCCTTCTTCAGATGAAAGGAACAACCTGTCGGGACGACAATGTAGCTCTGTCGCCCCGACAGGTTGTTCCTTTCACCTGAAGAAGGTCACTTGTGTTGCGGCCGAAACGTCGTGAGAATTTTATTGTTTTATTTTATTATTTTATTCTCATTCTACGTGACTTTACCCAAAGAACCAAAGAAGATGAGTTGTGTCATCATTTTTTAAATACATAGCTTTTTATAAATATGTAGTGACATCGGGAATGTCACTGTATGGTGCAATCCCGGAAGGGCCGTGCCTGCACGTTCGATGGTCCTACTTCGTGGACAGCACCTTATGGGTGGCTGTGTGTAATACCAGCCCTAGCAGGGCTTGGTGAGCACTGGGATAGTGCGGGCACCACGCACAGCGTGTGGTGGGGGCTCCCCCGAGGGGGAGGGGGTGAGCATCAGCCCAGGGGCAGGGTTGCCCCGGGCCATGGTACTCTGGTTGACCCTGTAGACACGTGATTCGGAGAGTCCACACAAGGGGCCCCAGGTGGGGGGGGGGGCTAGTGGGTGGTCACATGTCCGGGGAAAGTTCTTGAGAAGGACCAAGAGAGGACGAGAATGCTCGAGAAGGCGGGTGGGGCCGAGGGCAGAGCGGCCCCGACCGTAGGGGGATATAAGGTCCCTGAGAGGGAACGGGGTCGCTGTATTCTACAAGCTGGAAGCTCAACATCTACAAGCTGGAAGCTCTACGTCTCAAGCTGAAGCTCTTCGTCCTACGAGGCAACCACGTCGTCGGAGACCCGAGTGAGGGTCCGACCCTTCGTAGCAGTAACTCCTCTGTATAGAGTAATTAGCTGGGTGGTCACCACCCTAGGCTGTATCTAGTGAAGGGGCAGTTACCCCTTGTGATACGTGTTACAAATAAATGTGCTGCCTCTAAAAGGAACAACGTCTGCGACTCAGTTGGACTCACTACAAATGTGTTGAAGTAAAAAAAGTATTCTGTAACCCATGTCAGTGCGGTGTTGGCAAAATGTGTCATGGTTGGAGGATAACCCTGGCACTCAAGTGCAATCTTTTTTCCGATTCCCACCCTCACTATAATAGACATATTGTGTGATCAGATGGAAGATGGTAAAACCCTTGTACAACTGCAACATTATTTTAGTTCTCTGAGGGTTTAAAGGCAAGCAACGTTGAATGATGATTGAAGCTACAATATGGTGACAACTATGAATAACTAGCCTTTTGCCCACCCAAGGACGGGTGTATTGCAGTAAATCTGAAACTTGCAAGTGAAAAGCAGACCGCGACGTGATATTGCATTAATGCGTGTGCAATTTGTAAGGGCGCGGTGACACAGACCTATTTCATTTAAAGGTTATAATCCCTTGTTCATCATGACGTCTTTTGACTCCGATGTCTCAACAACAGCGTCACGGAGATCGTGTGACGTGCGGGTTCTGCCTTTGCAGTGAGGGTTGTAAGTTCACGCCGAGGAGGGGGAGGCGCCTCGGCCCACCATGTGGAGTGACGTCAGCCGCTAATTATTATGAATGGGGGGGGTGTCCATTTGGAGGACGTCACCTGTTAATGATTATTAATGAGGGGGGGAGGGTGCTCCTTGTTAAGTGACATTACATGCTCATGATTATTAATGAGGGAGGGTCCATGTGGAGGACGTAACCTTTTTTATTCACTTATTTTTCATTTGTATTATTTTATTGTTCTATCAACGTGACTTTACCGAAAGACCCAAAGAATACGAATAGGGCGTAACCTGTTCATGATGTTCTTGGTTCTTTCGGTAAAGTCACGTAGAAGGGAAACAATAAAATAATATTTTATGAATATTTGTATTAATATTAAAAAATATATATATATTTGTTTCCCAAGAATATGAATTCCTGGAGTACTCCATATTGAGTGACGTCACCTGCTCATGATTATGAATGAGGAGGGGTGGGGGCTGTCCATTTGGAGGACGTCGACCACTGATGAATATTAAAATGAGGTGGGGCTGGTCGATGTGGAGTGATGCCACGAGAATTAAGGACAGCCATTCCTGGGTGATTATAGAAGGTATGTAGGCCCACACTCTTCAGGTGCAGCCATTCATTTGTTGGCTTGGATGGGATGGTCTTAAACGTCTTCCATGCAGGCCATCTGAAAATGAGCTCTATTTGGAACGTGGTTTGACAGTGGCGAGGCTTGATAGGAGTGATGTAACCATGGCTTAATAATCAACCGGCAATCCATAATGAGAGGTGACTGGTTATCAGTTGATATTTAACAACCCTAGTCCAAACTGGTCAATCCGTATTTTATATTTTAATTAAAAGATATGAACATAAAATATTATTTTTAGAAAGTACCTTGGCTACAGTTGATTTCGTCCGATCCATCACTGCAATCTGTGATCCCATCACAGACATCCATGCTACTCACACATTCCCTGCTGTTTCTGCATGTGAACTCATTTTGAGTACAAGCTGCAGGAAAGAAAAAAAACAATGTTTTTAAATGTAATATTTCAGTTGATTAAAACTACTATATTCTTCTTTAAAAGTACACAGCTTTAGTAATCTATGTACAAAGGACTGTACATGTCCATGGACAATCCTTTATTAATCCACTGCTGAATGAAGGTCATGTCGTGCGGATCATAGGGGTTATTTGACCATACTTCACCACGCCGGTCAACGTGGGTTGATGAAGGTGGGGAGCTTAGATATGGCAGCATACAAGTAGAGTACAGAAGTGATGTTTGTGCCTGTATGCATGGTCTGTACGTATCTTATAAACTCGATGTGTTCTTGTATGTGTGTCTGCACGTGACAGTCTCTGGGAGGACGTCAGTGGTGAAAATTCAGTCATTTTAATACTAAACCTTAACTCACTGCAGTTGCTCTCATCAAAGAAGTCCCCACAGTCATTGATTCCATCACAGAAGCTCTCATTCGCTACGCAGGTTCCGTTTCCACAACGGAGTTGGTCAGGGTGGCACTGACAGTTTGGCTTCTCATCACTCTGGTCTGCACAGTCGAATTCCCCATTGCAGTACAGGTTTCCACGAATGCAGTGCTTCTTATCATCACAGCGGAACTCACTTGCAGCACACTCTGGTTTCGTGCAAATAAATGTTGTAGATATGTAAATATATGTATCTAATTAGGGTTTACATGTATCTAATTCAACAATATGTACTTCTTTATTGGTAACCTAGTTTGCATTTTCCTCTCTTGATAACTACACATTTCATACCCTACAAAAGAAACATCACTATTGAAACAATTCGGACCGATATAAATATTTAAACCTTACCTCGCTCACAGTCGCTTTCATCCGATCCATAACTACAGTCAACTTCTCCATCACAAACATAGATTAAGTCCAGACACTCCGTGGTGCTGTTACTGCATGTGTACTGTTTTGGAGAGCAACCTTAAAACAACATTTTAAATATGAGTTTTAAATATCCAATTTTAACCAAAGCAAAAACATAAATAACACAATAATATTCTCACGACGTTTCGGCCACAACACAAGCGGCCTTCATCAGGTGAAGGGACGAGACTGTCTGGTAGGACAGCGCTGGAGTGAAAGAGCCACGTTCAGATCACGGCCTTTAAGCTGTGTGAGAGGAACAAAGCGCCTTGACAAAGGAATTAGCATATAATTTAGCATTGAAATGGCTGAATGATTAGCTTGTGACTGGTCACAGAAATAGCTATGTTAAAAGTTAAAGCATACACATCCGCAGAGGCACCCATTGTTAAAGGAATTAGCATAGAATTTAGCATTGAAATAGCTAAGTTAAGGCATACACATCCGCAGAGGCACCCCTTGACAATGGAATTAGCATAGAATTTAGCATTGAAATAGCTGAGTGATTAGCTTGTAACTGCTCACAGAAATAGCTACGTTAAAGTCAGAGCATACACATTCACCGAGGCACTTAGTACAAATCAAACAGGAGAATTTAGCATTGAAATAACTAGGCGAATTTAGCATTGAAATAACTGAGTGATTAGCTAGTGACTGGTCACAGAAATGACTATGTTGAAGTCAAGGCCTACACATCTGAGCTATTCACAGTACTATATAGTGAACCAATAAAAAACTTTACCTTAATGTTATCAATAAACTCTATATTCTCCAATCAGCTAAGCTACCAACAATAAGTCGTTATATATCACAATGCTATATGGCGAAAAAATGGGTGGATTCTTACCCTCAACTTTAGCACCACGGATAGCTACGGGCCCCGTTTAGACGGACGAGTTCGTCCATGGTCGGAACAGAGGAGGGGGAGAGAGACAGCTGCGAGGCGCTATTCATACTCCATGTTGTAAAACCATACCATTAACCGTGGTGTGAGAGGTATTAAGAGTCAATGCTGGCGAAGGAGCTGCGGTCTGAAGGTCATCGTAAAAATACAATTAATTAAGAACAGAAATGATTTAAAACATCTTTCCAGTGGTTACTAAGCCAGAATCCATCTTCTCGGTTGAAATTGTCTCTGTGCTTGTATATGTGAATGGCCTCATGAACGAATCTCTCATGGTAGCCGGTTGGTTTGCAAAGAACCTCCGTCTTGGAGAAGTCAATGTCATGTGAGCCCACTGAATTATAACAGTGATCTGCCACGGCAGAGGAGTTCGTCCTACCGTGTTTCAAGTCTGCTTTATGTTCGCGGATGCGGTCCGAGATATGTCTTTTGGTTTCTCCAATGTAGCTACTACCACAGAGGCACTTTAGTTTGTAAACGCCCGGGTACTGTATGTCCGGAACAGCATCTTTTACAGATGGAACTAAATCACGGATTTTATGTACTGTGTTGAATCGGACCTGGATCTTGTGTTTATTCAGGATTTTGGAGATCTTTTTAGTGACCCCTGCAATGTAGGGTAAGGTGATGGTTTTGAGTGGCTCCACAAGAGGATCCTTCTTCATGACTGGAGTGATGGCTTTGCGGATTGTGTAGTCGGAGTAGCCATTAGCCCTGAGAGCCTGGTGTACGTGCTTGAGTTCACTGGTAATGTGTTCCTGGTCGGAAATGCATTGGGCTCTATGGTATAGAGTCTTGATGAGGGAGTTCTTCTGGGATGGATGGTGGTGGGAATCTGGTTTCAAGTAAGCATCTGTATGGGTAGCTTTCCTGTAGACAGAGTGGCTCATTGAACCATCATGTCTCCTTTTAATTAAGACATCCAAAAAGGGAAGTTTGCCATCTTTTTCGACCTCCATGGTAAATCTGATGGCTGGGTGTATGGAATTGATGTGGTCGCGGAATTGGTCTAGAGCAGGCTGGCCATGTGGCCAGATGACAAAGGTGTCATCAACGTACCTCTTCCATAAGGTCGGGCGTAGAGTGGCAGTCTGGATGGCGTCAGTTTCAAATTTTTCCATGAATACGTTGGCTACAACCGGAGATAGGGGGGAGCCCATTGGGGTGCCCTCAGTTTGTTTGTAGAAAGTTCCATTCCAGGTGAAGTATGTGTTGGTTAAGCAATGTCTCACCAGGGGGGTACATCAGTATGCAGTCCTTGATGAACCAGGTCTTCAATGATAGCGATGGTGTCAGGTACCGGGACTTTGGTGAACAAGGACACCACATCAAAACTGACAAGCAGGTCGTTTGGGGATAGGGAAATGCCTTTGATTGTCGATACCAGGTGAGTAGAATTTAGTACCGCAGAGGTGGTTTTTCCAGTGAAAGGTCGCAGTATATCAGCAAGAAAACGTGCCAGTTTGTAGGTGGGGGAGTTGATAGTAGAGACGATGGGACGAAGGGGTGTATCTTCTTTGTGTATCTTTGGAAGGCCATATAATCTTCGTGGTCTGGCAGCAGAGGGTTTCAACGGGAACTGTTTGATCTCATCAATTAATGCTGTTGAATCAGAGATGATTTTGTTCGTTTTGGTGACCAGGCTGTTGGTGGGATCTCTTTTTATTTTTGTATAGCTGCCATCGTTGAGTAGTTCTTGAATTTTGTTGTTATAATTCAGTGGGCTCACATGACATTGACTTCTCCAAGACGGAGGTTATTTGCAAACCAACCGGCTACCATGAGAGATTCGTTCATGAGGCCATTCACATATACAAGCACAGAGACAATTTCAACCGAGAAGATGGATTCTGGCTTAGTAACCACTGGAAAGATGTTTTAAATAATTTATCTTCTTAATTAATTGTATTTTTACGATGACCTTCAGACCGCAGCTCCTTAATACCTCTCACACCACGGTTAATGGTATGGTTTTACAACATGGAGTATGAATAGCGCCTCGCAGCTGTCTCTCTCCCCCTCCTCTGTTCCGACCATGGACGAACTCGTCCGTCTAAACGGGGCCCGTAGCTATCCGTGGTGCTAAAGTTGAGGGTAAGAATCCACCCATTTTTTCGCCATATAGCATTGTGATATATAACGACTTATTGTTGGTAGCTTAGCTGATTGGAGAATATAGAGTTTATTGATAACATTAAGGTAATTTATATTTTAGTTTTTTTATTGGTTCACTATATAGTACTGTGAATAGCTCAGATGTGTAGGCCTTGACTTCAACATAGTCATTTCTGTGACCAGTCACTAGCTAATCACTCAGTTATTTCAATGCTAAATTCGCCTAGTTATTTCAATGCTAAATTCTCCTGTTTGATTTGTACTAAGTGCCTCGGTGAATGTGTATGCTCTGACTTTAACGTAGCTATTTCTGTGAGCAGTTACAAGCTAATCACTCAGCTATTTCAATGCTAAATTCTATGCTAATTCCATTGTCAAGGGGTGCCTCTGCGGATGTGTATGCCTTAACTTAGCTATTTCAATGCTAAATTCTATGCTAATTCCTTTAACAATGGGTGCCTCTGCGGATGTGTATGCTTTAACTTTTAACATAGCTATTTCTGTGACCAGTCACAAGCTAATCATTCAGCCATTTCAATGCTAAATTATATGCTAATTCCTTTGTCAAGGCGCTTTGTTCCTCTCACACAGCTTAAAGGCTGTGATCTGAACGTGGCTCTTTCACTCCAGCGCTGTCCTACCAGACAGTCTCGTCCCTTCACCTGATGAAGGCCGCTTGTGTTGTGGCCGAAACGTCGTGAGAATATTATTGTGTTATTTTATTTTATCAATTTATTATTTTATTCTCATTCTACGTGACTTTACCGAAAGAACCAAAGAAGATGAATCATTGCAGTCACGAAAGCTTTAAATCGAAACAAAAACATAAAATTGACGAGAACATTTTGACCAAGACTAAACTGTACTCACTGCAGTTTCTCTCATCCGTATAGTCGCCACAATCGTTGACTCCATCACACACATTTGTTATCCCCAAGCAGGTTCCATTTCCACAGCGGAATTGCCCTGAGTAGCAATGGCAGTCTGCATTCTCATCACTCGAGTCTGCACAGTCGGGCTCTCCGTCGCAGTAGAAATGTCCAAGAATACACTGCCAACCATTTGAATACTTGAATACTGAGTCTGTGCATTTGTCTTCAAAATATAAACAAAGCATTACAAGTGTGTTACATGGCACATTATAAAGGCAGTCCCCGTTGTCACGACATAATACGTTTTTGGAAACTACATCATAAATCGGACACTTGCCGATTTTCCCCCCTTTTATCAGCCATATGTAACAGGGTTTAAGAGGTAAAAATCCACAAAAAGAATTGAGAAGAACAAAAGCTCCACACCAACTAACATTGGAAACCAGACTGACTGTTCAAATGTGATTGGGGTTATGTCGAAAGATAAATCAAGTTTCTGCGTCATAAATCGATTCATGGTGGAGTTATATAAAGGTCCGGAATGTGTATCGTTATAAATCAGACCGTCATAAACGAGAGACTGCCTTGTATATGTAAATCACAATAACAAAATTTATCACACTTGAAATAACTGATAACTAAAGCTATGTGTACATTGCTGAAAACACAATTGAAAACACATTGCTCAATATACAGTTAATTACCACAGTGCTGTAGGTCAGGGCTACACTGGCAGTTATTCTCATCGCTCTGATCCTCACAGTCTGATTTCCCATCACAGACGAAGGAACGTGGAATGCATGGCCCATTGCTGCAATGAAAATACTCATCTGGGCAGCCTGAAAAATAAAAATTATGCAAAGTAATTAGGGTTTACATTTTTTTGTAAATCCATTGCTGGATAAAGGTCACATCATACCATGTCAGTGAGGGGATGTGACCATATAAGGCAACATTGGTTAGTGCAGATTGGTAAATGGGGGGCTATGAATCAAAAACAATTGCACTCGTCACTGATGTCAGCCATGGCTAAAAATGTAACTCAGGTTACTGGATGCAGTGCAGCGCTGCGCGCTAATCAATGTAACCACGCAAACTGAACCCCAAGATTAATGTCAATGGTTTATCTTTGTAGACTGCATGTTATTTATGAATAGTAAAAACAAAGCACTCACTGCAGTCGGTCTCATCAGAGTAATCCCCACAGTCATCAACTCCATCACAGATGAACTCATTTTCCACACAGTTCCAATTCTGACAGCGCTGTTGGTCAGGCCCACACTGGCAGTTCTTCTCATCACTCTGATCCTCACAGTCTGAATCCCCATCACAGAGGAAGGAAAGTGGAATGCATGGTCCATTGCTGCAATGAAAGTAACCATCTGTGCAGCCTGGAGGGAAAAAAATCAATTATTAATATTGAAGTGAGACACGTTTTTGTTAATGTGAAGTGATGTTAATGGAGTCACTATGGCGTTTAGCTCCAGCTACTGTCAACTGAGTGGAACTGTGCATCTTGAGCCTCTCTCTGGCACCAGAGTAGGTATGGCATGGAAGCCGGCCTTAGGGGGCATGGTTCTGGTGGCAGTCAGAGAGAGGGCAAGTAAGGATGTGACAGTCTGGGTGAATCCGAGAGGGCACGTGACCGGGACAGGGTAGCGAGGGGACCCAAAGGGTGGCTTGAGGGACACGTGATGCTTGGTCGAGAACCTTCTGGTGAGATTCAGAAGGGGGCGTGGCCGAGGGCGGAGCAAGGCCATGCTCGGGAGCATAAAAGAGAGGTCCCGAGAGCAATCGTGGCTGTCTGCTGGAATGGAACCCTCGGTGCTACGTTTCTTCGGACTTCGGTCGTTAAGCTCGGCTTCGTGGGTCAGGCAGTGTGTTGCTGATCTGAACCGTTGATGTAGCTACCCTGTTGGGGTCTAGTAACAGTGTATGTTTATGTAGATACCCTGTTGGGGTGTTATAATACACGTGTTGCCTCCAAAGTCAAGGGTGTGCCTCCGTAGAACCCACTACAAATGGATAGGGTAATGTTAATTTTCAGTTATATAAACACAGAGGTGTCTGGGTGCCTCAGGAGTCAAAGCTCTGTGGAAGCATCACTGAGATCCTGCGTATGAATCAAGCTTCAGCAACTCGTGACTAAACCGTATTGTGAATTGCAGCGAATTAAATTCTCTCAACCTCGCCATCACTTACTGTTCAAATAACCAATGCTGAATTATGTTTTCACTGAATGCGGCTAAATACCATCTCTCACAATTAATACATATTGGCTTTGTGGGAAAGTACTGCACATCGTGTGGAAAAGAGGTCGCTTGAAGCGATCTCAGACGTAATTCTGTTATATCTACTTCTGTGGTCCATATCCTAACACTGAGTGATGCCGTGCTGTGCGAGGGTTTTGAATGGCCACTTTGTTTCATGACATACATCAATAACACAACTGGAATAACATTTTTATGAAAGATAAAAAAGTAAAACACAGAGAATCACTGCAATTTGTGGAACAGAGTAATCCATACAGTCACTGAGACATTGCTTTTCATGATGCGGTTTTTCAATAATTTAATCACGTAAAGTAATTTGGAACAAACACTCACTGCAGTTTGTCTCATCAGAGTAGTCCCCGCAATCATCCGCTCCATCACACAGGAACTTATTTTGCACATAATTCCCATTTTGACAGCGCTGTTGGTCAAGGCCGCACTGGCAGTTTTTCTCATCACTCTGATCCTCACAGTCTGAATCCCCATCACAGAGGAAGGAAAGTGGAATGCATGGCCCATTGCTGCTATGAAAGTAACCATCTGTGCAGCCTGGAGGAAAATATTCTCAATTATTAATATTGAAGTGACACCTGTTTTTGTTAATGGATAGCGTAATGTTAATTACCAGTTATATAAACACAGAGGTGTCTGGGTGCCTCAGGAGTCAAAGCTTTGAGGAAGCATCACTGAGATCCTGCGTACGAATCAAGCTTCAGCAACTCGTGACTAAACCGTATTGTGAATTGCAGCGAATTAGATTCTCTCAACCTCGCCATCACTTCCTGTTCAAATAACCCATGCTGAATTATGTTTTCAATGAATACGGCTAAATACCATCTCTGACAATTAATACATATTGGCTTTGTAGGAAAGTACTGCACATCGTGTGGAAAAGAGGTCGCTTGAAGCGATCTCAGACGTAATTCTGTTATATCTACTTCTGTGGTCCATATCCTAACACTGAGTGATGCCGTGCTGTGCGAGGGTTTTTGAATGGCCACTTTGTTTCATGACATACATCAATAACACAACTGGAATAACATTTTTTAAGAAAGATAAAAAAATTAAAACACAGAGAATCACTGCAATTTGCGGAACAGAGTAATCCATACAGTCACTGAGACATTGCTTTTCATGGTACGGTTTATCAATGATTTAATTACGTGAACTCATCTGGAACAAACACTCACTGCAGTTTGTTTCATCAGAGTAGTCCCCACAATCATCAGCTCTATCACACAGGAATGCATTTTTCACACAGTTCTCATTCTGACAGCGCTGTTGGTCAAGGCCACACTGGCAGTTATTCTCATCACTCTGATCCACACAGTCTGAATCCCCATCACAGACAAATGAATGTGGAATGCATGGCCCATTGCTGCAATGAAAATACCCATCTGTGGCTGGATAAAGGTCACATCATACCATGTCAGTGAGGGGGTGTGACCATATGAGGCAACATTGGTCAGTGCGGATTGGTAAATGGGGGGCTTTGAATCAAATAAAATTTCACTCGTCACTGATGTCAGCCATGGCTAAAAATGTAACGCAGGTTACTGGATGCAGTGCCGTGCTGTGTACTAATCAATGTAACCCCGGAAACTGAACCCCAAGATTAATGTCAATGGTTAATCTTTGTAGACTGCATTTTTTTTATGAATAGTGTTGAGGAGTAGAGTGGTGACGGGATGTCACACTCGCCTCGGGAGGAGTGACATCATGTCCCCTCGGGATATTTGAGGGGGGACCGGTGATGTATAGGGGGTCTTCGCCAGGAGCCAGGGTTCGTGAGCGGTAGGGAAGTGGGGACCCAGGGTAGGGGATAAATAGCACCAGGCTAGGGGGGGCTACTTCACCCAGCTGGCCGAGTTGGATGAACCGTTGGTCAGCACTGTGGGAAGAGTCCGTTAGCCTGGGAGGCGTAGGGATTCCCAGTACCCTTTCCCCTGGGGAGATTTAGCTTATCCAAAGTCTTGTGTTAGCCTTTCCACAAAAGCTAGGCGAAAGCCCTTAATAAACTGTTTGGCATCAGCCCCGACAACGTCTGCCTTCGTGTCGTCTCTAACACCACAACAACTGGTGTCGGAAGTGGCTTCTGTGCTCACGACCATGTCTAAGTCTGGCGCGAGACGGAAGACCATGCCTGGTGTACTGTTGCAAGAAGAGAAAGACGCTGCTGCGGCCCTGGTGCATCCCGGAGGTCGGGGCCCCGGATACGTGCCCCGTGGAGGTGGCCCGGCTGGAGCCGGGGGAGGCGGCGGCTGGGGGAGCAGCGGCGTAGCTGTCCAGCTGGAGCTGCTCCAGCAGTCGGTGACACAGCTCACCGCCGCGCTGGTTGAGGTGGGGGTTTGCACACACGCGGAGGGCGAGGGGGTGCGTGGCCGTCGCGACTTTGCCGACGCCGCACCTCCTGCCAAATTCCCAATTCCACCAACCGCTGAGCCAGGACAGGGCGCCGCCATTTTTTCTGCGACGCCACCGGCGGGCGCCATTTTACCTGTTATGGTGGCGCCCATACGCGCTGCCGCTCTGCACGTCGCCGCCGATGGCGTTGCGGGCTCGCTGCGAGCCGGGGCGGCGGGGGAGGCTGCAGCCGCGGACGTGGTGAGGGGGGCGATGTTCCCTCAGCCTGCCAGGGCCGCCGGGGCCCCGGGTCCGGGCACGGCGGCTGCGGAAACGGCGACACCAGCGATCGCCGCTGTGGGTGAGTCTGGGCCGGGGGATGGGTCAGCTCGCTTTTGGCTGAGACAATTACCCTCTGTGGTGCCATTCGTGTCAAAGGGGGGGGCTGGCTGGATTTCCAGGCCAGATTTGATGCGGCCTTTCAGTCTGTGCGCTGGCCGGAAGAGGAGGCGCTGCGTGTACTGCCCACATGCTTGGATGCTAGGGCGTTACATGCCTTTTTGAGCATCCCACCGGCGGAGAAGGTGACGCTATAATCGGCCTATCAGCAGATGGCCGAAGTATTCGAGCCACCGGCCGAGGCGCGCCTCAAGTTTACCGTGCACCCGTGGGAGGAAGGGGGAATCGCCTCTTGCGTTCCGCTGCTCCCTCCTAGCATTGGCTCGGGCCACATATCCCAACGTGGAAGGGACCACGCTGGACTCCCTGGCCCTGGAGAGGCTGCTGGTCCTCGCAGGGAGTTGGGAATTGTTATGTCCATCGGGGCAGGATCCAAGATTACTTCGCTGGCCGTCACGCAAAATATTCAAGCCCATCTTGCGCTGCGGCAGCCTCCAGCGATGGTGGTGTGCGTGGGTGCTCCAGCGCTGCCAGTGGTGGTGCCGCCCAGTGGGGAGGACGCCCTCGTGGCCGCAGCGGCCTACGACCACCGTGGGGACGGTGGGTCTGCTCGCCAGCCAGGGGGGCCGGGGTGAGCGGGACCTTACCGTTCGCAGGCCCGGGGACGGGTCACCTGCTTTCGTTGTGGCCAGGTGGGCCACTTTGAGAGGGGGTGCAATAACGCCCCCGGGGCCATCTCCAAGGCCTCTCCTCCTGCAGGCGTCCCTCCAGCGGTGGAGCCTCCTGGGCAGCAGGCAAGTCGCGACACATCCATTGCACGGCCGCTCTCTTCACCTCAGGCATCTCGCAGGGTTAGGGTTCATCTTCATGGGCCCATCTCTAGGGGGTCCGGCTCGGGGCACACGGGGGTGCGCTCGGCGATTGAGTGGCCCAGATGGACTCGCCAGTGGCGGGCCCTCGTGCATCGCATGGTGGCCGCTGCTGCCGGGTCCTCGGCCATGGTGGGGCGTGTGCAGGGGGTCGAGGTAAGGATCCTGGTGGATACGGGGGCATCCGCCACCATGGTATCCGAGGCTGTTTTCCGGTCGCTCCCGCACAGTGTGGGGCCATTGCGGCCGGTTCGCGGGGCGTGCATGGCTGCCAAAGGGAGTAGCCTTGGTATTTTGGGCCATGGTCCTCGCGTCTGTGGCGATTGGGGAGATCGCGTTACGGGGACCCGTGTTGGTTTCTAAGGCTTTGGCCGTGCCGTGTCTATTGGGCACTGATTTTTTTGGCCAGAATGCCCGTTCGGATCCTGGTTGACCAGGGGTGTGTGGAGATGCCGTCGGGAGACCGGCTGCATTTCCTGCAGTCCCCCTCTGTCGTAGCTCCCCTGGCCGCCAGTGTTCGGGTATGACCACAAAATCCGTGACGGTCCCACCCGGGTCGTAGATCCTGCTTCCGTTGGAGTCCCCGGAGACAGGCATCCTCCTGTCTCCTTCCAATTATTTTACGATGTTTGACAGGCTGGTGGGCGCTTTTACAGCTGTGGCTGCGGGCCAGGAACTCTTTTTGCAAGTGCTAATTCGGGGCCCGCACCGATCGCCGTCCCTGTTGGAGCTATGTTGGCGCACGCCACCCCAGGCCCTCCTCCTGGCGTCCTTGAGCCGCCGGGAGGGGTGGTAGCGAGAGTACTGCCCATGGGGAGTGCCGACGCATCATGGATTGATGCGTCGTGCACTGAGAACGCCTCGTCATCCTCCCAGGAGCACCAGTTGCTCCGCGATCTCATCGTCAGGTTCGCCGATGTGTTCAACCAGGGTAAATTCTATTTGGGCCATACCACTCTCCTTGAACATAATATCGACACGGGCGACTCGGTCCTATTCGACTGAATTTACACCACTTTAGCCCAGCGGAAAAGGATCATGTCCGCTCCGCAGTTGATGACATGTTGGCGGCGGACATTATCTCTCCTTTCACTAGCCCTTGGGGAGCCCCCATCGTGCTAGTCAAGAAACGGGACGGGAGTCTCCGCTTCTGCATTGACTTCCGTAAATTAAACAAGATTTCGGTGGCCGATGCGTATCCCTTGCCTTGCATGGACGATTCCATCGATGCCCTCTAGGGTGCGTGGTTCTTTTTGACCCTCGATTTGCTTTCGGGCTTTCGGCATTTGCCATTGGATGAGGCCTCCAGGCCCAAGTCCGCATTCCGAACACCACAGGGGCTGTTCCAGTTCAATCGGATCCCTATGGGTCTTCATTCTGCCCCGGCCACCTTTCAGCGCCTCATGGAATTGATCTTGGTGGGGCTGCAGTGGGAGTCTTATTTGATTTACTTGGATGACGTTATCGTTTTTGGAAGTACGTTTGATGAACACTTGCAGCAGTTGGAGGCGGTGTTCGCCAAAGTGCGCACTGCGGGCTTGAAATTCAAACTTCAGAAATGCCACCTGCTGTGACCATCAGTGAAGTATTTGGGCCACATTGTTAGCGCATCAGGTGTGCCAACGGATCCGGAGAAGACTGCTTGTGTCCAGACGTGGCCGACTCCTACATCTGTCGCTGAGGTGCGTAGCTTTGTGGGCTTCGCATCGTACTATCGCTGGTTCGTCCGCGATTTTGCGACTATTGCAAAGCCGCTACATGCACTCTCTGCCAAAGGACAGAAATTTCGCTGGGGGAACAAGGAGGTCGCTTTTGCGGCGCTTCGCATGGTCTTAGCACCCGGATTTCTCCCAGCCATTCCTCCTCGACACCGACGCCAGTGACATGGGCATTGGGGCCGTCCTGGCTCAGGTTGTCGACGGGGTAGAGCGGGTGGTGGCCTATAGTAGCCGTGTTTTGTCCCCCACTGAGCAGCGGTACTGTGTGACCAGGAGGGAGCTGCTGGCCATTATTTTCTTTGTCCAATTTTACAGGCCATATCTGTATGGTCGCCGGTTTACCATCCGGACCGACCATGCAGCCCTAGAATATTCCCTGCGAATTTACCAGCCCTCGGGTTAGCTGTCCCACTGGCTCGAGGTTCTCCAGGAGTACCCCTACGATGTCATCCACAGGAAGGGGACTCTGTATGGGAATGCGGACGGCCTTTCCAGGCGGCCCTCGGAGGGCAAGTGCGCCTGTGCCTTGGGTTCCAGCCGTTGTAAGGCCCCAGTGGATACCGCGGCCCAGTTGGTTGCATCAGCCAGCGCGGCGCCCTCTCCGGGTGTGGCGTTGCCTGGGGATTTTGGTCTGGGACTCCCCCGGGAGGTATGGTCCCAGATGCAGATGGAGGATTCCCCTCTGCTGAGGCTGCGACATAGTGTTGGGTCTAAGGCCCGGAGCTCGGCTCCGTCGGCTGCCCCGGTGGTTGCCATGCATGACGGCCTCCTCATGCATTGGGATGCTCAGTTGGAACGATATTGCGTGGTGGTGCCCATTGGCTTGCGAGGTAAGTTGACCCAAGCCATTCACGATAAACTTATGTACCTCAGCTACCACAAGACCCTCTTGACCCTTAAACGGGACTACTATTGGCCGGGCGTGGAGGATGATGTGGCGCTGATTTTGAAGGGTTGCCACGACTGTGCGCGGAGGAAGGCCCCAGTGGGTCAGGATCGGGCCCCGCTGCAGTCCATCCGGGTTTCTTGTATGAATGAGCTCGTGGCACTCGATATTTTGGGACCATTCCCTGCATCCCAACAGGAACACAAATGCCTCTTGGTGGGGGTGAAATACCTCAGATGTTGGCCCATGGCGTGGCCCCTGGTGGACCAATCGGCCTCGTCCATCACGGAGGCGTTTGTACAAGAGTATGTTCTCGATAAGGGGGCGCCAGAACAGCTCTTAACTGATCAGGGGCGGAATTTTTCTTCCCGTTTGAGTAAACAGGAAGAAAAATTCCGGAGGTCTGTGACGTCCTTGGAACGAAAAATGTCCGCACCTCGCCCTACCATCCCCAGTCTGACGGGATGGTAGAACGGTCGAACCGCACGCTCACGTCCATGTTGTGCCATCACGTGAGCTCGTCCCAATTGGACTGGGACCTGTTCATCCCGGGGGTGCTGGCCGCGTACAGGCTAGCTCAGACAAAGTACGGCCCCCGGCCGTATACGGCCCATTGGGCTTTTTAATCCGGCCTGCCGAACTTGTCCAAATATTATTATTATTAAATAAAATTTTACCTTTCTCCTGTAATGCCCCCATTTCCCCATTAGATGTTGCACTTTGACCGGGAGTTACGACGTGTTTTTGTATTGTTCATGTTCGTGCAATTTGTTAAATTGCCTTGAAAATAAATGTTTGCTACCTGTTAAAGGCCAAATCCTTTCATGTAATGATTTTTACATGTCATTTATATTAGTTCATACAAACACTCCATCCATCTGTTCCTGGCCCGGCCCCTCTGTCAAATTTTAGAACCCATTGTGGCCCGCGAGTCAAAAAATTTGCCCACCCCTGGGCTAGCTCCTCATGCCTCGACGGGGTTCTCCCCCTTTTTCCTTATGTACGGGAGGGAGCCCGAGCCCCCGGTGCTCGTTCAACTGGACCTCGGCACAGTCAAGAAGGGGTCATCCATTCCCCTTCCGATGAAAATCATGCTGGATCGGCTGTGCGAAGCGCGGCAAGCAGCTTTAGAACATTCGGCCAGTCGGCAGGCGGCCGCTGAGTGCTTGCCTAAACATCAGGCTGTTGGGTTGCCATGGGAAAAGGACCAGTTGGCGTGGCTGCACTGCCCTCAGGTGCCGGTGGGCACGTCCCCTAAATTACATTGGCCATGGCAGGGCCTTTTCGAGGTAGTTGGGGTCCGCTAGCCTCAGTGTGTCCGTATCCGGTTGGGTTGGCGCCGCTGAACCATGTACCCGTTGCGGCGCAAGCGGGTGGCGCCGCCCGCCTTCCCTGATTCATCCCCAATTCCGGGATGGCCGGCGATGGATGCGTTCGATGGGCCGGGTCCTGGGGGCAGGGGAGATGTTACTGTCACCTTGCTCTCCTGTGTGTCCCCAGAGCTACCGCCGTTGATACCGCCGTCGGCGAGCCTGCCGGGAGTAGCCCTCGGGGAGGCCCAATTTCCGTCTGGAGCACCGCCGGTTACAGAAACGGACGCCACAGGGGGCAGTGGCCCGACGTTGGAGGCGCCTGCTGCGTCGCCGCCGGCGGAGTCGCCTATGGCGCCTTGTCCTGGCCAGGGTCCATCTGGGCCGCAGCAGGACAGTGCAACGCCGGCTCCGGCGGCTGACGCCGCGTGAGGGAGTGGGCCAGCGGCAGGCACACGCTCGCGGGGCAGGCGCATACGCTGACGGACGATGAAGCCGTCCTCTTCCATCCCGCCCTTGTCGCCACTTGCCGTTCTGGGTGGCGTCTATGTCTTGTGCCAACTTGCCCTAATGTTCTGTTTCCCGCCGGGGGGGGGGGGGGGGGGGGCACCGCTCACGGAGTAGTTGCAGCCAGGTCGGCTGAGTTTTTTACGGGGGGGGAGTGATGTTGAGGAGTAGAGTGGTGACGGGTATTTGAGGGGGGACCGGTGATGTAGAGGGGGTCTTCGCCAGGAGCTGGGTTCGTGAGCGGTAGGGAAGTGGGGACCCAGGATAGGGGATAAATAGCACCAGGCTGGGGGGGGCTACTTCACCCGGCTGGCCGAGTTGGATGAACCATCGGTCAGCGCAGTGGGAAGAGCCCGTTAGCCTGGGAGTCGTAGGGATTCCCAGTACCCTTTCCCCTGGGGAGATTTAGCTTATCCAAAGTCTTGTGTTAGCCTTTCCCCAAAAGCTACACGAAAGCCCTTAATAAACCGTTTGGCGTCAGCCCCGACAACGTCTGCCTTCGTGTCGTTTCTAACACCACAACAATAGTAAAAACATATTCTTTGGTTCTATTCGGTAAAGTCACGTAGGTAAAAAATAAAACAACAAAAATCACGACGTTTCGGCTACAACACAAGTGGTCAAGGCACCTTAATTCCTCTCACACAAGCTTAAAGGTCGTGGTCTGAGCTTGGCTGTGTTCACTCCAGCGCTGTCCTCCAGACAGTCTGGTCCCTTCACCTGATGAAGGCCACTTGTGTTGTGACCGAAACGTCGTGATTTTTGTTGTTTTATTTTTTTACCTACGTGACTTTACCGAATACAACCAAAGAGTATGGATCCTTGCAGTCACGAAAGCTTCAAATCTAGAATAGTAAAAACAAAGCACTCACTGCAGTTGGTTTCATCAGAGTAGTCCCCACAATCGTCAGCTCCATCACACAAGAACTCATTTTTTATACAGTTCCCATTCTGACAGCGCTGTTGGTCAAGGCCACACTGGCAGTTCTTTTCATCGCTCTGATCCACGCAATCCGAATCCCCATCACAGACGAATGAACGTGGAATGCATGGTCCATTGTTGCAATGAAAATACCCATCTGTGCAGCCTGAAGGAAAAGAATAAGCAAATTACATAAAGCTTACAGTTTTTTGTCAATCCACTTCTGGATAAAGGTCACATCACATTATATCAGTGTGACCATATAAGTCAATATTGGTCAGTGCATAATGGTAAATGGGGGGCTATGAACTAAATCCGATTTCACTCGTCGCTGATGTCAGCCATGGCTACAAATGTTACTCAGGTTACTGGATACAGTACAGTTCTATGCGAAAATCATTGTAACCACGCAAACTCAACCCCACGATTAATGTCAATGGTTTATCTTTGTAGACCGCATGTTATTTACGAACAATAGTAAAAAAAGCATTCACTGCAGTTGGTCTCATCAGAGTAGTCCCCACAATCGTCGGCTCCATCACACAATAACTAATTTTGCACACAGTTCCAATTCTGACAGCGCTGTTGGTCAGGCACACACTGGCAGTTCTTCTCATCACTCTGATCCTCACAGTCTGAATCCCCATCACAGAGGAAGGAAAGTGGAATGCATGGCCCATTGCTGCAATTACAGCTCATCGTGTGGATAAGAGGTCGCATGAAGCGATCTCAGACGTAATTCTGTTATATCTACTTCTGTGGTCCATATCCTAACACTGCGTGATGCCGTGCTGTGCGAGGGTTTTGAATGGCCACTTTGTTTCATGACAAAGTGACAATTGGAATAACATTTTTTAAAATGAAAAATAAAACATTTAATACAGAAAATCACTATAGCTTGCGGAGCAAAGTAATCCATAGAGTAACTGAGACATTGCTTTTCATGACACGGTTTATCAATGATTTAATTACGTGAACTTATCTGGAACAAACACTCACTGCAGTTTGTTTCATCAGAGTAGTCCCCACAATCATCAGCTCCATCACACAGGAACGCATTTTTCACACAGTTCCCATTCAGACAACGCTGTTGGTCAGGCCCACACTGGCAGTTATTCTCATCACTCTGATCCACACAGTCCGAATCCCCATCACAGACTAATGAACGTGGAATGCATGGCCCATTGCTGCAATGAAAATACCCATCTGTGCAGCCTGAATTTGAAAAATTATGCAAATTAATTAGGGTTTACAGTTTTTTGTCAATCCACTGCTGGATAAAGGTCACATCATACCATGTCAGTGAGGGGGTGTGACCATATGAGGCAACATTGGTCAGTGCAGATTGGTAAATGGGGGGCTATGAATCAAATCAATTTGCACTCGTTATTGATGTCAGCCATGGCTAAAAATGTAACGCAGGTTACTGGATGCAGTGCCGTGCAGTGCGTGAATCAATGTAACCCCGCAAACTGAACCCCAAGATTAATGTCAATGGTTAATCTTCGTAGACTGCATGTTATTTATGAATAGTAAAAACAAAGCGCTCACTGCAGTTGGTTTCATCAGAGTAGTCCCCACAATCGTTGGTTCCATCACACAAGAACTCATGTTGCACACAGTTCCCATTCTGACAGCGCTGTTGGTCAGGCCCACACTGGCAGTTCTTCTCATCACTCTGATCCTCACAGCCTGAATCCCCATCACAGAGGAAGGAAAGTGGAATGCATGGTCCTTTGTTGCAATGAAAGTATCCATCTGTGCAGCCTGCAGGACACATATTTTGAATAATTCATATTTAAGTGATAGAAGTTTTTTTTTTTATGGATAGGGTAAATGTTCATTAACACATATAAACACAGAGGTGTCTGGGTGCCTCAGGAGTCAAAGCTCTAAAGAAGCATAACTGAGATCGTGGGTACAAATCAGGCTTCACCAAAACCGTGGTAAATTACATCTCCATTGAATATAGCTGAATACCATCTCTGAGAATAAACATATAATGGCTGTGCGAAAGTACAGTACTTTGTGTGGATGAGGTAATTTGAAGCAATCTCAGACATAATTCTGTTATATCTACTTTCATTGTCTATACCCTAACACTGGGCGATGCCCTACTGTGCGAGGGCTTTTAATGGCCACTTTGTTTCATGATAAACATCAATAATACAATTATATATTTTTTATATTTTAAAAGACAAAACGTAAAATAATCACTGCAGTTTGCGGACCAGAGTAATCATCATAGTCACTGAGACATCGTTTTTTTACTACTTAGTTTTTCAATTATTTAATTCTGTAAACTCATTTGGAACAAACACTCACTGCAATTGCTCTCATCAGAGTAATCCCCACAGTCATCAACTCCATCACAGATGAACTCATTTTCCACACAGTTCCCGTTCTGACAGCGCTGTCGGCCAGGGCTACACTGGCAGTTCTGCTCATCGCTCTGATCTTCACAGTCTGAGTCCCCATCACAGACGAAGGATTGTGGAATGCATGGTCCATTGCTGCAATGAAAATACCCATCTGTGCAGCCTGTAGAAGACAATTAAGGGCAGTTATGGATATAAATTGCCTTGTAAAATTAGGGAATGTGAAATGTGAGAGTTGCTTCTGTTACACGGTACCCATCTGTGCAGCCAATAAAGCATATAATTGTTTCACGAAGAAATGACCAAAATAAGATGCAGCAGAGCCGACACTGGAACCCAGACACCCGAGAACCATATGCAGCCATAACTTTGACCTTACAGTGTACTATTAATCCAAAAAAATGTCACATCATAAGATGCACATTCCAATAACACACGTCTGAAATGCAATTGGACCCCAGGTTACTGTAAACTCTTGCCTCATGCCATCTAAAGTGCAAACCTTAAAGAGTCCCATGGTGTCATGTACACTAAGGTGACAACCCAAACCCCGATTTTCAAGTCGCAATTTTTAAATGTACATTGTGTGCTCGAGGTATATTGTTCAAATATTGTTCCAGTTAGTGAAAACATTCATGAAAAAGTTTATAAAAATAACATCATGTACTCACTGCAGCTAGTCTCATCGGAATAATCGCCACAGTCATTGACTCCATCACAGAAGAACTTTACTACCAGGCAGCTCCCATTATCACAACGTTTCTGGTCTGGGTGGCACTGACAGTTCAGAGGTTCGTCGCTGCGATCAATGCAATCAGCCTCTCCATTGCAGTAGAACCAAGCAGGCATGCACTGCTGTCCATTCGCACACTGGAATTCACTGTCTGTGCAGTTTCCTTTGGAGGGCACATACGAAGAAAAACATCACAGAAGGGCATGTAATGCAGCTTAAGAAATTAAGCTACATAGAGTAACAAGGATGTAAAGCAAGTAAGTCACCAAGATGCAAGTGTATCATTTGCACAACAATCATACTTGTGTAGTGGTAATGATGGAGACACAGTCTTCTTCTGGAGGCAACACGTTTATTTAACAGTAACAACTATAACATGAGGTGCCAAACACAAAGGGGTATCGGCCCCTCCACCCGATACCCTGGGGAGGTATAGCCTCCGAGCTAGCGTGTCCTACTCACTGGGACCCTCTGGAGGGACCTGGATTATTGCGTAATCCCCCAGCCCCCACTGGGGGCCTGAGATGTATACCTCCGGTTCCCAACCGCCCTCTGGGTTCCCTGGCCTCAAGGTGTTACTTGATACAGGCTTTACTCGTATTTGCCCCCTGTTGACCCGTGGCTGACGCTACACCAGGTAAGTAGTGGTAACCGCGTGTAATGCACACAATACCCACTACAATTGCACAACAATAATACTCTATATCCTTTGGGTCTTTCGGTAAAGTCACGGAGATGGTTCAAAGAAAAGACCCAAAGAATATTAATTCCTGCAGTCACGAAAGCTTTAAGTCAAGAATCATACTCTATTTAAAAAAAAAAATGCTCGCCTGCTGGCCATGCACCGCCCAACATGTGGAGGGAATGGGGTCCGCAGGTGGCCAGCATTTGGGTGAGAGCTCAGAGTGGGGGACGGGGGGGCACATGGTAAGGGGGTGTGTGGGGGGGCCATGGGGGTTGTCACACACGAGAGGGGAAAACCCAGAGGTGGGCAGGTGGGGCTGTTGGGGGTGGAAGAGGACCACTGTTCAACAACGGGTACTTTCACTTTATTATTTTAAAAAGTTTTCTGGCTGGCCTGGAGGGAAGGAAAGTTACTATAAAATGATTTTTTTTTTAAATAAAACTATAATACATTTTTTTATTTCACCAGGTCTGGCCCTTTGAGCTATATAAATCTTTTCAAGAAGCGACCTGACCATAAATGATAGCGCAATGAAGTGGCTTATCATGTGGAAATGTAGGCTGGCAAATACTTTACATGCATGTTTGTAAATGTGGAGGGAACAACTGGAGGACCCGAAGAAAAATAAACACGACCACGTGATAACATCCAAACTTCAAATATACAGGCTACAGGGTCAGGATCAAATCCACGACCTCCTGTATACCAGGCGGGGTAGTTAACATATCGCCACCGTGGCATCCGGTGCAGGCTGCTAGTAGATATTCAAAATGCATTTGTAACCTGGCAGGTCTGTTCATGTGTAAAGGAGTTCCAGGCAGGGTAAGTCTTAAACTTGGACTTAACTACGTCTTTGGCACAGCATGTAACACATCAAGGAATTACTACGTTCATACCCCAATCCCATTCTTTTCACTCCTTTTATCCTCGTCTCCATACTTTTTCTAACTTTCTTGACTCTCCACCAAACCCGTTAGTTTCTCCGAACGGCCTTCCAACCGACCCCTCATTTGCATCTGCTTTTTCCTGGGCTCTTTTAAATTACCCTGATGACCCACCTGATCTGAATGTTTCGCCACCTTCCAATTAGATTGCTCACCCTATGTCGGCTACCCCTGTAATAGCTTGCCATGAGAGTTGAGTGCGCTATTTGAACTCACAATCCATTAGACCCGGTGAGTTTTTATTTATGTATTAACAGGGTTATCCTCTCAGCTTCCCTTACACTTTGATTCCATCTATCAGCTTGATTCCATCTATCACTCGGCCTTAAGATTTACATTGAACTGCCCATATAGGACTCAACACTGTGATCTCTACATTGGGTCAAACTTAACATCTCTTAATGTTCGACGTCTTGTGCACCAGATTTTATTTATTCACGATGTACTTACAAAAAAATCTGCAGACTACCTGCTGGATCTCCTCTCTGTTCAAAGAATAAATTTGACCTCAGGTCTTCGCTCATTTACCAGCTTCACATTCCCTATTGCAGTACAAAAACTGGAGGAAGGGCCTTTGCTATTGATGCCCCCAGGGTCTGGAATGCTATTGCCAATAAACTGCAACTTGAATAGCTACCAATGAGATCTTCTCTAAAAACTGCTCTAGAGGAGTTGTACACCCCTAGCTGCCACTGCTATTCATTGGCGTAAAATAAAATAAAATGTTTTGCTCTGGATGACGCTGCAAAGTATTATCTGTATTTTGATTTAGCGTGCTGATCTTAAAGGTGCATTGAAAAAATTGATACTCCGACTGATGCTTCTGTTGTTGTGGAGTAACTCATGCAGCCAGTTATGGCTCTAGGATTTGGTGTTACATGTTATTTATGTAGTTTATTGTAAAAATTCGGTCACAGTCCCTATGATCACTGTTACGTTGCAATTATGGCTTTATTTTTTGGTGATTTCGAAAAGTTTTTTGGTTTGGATATGTTTGTTTTGTTGTAGTACGGAGTTAGACTGATGGCCTTAATCTAAGTTTTCTTGTGGTTGTTGTTGTTGTTGTTTGACTTGCATCCCACTAGGATTTTTTGCACACAGCGTTGGTATACGGTGCTTTTTTCAGAAATATTTTGCTGTTTTTTTTTAAATTGGATTTTCTGTTTGCACAGTCACATATTCACTTTAAGATGTTTTCTTGTTCGTGTTTTTGTTTGTTGTGGTTGCACCGGATTCAAGAGCCGAATGGCTCACAGGGCTATACCAAAATAAATAAATAAATTAAAAACTGAAACTACACATTTTTCGATTTAAAGCTTTCGTGACTGCAATGATTCATCTTCTTTGGTTCTTTCGGTAAAGTCACGTAGAATGAGAATAAAATAATAAATTGATAAAATAAAATAACACAATAATATTCTCACGACGTTTCGGCCACAACACAAGCGGCCTTCATCAGGTGAAGGGAGCGAGACTGTCTGGTAGGACAGCGCTGGAGTGCGCTGTCCTACCAGACAGTCTCGCGCTGGAGTGCGCTGTCCTACCAGACAGTCTCGCTCCCTTCACCTGATGAAGGCCGCTTGTGTTGTGGCCGAAACGTCGTGAGAATATTATTGTGTTATTTTATCAATTTATTATTTTATTCTCATTCTACGTGACTTTACCGAAAGAACCAAAGAAGATGAAACTACACATGTTTTACATTCCTTTGTCAATTCACTATTGGATGAATGCCTCACTTTGTTGTGTTGCTCATGCCTGCTGTCCAATTATACTTGCTGGTCATTCTTCTTCTTGCTTATGACATCGTGAATAGCAACTTAAAGATATATACTGGTCAGTTGGTAAAGCTGGTCATTGCTAAGATCAGTGGTGCGTGATATCCAAACTGGTCCTGGGCTCCATCACAATTCACTATCCAGCACTGACCAACAAAGACTAAATTTTAAATGTGTCAACCAACACGCGGACGCTAACCCCTGCCACCAAGCCTACCAACACGGACGTCCCAGCCATGACCGCCACCACCCTTCTGGCCAAATGATGCCATTTAGTAACCATGTCTGGCCACGGGTCCGGACCGGAAGCAGGAATCCTAACTGCCGCCCCCGAGGAATGAGATGAGTGATGGGGTAAACATGGGGTGGATGATTCTAGCCGGGTGTCCGAGGTGTCATCATTCGCCTGAGTCGGAATGGCCACGGACCGAGGCTGACAATCCTGGCTGGTCGTCCCCGGTGCACTTGTCTTGCTGCAGCATCCGCAGGCGAAGTGTCCCTCACGACCATGACCAGAGGATGCTCTCCTGCCTCACGAGGTCAGCGCTCCACTTCTCGCAAGATCCTCGGATACCGCCGCAGGGCCCCCAACCAGACACGCGCCAGCGGCACGTGTCTGGTTGAGGGCCATGGCAGCCCCTCGATGTCGCCGAGATTCCCAGCAATGTGTGCCACACTTCGCGCGGGTCCCACCATATCTTTATAGGTACAGAGCTGTCGTGCGACCCATAGCGAGGTGCGGGCTTCCTCCTCCACCACCGGCAGCATCACTCCCACCTTCTCTACCATGGCAAGGAGCCGCTCCACCACCAGCGAGTCCAGGCACGGCTCATTGAGCCGATGGAATGCGGCTTCTGCCAGCGTCAACAATTCTGTCCGGAAGACCAGGAGTGATTCGGACGCTTCCCGCTGGCGGTTTTTAAACTTTTAGCACGCCCCGGACTGAGGGTCGAATACCTCTGCCATCTCCTTCTAGACCCCTTGCAGGGATCCTCTTTTTGCAGGTGGAATCCGGTCGAACACCACCAGTGCGAGGTCATCCAACACAGTGGGCAGTATTGTCAGGGCTTGTTCCTCCATCCACTTCAGTGCCCAGGCGGCCATCTCAAACCGGCGGACAAAAGCGCGCCAGTCTCCAGATTTGGACGTGAACCTCTGTATCATGCCCAGCAGGCGGCTCCATCCTGGTCCTCCCTTCGCGGGCTGCCTCAGCTGAGTTTCGGGCCGAGTTTCAGGCTGAATCTGGCTCCCACCCTGTGCCACTGTCACTTGCCCGGTCAGCTGCTCTCCGCTGCGCTCCGGTCGTTCATGTCCCTCGGTTGCTGCTGCTGTCAGCGGATATTGGGAGGACAGGCCAGGGTTTTCTCCCGGGTCCCGCGTGGGATGCACGGTCGGCTGTGTTGCTGGTGCTGCTCCATCCCCTGATAGCTCCTGCGGAGTGATGGGTCTTCCCCTTGCTGGGGAGGCGACGCGGCTGAAGTTCCCCCCACTCGTTCGACCTCAGGACTCAAACGAGTAGGGGGAACAGCCGGCGAAGCAGCGTGGTTACTGCCTCCAACAGCTGATCCATCCTCCGATCCCTGGAGGATGATCTGCGGTAGCTGCGCTGGGTCTGCACCGCTGAATTGGTGGAGGAAGGTGCCCACACTGAGCGAGTAGCTGCCTCGGATCCCGCCGATAAGCCAGGGGACGAATCCCGACTCGGCGGTTCAGTTTCCGAGCAATTCTAGTCCTGGGCACAAAGAGCATCTTCTAACTGAGTCTCCCCCCTTGGGATCTTGCGTCAGCTGAGGCGAGACATCCCACCACTGCCACCAGATAAAGAGGAGTCGGAGACTGGTTAAGCACTTATTTATTCTTCAAAGCACAGCTACACTCGTTCCTCAAAACTAATCTCGAACACCCATTTCACAGCCCCTTTTCAACTCTCTATCTCTGCCCCACTTCCTAATCCCTTCTATATCCGCCCCCCTTCCAAATCCTCATCTCTGTCTCTCGCGCTGTGTGCGTGTAACGTCAGTGCCCTTTAACCCTTGACCCTCGTCTAGTGTATTCCCGTGCATATGATTGGTGTGTGCTATGTTGAGTGTGGAGATTGTGTGTCTGTGGTGCGAGTGTGTGAGGATGGCTCGGACATCTCCTACATATGGACAAGGGTTGACCATAGGCAAAGCCATCATTGTCATCTCTACAGGGTCATACAAAATTAGGTAAACAAGCTTTTCAATGTACATACTTTAATTTGCACTCGAAAGTACAAAATGCATTATTTTTACCCCATGAATAAATCAATTGGTTTTGCCGAATGAAAGTGGGTGGCTTGCACAAAGATAATTAAACATATCGAAGGGATGCCACTCACTTTATTCAGCAAATCAAATGTGATTCATTCTGGGATCAAAATAATGTATTTTGTACTTGAGAATGCAAATAAAAAATGTGTGCATTGAAAATCTATAACTCTTAGGCATGAACTGTTGTAATTACTCAATATTAATTACTTCAACCATCTAGATAGAGTTACACCTATTAAGGCCAGAATTCCATACAGGGAGCTGGTGTGGCAAGTACTATGACTGACAACCTTGGTCTTCCCGCTGCTGGTGTTCACATACCCCACCAGGTACACTAATTTAAGACTGAGTCGAAGTAGGGGAGGCCCAGGACTATTTCTACCATCACTTGCCGCTGATATTAACTGTAACTGGGAATTCACTGCGCAAACCACTGTGCCACTGCTACCCACATATGCACACAAAAGACAAAGATCCCCCGTTCAGCTGTTAGGGCAAAAGCTGCTAGTTTACACTTATGAATGCTGGTATGGCCCACGAGGGGGTGGATGGCCAGCACCACGCTGGATGGCCTTTGTCTCCCCAGTGGCGTTGTTTACTACACCGCACCAGGTACTCATTTGAGGCTGAGTCGACCGAGGGAAGCCCCATGACCAGTTCCGATAATCGTCACTGGAATTGGCCGTGAGTGGGAATGGATAAAAATAAATCCATTAAATGGTTCTTACCTTGTACTCCTGTAACCACCATCAGGATGCTTAGCCAAAGAAAACGTTTCTTATCCATTGTCAGTCACAGTGTTACTAGAATAACACAATAGAGACAATGTATTCACACCGGCAAAAAATATAACTCACTTCACTTACAATATTTTCATCATCATCATCAGCAGCCTGTTTATATTCGCTGCTGAACGAAGGCGCTCATCACGTTGATCCTGCGATGCCACGGACCATCTTGATTCTGCGCTGATTTCGTCACTCCATCCCCACGGTGGTCACTCTCGGACATGTCCTCTTTCCTTTGGCTGCCATTCTGTCACCAGCTTCATATATCTGGTATCATCCTTCTAGCAGTGTCCAACCCAAGGACCACTTAATTTTCTTAAAGATTAACATGATGCACAGAATCATAATGAGATAACAATTAGCTGCACTATCCTTAGACACGAATGCACAGCTCAAAGTACACACCTTAAGGGAAACGTGAATATAATAATGAAAACGGGCTAACCTGTTTGTAGAATACGTGTTCCTGGGTATAGGATAATCCACATTTAATGTACCTCATCAAATGTTATGTATAGCTCGTCCTCAGACAACGTACTACCACAACCAAGCAAGGCTAGAGACAACTAAAGCTGTCCTAGAGGAAAAACCTGTTAGCACTGTAACCAAATTTAAAAAGATGTCAAATATATTTAAATGACTTAACATGCCAACTACTCTTGCGAGAAGTTGCGTGGGTGGGATTGGTGAAGTGCGTGCTAGCGTGTGAGAGGGGGCGATTCTGTACAGGAAGGCTCGCAGTGTAGGGGTGGAGAGGCTGTATATACTCATTGTCTCACTCGCACACTAAAGTTAATGCGGAACAGGGTCCACTGGCGGATACAATCACGGCCGAAACGTTGCACGTAAAAGCAATAGCTCGCCCTGCTGGTCAACATTTAGATGTAGCCAATCATTCGTGAAACGAATTGATTTTATATAAACTTTCATTACATCAGTCCAACAATATTGGAAATCTAAAATTAAATACCATACGCATCAACAATTACTTCAGTATTTACAATGCCACATGAAAAATCTTGATCTACAAGCCTTTTTCCCATCTCAGGACGGGTGTATTGCAGTAAATCTTAAACTTGCAAGTGAAAGCAGACTGCGACGTGATATTCATTGCATTAATGCGTGTGAAATTTGTAAGGGCGCGGTGACACAGACCTATTTCATTTTAAGGTTATAATCCCTTGTTCATCATGACGTCCTTTTTACTTTGATGTCTCAACAGCGTTACAGAGATCACGTGACGTGAGGGTTCTGCCTTTGTCGTGAGGGTTGTAAGTTGACGCCGAGGAGGGGGGAGGAGGCGCCTCGCCCCTCATGTGGAGTGACGTCACCCGCTAATTATTATTAATGGGGGGGGGGGTCCATTTGGAGGACGTCACCTTATAATGATTATTCATTGGGTCTTTCGGTAAAGTCACGTAGATGGTTAAAAGAAAATGAATTCCTGCGGTCGCGAAAACTTTAAGTCAAGACTTATAATGATTATTAATGAGGGGGGCTGTTCGATGTGGAGTGACGTCACCTGCTCATGATTGTTAATGAGGGGGGGTCCATGTGAAGAACGTAAACTGTTGATAATTATTAATGAGGGGCTGATCGACGTGGAGTAACGTCACGAGCGTTGCACACTGACATTCTTGGCTCATTATAGGAGGCAATAATAATGGGGGGGGGTTCCATTTGGAGGACGTCACCTGCTCATGATTATTAATGAGGGGGGCTGTTCGATGTGGAGTGACATCACTTGCACATGATTATTAGTGAGGGGGGGCGAGTACTCTATTTTGAGTGACGTCACGCGCTCATGATTATTAATGAGGAGGGGTGGGGGGTGTTCATTTGGAGGATGTCACCTGCTCATGAATATTAATGAGGGGGGCTGGTCGATGTGGAGTGACGTCACGAGCGTTTAGGACAGACATTCCTGGGTGATTATAGTAGGTATGACATTCAGAACGGACATTTTCACTTCCCTCTCTGAACGCGCTTCTGTGTAATAAATTTATCAGAGACAATATTAAAATACAGGTGAAGGTTAACGCTCGAGTAGATGTTGCGATGTCGCTAGACTTGTTGCCTTGAAAGGCATCTCTAGGCTAGAATACATGAGCTTACTGGTTAGCTTAGCCCATTGCTTCTTAAAACTTTATTGTAGCCTTGTACCCCTTTGCTTCTCAATTGTACAAAAAAATATGTATGATGTTAATACATATGTAGTGGAGTAAACGATACGCATAGGAATTGGCCACATACATTACATACAGACATACAAGGAGAGTGGGTCACATGAGGTCGAACAGGTGGTGGAGTCATGGGTGGCGTAAACAACCCGAAGTAATTAAAGGAGTCATGGCACGAGGGCTGTGATTGGTCGAGAGGCTGTTAGCGTTAAGTGGCAGCGTCGCGAAGTCTGACCGTTGGACAGGTGCGAGCTGGCGAAAATGCCAGCGAGCCACGTGGCAATTAATTAAGGCTAATTGGAAAGGGGATAAAACTCTAGGTGATTTGAACGGGGAGCAGAGTTGTTGTTGGGCAGTTGTTGGCTAGAGGTGGAGAGGCACGAAGAGGACAGCTGGCAATGTTAGAGAAGAATAGATTGAGAGCCGAACCCAAAGGACAGTAAATAGCGATAAGGGAGAGTTAGCGTTAGCGGAGAGGTAGTTACGGAGGAGATAGGTACAGGGAGAGTTACAGATAGAGTCACTGTGTGTGCGGAGATAGATAGAGTCACTGTGTGTGAATAGACAGGCAAGTCACTGTGTGTGCGGAGATAGATAGAGTCACTTTGTGTGAATAGATAGATAGAGTCACTCTGTGTGAATAGATAGATAGAGTCACTGTGTGTGAATAGACAGACAGGTCACTGTGTGTGCGGAGATAGAGGAAGTCACTGCGTGTGAAGAGATAGCGGAGACACTGTGTGTGAGGAGATAGAGGAAGAACCACTGTGTGTGGAAGAGGATGCGCGGACGGTGCTGAGGTGAATCGGAGTGTCCGAGTTGGCGGAGCGCGAAGAGGAGAATTACTGTGTGTACGGAACGATGGAATAAAAGTGACGGTGGAAGAAAGACGGTTGTAATCCGAGTGAATTCACGGCACTACATTTGGTGTCAGACAAAGTACGGAACATGCCACGATGTCAAGGAAAGCGGCAAAGAAAAAGAAATGTGCCAGTGGACTCGGGCGGCGACAGCGACAATGACAATTTGCAGCCCGGCCAGATGGCCGGCAGTACTCCGGACGTGACAGCGGTTCGGGTGGTGCTGAAGGCCCGGGATCGCCAGAGGATTGGCGAGTCCTCATGACCCAGTGGGAGGCCAGGATGGAGAAGTTGTCGGAGGAGTTCCAGAACTTCTTGACGGAGAACCGCATTCAACTACCGGTACCGGGTCCACCGCCGGAGGTTGCCGCTCAGCCGGAGCGGTTGGAAGATTCTGACGACGAAGACGACCATTCGGCGGGACCGCCACGACGGCTACACATACAACGATTTGAGGCCAAAGTGGGAGATTGGACGGCGTTCATACGAAGATTCCGTGCGGCTTACGAGTCCCTGAATTGGACGGAGAGTACTGCGTTACGAGCACTGCCGACGGTATTGGATGATGACTCCTTGGCGACTTTTAACGGACTCCCTGCCGCTGTCAGGAAAACATTGGACAGTGCTATTGCGGCAATGAAGAAAGTCTACGAGCTGCGGTCGGTCGCCAAACGTCGATTTCAACAGAGGAAACGGGAGGCCACGGAGTCCCCCCTGGCATTCCGCAGCGCCTTGCTGGCCCTCGCCCAGGTTGCGTACCCGGCGATGGACGAGGAGGGCTGGGACTCCCTGCTGCAAGAGAAGATGTTACAGCTGGTGAAAGAACTGATAGTCGTTTTGTCGCTCCCGGACAAGGATGATGACGACGACGTGTCATCGTTGCTGATCGCCAGGAACATACAAGTCAACCTTGACATACGAGATGAACCAGCGGCAGCGGTGGCGCAGCCGTCGCTGATGACCCCTGCCGGGGATGCGAGCACGGTGGCGGTGGTGGTGGACGAGACGCTGCCGATGGCAGCGGCGGCCGGGGTGTCGACCGGAGAACGACGGTGTCGTCCCGGGGTATATGGAGACGGCATGCATCGGACATGCTACGAGTGCGGGCGGAGGGGTCATCTCGCCCGCGACTGCTGGAGACGGAGAGGTGGTCCTCCGTGGGCGCCGAACAACTACAGCGGGCGGTTCCCCCAAGACCAAGGATCCCGGGTGAGTCGCGATGCATTCAATACACGGCCGCCCTATCCACATCACTCATCCGCGTCATCTCACCCGTATTCATCGGGTTCGGATAGTACGCATGGCTGGGATACGTGGGGCGCGTTGGTACATCGCGTGTTGGGGGCCGCGCTGGGATCGTCGGATGTGATGGCATGTATTCAAGGTGTTATGGTACGGTTTATTGTAGATACCGGGGCGTTGGCAACTCTCATTTCGTTGCAAACTTTTCGGTCGCTGCCGACGTCGCCTGGATCGTTAGCGCCAGTGGAAGGGCCATGTGTAGCGGCAAACGGGGGTAGTTTGGGCATTATGGGCTGCGTGGTTGCGACAATTCAAATTGGGGAGGTTATTGTGACAGGAAGTGTTTTGGTTTCAACGGCCTTGGCGGTACCATGTTTGTTGGGCATGGATTTCTTGCAAAAGATGCCAATTAAGATTTCAGTGGAAAAAGGTTGTTTGGAATTACCGTCGGAGAGATGTATTAAATTTTTGGGGACGCCTTCGAAATTTGCGGTGGCGAACGCTGTGGTGCAGGCCGTGGTGAGCCGCACCGTGCGCGTCCCGCCTGCATCGCAAATATTGGTACCGCTACGGTTAAAGAAGGAATTGCCGTGGGATGAGCTACAGGAGGGAGTGCTGTTGACACCCTCAAATGCTGTATCGAGAATGCCCACCGTGGTAGGAGCTTTGACCATAATACCAAAATATTGTGATCCCTTCATTCAAATTGTAAACACGGGGCACAAAGAGGTTGTTATTCAAGGGGGCACTACGTTGGCGCACGCAACGGGTGCGCCGGGTCCAGAAACAAAAACATGTTTTGCTACGGGACAGGATGAAATGTTGTCAAGGGAGGAGGACGATCCGGAATGGTTAAGGGATCTTTACAAACAAAACCCAGAGTTATCGCCTGTGCAACGGTCGAGTTTGCATGCGTTGCTAGTGGAATTTAAGGAAGTGTTCAGTTCAGGGAAATACGACGTGGGTCGAACGACGTTGTTGCAGCATCGTATAGACACGGGAAACGCACCCCCGATCAGGTTACATTCGCATCGTGTCGGTCCTCTTGAGAAAGAATGTATTCGGCGATCTGTTGATGAAATGCTAGAGCAAGATATTATCGCCCCATTGTCCAGCCCGTGGGGAGCCCCTATTGTCCTCGTTAAAAAACGTGATTGGAACCATGGGATTTTGTGTTGACTATCGAAAATTGAATAAAGTTTCGGTGGCGGAAGCGTACCCGCTTCCACGAATTGATGATTCACTGGACGCCCTGTCCGGCGCCAGAATCTTTTCGAACGTCGATTTGTTGTCGGGCTTTTGGCAATTGCCCCTGGATAAGGAGTCAAGACCTAAAACAGCATTTCGGACACCACAAGGATTGTATCAATTTAACGTGCTTCCGATGGGACTTCACTCAGCGCCGGCGACCTTCCAGCGATTAATGGAACTCATGTTGTCGGGCCTGCAGTGGGAGTCATACTTGATATATTTAGATGATGTGATTGTTTTCAGTAGGAATTTCGATGAACATTTGCAACGGCTGCGCGCCGCTTTTGGCAGAGTGCGGCGTGCCGGATTGAAATTTAAACCACAGAAGTGCCAATCGTTAAGAACATCGTTGAAGTATTTGGGGCACGTCGTTAGCGCGTCAGGAGTGGCCACTGATCCGGAAAAGACGAGTTGTGTGCGAACATGGCCAGTGCCGAAAACAGCAGGGGAAGTGCGTAGCTTTGTGGGCTTTGCGTCGTATTATCGGCGGTTCGTTAAGGATTTTGCCACGATTGCTCGACCATTGCATACGCTGACCGGAAAAGGTGTGAAGTTTCAATGGGGGATTGCTGAACAAAAATCATTTGAAGCGTTGCGGGCAGCACTGGCGGACGCACCGCTGTTGGGATACCCGGATTTTACGAAGCGATTTATACTTGACACGGATGCCTGTGATACGGGCATAGGCGCGGTTTTGTCACAAACGGTTGATGGCGTCGAGAGAGTGGTGGAATATGGCAGCCGGGTGTTATCGCCGGCGGAGCAAAAATACTGTGTGACGCGTAGGGAATTATTGGCGATTGTCCATTTTGTTCGCCAGTATCGACCGTATCTGTACGGCAGGGAATTTTTGATCTGCACTGATCACGCGACGCTACAGTACTCGCTGCGCGTGGATCAGCCGTCGGGGCAAATGGCTCGCTGGCTTGAGACCCTCCAGGTGTACTCTTTCACGATCCAGCATAGGAAAGGAACGCACCATGTGAACGCGGATGCTTTGTCGAGGTTGCCGCGACCGGCTGAGACGTGTCGGTGCACAGAGGGCTCACTGCGTTGCGGCCCGCCGCTGCAGGAGGTTCCGCAAACGGTCGCTGCAGCGGGTTCGGGGGTGCCAGGGATAATCCCTGGAGCAGAAATTGGATTGTTGGGGTTGTCATTGAAGCAGTGGAAGCAACTGCAAGTGGAAGATTCCTCGCTGACCAGGATGAGGCTGCGTGCCTCTCGTTCAAAGGGATCGGAGGATCGCCCATTTTTGATGTTGACGGAGGGGTTGCTTGTTCGCTGGGATGTGGAAGCACAAAAATGCTGTATTGTTGTCCCGAGGGTGTTGCGGGGGAAACTGATTAACGAGATACATGAGAAATTGATGCATTTGGGGGAGAAGAAGACCGCGTTGACAATGGGGAGTGAATTTTACTGGCCGGGAATGTTTAACGATGTGAAACAGCATGTAAAAGCATGCCAGGAATGTGCACGGAGGAAAGCACCGGCACGGCCATATCGTGTCCCTTTGCAATCGATTCAAGTTTCGAGAGTGAACGAAATTGTGGCACTAGATATTTTGGGTCCGTTCCCCGTCACCCCCCGAGGGCACAGATATTTGCTCGTCGGGGTGGAATACTTAACTCGTTGGCCGATGGCATGGCCGCTAGTAGACCAGTCAGCGACGTCGATCGCTGAGGCTTTCTTGAAAGGATACGTATTAGATAAGGGGGCCCCGGAACATTTGCTTACTGACCGAGGCAGAAATTTTTCATCGAAATTGATTAAAGACGTGTATGACTCACTGGGGACCAAAGATCCGGACATCCCCGTACCACCCGCAGACTGACGGGTTGGTCGAGCGGCTGCATAGGGCGCTGACGTCCATGCTTTGTCATCGAGTAAACACCGCTCAAGATGATTGGGATCTGCATGTTGCAGCGACGCTGGCCGCGTATAGATTGGCCCCGCATGCCTCAACGGTGTACTCGCCATTTTTCTGATGTATGGACGGGAACCGGAAGCGCCGGCTATTGTTAAATTGTGGATTCGAAAACGGGAGAAATCTACGACGGTGCCTGCTCCGATGCAGGTGGCTTTAGACCGTCTAAGGGAAGCCCGGGAGGCTGCATTACAAAATACTGCACGACGACAAGCCGCTAACGAAAGATTGTTCGGCAGGCAGCGGCCACGAGAGCCGTGGAGTGTTGGAGATAAAGCCTGGTTGCACTGCCCCATGGTGTCAGTGGGAACGTCCCCGAAGTTTCACCGCCCCTGGCAGGAGCCCGTTGATATTGTGGAAGTTTTACGGGATCAGAGTGTGCGAATAAAATTCGGTCGTCGGACATGGTTTGTTCACCCGTCGCGCCTGAAGAAATTTGTGTTACCATATGATGCGTCATCCCCCATCTGAGAGCGGCCTGTATTGGATGTGTCCGACGAACCTGTGGGGAGGTCACAAGTGCGCGTTTCCCAGAGATCTGCCCCCCGTGTGCCTGGAGGATCGCCCTTTTTGGGCAGGGTTACCGACCGGACGCCGATTGAACGGTCACAGATCCGGACCAATGGCGGACAGCCCCGCCAGCTGAGTGTCGCTGGGACAGGGATGGGGGCAGGGTTCGTTGGCGAGACGAGCGAGGCCCTCTCTTACCGCAGGGTATCCTGTGCAGGGGAGATGGACCGGCAGCGGGAACCCGTTCCAGGAGGAATACAATACGTTCACTTTGGTGGTTGGGAATTCTGTATAAAGGTGTTGTGTGCGTGTCGTTGTGTGGTTGTACAAAATGGTTGTGTATTGCGAATGCGTTCTGTATATATGTTGTCATTGTTCCGTCCGCTTCACTCCACTACTCCAATTCGAGTATATCGTAGCCGGGGACGGCTAGGTTCTTTCATCACGGGGGGGGGGGGGGGGTGATGTAGTGGAGTAAACGATACGCATAGGAATTGGCCACATACAGTACATACAGACATACAAGGAGAGTGGGTCACATGAGGTCGAACAGGTGGTGGAGTCATGGGTGGCGTAAACAACACGAAGTAATTAAAGGAGTCATGGCACGAGGGCTGTGATTGGTCGAGAGGCTGTTAGCGTTAAGTGGCAGCGTCGCGAAGTCTGACCGTTGGACAGGTGCGAGCTGGCGGGAAAATGCCAGCGAGCCACGTGGCAATTAATTAAGGCTAATTGGAAAGGGGATAAAACGCTAGGTGATTTGAACGGAGAGTAGAGTTGTTGTTGGGCAGTTGTTGGCGAGAGGTGGAGAGATACGAAGAGGACTGCTGGCAATGTTAGAGAAGAATAGATTGAGAGCCGAACCCAAAGGACAGTAAATAGCGATAAGGGAGAGTTAGCGTTAGTGGAGAGGTAGTTACGGAGGAGATAGGTACAGGGAGAGTTACAGATAGAGTTACTGTGTGTGCAGAGATAGATAGAGTCACTGTGTCTGAATAGACAGGCAAGTCACTGTGTGTGCGGAGATAGATAGAGTCACTGTGTGTGAATAGTTAGAGTCACTGTGTGTGAATAGATAGATAGAGTCACTGTGTGTGAATAGACAGACAGGTCACTGTGTGTGCGGAGATAGAGGAAGTCACTGCGTGTGAAGAGATAGCGGAGACACTGTGTGTGAGGAGATAGAGGAAGAACCACTGTGTGTGGAAGAGGATGCGCGGACGGTGCTGAGGTGAATCGGAGTGTCCGAGTTGGCGGAGTGCGAAGAGGAGAATTACTGTGTGTACGGAACGATGGAATAAAAGTGACGGTGGAAGAAAGACGGTTGTCGTCCGAGTGAATTCACGGCACTGCACATACATAGGTTTTATAACAGAAAATAGTTGTACATACGTGTCCGTGCTTAATGGTTTACCTTAAAAAAATCTGGCACATCTCGCACCCTTAAGGGGTACGTGACCCCAGGTTAAGAACCACTGGCTTAGCCGGAGCCATGACACGCACCGCTGTCCCTGCAGTAACACCATTATTAGAATGCTGTAGCTTACAACATTTTATAATAATAAATTATTATTTAACCAAAGTCCCCATGCAGTACATGTCCAGACCCCATAACGAGTAATTTAGATAACTACTCGACAAAGAAATGCTTCCAGAAGAAATATGATGTCCAACAATTCAGTTTAAAAAATCTAGTACACACGATGAATGAGAATACACAAAATTTTAACTGTATTTTTTATCCACTTTATTTGAGTTGTGCACACACTATCTGAACATTATATATACTGTATAAAATATAGTATTTAGTTGTGGGTGCATTTGTGGTGAAACGGCCTCGAAGCCACTCTGCAAGCGCCAAATACATACACACAGTGCACACACGTTGTGTCCTGGCATGGGATTGCTTGGCACAATGGGTTTTAATCCGAAGGGTCCCTATGAGGAAAGTCCCATGGTTTCCCGGTGCCAGGGGATTGGCCAACCCTCGCAGGACAATTTACATCGCGGTGCCCTTTAATTGGCTTAATAGTGTATGGGCGCAAAAAGGTTACCCGGCCAGCCACGATGAGTCATTCACGGCGTTGGGAGAAGCCGGGGCGGAAAAAGTTAGAAAAGCAGACGTTGAGGTCAGGGGAACACAGCACCATGACCCCCCCTGACCCCAACACCAAATACACACCTGGAATAACACCCGAATGGCGAATACACACCCTACGGCGTCGGGAGAAGCCGAGGTGGAAAAAGCGAGAAAAGCAGACGATGTAACGAGGGTGAGACAATGCATTGTTGAGTGTGGAAGGGCAGACAGTGGATTGTAGAAGCCTCGGCGATCCATGTCATGGCGAAAAACCAAACAGCAACCACAGGCAGGCGCACGATTGGCCACGCGGTACGACACGACCCCGGGCTTTCGAAGTCAGGGGGATAAAGAGGGGAGCCCGGGAGCCATTCAAAATAATTAATCTTCAACATCTTTGCCGTCAAGACCCCCCTGCCCGTCCTGCCTTCTTCATCCGCTCGCAGTGTCCGTGTGATGCCAGCGAGTGCCACTACGAGGCAGTGTGAGGCAAGGCTTTCTCGTCCTCTTCCCGCCTCCTCTCACAGTGTCCATGTGATGCCGTGAGTACAGCGACGAGGTACGTGGTAGGATGCTTGAGTGACTAGGGGCGGAGACAGCAGTAGGCTCGGCTTATCTCGCAAGATACTCCTGCCGGGTAGTGCCGACTGAGCAGCTTACTTTAAAGGATTGTGGCTTGCGCCAAGAATAAAAGTTTGCACAGAGCATATGTGGTGTGGTGTCTGCGATTTCTGTGCGGAGCGACTGCATGTGCAAGCTGAATCCTGGGTAGCGGTGGGGGAACGTGCAGCGAGAGTGAACGCGGGGTGATAGTCGCGAGGTCGCTTCCAAGTTTGCGCGAGTCAGGTAATCGCGCAGGTGTTGTGAGCGCGCTCGCAGCCCCCTTTTGTTAGCAACAGCTGCGGTATGCACGGGCGTGTGGTTTAACCCCGTGTGGTTCTGAGGCCAGCAGCACGAGCATGTCCCTCAGGGCGCGAGCGTGGGGGCAGGATAATGTCAAGAAGTGCACGCTCTGACCACCTGTTTGTCAGAAAGTGCACGCTGTGTCAAAAAGTGCACGCAAGCTTGCTCCCATTGGTAGATATTAAACAATTGTCAACCAATCATAGATAACAAACCCAATGGCGCCATTGGAAGATATTATAAATAGATTGAACCGCCCAGACGGCTGCATCGACTGGTTTTATAACTCCTTTGCCTTTTGCCTTGAACGCACCAGCCACCATTTGACCCCGTCAAGCTATGTCTTCCAACGCTGCGAAAATCAACCTTATGCGATTGTACGGCCATGAAGAACTCGAGTTGGGTATGATGCTGGGCTCATACACGATCGCCACTTAATTTCTGTACAATTGGGGGTTCAACCACGACTTTCAGATTCATAAAGTCAACAACAAAACGGGTGGTGGTCACGGCAAGTTCGCGTGTACTGACGACCGTTGCGACTGGCAAGTACACGTATGCAAGTCTCGTGCCAAAGCCACCAAAGACAAGGGGGAGGTATTTGTGCTTCGTGGGGGTCATGATGACATGTGCACGTCCGTTCGCAAGGCGAGTCCGACACTGCGTACAAGACCAAAATGGCCGAGGTCAAGGCAACTTATTCTGATGGGATTGCCGAATTGCTGGAGAAAATTGACCCGGTCATGTGGACCGTTCATGCCAACTCGGACTCGTCGAACGATCAAGCGCGATCACTCTTTGGCTGTCGCAGCACCGATTTTGTGGAAAGCGACAATGCGTCGACTCTCCAGGACGAGACTCGAACCTCCGATCTATGCACCGCCATCAACATTATCATGACGCGTTTTTCCACCCAAGCGTCCAACCGAAGCGACAAGGCCGAGGCGTTGATGGCTGCAACTCCACAGCGCAGGTTGCTCTATTGCGGAAAAAAAACTCTTGGCCGATGAAAAAAAACTCGCGGGTGCATACATGGTACACAAGGCTTCCCCAACCGTCTATTCTTGCTGGCACACCGGGACTCCGCTGAAAAAAAGAACCGCTTACCCAACCGGTGGTGTCAACAACTCGCCATGCTGCACTTGCTCGACGTATCATCACATGCGAGTACCCTGTCGTCATATCAATGCCACCCTCCGCTCGATTGAACAAGACAGACGAATCGAAGAAGCCTTCCATTGAAGTTACTTGGTATCTGGCTACTGTGCAGCGTTTGCCGATTCCTATGTCTACCTACAAGAAAAGCCCACCAAGGTCGACATACCAGTACTCCCGCTGCCAATGTATACTCAAGCTGGCCGGCCCCGGTACAAGTGCTTCCTCAGCAAGGGCGAGTCTGCGAGCGGCTCAAGTGCTGTGTCTCGGGGCCGGTATGCATGCAGCAATTGCGGCCAGTTTGGCCACAAGATGACCAAGTGTCGTGTGCATGGGCCAGCAGCAGCCACCGTCAAGCCCGCAGCAGTCAAGTCCCCACTTTTCAACCTACCATTCGACCGGTTGAGTTCCTTTTGATCGAAACCACGTTTGGAATTTTACGCTGACGTATCGGACGACGAGGGCTGGTCCAATTATGGTGGCGACGACGAGGGATGGTCGGATGATGGTGGCGATGTGGCGGATGATGGTGGCGACAACATCGATTCGGGGATGCTCATTCGAGCGGAGGCTGGGGGACAAGCGACTGCCAGTGCTCAAAGATCGGACGCTGGTGCAGCGGCAGGCCCTACAACAAATACGACATCACGCCGTGCCAAAAAGAAACGAGCGCCCCGCAGCAGACAAGCCCCACGGCACGCAAGCGACAGCCCCAGCCAAGCGACGCAATTGAAGCTACCAAAGCGGCTGCCGTCCAACCTGCGCGATTTTGTTCTGCATTGAAATTGTGTGGTTTTGTATCTTCCAATGAAAACGTCTTGGGTTTGTTATCCATGATTGGTTGATAAATGTTGAATATCTACCAATGGGAGCAAGCTTGCGTGCACTTTTTGACACAGCGTGCACTTTCTGACAAACAAGTGGTCGGAGCGTGCACTTCTTGACATTATCCCGCATGGGGGCCCCATCACTCGGTCAGTGGGGGCCCCATCACTCGGTCAGTGGGGGCCCAGCGTGAGCCGACCGATGCGGTGGAGGAGAAAGTGGAATGGGCGGACGTCGCGGCCCACTTGCCTAGCGAGGGCGGCGGGGTGGACGTCGGGCCCCACACATTCATTTTATTTAGCAGTCCACAAGCTTTGTGTCAAACTCTTGCACTTTTAAATGTGTAAAACTGCCAAATTGGCACTTTATAATGTAGTGGTGGGCATTTTCAGTCAGTGGTTATGTAAATCAGCAGTGAAATAACTTAACTCCTGATTATTTACTAAACTTTGGAAATGTTTATGAATAGATATTCAGTGGTATTTAGAACCATCTGTGGATTGCAAAGAGAAAAACATTTTAACGCAATTATAATGCAATACAATTAGATTTTCTAAAGTAGGTATGTAATGCAACGTCCATGAAATGAAATCAATTCTTCCACTCCCAATACAGGAGAGTACTGCATATGAATAGAATCGTGTGTTGTGATCTGTGGCCACGCGTGTGTCAAAGTAGGTGGGGGGGTGCTTTGTGTGAGATTGGAGGGGCGCACATCCAGAAATTTTGCTGGGGGCGTGCAGGGAGTATGGTAATTGGGGAACAGCTGGATTTAATAATGGAATAATTATTAATGGAGGGCATTCTGCCGATATAAAAGGGGCTGGGCCAGAGATCGAGATGCTCCTGGGAAATAGGTGAGCTGGTACCTTGGGAACGGCTGGATAGCTTGCAGCTATATTTTAAGCTGTTTTTACCATCACGTTTGCAGTATTCAAATAATGAATATCGGATTACGTTAAATTTATTTTGCACGTTTGCATTGCCAAACATGATATCAGAGGTGCGGGGAAAGGATGACAAAACTAAACACAAAAATGAGTTCTAAATAAATACGTTTTTAATATGATTTAAAGGTGCATAGCTCTCAGTGGCTTCCTAATATCGAAAGGAAGACCGTTCCAGATGGCCACATAAGTGCATCTAAAAGCGCGCAATTCAGTGACATGTCTTTGTTTGCAGTGCCTCAAATATTGGAAGAAGTCACCCCCTGTGAGTGGCTGGCTGAGGTGCCATCTGTTGAGGAAGTACTGAAGGCAATCCGGAGTCTGAGACCAGGAAAGGCACCGGGTAGAGATGATCTCCCAAGCGAAATGCTGAGGGAGGGTGGCGTTTGTGCACAGACTGCCCTATATGACATCATAACAACAGTCTGGACCACTGGACGGGTTCCGCAGGATTGGAAGGATGCCCTGGTGGACCCCCTCTTTAAGAAGGGGGACCGCACAGACTGTAACAACTACAGTGGCATCTCACTCCTCAGTGTGCCGGGAAAGGTCCTGGCAAGGATTATTCAACATCGCCTTGACAGGTACGCTGAGGCTTGCGGAGCCCCAATGCGGTTTCAGGAAAGGGCGGTCCTGCACAGATGCCATATTTTCTGTCCTGCTACAGCAGAGGTGTAGGGAATTCCAACAAGACCTACATCTCTGCTTTATTGACCTGGTCAAGGCCTATGATACTGTGGGGGCTACCGTCCCCCACCATCACCGAATTGTCGGGGCCGTTGGCCCCCGACTCCCCCATTAAATTCATACCACTACCACAACTGCAACACCCGGTGTATGATTATGCCCGTGGGTACCCGTGTACCTCACGGCGCAGCTCTACTCACGCGGTAACCACCGCCAGCAGCTGGTCGGAAGCAACTAATTAGGCTGCGCTGCGGAATACCCCTCACCAATTTATCTCTACGCGCTACATGCGCGGCGTGTGCCGTGAGCGCCGCTGCTCCTGCACGGGTGAAGTGCAACCAGTACCACACGATGCAGAGGCTCACCACACCACGCACTAGTGCATTTAATGATCGAAGGACCCGTACTTTAATTCCCAGTGTGATAGCACGTTACTGCTGCCCCGGCATGCGCGTCAAGCCCCGAGTGGACCCACCCGTGCGAACGTAAACACGTAGGTAAAATTACTCACTCACGCGCAAACAAAAGAATCACCGCGGGCAGGCTCGCCACACTATGCACCGCCCCTCCTTACTCACAGAGACAACACGAGACGGTTTATACCCTACGGATGGTTTATTCCCCACGAATAAACGAACTAGACTGTGCATGTCAGTACGAACCAGCAGGACAGGTCTAACCTATCTCGCTACTGCCTGATACTTAATCGACCTGTCTGCCCTCTATTTTCTCTCCGAATTTCGTCCCTTTGTCTTACCTCTCTCCCTCGTACTTATGGTCCGACCTCGCAGCGATGGAGGTCGCGGATAGATGATGCTGTAAACAGAATCTGGCTGTTCTCTGCCCCGTCTCACGGACGTGCGAGTAACAGTCAGGTGACGGCTCCTCGATCCCTTCCTCCTGTTGATCTCCAGTCAAATAAAAATGGCCCCGTGCTTCCCCAAAGCGTCCCTTTTTATGTTCCTTTCAAAGCCCTCGAACCGCCCATCCGCGGTGCATCACGGGTCAGGCCGTTAATCCGCGGTCCATCATGGGTAGGGCCGTTAATCCGCAGTGCATCATGGGTAGGGCCGTTAATCCGCGGTGCATCATGGGTAGAGACGCTAACCCGCGGTGCACCATGGGTAGAGACGCTTAACCCGCGTTGCCCCGCTCCCCACCTGTCTGCTGGTCCGCGTGTGTCCTAGGCATCTCCTCAATGCGGTTCTCAGTGAGTTCGCCGTGGTCATTTAATTCTAAGTTAAGCCACGGCGCTGCAGTGCCATTTGGCCTGAGGGGGGGAGGGGGGGGGGTGCCTGCCAATTCCCTGACCCTGAGAAACCGTGGAGCACCCCCACGAGGGGGCCTCTCGGGTAAAAACTCAGGGCAGGTGACCCCCCCCCCTCCCCATGAGGCCCTACTTGAGTGTGTGTTTGTTTAGGTGGGGGGGTGGGGGGGGGGTGGCGGGGGAAGTGCTTTGATGGGAGCCGGGTGGCTTCTCGGTTGCAGCAGCACAGCGACGGCCCCGGTTTCGACGGAGCGGCTTCGCTGTTGTGGCACCACAATACCATCAGTAGGCCTGGGCTCTGGGTTGTTCTTCGTGCTTTTGGAGTCCCTGACCCTCTGCTCACGATCATTAACGACCTTCATGATGGTGAGCGGGCCCGGGTAATACTGCGTGGCCAGGAGTCAGAGCCATTCCCTGTACACTTTGGGGGGCGACAGGGATGTCCTCTGGCTCCTACATTATTTAACATCTACTTTGACCACGTAGTTCGTGAAGCCTTCAAAAGCTGTACTGGGGGAATCTCCATTTGGTACAGATATAATGGGAGGCTGATCGATGCCCGGGTGCGGTCAAGGGATGGCTCCCTATTGCTCAACCACGTTATGTATGCTGATGATTTGGTAATAGCTGCTCATTCAGAGGAGGAGTTGGAGACGCTGCTGCTGAGACTGGAGCGTGCCACTAAGAGATGGGGCCTTACTATCAGCCCCACCAAAACTAAGCACCTGCCTGGGTATTTTGTGCCATCGGACACTCCACCCCCACAACTCCCAATCGGTGATGGGGCAGTTGTGGAGAAAGTGGAGAGTTTCCCATACCTGGGCAGTGTGCTTATGACCGGCTCCAGTTTAACAGCAGAGGTCTCACTCCGAATCAGTCGAGCGGCAATATCTTTTCATCGGTTGCATAACACTGTGTGGAAGCTACCTGGTCTGTCGCTCCGCACTAAGCTTCAGGTCTTCTCGGCCACGGTCATTTCCTCCCTTCTCTACGCTTGCGAAACGTGGACCCCCCAAATGTAACATCTTCGCCGGTTAGAAACATTTAGGCTAGCCTGCCACACAATCCATCCTGGGTTTAACCAGGTTGGATTGTGTGAGGAGCTCACAAATCTTTGAAAGATCTGGGTAAGGTCCCATCGGTGAGCTCCTCCGGCAGGCAAGGCTGCGTTGGCTGGATCATGGTAGCCCGCATGCCCAGCCACCGCATGCCGAAACAGCTTTTGTTCGGTCGGATCGAGGGGGCTAAACGGGCGCGGGACGGGCTAGAGAAGAGATGGAGTGATGTGGTACAAGAGGACGTGGAGCTGAGTGGACTTGCCAATGACTGGTACCAGCGGTGTCAAGATCGGCCTCTGTGGAGGAGGCTCGTGAAGGACGCTTCTGGGCAGTTGGAGGCAGTCGCCCTCCAACAACAACGGAGGGCGGAGGAGCGACGCTCACAACAACGAGCGGAGCGCCGGGTGGCTAAAGCACAGCAGGTTGGCACAGTAAGGGGCACAGGTGGTGCATCAGCCAGTCATCTCAGTCATCTTAGTCAGTCGACCCATGGCACTTGGGTCTGCCCCGTGACCTCCTGCCAGCAGGCGTTCGACACTTCATGTGGCCTCAAGGTGCACATGGCCTGGCACAAGTGTCGTTGTGACGTCACCGCCACTTAGTGAGGAATGGCGGTTGTTGTTGTATGTGAGTGAGTCAGCGTATTATGAGTGAGTCTGCGTATGATGAGTGAGTGTATGATGTGTGAGTGACTCAGCGTATGATGAGTGAGTCAGTGTATGATGTGTGAGTGACTCGGAGTATAATCACTGCTGCAATCATAGCAGGTACCACCACAGTCAGTATACACTGCTGTGATCATAGCAGGTACCACCACTGTCAGTATGCACTGCTGTAATCATAGCAGGTACCACCACAGTCGGTTTACACTGTTGTCGTGAAAGCAGGTACCACCACAGTCGGTATACACTGCTGTCGTGATAGCAGGTACCACCACAGTCGGTATACAATGCTGTCGTAATAGTAGGTACCACCACAGTTGGAATACACTACTGTAGTGATAGCAGGTACCACCACAGTATGCGCTGCTGTAATCATAGCAGGAACCACCACTGTCAGTATGCACTGCTGTAATCATAGCAGGTACCACCACAGTCGGTTTACACTGTTGTCGTGAAAGCAGGTACCACCACAGTCGGTATACACTGCTGTCGTGATAGCAGGTACCACCACAGTCGGTATACAATGCTGTCGTAATAGTAGGTACCACCACAGTTGGAATACACTACTGTAGTGATAGCAGGTACCACCACAGTATGCGCTGCTGTAATCAAAGCAGGTCCCACCATAGTCCTTAAGCACTGCTGTTATCATAGCAGGTACCACCACAGCAGTCTGCACTGCTGTAATCATAGCAGGAACCACCACCGTCAGTATGCACTGCTGTAATTATAGCAGGTACCACCACAGTCTGTATACACTGCTGTATTCATAGCAGGTGACACCACAGTCAGTATGCACTGCTGTAATCATAGCAGGTACCACCACAGTCAGTATGTACTGCTGTAATCATAGCCGGTACCCCACAGTCAGTATACACTGCTGTCGTGATAGCAGGTACCACCACAGTCGGTATACACTGCTGCAGTGATAGAAGGTACCACCACAGTCGGTATACACTGCTGTCGTGATAGCAGGTACCACCACAGTCGGTATACACTGCTGTAGTGATAGCAGGTACCACCACAGTATGCACTGCTGTAATCATAGCAGGTCCCAAAACAGTGCTTATGCACTGCTGTTATCATAGCAGGTGCCACCACAGTCAGTATGCAATGCTGTAATCATAGCAGGTACCACCACAGTCAATATGCACTGCTGTTATCATAGCATGTACCACCACAGTCAGTATGCACTGTTGTAATCATAGCAGGTCCCACCACAGTCAGTATGCACTACTGTTATCATAGCAGGTACGTCCACAGTCGGTATGCACTGCTGTAATGAAAGCATGTACCACCACAGTCGGTATACACTGCTGTCGTGATAGCAGGTACCACCACAGTCGGTATACACTGCAGTAGTGATAGCAGGTACCACCACAGTATGCGCTGCTGTAATCATAGCAGATCCCACCACAGTTCTTATGCACTTCTATCATCATAGCAGGTACCACCACAACATGTGCTGCTGTAATCATAGCAGGTACCACCACAGTCGGTATGCACTGCTGTAATCATAGCAGGTACCACCACAATTTATGCACTGCTGTAATCATAGCAGGTGCCACCACAGCAGTATGCACTGCTGTAATCATAGCAGGTACCACCACAGTCAGGATGCACTGCTGTCGTGAAAGCAGGATCCACCACAGTCAGTATGCACTGCTGTAATCATAGCAGGTACACACCAGTCAGTATGCACTGCTGTAATCATAGCACGTACCACCACAGTATGCACTGCTGTAATCATAGCAGGTCCCACCACAGCAGTATGCACTGCTCTAGTGAAAGCAGGATACCACCACATTCAGCATGCAATGCTGTAGTGATAGCAGGATACCACCACAGTCGGTATACACTCCTGTAGTCATAGCAGGATACCACCACAGTCAGTATGCACTGCTGTCGTGATAGCAGGTACCACCAGAGTCGGTATACACTGCTGTAGTTATAGCAGGTACCACCACAGTATGCACTGCAGTAATCATAGCAGGTCCCACCACAGTCCTTATGCACTGCTGATATCATAGCAGGTACTACCACAGTCAGTATGCTCTGCAGTAATCCTAGCAGGTACCACCACAGTCAGTATGCACTGCTGTAATCATAGCAGGTCCCACCACAGTCCTTATGCACTGATGTTATCATAGCATGCACTACCACAGTCAGTATGCGCTGCTGTAATCATAGCAGGAACCACCACAGTCAGTATGCACTGCTGTGATCATAGCAGGTACCACCACAGTCAGTATGCACTGCTGTCGTGAAAGCAGGAACCACCAGAGTCTTTATGCACTGTTGTTGTGAAAGCAGGTACCACCACAGTCAGTATGCACTGCTGTAATCATAGCAGGTACCACCGGTAAGTATGCACTGCTGTAATCATTGCACGTACTACCACAGGATGCAGTGCTGTAATCATAGCAGGTACCACTACAGTCAGTATGCACTGCTGTTGTGAAAGCAAGTACCACCACAGTCAATTTTCACGGCAGAAATCATAACAGGTACCACCATAGTCAGTAGGCACTGCTGTCGTGAAAGCAGGAACCACCGGAGTCAGTATTCACGGCTGTAATCAAAGCACGTAGGACCAAAGTATTCACGGCTGTAATCATAGCATGTACCACCAGAGCAATGTGCACTGCTGTAATCATAGCAGGTACCACCACAGTCGGTATGCACAGCTGTAATCACAGCAGGTACCACTAGAGTCAGAATTCACGGCTGTAATCATAGCAGGTACCACCACAGCAGTCTGCACTGCTGTAATCATAGCAGGTATCACCACAGTCGGTATGCACAGCTGTAATCACAGCAGATACCACCACAGCAGTCTGCACTGCTGTACTCATAGCAGGAACTTCCACAGTCAGTATACACTGCTGTATACATAGCAGGTGACACCACGTCAGTATGCACTGTTGTAACCATAGCAGGCACCACCACAGTCAGTATGCACTGCTGTAATCATAGCAGGTACCCCGACAGTCGGTATGGACTGCTGTAGTGAAAGCACGTACCACAACAGTCGGTATACACTGCTGTCGTGATTGCAGGTACCACCACAGTCGGTATACACTGCTGTCGTGATAGCAGGTACCACAACAGTCGGTATACACTGCTGTAGTGATTGCAGGTACCACCACAGTATGCATTGCTGTTATCATAGCAGATACCACCACAGTCAGTATACACTGCTGTAATCATAGCAGGTCTATCTACAGTCTGATTCCACTACTGTTATCAAAGCAGGTACCCACAAAATCGGTATGCGTTGCTGTAATGAAAGCATGTACTACCACATTATGCATTGCTGTAATCATAGCAGGTCCCAGCACAGTCCTTATGCCATGCTGTAATCATAGCAGGTCCCAACATAGTCCTGATGCACTGCTGTCATCATAGTAGGTACCACCACAACATGCACTGCTGTAATCATAGCAGGTACCACCACAGTCAGTATGCACTACTGTTATCATAGCAGGTACCTCCACAGTTAGGATGCACTGCTGTCGTAAAAGCAGGAACCACCACAGTCAGTATGCACTGCTGTAATCATAGCAGGTACACACCAGTCAGTATGCACTGCTGTAATCATAGCACGTACCACCACATTATGCATTGCGGTAATCATAGCAGGTCCCACCACAGCCGTATGCACTTCCCTAGTGAAAGCAGATTACCACCACATTCAGCATGCAATGCTGTAGTGATAGCAGGAAACCACCACAGTCGGTATACACTGCTGTAGTCATAGCAGGATACCACCACAGTCAGTATGCACTGCTGTCGTGATAGCAGGTAACACCACAGTCGGTATTAACTGCTGTCGTGATAGAAGGTACCACCACAGTTGGTATACACTGCTGTAGTGATAGCAGGTACCACCATAGTATGCGCTGCTGTAATCATAGCAGGTCCCACCATAGTCCTTATGCACTGCTGTTATCATAGCAGGTACCACCACAGTCAGTATGCGCTGCTGTAATCATAGCAGGTACCACCACAGTCAGTATGCACTGCTGTTATCATAGCAGGTACCACCACCAGTCAGTATGCACTGCTGTAATCATAGCAGGAACCACCACCGTCATTATGCACTGCTGTAATCATAGCAGGTGACACCAGAGTCAGCATCCACTGCTGAAATCATAGCAGGTACCACACAGTCGGTATGGACTGCTGTAGAGAAAGCAGGTACCACCACAGTCGGTATACACTGCTGTCATGATAGCAGGTACCACCACAGTCGGTATACACTGCTGTAGTGATAGAAGGTACCACCACAGTCGGTATACACTGCTGGCGGGATAGCAGGTACCACAACAGTCGGTATACACTACTGTATGCATCTCTGTAATCATAGCAGGTCCCACCACAGTACTTTTGCCCTGCTGTTATCATAGCAGGTACCACCACAGTCAGTATGCGCTGCTGTAATCATAGCAGGTACCACCACTGTAAGTATGCACTGCTGTTATCATAGCAGGTACCACCACAGTCAGTATGCACTACTGTGGTGAAAGCAGGAACCACGACAGTCTTTATCCACTGATGTTGTGAAAGCAGGTACCACCACAGCAGTATGCACTGCTGTTTTAGCAGGTACCACCACAATATGCACTGCTGTAATCATACCAGGTTCCTCCACAGTATGCACTGCTGTAGTGAAAGCAGGTACCACCACAGTCGGTATACACTGCTGTAGTGATAGCAGTTACCACCAAAGTCGGTATACACTGCTTTTGTGATAGCAGGTTCCACCACAGTATGCACCTCTGTAATCATAGCAGGTCCCACCACAGTCAGTATGCGCTACTGTTATCATAGCAGGTACCACCACAGTCAGTATGCGCTGCGGTAATCATAGCAGGTACCACCACAGTATGCACCGCTGTAATCATAGCAGGTGCCACCACAGTCAGTATGCACTGCTGTAATCATAGCAGGTACCACCACTGTCAGTATGCACTGCTGTAATGAAAGCATGTACCACCACAGTATGCATTGCTGTAATCATAGCGGGTCCCGCCACAGTCCTTATGCACTGCTGTAATCAAAGCAGGTCCCACCAGAGTCCTTATGCACTGATGTCATCATAGCAGGTACCACCACAGTCGGTATCCACTGCTGTCGTGAAAGCAGGAACCACCACAGTCAGTATGCACTGCTGTAATCATAGCAGGTACCACCAGTCAGTATGCACTGCTGTAATCATAGCACGTACCACCACAGTATGCACTGCTGTAATCCTAGCAGGTACCAACACAGCAGTATGCACTGTCAGTATGTACTGCTGTGGTGAAAGAAGGAACCACGAGAGTCTTTATCCACTTATGTTGTTAAAGCAGGTACTACCACAGTCAGTATCCACTGCTGTAATCAGAGCACGTACCACCACATTATGCACTGCTGTAATCATAGCAGGTACCACCACAGCAGTATGCACTGCTGCAATAGCAGGTACCATCACAATATGCACTGCTGTAATCATATCAGGTTCCTCCACAGAATACACTGCTGTAGTGAAAGCAGGTACCACCACAGTCGGTATACAGTGCTGTCGTGATAGCAGGTACCACCACAGTCGGCATATACTGTTGTAGTCAATGCAGGTACCATCACCGTCAGTATACACTGTTGTAGTGATTGCAGGTACCACCACAGTATGCGCTGCTGTAATCATAGCAGGTTCCATCACAGTATGCACTGCTGTAGTAAAAGCAGGTACCACCACAATCGGTATACACTGCTGTCGTGATAGCATGTTCGATCACAGTCGGTATACACAGCTGTAGTGATAGCAGGTACCACCACAGACGGTATACACTGCTTTCGTGATAGCAGGATACCACCACAGTCGGTATACACTGCAGTAGTGATAGCAGGTACCACCACAGTATGCGCTGCTGTAATCATAGCAGATCCCACCACAGTTCTTATGCACTTCTATCATCATAGCAGGTACCACCACAACATGCGCTGCTGTAATCATAGCAGGTACCACCACAGTCGGTATGCACTGCTGTAATCATAGCAGGTACCACCACAATTTGTGCACTGCTGTAATCATAGCAGGTGCCACCACAGCAGTATGCACTGCTGTAATCATAGCAGGTACCACCACAGTCAGGATGCACTGCTGTCGTGAAAGCAGGATCCACCACAGTCAGTATGCACTGCTGTAATCATAGCAGGTACACACCAGTCAGTATGCACTGCTGTAATCATAGCACGTACCACCACAGTATGCACTGCTGTAATCATAGCAGGTCCCACCACAGCAGTATGCACTGCTCTAGTGAAAGCAGGATACCACCACATTCAGCATGCAATGCTGTAGTGATAGCAGGATACCACCACAGTCGGTATACACTCCTGTAGTCATAGCAGGATACCACCACAGTCAGTATGCACTGCTGTCGTGATAGCAGGTACCACCAGAGTCGGTATACACTGCTGTAGTTATAGCAGGTACCACCACAGTATGCACTGCAGTAATCATAGCAGGTCCCACCACAGTCCTTATGCACTGCTGATATCATAGCAGGTACTACCACAGTCAGTATGCTCTGCAGTAATCCTAGCAGGTACCACCACAGTCAGTATGCACTGCTGTAATCATAGCAGGTCCCACCACAGTCCTTATGCACTGATGTTATCATAGCATGCACTACCACAGTCAGTATGCGCTGCTGTAATCATAGCAGGAACCACCACAGTCAGTATGCACTGCTGTGATCATAGCAGGTACCACCACAGTCAGTATGCACTGCTGTCGTGAAAGCAGGAACCACCAGAGTCTTTATGCACTGTTGTTGTGAAAGCAGGTACCACCACAGTCAGTATGCACTGCTGTAATCATAGCAGGTACCACCGGTAAGTATGCACTGCTGTAATCATTGCACGTACTACCACAGGATGCAGTGCTGTAATCATAGCAGGTACCACTACAGTCAGTATGCACTGCTGTTGTGAAAGCAAGTACCACCACAGTCAATTTTCACGGCAGAAATCATAACAGGTACCACCATAGTCAGTAGGCACTGCTGTCGTGAAAGCAGGAACCACCGGAGTCAGTATTCACGGCTGTAATCAAAGCACGTAGGACCAAAGTATTCACGGCTGTAATCATAGCATGTACCACCAGAGCAATGTGCACTGCTGTAATCATAGCAGGTACCACCACAGTCGGTATGCACAGCTGTAATCACAGCAGGTACCACTAGAGTCAGAATTCACGGCTGTAATCATAGCAGGTACCACCACAGCAGTCTGCACTGCTGTAATCATAGCAGGTATCACCACAGTCGGTATACACAGCTGTAATCACAGCAGATACCACCACAGCAGTCTGCACTGCTGTACTCATAGCAGGAACTTCCACAGTCAGTATACACTGCTGTATACATAGCAGGTGACACCACGTCAGTATGCACTGTTGTAACCATAGCAGGCACCACCACAGTCAGTATGCACTGCTGTAATCATAGCAGGTACCCCGACAGTCGGTATGGACTGCTGTAGTGAAAGCACGTACCACAACAGTCGGTATACACTGCTGTCGTGATTGCAGGTACCACCACAGTCGGTATACACTGCTGTCGTGATAGCAGGTACCACAACAGTCGGTATACACTGCTGTAGTGATTGCAGGTACCACCACAGTATGCATTGCTGTTATCATAGCAGATACCACCACAGTCAGTATACACTGCTGTAATCATAGCAGGTCTATCTACAGTCTGATTGCACTACTGTTATCAAAGCAGGTACCCACAAAATCGGTATGCGTTGCTGTAATGAAAGCATGTACTACCACAGTATGCATTGCTGTAATCATAGCAGGTCCCAGCACAGTCCTTATGCCATGCTGTAATCATAGCAGGTCCCAACATAGTCCTGATGCACTGCTGTCATCATAGTAGGTACCACCACAACATGCACTGCTGTAATCATAGCAGGTACCACCACAGTCAGTATGCACTACTGTTATCATAGCAGGTACCTCCACAGTTAGGATGCACTGCTGTCGTAAAAGCAGGAACCACCACAGTCAGTATGCACTGCTGTAATCATAGCAGGTACACACCAGTCAGTATGCACTGCTGTAATCATAGCACGTACCACCACATTATGCATTGCGGTAATCATAGCAGGTCCCACCACAGCCGTATGCACTTCCCTAGTGAAAGCAGATTACCACCACATTCAGCATGCAATGCTGTAGTGATAGCAGGAAACCACCACAGTCGGTATACACTGCTGTAGTCATAGCAGGATACCACCACAGTCAGTATGCACTGCTGTCGTGATAGCAGGTAACACCACAGTCGGTATTAACTGCTGTCGTGATAGAAGGTACCACCACAGTTGGTATACACTGCTGTAGTGATAGCAGGTACCACCATAGTATGCGCTGCTGTAATCATAGCAGGTCCCACCATAGTCCTTATGCACTGCTGTTATCATAGCAGGTACCACCACAGTCAGTATGCGCTGCTGTAATCATAGCAGGTACCACCACAGTCAGTATGCACTGCTGTTATCATAGCAGGTACCACCACCAGTCAGTATGCACTGCTGTAATCATAGCAGGAACCACCACCGTCATTATGCACTGCTGTAATCATAGCAGGTGACACCAGAGTCAGCATCCACTGCTGAAATCATAGCAGGTACCACACAGTCGGTATGGACTGCTGTAGAGAAAGCAGGTACCACCACAGTCGGTATACACTGCTGTCATGATAGCAGGTACCACCACAGTCGGTATACACTGCTGTAGTGATAGAAGGTACCACCACAGTCGGTATACACTGCTGGCGGGATAGCAGGTACCACAACAGTCGGTATACACTACTGTATGCATCTCTGTAATCATAGCAGGTCCCACCACAGTACTTTTGGCCTGCTGTTATCATAGCAGGTACCACCACAGTCAGTATGCGCTGCTGTAATCATAGCAGGTACCACCACTGTAAGTATGCACTGCTGTTATCATAGCAGGTACCACCACAGTCAGTATGCACTACTGTGGTGAAAGCAGGAACCACGACAGTCTTTATCCACTGATGTTGTGAAAGCAGGTACCACCACAGCAGTATGCACTGCTGTTTTAGCAGGTACCACCACAATATGCACTGCTGTAATCATACCAGGTTCCTCCACAGTATGCACTGCTGTAGTGAAAGCAGGTACCACCACAGTCGGTATACACTGCTGTAGTGATAGCAGTTACCACCAAAGTCGGTATACACTGCTTTTGTGATAGCAGGTTCCACCACAGTATGCACCTCTGTAATCATAGCAGGTCCCACCACAGTCAGTATGCGCTACTGTTATCATAGCAGGTACCACCACAGTCAGTATGCGCTGCGGTAATCATAGCAGGTACCACCACAGTATGCACCGCTGTAATCATAGCAGGTGCCACCACAGTCAGTATGCACTGCTGTAATCATAGCAGGTACCACCACTGTCAGTATGCACTGCTGTAATGAAAGCATGTACCACCACAGTATGCATTGCTGTAATCATAGCGGGTCCCGCCACAGTCCTTATGCACTGCTGTAATCAAAGCAGGTCCCACCAGAGTCCTTATGCACTGATGTCATCATAGCAGGTACCACCACAGTCGGTATCCACTGCTGTCGTGAAAGCAGGAACCACCACAGTCAGTATGCACTGCTGTAATCATAGCAGGTACCACCAGTCAGTATGCACTGCTGTAATCATAGCACGTACCACCACAGTATGCACTGCTGTAATCCTAGCAGGTACCAACACAGCAGTATGCACTGTCAGTATGTACTGCTGTGGTGAAAGAAGGAACCACGAGAGTCTTTATCCACTTATGTTGTTAAAGCAGGTACTACCACAGTCAGTATCCACTGCTGTAATCAGAGCACGTACCACCACATTATGCACTGCTGTAATCATAGCAGGTACCACCACAGCAGTATGCACTGCTGCAATAGCAGGTACCATCACAATATGCACTGCTGTAATCATATCAGGTTCCTCCACAGAATGCACTGCTGTAGTGAAAGCAGGTACCACCACAGTCGGTATACAGTGCTGTCGTGATAGCAGGTACCACCACAGTCGGCATATACTGTTGTAGTCAATGCAGGTACCATCACCGTCAGTATACACTGTTGTAGTGATTGCAGGTACCACCACAGTATGCGCTGCTGTAATCATAGCAGGTTCCATCACAGTATGCACTGCTGTAGTAAAAGCAGGTACCACCACAATCGGTATACACTGCTGTCGTGATAGCATGTTCGATCACAGTCGGTATACACAGCTGTAGTGATAGCAGGTACCACCACAGACGGTATACACTGCTTTCGTGATAGCAGGATACCACCACAGTCGGTATACACTGCAGTAGTGATAGCAGGTACCACCACAGTATGCGCTGCTGTAATCATAGCAGATCCCACCACAGTTCTTATGCACTTCTATCATCATAGCAGGTACCACCACAACATGCGCTGCTGTAATCATAGCAGGTACCACCACAGTCGGTATGCACTGCTGTAATCATAGCAGGTACCACCACAATTTGTGCACTGCTGTAATCATAGCAGGTGCCACCACAGCAGTATGCACTGCTGTAATCATAGCAGGTACCACCACAGTCAGGATGCACTGCTGTCGTGAAAGCAGGATCCACCACAGTCAGTATGCACTGCTGTAATCATAGCAGGTACACACCAGTCAGTATGCACTGCTGTAATCATAGCAGGTACCACCACAGTCAGTATGCACTACTGTGGTGAAAGCAGGAACCACGACAGTCTTTATCCACTGATGTTGTGAAAGCAGGTACCACCACAGCAGTATGCACTGCTGTTTTAGCAGGTACCACCACAATATGCACTGCTGTAATCATACCAGGTTCCTCCACAGTATGCACTGCTGTAGTGAAAGCAGGTACCACCACAGTCGGTATACACTGCTGTAGTGATAGCAGTTACCACCAAAGTCGGTATACACTGCTTTTGTGATAGCAGGTTCCACCACAGTATGCACCTCTGTAATCATAGCAGGTCCCACCACAGTCAGTATGCGCTACTGTTATCATAGCAGGTACCACCACAGTCAGTATGCGCTGCGGTAATCATAGCAGGTACCACCACAGTATGCACCGCTGTAATCATAGCAGGTGCCACCACAGTCAGTATGCACTGCTGTAATCATAGCAGGTACCACCACTGTCAGTATGCACTGCTGTAATGAAAGCATGTACCACCACAGTATGCATTGCTGTAATCATAGCGGGTCCCGCCACAGTCCTTATGCACTGCTGTAATCAAAGCAGGTCCCACCAGAGTCCTTATGCACTGATGTCATCATAGCAGGTACCACCACAGTCGGTATCCACTGCTGTCGTGAAAGCAGGAACCACCACAGTCAGTATGCACTGCTGTAATCATAGCAGGTACCACCAGTCAGTATGCACTGCTGTAATCATAGCACGTACCACCACAGTATGCACTGCTGTAATCCTAGCAGGTACCAACACAGCAGTATGCACTGTCAGTATGTACTGCTGTGGTGAAAGAAGGAACCACGAGAGTCTTTATCCACTTATGTTGTTAAAGCAGGTACTACCACAGTCAGTATCCACTGCTGTAATCAGAGCACGTACCACCACATTATGCACTGCTGTAATCATAGCAGGTACCACCACAGCAGTATGCACTGCTGCAATAGCAGGTACCATCACAATATGCACTGCTGTAATCATATCAGGTTCCTCCACAGAATGCACTGCTGTAGTGAAAGCAGGTACCACCACAGTCGGTATACAGTGCTGTCGTGATAGCAGGTACCACCACAGTCGGCATATACTGTTGTAGTCAATGCAGGTACCATCACCGTCAGTATACACTGTTGTAGTGATTGCAGGTACCACCACAGTATGCGCTGCTGTAATCATAGCAGGTTCCATCACAGTATGCACTGCTGTAGTAAAAGCAGGTACCACCACAATCGGTATACACTGCTGTCGTGATAGCATGTTCGATCACAGTCGGTATACACAGCTGTAGTGATAGCAGGTACCACCACAGACGGTATACACTGCTTTCGTGATAGCAGGATACCACCACAGTCGGTATACACTGCAGTAGTGATAGCAGGTACCACCACAGTATGCGCTGCTGTAATCATAGCAGATCCCACCACAGTTCTTATGCACTTCTATCATCATAGCAGGTACCACCACAACATGCGCTGCTGTAATCATAGCAGGTACCACCACAGTCGGTATGCACTGCTGTAATCATAGCAGGTACCACCACAATTTGTGCACTGCTGTAATCATAGCAGGTGCCACCACAGCAGTATGCACTGCTGTAATCATAGCAGGTACCACCACAGTCAGGATGCACTGCTGTCGTGAAAGCAGGATCCACCACAGTCAGTATGCACTGCTGTAATCATAGCAGGTACACACCAGTCAGTATGCACTGCTGTAATCATAGCACGTACCACCACAGTCAGTATGCACTACTGTGGTGAAAGCAGGAACCACAACAGTCTTTATCCACTGATGTTGTGAAAGCAGGTACCACCACAGCAGTATGCACTGCTGTTTTAGCAGGTACCACCACAATATGCACTGCTGTAATCATACCAGGTTCCTCCACAGTATGCACTGCTGTAGTGAAAGCAGGTACCACCACAGTCGGTATACACTGCTGTAGTGATAGCAGTTACCACCAAAGTCGGTATACACTGCTTTTGTGATAGCAGGTTCCACCACAGTATGCACCTCTGTAATCATAGCAGGTCCCACCACAGTCAGTATGCGCTACTGTTATCATAGCAGGTACCACCACAGTCAGTATGCGCTGCGGTAATCATAGCAGGTACCACCACAGTATGCACCGCTGTAATCATAGCAGGTGCCACCACAGTCAGTATGCACTGCTGTAATCATAGCAGGTACCACCACTGTCAGTATGCACTGCTGTAATGAAAGCATGTACCACCACAGTATGCATTGCTGTAATCATAGCGGGTCCCGCCACAGTCCTTATGCACTGCTGTAATCAAAGCAGGTCCCACCAGAGTCCTTATGCACTGATGTCATCATAGCAGGTACCACCACAGTCGGTATCCACTGCTGTCGTGAAAGCAGGAACCACCACAGTCAGTATGCACTGCTGTAATCATAGCAGGTACCACCAGTCAGTATGCACTGCTGTAATCATAGCACGTACCACCACAGTATGCACTGCTGTAATCCTAGCAGGTACCAACACAGCAGTATGCACTGTCAGTATGTACTGCTGTGGTGAAAGAAGGAACCACGAGAGTCTTTATCCACTTATGTTGTTAAAGCAGGTACTACCACAGTCAGTATCCACTGCTGTAATCAGAGCACGTACCACCACATTATGCACTGCTGTAATCATAGCAGGTACCACCACAGCAGTATGCACTGCTGCAATAGCAGGTACCATCACAATATGCACTGCTGTAATCATATCAGGTTCCTCCACAGAATGCACTGCTGTAGTGAAAGCAGGTACCACCACAGTCGGTATACAGTGCTGTCGTGATAGCAGGTACCACCACAGTCGGCATATACTGTTGTAGTCAATGCAGGTACCATCACCGTCAGTATACACTGTTGTAGTGATTGCAGGTACCACCACAGTATGCGCTGCTGTAATCATAGCAGGTTCCATCACAGTATGCACTGCTGTAGTAAAAGCAGGTACCACCACAATCGGTATACACTGCTGTCGTGATAGCATGTTCGATCACAGTCGGTATACACAGCTGTAGTGATAGCAGGTACCACCACAGACGGTATACACTGCTTTCGTGATAGCAGGATACCACCACAGTCGGTATACACTGCAGTAGTGATAGCAGGTACCACCACAGTATGCGCTGCTGTAATCATAGCAGATCCCACCACAGTTCTTATGCACTTCTATCATCATAGCAGGTACCACCACAACATGCGCTGCTGTAATCATAGCAGGTACCACCACAGTCGGTATGCACTGCTGTAATCATAGCAGGTACCACCACAATTTGTGCACTGCTGTAATCATAGCAGGTGCCACCACAGCAGTATGCACTGCTGTAATCATAGCAGGTACCACCACAGTCAGGATGCACTGCTGTCGTGAAAGCAGGATCCACCACAGTCAGTATGCACTGCTGTAATCATAGCAGGTACACACCAGTCAGTATGCACTGCTGTAATCATAGCACGTACCACCACAGTCAGTATGCACTGCTGTAATCATAGCAGGTCCCACCACAGCAGTATGCACTGCTCTAGTGAAAGCAGGATACCACCACATTCAGCATGCAATGCTGTAGTGATAGCAGGATACCACCACAGTCGGTATACACTCCTGTAGTCATAGCAGGATACCACCACAGTCAGTATGCACTGCTGTCGTGATAGCAGGTACCACCAGAGTCGGTATACACTGCTGTAGTTATAGCAGGTACCACCACAGTATGCACTGCAGTAATCATAGCAGGTCCCACCACAGTCCTTATGCACTGCTGATATCATAGCAGGTACTACCACAGTCAGTATGCTCTGCAGTAATCCTAGCAGGTACCACCACAGTCAGTATGCACTGCTGTAATCATAGCAGGTCCCACCACAGTCCTTATGCACTGATGTTATCATAGCATGCACTACCACAGTCAGTATGCGCTGCTGTAATCATAGCAGGAACCACCACAGTCAGTATGCACTGCTGTGATCATAGCAGGTACCACCACAGTCAGTATGCACTGCTGTCGTGAAAGCAGGAACCACCAGAGTCTTTATGCACTGTTGTTGTGAAAGCAGGTACCACCACAGTCAGTATGCACTGCTGTAATCATAGCAGGTACCACCGGTAAGTATGCACTGCTGTAATCATTGCACGTACTACCACAGGATGCAGTGCTGTAATCATAGCAGGTACCACTACAGTCAGTATGCACTGCTGTTGTGAAAGCAAGTACCACCACAGTCAATTTTCACGGCAGAAATCATAACAGGTACCACCATAGTCAGTAGGCACTGCTGTCGTGAAAGCAGGAACCACCGGAGTCAGTATTCACGGCTGTAATCAAAGCACGTAGGACCAAAGTATTCACGGCTGTAATCATAGCATGTACCACCAGAGCAATGTGCACTGCTGTAATCATAGCAGGTACCACCACAGTCGGTATGCACAGCTGTAATCACAGCAGGTACCACTAGAGTCAGAATTCACGGCTGTAATCATAGCAGGTACCACCACAGCAGTCTGCACTGCTGTAATCATAGCAGGTATCACCACAGTCGGTATGCACAGCTGTAATCACAGCAGATACCACCACAGCAGTCTGCACTGCTGTACTCATAGCAGGAACTTCCACAGTCAGTATACACTGCTGTATACATAGCAGGTGACACCACGTCAGTATGCACTGTTGTAACCATAGCAGGCACCACCACAGTCAGTATGCACTGCTGTAATCATAGCAGGTACCCCGACAGTCGGTATGGACTGCTGTAGTGAAAGCACGTACCACAACAGTCGGTATACACTGCTGTCGTGATTGCAGGTACCACCACAGTCGGTATACACTGCTGTCGTGATAGCAGGTACCACAACAGTCGGTATACACTGCTGTAGTGATTGCAGGTACCACCACAGTATGCATTGCTGTTATCATAGCAGATACCACCACAGTCAGTATACACTGCTGTAATCATAGCAGGTCTATCTACAGTCTGATTGCACTACTGTTATCAAAGCAGGTACCCACAAAATCGGTATGCGTTGCTGTAATGAAAGCATGTACTACCACAGTATGCATTGCTGTAATCATAGCAGGTCCCAGCACAGTCCTTATGCCATGCTGTAATCATAGCAGGTCCCAACATAGTCCTGATGCACTGCTGTCATCATAGTAGGTACCACCACAACATGCACTGCTGTAATCATAGCAGGTACCACCACAGTCAGTATGCACTACTGTTATCATAGCAGGTACCTCCACAGTTAGGATGCACTGCTGTCGTAAAAGCAGGAACCACCACAGTCAGTATGCACTGCTGTAATCATAGCAGGTACACACCAGTCAGTATGCACTGCTGTAATCATAGCACGTACCACCACATTATGCATTGCGGTAATCATAGCAGGTCCCACCACAGCCGTATGCACTTCCCTAGTGAAAGCAGATTACCACCACATTCAGCATGCAATGCTGTAGTGATAGCAGGAAACCACCACAGTCGGTATACACTGCTGTAGTCATAGCAGGATACCACCACAGTCAGTATGCACTGCTGTCGTGATAGCAGGTAACACCACAGTCGGTATTAACTGCTGTCGTGATAGAAGGTACCACCACAGTTGGTATACACTGCTGTAGTGATAGCAGGTACCACCATAGTATGCGCTGCTGTAATCATAGCAGGTCCCACCATAGTCCTTATGCACTGCTGTTATCATAGCAGGTACCACCACAGTCAGTATGCGCTGCTGTAATCATAGCAGGTACCACCACAGTCAGTATGCACTGCTGTTATCATAGCAGGTACCACCACCAGTCAGTATGCACTGCTGTAATCATAGCAGGAACCACCACCGTCATTATGCACTGCTGTAATCATAGCAGGTGACACCAGAGTCAGCATCCACTGCTGAAATCATAGCAGGTACCACACAGTCGGTATGGACTGCTGTAGAGAAAGCAGGTACCACCACAGTCGGTATACACTGCTGTCATGATAGCAGGTACCACCACAGTCGGTATACACTGCTGTAGTGATAGAAGGTACCACCACAGTCGGTATACACTGCTGGCGGGATAGCAGGTACCACAACAGTCGGTATACACTACTGTATGCATCTCTGTAATCATAGCAGGTCCCACCACAGTACTTTTGCCCTGCTGTTATCATAGCAGGTACCACCACAGTCAGTATGCGCTGCTGTAATCATAGCAGGTACCACCACTGTAAGTATGCACTGCTGTTATCATAGCAGGTACCACCACAGTCAGTATGCACTACTGTGGTGAAAGCAGGAACCACGACAGTCTTTATCCACTGATGTTGTGAAAGCAGGTACCACCACAGCAGTATGCACTGCTGTTTTAGCAGGTACCACCACAATATGCACTGCTGTAATCATACCAGGTTCCTCCACAGTATGCACTGCTGTAGTGAAAGCAGGTACCACCACAGTCGGTATACACTGCTGTAGTGATAGCAGTTACCACCAAAGTCGGTATACACTGCTTTTGTGATAGCAGGTTCCACCACAGTATGCACCTCTGTAATCATAGCAGGTCCCACCACAGTCAGTATGCGCTACTGTTATCATAGCAGGTACCACCACAGTCAGTATGCGCTGCGGTAATCATAGCAGGTACCACCACAGTATGCACCGCTGTAATCATAGCAGGTGCCACCACAGTCAGTATGCACTGCTGTAATCATAGCAGGTACCACCACTGTCAGTATGCACTGCTGTAATGAAAGCATGTACCACCACAGTATGCATTGCTGTAATCATAGCGGGTCCCGCCACAGTCCTTATGCACTGCTGTAATCAAAGCAGGTCCCACCAGAGTCCTTATGCACTGATGTCATCATAGCAGGTACCACCACAGTCGGTATCCACTGCTGTCGTGAAAGCAGGAACCACCACAGTCAGTATGCACTGCTGTAATCATAGCAGGTACCACCAGTCAGTATGCACTGCTGTAATCATAGCACGTACCACCACAGTATGCACTGCTGTAATCCTAGCAGGTACCAACACAGCAGTATGCACTGTCAGTATGTACTGCTGTGGTGAAAGAAGGAACCACGAGAGTCTTTATCCACTTATGTTGTTAAAGCAGGTACTACCACAGTCAGTATCCACTGCTGTAATCAGAGCACGTACCACCACATTATGCACTGCTGTAATCATAGCAGGTACCACCACAGCAGTATGCACTGCTGCAATAGCAGGTACCATCACAATATGCACTGCTGTAATCATATCAGGTTCCTCCACAGAATGCACTGCTGTAGTGAAAGCAGGTACCACCACAGTCGGTATACAGTGCTGTCGTGATAGCAGGTACCACCACAGTCGGCATATACTGTTGTAGTCAATGCAGGTACCATCACCGTCAGTATACACTGTTGTAGTGATTGCAGGTACCACCACAGTATGCGCTGCTGTAATCATAGCAGGTTCCATCACAGTATGCACTGCTGTAGTAAAAGCAGGTACCACCACAATCGGTATACACTGCTGTCGTGATAGCATGTTCGATCACAGTCGGTATACACAGCTGTAGTGATAGCAGGTACCACCACAGACGGTATACACTGCTTTCGTGATAGCAGGATACCACCACAGTCGGTATACACTGCAGTAGTGATAGCAGGTACCACCACAGTATGCGCTGCTGTAATCATAGCAGATCCCACCACAGTTCTTATGCACTTCTATCATCATAGCAGGTACCACCACAACATGCGCTGCTGTAATCATAGCAGGTACCACCACAGTCGGTATGCACTGCTGTAATCATAGCAGGTACCACCACAATTTGTGCACTGCTGTAATCATAGCAGGTGCCACCACAGCAGTATGCACTGCTGTAATCATAGCAGGTACCACCACAGTCAGGATGCACTGCTGTCGTGAAAGCAGGATCCACCACAGTCAGTATGCACTGCTGTAATCATAGCAGGTACACACCAGTCAGTATGCACTGCTGTAATCATAGCACGTACCACCACAGTATGCACTGCTGTAATCATAGCAGGTCCCACCACAGCAGTATGCACTGCTCTAGTGAAAGCAGGATACCACCACATTCAGCATGCAATGCTGTAGTGATAGCAGGATACCACCACAGTCGGTATACACTCCTGTAGTCATAGCAGGATACCACCACAGTCAGTATGCACTGCTGTCGTGATAGCAGGTACCACCAGAGTCGGTATACACTGCTGTAGTTATAGCAGGTACCACCACAGTATGCACTGCAGTAATCATAGCAGGTCCCACCACAGTCCTTATGCACTGCTGATATCATAGCAGGTACTACCACAGTCAGTATGCTCTGCAGTAATCCTAGCAGGTACCACCACAGTCAGTATGCACTGCTGTAATCATAGCAGGTCCCACCACAGTCCTTATGCACTGATGTTATCATAGCATGCACTACCACAGTCAGTATGCGCTGCTGTAATCATAGCAGGAACCACCACAGTCAGTATGCACTGCTGTGATCATAGCAGGTACCACCACAGTCAGTATGCACTGCTGTCGTGAAAGCAGGAACCATCAGAGTCTTTATGCACTGTTGTTGTGAAAGCAGGTACCACCACAGTCAGTATGCACTGCTGTAATCATAGCAGGTACCACCGGTAAGTATGCACTGCTGTAATCATTGCACGTACTACCACAGGATGCAGTGCTGTAATCATAGCAGGTACCACTACAGTCAGTATGCACTGCTGTTGTGAAAGCAAGTACCACCACAGTCAATTTTCACGGCAGAAATCATAACAGGTACCACCATAGTCAGTAGGCACTGCTGTCGTGAAAGCAGGAACTACCTGAGTCAGTATTCACGGCTGTAATCAAAGCACGTAGGACCAAAGTATTCACGGCTGTAATCATAGCATGTACCACCAGAGCAATGTGTACTGCTGTAATCATAGCAGGTACCACCACAGTCGGTATGCACAGCTGTAATCACAGCAGGTACCACTAGAGTCAGAATTCACGGCTGTAATCATAGCAGGTACCACCACAGCAGTCTGCACTGCTGTAATCATAGCAGGTATCACCACAGTCGGTATGCACAGCTGTAATCACAGCAGATACCACCACAGCAGTCTGCACTGCTGTACTCATAGCAGGAACTTCCACAGTCAGTATACACTGCTGTATACATAGCAGGTGACACCACGTCAGTATGCACTGTTGTAACCATAGCAGGCACCACCACAGTCAGTATGCACTGCTGTAATCATAGCAGGTACCCCGACAGTCGGTATGGACTGCTGTAGTGAAAGCACGTACCACAACAGTCGGTATACACTGCTGTCGTGATTGCAGGTACCACCACAGTCGGTATACACTGCTGTCGTGATAGCAGGTACCACAACAGTCGGTATACACTGCTGTAGTGATTGCAGGTACCACCACAGTATGCATTGCTGTTATCATAGCAGATACCACCACAGTCAGTATACACTGCTGTAATCATAGCAGGTCTATCTACAGTCTGATTGCACTACTGTTATCAAAGCAGGTACCCACAAAATCGGTATGCGTTGCTGTAATGAAAGCATGTACTACCACAGTATGCATTGCTGTAATCATAGCAGGTCCCAGCACAGTCCTTATGCCATGCTGTAATCATAGCAGGTCCCAACATAGTCCTGATGCACTGCTGTCATCATAGTAGGTACCACCACAACATGCACTGCTGTAATCATAGCAGGTACCACCACAGTCAGTATGCACTACTGTTATCATAGCAGGTACCTCCACAGTTAGGATGCACTGCTGTCGTAAAAGCAGGAACCACCACAGTCAGTATGCACTGCTGTAATCATAGCAGGTACACACCAGTCAGTATGCACTGCTGTAATCATAGCACGTACCACCACATTATGCATTGCGGTAATCATAGCAGGTCCCACCACAGCCGTATGCACTTCCCTAGTGAAAGCAGATTACCACCACATTCAGCATGCAATGCTGTAGTGATAGCAGGAAACCACCACAGTCGGTATACACTGCTGTAGTCATAGCAGGATACCACTACAGTCAGTATGCACTGCTGTCGTGATAGCAGGTAACACCACAGTCGGTATTAACTGCTGTCGTGATAGAAGGTACCACCACAGTTGGTATGCACTGCTGTAGTGATAGCAGGTACCACCATAGTATGCGCTGCTGTAATCATAGCAGGTCCCACCATAGTCCTTATGCACTGCTGTTATCATAGCAGGTACCACCACAGTCAGTATGCGCTGCTGTAATCATAGCAGGTACCACCACAGTCAGTATGCACTGCTGTTATCATAGCAGGTACCACCACCAGTCAGTATGCACTGCTGTAATCATAGCAGGAACCACCACCGTCATTATGCACTGCTGTAATCATAGCAGGTGACACCAGAGTCAGCATCCACTGCTGAAATCATAGCAGGTACCACACAGTCGGTATGGACTGCTGTAGAGAAAGCAGGTACCACCACAGTCGGTATACACTGCTGTCATGATAGCAGGTACCACCACAGTCGGTATACACTGCTGTAGTGATAGAAGGTACCACCACAGTCGGTATACACTGCTGGCGGGATAGCAGGTACCACAACAGTCGGTATACACGACTGTATGCATCTCTGTAATCATAGCAGGTCCCACCACAGTACTTTTGCCCTGCTGTTATCATAGCAGGTACCACCACAGTCAGTATGCGCTGCTGTAATCATAGCAGGTACAACCACTGTAAGTATGCACTGCTGTTATCATAGCAGGTACCACCACAGTCAGTATGCACTACTGTGGTGAAAGCAGGAACCACGACAGTCTTTATCCACTGATGTTGTGAAAGCAGGTACCACCACAGCAGTATGCACTGCTGTTTTAGCAGGTACCACCACAATATGCACTGCTGTAATCATACCAGGTTCCTCCACAGTATGCACTGCTGTAGTGAAAGCAGGTACCACCACAGTCGGTATACACTGCTGTAGTGATAGCAGTTACCACCAAAGTCGGTATACACTGCTTTTGTGATAGCAGGTTCCACCACAGTATGCACCTCTGTAATCATAGCAGGTCCCACCACAGTCAGTATGCGCTACTGTTATCATAGCAGGTACCACCACAGTCAGTATGCGCTGCGGTAATCATAGCAGGTACCACCACAGTATGCACCGCTGTAATCATAGCAGGTGCCACCACAGTCAGTATGCACTGCTGTAATCATAGCAGGTACCACCACTGTCAGTATGCACTGCTGTAATGAAAGCATGTACCACCACAGTATGCATTGCTGTAATCATAGCGGGTCCCGCCACAGTCCTTATGCACTGCTGTAATCAAAGCAGGTCCCACCAGAGTCCTTATGCACTGATGTCATCATAGCAGGTACCACCACAGTCGGTATCCACTGCTGTCGTGAAAGCAGGAACCACCACAGTCAGTATGCACTGCTGTAATCATAGCAGGTACCACCAGTCAGTATGCACTGCTGTAATCATAGCACGTACCACCACAGTATGCACTGCTGTAATCCTAGCAGGTACCAACACAGCAGTATGCACTGTCAGTATGTACTGCTGTGGTGAAAGAAGGAACCACGAGAGTCTTTATCCACTTATGTTGTTAAAGCAGGTACTACCACAGTCAGTATCCACTGCTGTAATCAGAGCACGTACCACCACATTATGCACTGCTGTAATCATAGCAGGTACCACCACAGCAGTATGCACTGCTGCAATAGCAGGTACCATCACAATATGCACTGCTGTAATCATATCAGGTTCCTCCACAGAATGCACTGCTGTAGTGAAAGCAGGTACCACCACAGTCGGTATACAGTGCTGTCGTGATAGCAGGTACCACCACAGTCGGCATATACTGTTGTAGTCAATGCAGGTACCATCACCGTCAGTATACACTGTTGTAGTGATTGCAGGTACCACCACAGTATGCGCTGCTGTAATCATAGCAGGTTCCATCACAGTATGCACTGCTGTAGTAAAAGCAGGTACCACCACAATCGGTATACACTGCTGTCGTGATAGCATGTTCGATCACAGTCGGTATACACAGCTGTAGTGATAGCAGGTACCACCACAGACGGTATACACTGCTGTAGTTATATCAGGTACCACCACAGTATGCACTGCTGTAATCATAGCAGGTCCCACAGCAGTCATTATGCAGTGCTGTTATCATAGCAGGTACCACCACAGTCGGTATACACTGTTGTAGTCATAGCAGGTACCATCACCGTCGGTATACACTGCTGTAGTGATAGCAGGTACCACCACAGTATGCGCTGCTGTAATCATAGCAGGTCTCACCACAGTCCTTATGCACTGCTGTTATCATAGCAGGTACCACCAGAGTCCTTATGCACTGCTGTAATCATAGCAGGTTCCACCGCAGTCCTTATGCACAGCTGTCATCATAGCAGATACCACCGCAGCCAGTATGCACTGCTGTAATCATAGCAGGTACCACCAGTCAGTATGCACTGCTGTAATCATAGCACGTACCACCACAGTATGCACTGCTGTAATCCTAGCAGGTACCCACAGCAGTATGCACTGCTGTAATAGCAGGTACCACCACAATATGCACTGTTGTAATCATAGCTGGTTCCATCACAGTATGCACTGCTGTAGTGAAAGCAGATACCACCACAATCGGTATACACTGCTGTCGTGATAGCAGGTACGACAACAGTCGGTATACACTGCTGTAGTGATAGCAGTTACCACCACAGTCGGTATACACTGCTGTAGTGATAGCAGGTACCACCACAGTATGCACCTCTGTAATCATAGCAGGTCCCACCACAGTCCTTATGCACTGCTGTTATCATAGCAGGTACCACCACAGTCAGTATGCGCTGCTGTAATCATAGCAGGTACCACCACAGTCAGTATGCACTGCTGTTATCATAGCAGGTACCACCACAGTCAGGTTGCACTGCTATCGTGAAAGCAGGAACCACCACAGTCAGTATGCACTGCTGTAATAATTGCAGGTACCACCAGTCAGTATGCACTGCTGTAATCATAGCACGTACCACTACATTAAGCACTGCTGTAATCATCGCAGGTACCGCCACAGCAGTATGCACTGCTGCAGTGAATGCAGGATACCACCACATTCTGCATGCAATGCTGTAGTCATAGCAGGAGACCACCACAGTCGGTATTCACTGCGGTAGTCATAGCAGGATACCACCACAGTCAGTATGCACTGCTGTCGTGATAGCAGGTCGCACCAGAGTCGGTATACACTGCTGTAGTTATAGCATGTACCACCACAGTATGTACTGCTGTAATCATAGCAGGTCCCACCACAGTCCTTATGCACTGCTGTTATAATAGCAGGTACCACCACAGTCAGTATGCGCTGCTTTAATCATAGTAGGTACCACCACAGTCAGTATGCACTGCTGTTATCATAGCACGTACCACCACAGTATGCACTGCTGTAATCCTAGCAGGTACCACCACAGCAGTATGCACTCCTGTAATAGCAGGTACCACCACAATATGCACTGCTGTAATCATAGCAGGTTCCACTACAGTATGCACTGCTGTAGTGAAAGCAGGTGCCACCACAATCGGTATACACTATTGTCGTGATAGCAGGTACCACCACAGTCGGTATACACTGTTGTAGTCATAGCAGGTACCATCACCGTCGGTATACACTGCTGTAGTGATAGCAGGTACCACCACAGACGGTATACACTGCTTTCGTGATAGCAGCTACCACCACAGTATGCACCTCTGTAATCATAGCAGGTCCAACCACAGTCAGTATGCACTACTATTATCATAGCAGGTACCACCACAGTCAGTATGCACTGCTGTAATCATAGCAGGTACCACTACAGTCAGTATGCACTGCTGTTTTCATAGCAGGTACCACCACAGTCAGTATGCACTGCTGTAATGAAAGCATGTACCACCACAGTATGCATTGCATAATCATAGCAGGTCCCACCACAGTCCTTATGCACTGCTGTAATCATAGCAGGTTCCATCACACTATGCACTGCTGTAGTAAAAGCAGGTACCACCACAATCGGTATCCACTGCTGTCGTGATAGCAGGTTCGACCACAGTCGGTATACACTGCTGTAGTGATAGCAGGTACCACCACAGACGGTATACACTGCTTTCGTGATAGCAGGATACCACCACAGTCGGTATACACTGCTGTAGTCATAGCAGGATACCACCACAGTCAGTATGCACTGCTGTCGTGTTAGCAGGTACCACCAGAGTCGGTATACACTGCTGTAGTTATAGCAGGTACCACCACAGTATGCACTGCTGTAATCATAGCAGGTCCCACAGCAGTCATTATGCAGTGCTGTTATCATAGCAGGTACCACCACAGTCGGTATACACTGTTGTAGTCATAGCAGGTACCATCACCGTCGGTATACACTGCTGTAGTGATAGTAGGTACCACCACAGTATGCGCTGCTGTAATCATAGCAGGTCTCACCACAGTCCTTATGCACTGCTGTTATCATAGCAGGTACCACCAGAGTCCTTATGCACTGCTGTAATCATAGCAGGTTCCACCGCAGTCCTTATGCACAGCTGTCATCATAGCAGATACCACCGCAGCCAGTATGCACTGCTGTAATCATAGCAGGTACCACCAGTCAGTATGCACTGCTGTAATCATAGCACGTACCACCACAGTATGCACTGCTGTAATCCTAGCAGGTACCCACAGCAGTATGCACTGCTGTAATAGCAGGTACCACCACAATATGCACTGTTGTAATCATAGCTGGTTCCATCACAGTATGCACTGCTGTAGTGAAAGCAGATACCACCACAATCGGTATACACTGCTGTCGTGATAGCAGGTACGACAACAGTCGGTATACACTGCTGTAGTGATAGCAGTTACCACCACAGTCGGTATACACTGCTGTAGTGATAGCAGGTACCACCACAGTATGCACCTCTGTAATCATAGCAGGTCCCACCACAGTCCTTATGCACTGCTGTTATCATAGCAGGTACCACCACAGTCAGTATGCGCTGCTGTAATCATAGCAGGTACCACCACAGTCAGTATGCACTGCTGTTATCATAGCAGGTACCACCACAGTCAGGTTGCACTGCTATCGTGAAAGCAGGAACCACCACAGTCAGTATGCACTGCTGTAATAATTGCAGGTACCACCAGTCAGTATGCACTGCTGTAATCATAGCACGTACCACTACATTAAGCACTGCTGTAATCATCGCAGGTACCGCCACAGCAGTATGCACTGCTGCAGTGATTGCAGGATACCACCACATTCTGCATGCAATGCTGTAGTCATAGCAGGAGACCACCACAGTCGGTATTCACTGCGGTAGTCATAGCAGGATACTACCACAGTCAGTATGCACTGCTGTCGTGATAGCAGGTCCCACCAGAGTCGGTATACACTGCTGTAGTTATAGCATGTACCACCACAGTATGTACTGCTGTAATCATAGCAGGTCCCACCACAGTCCTTATGCACTGCTGTTATCATAGCAGGTACCACCACAGTCAGTATGTGCTGCTGTAATCATAGTAGGTACCACCACAGTCAGTATGCACTGCTGTTATCATAGCACGTACCACCACAGTATGCACTGCTGTAATCCTAGCAGGTACCACCACAGCAGTATGCACTCCTGTAATAGCAGGTACCACCACAATATGCACTGCTGTAATCATAGCAGGTTCCACTACAGTATGCACTGCTGTAGTGAAAGCAGGTGCCACCACAATCGGTATACACTATTGTCGTGATAGCAGGTACGACCACAGTCGGTATACACTGCTGTATTGATAGCAGGTACCACCACAATCGCTATACACTGCTGTCTTGATAGCAGGTACCACCACAGTCGGTATACACTGTTGTAGTCATAGCAGGTACCATCACCGTCGGTATACACTGCTGTAGTGATAGTAGGTACCACCACAGTATGCGCTGCTGTAATCATAGCAGGTCTCACCACAGTCCTTATGCACTCCTGTTATCATAGCAGGTACCACCACTGTCAGTATGCGCTCCTGTAATCATAGCAGGTACCACCACAGTCCTTATGCACTGCTGTAATCATAGCAGGTTCCACCGCAGTCCTTATGCACTGCTGTCATATTAGCAGATATCACCGCAGCCAGTATGCACTGCTGTAATCATAGCAGGTACCACCAGTCAGTATGCACTGCTGTAATCATAGCACGTACCACCACAGTATGCACTGCTGTAATTCTAGTAGGTACCACCACAGTCCTTATGCACTGCTGTAATCATAGCAGGTCCCACCACAGTCCTTATGCACTGCTGTAATCATAGCAGGTACCACCAGTCAGTATGCACTGCTGTAATCATAGCACGTACCACCACAGTATGCACTGCTGTAATCCTAGCAGGTACCCACAGCAGTATGCACTGCTGTAATAGCAGGTACCACCACAATATGCACTGTTGTAATCATAGCAGGTTCCATCACAGTATGCACTGCTGTAGTGAAAGCAGATACCACCACAATCGGTATACACTGCTGTCGTGATAGCAGGTACGACAACAGTCGGTATACACTGCTGTAGTGATAGCAGTTACCACCACAGTCGGTATACACTGCTTTCGTGATAGCAGGTACCACCACAGTATGCACCTCGGTAATCATGGCAGGTCCCACCACAGTCAGTATCCACTGCTGTTATCATAGCAGGTACCACCACAGTCCTTAAGCATTGCTGTCATCATAGCACTTACCACCACAGTCAGTATGCACTGCTGTCGTGAAAGCAGGAACCAACACAGTCAGTATGCACTGCTGTAATAATAGCAGGTACCACCGGTCAGTATGCACTTCTGTAATCATAGCAGGTTCCATCACAGTATGCACTGCTGTAGTGAAAGCAGGTACCACCACAATCGGTATACACTGCTTTTGTGATAGCAGGTACCACAACAGTCGGTATACACTGCTGTAGTGATAGCAGGTACCACCAGAGACGGTATACACTGCTTTCGTGATAGCAGGTACCACAACAGTCGGTATACACTGCTGTAGTGATAGCAGGTACCACCACAGTATGCACCTCTGTAATCATAGCAGGTCCCACCACAGTCATTATGCACTACTGTTATCTTAGCAGGTACCACCACAGTCAGTATGCGCTGCTGTAATCATAGCAGGTACCACCACAGTCAGTATGCACTGCTGTTATCATAGTAGGTACCACCACAGTCAGGTTGCACTGCTATCGTGAAAGCAGGAACCACCACAGTCAGTACGCACTGCTGTAATAATAGCAGGTACCACCAATCAGAATGCACTGCTGTAATCATAGCACGTACCACCACATTATGCACTGCTGTAATCATAGCAGGTACCACCACAGCAGTATGCACTGCTGCAGTGAAAGCAGGATACCACCACAGTCGGTATTCACTGCTGTAGTCATAGCAGGATACCAACCCAGTCAGTATGCACTGCTGTCGTGATGGCAGGTCGCACCAGAGTCGGAATACACTGCTGTAGTTATAGCAGGTACCACTACAGTATGCACTGCTGTTATCATAGCAGGTACCACCAGTCAGTATGCACTGCTGTAATCATAGCACGTACCACCAGAGTATGCACTGCTGTAATCCTAGCAGGTACCACTGTTGTATATATAGGTGTTACGAAAATTGATGAAAATAATGAAAATTAAATGAAATTTGAAATTTGCATAATTTCTCCGAAATGATGTTAATTATGCACATAAATTATGCTGATTCGAGAGATAATCGTATTAATTTATGCGAGTGGGCGTGGTTAGGATAATGCAGGTCGTTATGGATTATCAGGTCGAGCCTCGGTGACTAGGATTGTGTTATGAATTGGAATGACGCAATTAATCGTATGCATTGACGCAGGCGTTGTGAGCGTGAATGAGAGAGAGAGTCGATTCGACTCTGCTCTTTAATTCCGTATTATCGATAAGGATACGATTACTCTCGATTGAACATTACGAATTATGTGTGTTATGGATTATGTGTGGTGATAGTGTGCTTATGATAGGTCCCCAGGATTCAGATCTCATACGCAGAACAATATTATGCAGAATTTCAGGAAGAATCACACACAAACCTGCTTTGATCAATTTTATTTTCTAGCTAACTTAAATTTTTGGATAATATGAAAACTCAATCTCGGGATGTTGGAATTTCAACACAGCGTTAACATGATACCATCACGATTGCGTTGTTTCACCTCGATAGCGGCACCTGTGGTTAATTCCCGACGCGTAACGCAATCGATCGGTTGTTGAGAGAGAGAGATTAAAAACAAGCGAACTATTCTATCAAAACCTTAACCTTATAATATGCAAACTCGTATTCTTGAATGATTACACAACACGGCACTCGGTCTTTGATTCGTATCCAATCCTTAACACATTCTGATATGCGAAATTATTATGCTTGAAATCGTCAGCACAGTACCATGGCGATGTTCGTTCATTGATTCATCAACGATTATGCAATTAAAGCGTTCGACTGAAATAATTCTGATTGCCTCATCAACGTAACTCAATGGGTGGCGATGTTTTTCGTTATCAGCTAATAGTTGACGCAGTTATCATGAGTCTTGTATGTTTAATTGGAGGGTTATTGATTTCTTGCGTTGAGCAAACGCCTAGGTTGATTTCCTTCTCAAAAAAAAATGTTTGTTCGTTGTGTAGCGGTGGGGGAGTGAGGAGGGAGTGTGGGGGAGAGGCATACGAACGACTGCCAGTTTCTGTCCACCGCTGGCTGGATGAGTCAGCACGACGCTCGCCGTCGTCGCGCCGATGGGTGTTGAGTGCGGGGCCGCTTCCCTCTCAGCCCTGGTGACGCGAAGTTGCGCGCTGTAGCACGCTGGTGGCACGCTGTTGGCACGCGCTGTTGCTGGTGCACGCTGGTGGCGCGCTGTTGGCACGCGCTGGTGCTGATGCTGGTGCTGATGGCACGCTGGTTGCGCGGGCTCCCTCTCCTTGAAGATGCGCGAACGCGCCCGTGCTGGTTCGCTGATAGCAGTTTCTCTCCACTGCTGGCTGAGCTGCTGCACGCTCTTGCTTGGCGTTGCTGGCCGCGCTCTTTCTCCTTGAAGATGCGCGAACGCGCCCGTGCTGATTCGCTGACAGCAGTTTCCTTCACTGCTGGATGAGCTGCGCCTGTGCGCGCTCTTTCCGCTGCTGTAGTATCTGACGCTGCGCTCGCGGGCGACATGTCAAGTTTTTCTTCTGCTGAGTGAGCCGAGTCGCACGCGCTCTCTTTGTTGAGGTTGTTGGCGGCTCTCTGACAGCAGGTTTTTTCCACTGCTGTATGACTCAAGTCGCACGCGCTTGGTCACTGGTTTGCTGAAGTTGTTGGCGGCTGCTCGTGCTTTTCCGCTGCTGGTTGAGCCACGTTGCACGTGCTTTCTTTGTGGAGATGCTCGAGCGCTCTCAGCGCTGATTCGCTGATACTTTGTTGGCAGCTGGCCAAGACTCGTGTTTGTAACTACGTCCTCCCGACACCCCTCTCGGGTTACCGAGGTTCGCATTGATATGATGGAGTTATTAGAAAGAAAAATAATTTTCATCCTGAGTTTAAGAGGTCCGTTTCCAGATTGTTGGAATCCATATCCCTTGGTTCTGTAAGGTTCTATAATGGAATATCGTTTAAGGTTAACACGTTGTTATTATTAATATTATATTGCAATTTTCTTTAAAACTTTGTTTGCCTGGTTGCCGTGTGTGGGGTGGGATGTGTCTCCTCATCAAACCCGGCTGGCTTAAAGGTGAAAATCATTTGATAGCGAATTAATTATTGGATAATAATTCACTGATGTATCTGGTGGCCTGGTCTTGATTGGAGTGAGCGCGAGGACCGCTAACTTTAGCTTATTCTTGTTATTGCATTTTAAATTTGAACCGTTGTTTTAATGACAAAGGAAAAAAATATATATGGTTTAACCCGTGGGCGTCCTCGTTTCTGGTTTGCGGAGGGCTTCCCTCTGCGTGACCTCCCTTAGGGCACATCAAACACTTGTTCATCTGGAGATCTTCGCAGATAGCTGCTAACATCCTCGCCTCGAGAGTTTTATTATTTCTTTATTTTTTAATGGTCTGTTTATGATCGACATCTGGTTTTTCGTGTGCCTGGCTTACGGGTTTTATTGATTATTTTGTTTGTTTGTTAAAAAAAGAATGTTATATATAACGTAAATATTGTTAAAATCAATTTTGGAAAAGGCTCATATACAACACCACCACAGCAGTATGCACTGCTGTAATAGCAGGTACCACCACAATATGCACTGTTGTAATCATAGCAGGTTCCATCACAGTATGCACTGCTGTAGTGAAAGCAGATACCACCACAATCGGTATACACTGCTGTCGTGATAGCAGGTACGACAACAGTCGGTATACACTGCTGTAGTGATAGCAGTTACCACCACAGTCGGTATACACTGCTATAGTGATAGCAGGTACCACCACAGTATGCACCTCTGTAATCATAGCAGGTCCCACCACAGTCAGTATGCACTGCAGTAATCATAGCAGGTCCCACCACAGTCCTTATGCACTGCTGTAATCATAGCAGGTCCCACCACAGTTCCTATGCACTGCTGTCATCATAGTAGGTACCACCACACTCAGTATGCACTGCTGTCGTGAAAGCAGGAACCACCACAGTCAGTATGCACTGCTGTAATCATAGCAGGTACCACCAGTCAGTATGCACTGCTGTAATCATAGCAGGTTCCATCACAGTATGCACTGCTGTAATGAAAACAGGTACCACCACAATCGGTATATACTGCTGTCGTGATAGCAGGTACGACCACATTCGGTATACACTGCTGTAGTGATAGCAGGTACCACCACAGACGGTATACACTGCTTTCGTGATAGCAGGTACCACAACAGTCAGTATACACTGCTGTAGTGATAGCAGGTACCACCACAGTATGCACCTCTGTAATCATAGCAGGTCCCACCACAGTCTTTATGCACTGCTGTTATCATAGCAGGTACCACCACAGTCAGTATGCGCTGCTGTAATCATAGCAGGTACCACCACAGTCAGTATGCACTGCTGTTATCATAGCAGGTACCACCACAGTCAGGTTGCACTGCTATCGTGAGAGCAGGAACCACCACAGTCAGTATGCACTGCTGTAATAATAGCAGGTACCACCAGTCAGTATGCACTGCTGTAATCATAGCACGTACCACGACATTATACACTGCTGTAATTATAGCAGGTACCGCCACAGCAGTATGCACTGCTGCAGTTAAAGCAGGATACCACCACATTCAGCATGCAATGCTGTAGTCATAGCAGGAGACCACCACAGTCGGTATTCACTGCGGTAGTCATAGCAGGATACCACCACAGTCGGTATACACTGCGTTCGTGATAGCAGGTACCACAACAGTCGGTATACACTGCTGTAGTGATAGCAGGTTCCACCACAGTATGCACTGCTGTAATCATAGCAGGTCCCACAACAGTCATTATGCAGTGCGCTTATCATAGCAGGTACCACCACAGTCAGTATGCACTGCTGTAATTATAGCAGGTACCACCACAGTCAGTATGCACTGCTGTGGTGAAAGCAGGAAACACGAGAGTATTTATGCACTGATGTTGTGAAGGCAGGTCCCACCACAGTCAGTATGCACTGCTGTAATCATAGCAGGTGCCATAAGTCAGTATGCACTGCTGTAAGCATAGCACGTACCACCACAGTATGCACTCCTGTAATCCTAGCAGGTACCACCACAGCAGTATGCACTGCTGTATAAACAGGTACCACCACAATATGCACTGTTGTAATCATAGCAGGTTCCATCACAGTATGCACTGCTGTAGTGATAGCAGTTACCACCACAGTCGGTATACACTGCTTTCGTGATAGCAGGTACCACCACAGTATGCACCTCTGTAAACATAGCAGGTCCCACCACAGTCAGTATGCACTGCTGTTATCATAGCAGGTCCCACCACAGTCCTTTTGCACTGCTGTAATCATAGCAGGTCCCACCACAGTCCTTATGCACTGCTGTCATCATAGTAGGTACCACCACAGTCAGTATGCACTGCTGTCGTTTAAGTAGGAACCACCACAGTCAGTATGCACTGCTGTAATCATAGCAGGTACCACCAGTCAGTATGCACTGCTGTAATCATAGCAGGTTCCATCACAGTATGCACTGCTCTAATGAAAGCAGGTACCACCACAATCGGTATACACTGCTGTCGTGATAGCAGGTACGGCCACAGTCGGTATACACTGCTGTAGTGATAGCAGGTACCACCACAGATGGTATACACTGCTTTCGTGATAGCAGGTACCACAACAGTCGGTATACACTGCTGTAGTGATAGCAGGTACCACCACAGTATGCACCTCTGTAATCATAGCAGGTCCAACCACAGTCCTTATGCACTGCTGTTATCATATCAGGTAACACCACAGTCAATATGCGCTGCTGTAATCATAGCAGGTACAACCACAGTCAGTATGCACTGCTGTCATCACACCAGGTACCACCACAGTCAGGTTGCACTGCTATCGTGAATGCAGGAACCACCACAGTCAGTATGCACTGCTGTAATAATAGCAGGTACCACCAGTCAGTATGCACTGCTGTAATCATAGCACGTACCACCACATTATGCACTGCTGTAATCATAGCAGGTACGACCACAGCAGTTTGCACTGATGCAGTGAATGCAGGATACCACCACATTCAGCATGCAATGCTGTAGTCATAGCAGGAGACCACCACAGTCAGTATGCACTGCTGTCGTGATAGCAGGTCGCACCAGAGTCGGTATACACTGCTGTAGTTATAGCAGGTACCACCACAGTATGCACTGCTGTAATCATAGCAGGTCACACAACAGTCATTATGCAGTGCTGTTATCATAGCAGGTACCACCACAGTCAGTATGCACTGCTGTAATTATACTAGGTACCATCACAGTCAGTATGCACTGCATTAATCATAGCAGGTACCACCAGTCAGTATGCACTGCTGTAATCATAGCACGTACCACCACAGTATGCACTGCCTGTAATCCTAGCAGGTACCACCACAGCAGTATGCACTGCTGTAATAGCAGGTACCACCACAATATGCACTGCTGTAATCATAGCAGGTTCCACTACAGTATGCACTGCTGTAGTGAAAGCAGGTACCACCATTAATCGGTATACACTACTGTCGTGATAGCAGGTACGACCACAGTCGGTATACACTGCTGTAGTGATAGCAGGTACCACCACAGTCGGTATACACTGCTGTCGTGATATCAGGTACCACCACAGTCGTTATACACTGTTGTAGTCATAGCAGGTACCATCACCGTCGGAATACACTGCTGTAGTGATAGCAGGTACCACCACAGTATGCGCTGCAGTAATCATAGGAGGTCCCACCACATGTCCTTATGCACTGCTGTTATCATAGCAGGTACCACCACAGTCAGTATGCGCTGCTGTAATCATAGCAGGTACCACCACAGTCAGTATGCACTGCTGTTATCATAGCAGGTACCACCACCAGTCAGTATGCACTGCTGTAATCATAGCACGTACCACCACAGTATGCACTGCTGTAATCCTAGTATGTACCACCACAGTCCTTATGCACTGCTGTAATCATAGCAGGTTCCACCGCAGTCCTTATGCACTGCTGTGATCATAGCAGATACCACCAGTCAGTATGCACTGCTGTAATCATAGCACGTACCACCACAGTATGCACTGCTGTAATCCTAGTAGGTACCACCACAGTCCTTATGCACTCTTGTAATCATAGCAGGTCCCACCACAGTCCTTATGCACTGCTGTAATCATAGCAGGTACCACGAGTCAGTATGCACTGCTGTAATCATAGCACGTACCACCACAGTATGCACTGCTGTAATCCTAGCAGGTACCCACAGCAGTATGCACTGCTGTAATAGAAGGTACCCCCACAATATGCACTGTTGTAATCATAGCAGGTACCACCACAGTATGCACCTCGGTAATCATAGCAGGTCCCACCACAGTCAGTATGCACTGCTTTTATCATAGAAGGTACCACCACAGTCAGTATGTGCTGCTGTAATCATAGCAGGTACCACCACAGTCAGTATGCACTGCTGTTATGAAAGCATGTGCCACCACAGTATGGATTGCTGTAATCATAGCAGGTCCCACCACAGTCCTTATGCACTGCTGTCATCATAGCAGGTACCACCACAGTCAGTATGCACTGCTGTCGTGAAATCAGGAACCACCACAGTCAGTATGCACTGCTGTAATCATAGCAGGTACCACCGGTCAGTATGTACTGCTGTAATCATAGCAGGTTCCATCACAGTAGGCACTGCTGTAGTGAAAGCAGGTACCACCACAATCGGTATACACTGCTGTCGTGATAGCAGATACGACCACAGTCGGTATACACTGCTGTAGTAATAGCAGGTACTACCACAGAAGGTATACACTGCTTTCGTGATAGCAGGTACCACAACAGTCCGTATACACTGCTGCAGTGATACCAGGTACCACCACAGTATGCACCTCTGTAATCATAGCAGGTCCCACCACAGTCCTTATGCACTGCTGTTATCATAGCAGGTACCACCACAGTCAGTATGCGCTGCTGTAATCATAGCAGGTACCACCACAGTGAGTATGCACTGCTGTTATCATAGCAGGTACCACCACAGTCAGGTTGCACTGCTATCGTGAAAGCAGGAACCACCACAGTCAGTATGCACTGCTGTAATAATAGCAGGCACCACCAGTCAGTATGCACTGCTGTAATCACATCACGTACCACCACATTATGCACTGCTGTAATAATAGCAGGTACCACCACTGCAGTATGCACTGTTGCAGTGAAAGCAGGATACCACCACATTCAGCATGCAATGCTGTAGTCATAGGAGGATACCACCACAGTCGGTATTCACTGCTGCAGTCATAGCAGGATACCAACCCAGTCAGTATGCACTGCTGTAATCATAGCAGGTCACACAACAGTCATTATGCAGTGCTGTTATCATAGCAGGTACCACCACAGTCAGTATGCACTGCTGTAATTATACTAGGTACCATCACAGTCAGTATGCACTGCATTAATCATAGCAGGTACCACCAGTCAGTATGCACTGCTGTAATCATAGCACGTACCACCACAGTATGCACTGCCTGTAATCCTAGCAGGTACCACCACAGCAGTATGCACTGCTGTAATAGCAGGTACCACCACAATATGCACTGCTGTAATCATAGCAGGTTCCACTACAGTATGCACTGCTGTAGTGAAAGCAGGTACCACCATTAATCGGTATACACTACTGTCGTGATAGCAGGTACGACCACAGTCGGTATACACTGCTGTAGTGATAGCAGGTACCACCACAGTCGGTATACACTGCTGTCGTGATATCAGGTACCACCACAGTCGTTATACACTGTTGTAGTCATAGCAGGTACCATCACCGTCGGAATACACTGCTGTAGTGATAGCAGGTACCACCACAGTATGCGCTGCAGTAATCATAGGAGGTCCCACCACATGTCCTTATGCACTGCTGTTATCATAGCAGGTACCACCACAGTCAGTATGCGCTGCTGTAATCATAGCAGGTACCACCACAGTCAGTATGCACTGCTGTTATCATAGCAGGTACCACCACCAGTCAGTATGCACTGCTGTAATCATAGCACGTACCACCACAGTATGCACTGCTGTAATCCTAGTATGTACCACCACAGTCCTTATGCACTGCTGTAATCATAGCAGGTTCCACCGCAGTCCTTATGCACTGCTGTGATCATAGCAGATACCACCAGTCAGTATGCACTGCTGTAATCATAGCACGTACCACCACAGTATGCACTGCTGTAATCCTAGTAGGTACCACCACAGTCCTTATGCACTCTTGTAATCATAGCAGGTCCCACCACAGTCCTTATGCACTGCTGTAATCATAGCAGGTACCACGAGTCAGTATGCACTGCTGTAATCATAGCACGTACCACCACAGTATGCACTGCTGTAATCCTAGCAGGTACCCACAGCAGTATGCACTGCTGTAATAGAAGGTACCCCCACAATATGCACTGTTGTAATCATAGCAGGTACCACCACAGTATGCACCTCGGTAATCATAGCAGGTCCCACCACAGTCAGTATGCACTGCTTTTATCATAGAAGGTACCACCACAGTCAGTATGTGCTGCTGTAATCATAGCAGGTACCACCACAGTCAGTATGCACTGCTGTTATGAAAGCATGTGCCACCACAGTATGGATTGCTGTAATCATAGCAGGTCCCACCACAGTCCTTATGCACTGCTGTCATCATAGCAGGTACCACCACAGTCAGTATGCACTGCTGTCGTGAAATCAGGAACCACCACAGTCAGTATGCACTGCTGTAATCATAGCAGGTACCACCGGTCAGTATGTACTGCTGTAATCATAGCAGGTTCCATCACAGTAGGCACTGCTGTAGTGAAAGCAGGTACCACCACAATCGGTATACACTGCTGTCGTGATAGCAGATACGACCACAGTCGGTATACACTGCTGTAGTAATAGCAGGTACTACCACAGAAGGTATACACTGCTTTCGTGATAGCAGGTACCACAACAGTCCGTATACACTGCTGCAGTGATACCAGGTACCACCACAGTATGCACCTCTGTAATCATAGCAGGTCCCACCACAGTCCTTATGCACTGCTGTTATCATAGCAGGTACCACCACAGTCAGTATGCGCTGCTGTAATCATAGCAGGTACCACCACAGTGAGTATGCACTGCTGTTATCATAGCAGGTACCACCACAGTCAGGTTGCACTGCTATCGTGAAAGCAGGAACCACCACAGTCAGTATGCACTGCTGTAATAATAGCAGGCACCACCAGTCAGTATGCACTGCTGTAATCACATCACGTACCACCACATTATGCACTGCTGTAATAATAGCAGGTACCACCACTGCAGTATGCACTGTTGCAGTGAAAGCAGGATACCACCACATTCAGCATGCAATGCTGTAGTCATAGGAGGATACCACCACAGTCGGTATTCACTGCTGCAGTCATAGCAGGATACCAACCCAGTCAGTATGCACTGCTGTCGTGATACAAGGTCGCACCAGTGTCAGTTTCCACTGCTGTAGTTATAGCAGGTACCACCACAGTATGCACTGCTGTAATCATAGCAGGTCCCACAACAGTCATTATGCACTGCTGTGGTGAAAGCAGGAACCACGAGAGTCTTTATGCACTGCTGTTGTGAAAGCAGGTACCACCACAGTCAGTATGCACTGCTGTAATCATAGCACGTACCACCACGGTATGCACTGCTGTAATCCTAGCAGGTACCACCACAGCAGAATGCACTGCTGTAATAGCAGGTACCACCACATTATGCACTGCTGTAATCATAGCAGGTTCCACTACAGTATGCACTGCTGTAGTGAAAGCAGGTACCACCACAATCGGTATACACTACTGTCGTGATAGCAGGTACGACCACAGTCGGTATACACTGCTGTAGTGATAGCAGGTGCCAAAACAGTCGGTATACACTGCTTTCGTGATAGCAGGTACCACAACAGTCGGTATACACTGCTGTAGTGATAGCAGGTACCACCACAGTATGCACTGCTGTAATCATAGCAGGTCCCACAACAGTCATTATGCAGTGCTGTTATCATAGCAGGTACCACCACAGTCGGTGTGCAATGCTGTCATTATAGCAGGTACCACCACAGTCAGTATGCACTGCTGTGGTGAAAGCAGGAACCACGAAAGTCTTTATGCACTGATGTTGTGAAAGCAGGTACCACCACAGTCAGTATGCACTGCTGTAATCATAGCAGGTACCATCAGTCAGTATGCACTGCTGTAATCATAGCCAGTACCACCACAGTATGTACTGCTGTAATCATAGCAGGTACCACAACAGCAGTATGCACTGCTGTTATAGCAGGTACCACCACAATATGCACTGCTGTAATCATAGCAGCTTCCTCAATAGTATGCACTGCTGTAGTGAAAGCAGGTACCACCACAGTCGGTATACACTTTTGTCGTGATAGCAGGTACCACCACAGTCGGTATACACTGCTGTAGTCATAGCAGGTACCACCACTGTCGGTATACACTGCTGTCGTGATAGCACGTACCACCACAGTCGGTATACACTGCTGTAGTGGTAGCAGGTACCACCACAGTATGCGCTGCTGTAATCATAGCAGGTCCCACCACAGTCCTTATGCACTGCTGTTATCGTAGCAAGTACCACCACAATATGCCCTGCTACAATCATTGCAGGTGCCACCACAGTTAGTATGTGCTGCTGTAATCATGGCAGGTACCACCACAGTCGGTATGCACTGCTGTAGTCATAGCACGTACCACCACAGTATGCAATGCTGTAGTCATAGCAGGATACCACCACAGTCGGTATACACTGCTTTAGTCATAGCAGGATACCACCACAGTCAGTATGTACTGTTGTCGTGGTAGCAGATACCACCAAAGTCGGTATACACTGCTGTAGTTATAGCAGGCACCACCACAGTATGCACTGCTGTAATCATAGCAGGTCCAACAACAGTCATTATGCAGTGCTGTTATCACAGCAGGTACCACCACAGTCAGTATGCGTTGCTGTAATTGTAGCAGGTACCACCACAGTCAGAATGCACTGCTGTGGTGAAAGCAGGAACCACCACAGTCAGTATGCACTGCTGTAATCATAGCAGGTACCACCAGTCAGTATGCACTGCTGTAATCATAGCACGTACCACCACAGTATGCACTGCTGTAATCATAGCAGGTACCACCACAGCAGTATGCACTGCTGTAATAGCAGGTACCACCACAATATGCAATGCTGTAATCATAGCAGGTTCCTCCACAGTATGCACTGCTGTAGTGAAAGCAGGTACCACAACAGTCGGTATACACTGTTGTCGTGATAGCAGGTACCACCACAGTCGGTATACACTGCTGTAGTGATAGCTGGTACCACAACAGTATGCACTGCTGTAATCATAGCAGGTCCCACCACAGTCCTTATGCACTACTCTTATCATAGCAGGTACCACCACAGTCAGTATGCGCTTCTGTAATCATAGCAGGTTCCACAACAGTCATTATGCAGTGCTGTTATCACAGCAGGTACCACCACAGTCAGTATGCATTGCTGTAATCATAGCAGGTACCACCACAGTCAGTATGCACTGCTATAATTATAGCAGGTACCACCACAGTCAGAATGCACTGCTGTGGTGAAAGCAGGAACCACCACAGTCAGTATGCACTGCTGTAATCATAGCAGGTACCACCAGTCAGTATGCACTGCTGTAATCATAGCACGTACCACCACAGTATGCACTGCTGTAATCATAGCAGGTACCACCACAGCAGTATGCACTGCTGTAATAGCAGGTACCACCACAATATGCACTGCTGTAATCATAGCAGGTTCCTCCACAATATGCACTGCTGTAGTGAAAGCAGGTACCACAACAGTCGGTATACACTGCTGTCGTGATAGCAGGTACCACCACAGTCGGTATACACTGCTGTAGTGATAGCAGGTACCACTCCAATCGGTATACACTGCTGTCGTGATTGCAAGAACCACAACAGTCGGCATACACTGCTGTAGTGATAGCTGGTACCACAACAGTATGCACTGCTGTAATCATAGCAGGTCCCACCACAGTCCTTATGCACTACTGTTATCATAGCAGGTACCACCACAGTCAGTATGCGCTTCTGTAATCATAGCAGGTTCCACAACAGTCATTATGCAGTGCTGTTATCATAGCAGGTACCACCACAGTCAGTATGTGCTGCTGTAATCATAGCAGGTACCATCACAGCTAGTATGCACTGCTGTGGTGAAAGCAGGAACAATGAGCGTCTTTATGCACTGATGTTGTGAAAGCAGGTACCACCACAGTCAGTATGCATTGCGGTAATCATAGCAGGTACCACCAGTCAGTATGCACTGCTGTAATCATAGCAAGTACCACCACAGTATGTACTGCTGTAATCATAGCAGGTACCACAACAGCAGTATGCACTGCTGTTATAGCAGGTACCACCACAATATGCACTGCTGTAATCATAGCAGCTTCCTCAATAGTATGCACTGCTGTAGTGAAAGCAGGTACCACCACAGTCGGTATACACTTTTGTCGTGATAGCAGGTACCACCACAGTCGGTATACACTGCTGTAGTCATAGCAGGTACCACCACTGTCGGTATACACTGCTGTCGTGATAGCAGGTACCACCACAGTCGGTATACACTGCTGTAGTGATAGCAGGTACCACCACAGTATGCGCTGCTGTAATCATAGCAGGTCCCACCACAGTCCTTATGCACTGCTGTTATCGTAGCAAGTACCACCACAATATGCCCTGCTACAATCATTACAGGTGCCACCATAGTTAGTATGTGCTGCTGTAATCATGGCAGGTACCACCACAGTCGGTATGCACTGCTGTAGTCATAGCACGTACCACCACAGTATGCAATGCTGTAGTCATAGCAGGATACCACCACAGTCGGTATACACTGCTTTAGTCATAGCAGGATACCACCACAGTCAGTATGTACTGTTGTCGTGGTAGCAGATACCACCAAAGTCGGTATACACTGCTGTAGTTATAGCAGGCACCACCACAGTATGCACTGCTGTAATCATAGCAGGTCCAACAACAGTCATTATGCAGTGCTGTTATCACAGCAGGTACCACCACAGTCAGTATGCGTTGCTGTAATCATAGCAGGTACCACCACAGTCAGTATGCACTGCTATAATTATAGCAGGTACCACCACAGTCAGAATGCACTGCTGTGGTGAAAGCAGGAACCACCACAGTCAGTATGCACTGCTGTAATCATAGCAGGTACCACCAGTCAGTATGCACTGCTGTAATCATAGCACATCCCACCACAGTATGCACTGCTGTAATCATAGCAGGTCCAACAACAGTCATTATGCAGTGCTGTTATCACAGCAGGTACCACCACAGTCAGTATGCGTTGCTGTAATCATAGCAGGTACCACCACAGTCAGTATGCACTGCTATAATTATAGCAGGTACCACCACAGTCAGTATGCACTGCTGTAATCATAGCAGGTACCACCAGTCAGTATGCACTGCTGTAATCATAGTTCGTACCACCACAGTATGCACTGCTGTAATCATAACAGGTACCACCACAGCAGTATGCACTGCTGTAATAGAAGGTACCACCACAATATGCACTGCTGTAATCATAGCAGGTTCCTCCACAGTATGCACTGCTGTAGTGAAAGCAGGTACCACAACAGTCGGTATACACTGCTGTCGTGATTGCAGGTACCACAACAGTCGGTATACACTGCTGTAGTGATAGCTGGTACCACAACAGTATGCACTGCTGTAATCATAGCAGGTCCCACCACAGTCCTTATGCACTACTGTTATCACAGCAGTTACCACCACAGTCAGTATGGGTTGCTGTAATCATAGCAGGTACCACCACAGTCAGTATGCACTGCTATAATTATAGCAGGTACCACCACAGTCAGAATGCACTGCTGTGGTGAAAGCAGGAACCACCACAGTCAGTATGCACTGCTGTAATCATAGCAGGTACCACCACAGCAGTATGCACTGCTGTACTAGCAGGTACCACCACAATATGCACTGCTGTAATCATAGCAGGTTCCTCCACAGTATGCACTGCTGTAGTGAAAGCAGGTACCACAACAGTCGGTATACACTGCTGTCGTGATAGCAGTTACCACCAAAGTCGGTATACACTGCTGTAGTGATAGCAGGTACCACTCCAGTCGGTATACACTGCTGTCGTGATAGCTGGTACCACAACAGTATGCACTGCTGTAATCATAGCAGGTCCCACCGCAGTCCTTATGCACTACTGTTATCATAGCAGGTACCACCACAGTCAGTATGCGCTTCTGTAATCATAGCAGGTCCCACAACAGTCATTATGCAGTGCTGTTATCATAGCAGGTACCACCACAGTCAGTATGTGCTGCTGTAATCATAGCAGGTACCATCACAGTCAGTATGCACTGCTGTGGTGAAAGCAGGAACCACGAGAGTCTTTATGCACTGATGTTGTGAAAGCAGGTACCACCACAGTCAGTATGTACTGTTGTAATCATAGCAGGTACCACCAGTCAGTATGCCCTGCTGTAATCATAGCACGTACCACCACAGTATGCACTGCTGTAATTCTAGCAGGTACCACCACAGCAGTATGCACTACTGTAATAGGAGGTACCATCACAATTTGCACTGCTGTAATCATAGCAGGTTCCACCACTTTATGCACTGCTGTAGTCATAGCAGGATACCACCACAGTCAGTATGCATTGCTGTCGTGATGGCAGGTACCACCAGAGTGGGTATACACTGCTGTAGTTATATCAGGTATCCACCACAGTATGCACTGCTGTAATCATAGCAGGTACCACCACAGTCAATATGCGCTGCTGCAATCATAGCAGGTACCACCACAGTCAGGTTGCACTGCTGTCGTGAAAGCAGGAACCACCACAGTCAGCATGCACTGCTGTTATAATAGCAGGTACCACCAGTCAGTATGCACTGCTGTAATCATAGCACGTACCACCACAGTATGCACTGCTGTATTAATAGCTGGGACCACCACAGCAGTATGCACTGCTGTAGTGAACGCAGGATACCACCACATTCAGCATGCAATGCTGTAGTCATAGCAGGATACCACCACAGTCGGTATACACTTCTTTAGTCATAGCAGGATACCACCACAGCCAGTATGCACTGCTGTTGTGGTAGCAGGTACCACCAGAGTCGGTATACACTGCTGTAGTTATAGCAGGTAACACCACAGTATGCACTGCTGTAATCATAGAAGGTGCAACAACAGTCATTATGCAGTGCTGTTATCATAGCAGGTACTACCACAGTCAGTATGCACTGCTGTAATCATAGCAGGTACCACCACAGTCAGTATGCACTGCTGTAATTATAGCAGGTACCACCACAGTCAGAATGCACTGCTGTTTTGAAATCAGGAACCACGAGGGTCTTTATGCACTGCTGTTGTGAAAGCAGGAACCACCAGTCAGTATGCACTGCTGTAATCATAGCAGGTACCACCAGTCAGTATGCACTGCTGTAATCATAGCAGGTACCACCACAGCAGTATGCACTGCTGTAATAGCAAACACCACCACAATATGCATTGCTGTAATCATAGCAGGTTCCTCCACAATATGCACTGCTGTAGTGAAAGCAGGTACCACCACAGTCGGTATACACTGCTGTAGTGATAGCAGGTACCACTCCAGTCAGTATACACTGCTGTCGTGATTGCAGGTACCACACCAGTCGGTATGCACTGCTGTAGTGATAGCAGGTACCACCACAGTATGCGCTGCTGTAATCATAGCTGGTACCACCACAGTCCTTATGCACTACTGTTATCATAGCAGGTACCACCACAACATGCACTGTTGTAATCATACAGGTACCACCACAGTCAGAATGCACTGCTGTTATCGTAGCAAGTACCACCACAATATGCACTGCTACAATCATTGCAGGTGCCACCACAGTTAGTATGTGCTGCTGTAATCATGGCAGGTACCACCACAGTCGGAATGCACTGCTTTAATCATAGCACGTTCCACCACAGTATGCAATGCTGTAGTCATAGCAGGATACTACCACAGTCGGTATACACTGTTGTAGTCATAGCAGGATACCACCACAGTCAGTATGCATTGCTGTCGTGATAGCAGGTACCACCAGAGTGGGTATACACTGCTGTAGTTATAGCAGGTACCACCACATTTTGCACTTCTGTAATCATAGCAGGTCCCACCACAGTCCTTATGCACTGCTGTTATCATAGCAGGTACCACCACAGTCAGTATGCGCTGCTGTAATAATAGCAGGTACCACCACAGTCAGTATGCACTGCTGTAATCATATCAGGTACCACCACCGTCAGTATGCACTGCTGTCGTGAAAGCAGGAACCACCAGAGTCTTTATGCACTGCTGTTGTGAAAGCAGTTACCCCCACAGTCAGTATGCACTACTGTAATCATAGCACGTACCACCACAGTATGCACTGCTGTAATCCTAGCAGGTACCACCACAGCAGTATGCACTACTGTAATAGGAGGTACCATCACAATTTGCACTGCTGTAATCATAGCAGGTTCCACCACTTTATGCACTGCTGTAGTGAAAGCAGGTACCACGACAGTCAGTATACACTGCTTTCGTGATAGCAGGTACCACAACAGTCGGTATACACTGCTGTAGTGATAGCAGGTATCCACCACAGTATGCACTGCGGTTTTCATAGCAGGTACCACCACATTCAATATGCGCTGCTGCAATCATAGCAGGTACCACCACAGTCAGTATGCACACTGTTATCATAGCAAGTACCACCACAGTCAGGTTGCACTGCTGTCGTGAAAGCAGGAACCACCACAGTCAGTATGCACTGCTGTTATAATAGCAGGTACCACCAGTCAGTATGCACGGCTGTAATCATAGTACGTACCACCACAGTATGCACTGCTGTATTAATAGCAGGGACCACCACAGCAGTATGCACTGCTGTAGTGAACGCAGGATACCACCACATTCAGCATGCAATGCTGTAGTCATAGCAGGATACCACCACAGTCGGTATACACTGCTTTAGTCATAGCAGGATACTACCACAGTCAGTATGCACTGCTGTTGTGGTAGCAGGTACCACCAGAGTCGGTATACACTGCTGTAGTTATAGCAGGTACCACCACAGTATGCACTGCTGTAATCTTAGAAGGTCCAACAACAGTCATTATGCAGTGCTGTTATCATAGCAGGTACCACCACAGTCAGTATGCACTGCTGTAATCATAGCAGGTACCACCACAGTCAGTATGCACTGCTGTAATTATAGCAGGTACCACCAGTCAGAATGCACTGCTGTTTTGAAAGCAGGAACCACGAGGGTCTTTATGCACTGCTGTTGTGAAAGCAGGTACCACCACAGTCAGTATGCACTGCTGTAATCATAGCAGGTACCACCAGTCAGTATGCACTGCTGTAATCATAGCAGGTACCACCACAGCAGTATGCACTGCTGTAATAGCAGGCACCACCACAATATGCATTGCTGTAATCATAGCAGGTTCCTCCACAATATGCACTGCTGTAGTGAAAGCAGGTACCACCACAGTCGGTATACACTGCTGTCGTGATTGCAGGTACCACCACAGTTGGTATACACTGCTGTAGTGATAGCAGGTACCACTCCAGTCGGTATACACTGCTGTCGTGATTGCAGGTACCACACCAGTCGGTATGCACTGCTTTTGTGAAAGCAGTTACCACCACAGTCAGGATGCACTACTGTAATCATAGCACGTACCACCACAGTATGCACTGCTGTAATCCTAGCAGGTACCACCACAGCAGTATGCACTACTGTAATAGGAGGTACCATCACAATTTGCACTGCTGTAATCATAGCAGGTTCCACCACTTTATGCACTGCTGTAGTGAAAGCAGGTACCACGACAGTCGGTATACACTGCTTTCGTGATAGCAGGTACCACAACAGTCGGTATACACTGCTGTAGTGATAGCAGGTATCCACCACAGTATGCACTGCGGTTATCATAGCAGGTACCACCACAGTCAAAATGCGCTGCTGCAATCATAGCAGGTACCACCACAGTCAGTATGCTCTGCTGTTATCATAGCAGGTACCACCACAGTCAGGTTGCACTGCTGTCGTGAAAGCAGGAACCACCACAGTCAGTATGCACTGCTGTTATAATAGCAGGTACCACCAGTCAGTATGCACTGCTGTAATCATAGCACGTACCACCACAGTATGCACTGCTGTATTAATAGCAGGGACCACCACAGCAGTATGCACTGCTGTAGTGAACGCAGGATACCACCACATTCAGCATGCAATGCTGTAGTCATAGCAGGATACCACCACAGTCGGTATACACTGCTTTGGTCATAGCAGGATACCACCACAGTCAGTATGCACTGCTGTTGTGGTAGCAGGTACCACCAGAGTCGGTATACACTGCTGTAGTTATAGCAGGTACCACCACAGTATGCACTGCTGTAATCATAGAAGGTCCCACCACAGTCCTTATGCACTACTGTTATCATAGCATGTACCACCACAGTCAGTATGCGTTTCTGTAATCATAGCAGGTCCCACAACAGTCATTATGCAGTGCTGTTATCATAGCAGGTTCCACCACAGTCAGTATGTGCTGATGTAATCATAGCAGGTACCACCTCAGTCAATATGCAATGCTGTAACAGCAGGTACCACCACAGTGAGTATGCACAGCTGTAGTCATAGGACACCACCACAGTCAGTATCCACTGCTGTAATCATAGCAGGTATCACCAGTCAGTATGCACTGCTGTAATGATAGCACGTACCACTACAGCTATGTTCACTGCTGTAGTGAAAGCAGGTTCCACCACAGTATCCACTGCTGTAATCATAGCAGGTACTACCACAATCAATATGCACTGCTGTAGCGATAGCAGGTACCACCACAGTCAGTATGCACTGCTGTAATCAAAGCAGGTACTACCACAATCAGTATGCACTGCTGTAGCGATAGCAGGTACCACCACAGTCAGTATGCACTGCTGTAATCATAGCATGTACCACCACAATCAGTATGCACTGCTGTAGCGATAGCAGGTACCACCACAGTGAGTATGCACTGGTCTAGGCAAAGCATGTCCCACCAAAAGTAGGTATGCACTGCTGTAGTCATAGCAGGTACCACCACAGTCAGTATGTACTGGTCTAGGGATAGCATGTCCCACCAAAAGTATGTATGTACTGCTGTAGTCATAGCAGGTACCACCACAGTCAGTATGCACTGCTGTAATCATAGCAGGTACTACCACAATCAGTATGCACTGCTGTAGCGATAGCAGGTACCACCACAGTCAGTATGCACTGCTGTAATCATAGCATGTACCACCACAATCAGTATGCACTGCTGTAGCGATAGCAGGTACCACCACAGTGAGTATGCACTGGTCTAGGCAAAGCATGTCCCACCAAAAGTAGGTATGCACTGCTGTAGTCATAGCAGGTACTACCACAGTCAGTATGTACTGGTCTAGGGAAAGCATGTCCCACCAAAAGTGTGTATGCACTGCTGTAGTCATAGCAGGTACCACCACAGTCAGTATGCACTGCTGTAATCATAGCAGGTACTACCACAGCCAGTATGCACTGCTGTAATCATATTAGGTACCACCACAGTCAGTATGCACTGCTGTAATCATAGCAGGTACCACCACAATCAGTATGCACTGATGTAGTGATAGCAGGTACCACCACAGTGAGTATGCACTGGTCTAGGGAAAGCATGCCCCACCAAAAGTAGGTATGCACTGGTCTAGGGAAAACATGTCCCACCAAAAGTAGGTATGCACTGCTGTAGTCATAGCAGGTACCACCACAGTCAGTATGCACTGGTCTAGGGAGAGCATGTCACACCAAAAGTAGGTATGCACTGCTGTAGTCATAGCAGGTACCACCACAGTCAGGTTGCACTGCTGTCGTGAAAGCAGGAACCACCACAGTCAGTATGCACTGCTGTTATAATAGCAGGTACCACCAGTCAGCATGCACTGCTGTAATCATAGCACGTACCACCACAGTATGCACTGCTGTAATCATAGCAGGGACCACCACAGCAGTATGCACTGCGGTAGTGAACGCAGGATACCACCACATTCAGCATGCAATGCTGTAGTCATAGCAGGATACCACCACAGTCGATATACACTGCTTTAGTCATAACAGGATACCACCACAGTCAGTATGCACTGCGGCCGTGGTAGCAGGTACCACCTCAGTCAATATGCAATGCTGTAATAGCAGGTACCACAACAGTGAGTATGCACAGCTGTAGTCATAGGACCCCACCACAGTCAGTTTCCACTGCTGTAATCATAGCAGGTATCACGAGTCAGTATGCACTGCTGTAATGATAGCACGTACCACTACAGCTGTGTCCACTGCTGTAGTGAAAGCAGGTTCCACCACAGGATCCACTGCTGTAATCATAGCAGGTACTACCACAATCAGTATGCACTGCTGTAGCGATAGCAGGTACCACCACAGTCAGTATGCACTGCTGTAATCATAGCAAGTACCACCACAATCAGTATGCACTGCTGTAATCATAGCAGGTACTACCACAATCAGTATGCACTTCTGTAGCAATAGCAGGTACCACCACAGTCAGTATGCACTGCTGTAATCATAGCATGTACCACCACAATCAGTATGCACTGCTGTAGTGATAGCAGGTACCACCACAGTGAGTATGCACTGGTCTAGGCAAAGCATGTTCCACCAAAAGTAGGTATGCACTGCTGTAGTCATAGCAGGTACCACCACAGTCAGTACGTACTGGTCTAGGGATAACATGTCCCACCAAAAGTAGGTATGCACTGCTGTAGTCATACCAGGTACCACTACAGTCAGTATGCACTGCTGTAATCATAGCAGGTACTACCACAGCCAGTATGCACTGCTGTCATCATATTAGGTACCACCACAGTCAGTATGCACTGCTGTAATCATAGCAGGTACCACCACAATCAGTATGCACTGATGTAGTGATAGCAGGTACCACCACAGTGAGTATGCACTGGTCTAGGGAAAGCATGTCCCACCAAAAGTAGGTATGCACTGGTCTAGGGAAAACATGTCCCACCAAAAGTAGGTATGCACTGCTGTAGTCATAGCAGGTACCACCACAGTCAGTATGCACTGGTCTAGGGAGAGCATGTCACACCAAAAGAAGGTATGCACTGCTGTAGTCATAGCAGGTACCACCACAGTCAGGTTGCACTGCTGTCGTGAAAGCAGGAACCACCACAGTCAGTATGCACTGCTGTTATAATAGCAGGTACCACCAGTCAGTATGCACTGCTGTAATCATAGCACGTACCACCACAGTATGCACTGCTGTAATCATAGCAGGGACCACCACAGCAGCATGCACTGCGGTAGTGAACGCAGGATACCACCACATTCAGCATGCAATGCTGTAGTCATAGCAGGATACCACCACAGTCGATATACACTGCTTTAGTCATAACAGGATACCACCACAGTCAGTATGCACTGCTGCCGTGGTAGCAGGTACCACCTCAGTCAATATGCAATGCTGTAATAGCAGGTACCACAACAGTGAGTATGCACAGCTGTAGTCATAGGACACCACCACAGTCAGTTTCCACTGCTGTAATCATAGCAGGTATCACCAGTCAGTATGCACTGCTGTAATGATAGCACGTACCACTACAGCTGTGTCCACTGCTGTAGTGAAAGCAGGTTCCACCACAGGATCCACTGCTGTAATCATAGCAGGTACTACCACAATCAGTATGCACTGCTGTAGCGATAGCAGGTACCACCACAGTCAGTATGCACTGCTGTAATCATAGCAAGTACCACCACAATCAGTATGCACTGCTGTAATCATAGCAGGTACTACCACAATCAGTATGCACTTCTGTAGCGATAGCAGGTACCACCACAGTCAGTATGCACTGCTGTAATCATAGCATGTACCACCACAATCAGTATGCACTGCTGTAGTCATAGCATGTACCACCACAGTCAGTACGTACTGGTCTAGGGATAACATGTCCCACCAAAAGTAGGTATACACTGCTGTAGTCATACCAGGTACCACCAGAGTCAGTATGCACTGCTGTAATCATAGCAGGTACTACCACAGCCAGTATGCACTGCTGTCATCATATTAGGTACCACCACAGTCAGTATGCACTGCTGTAATCATAGCAGGTACCACCACAATCAGTATGCACTGATGTAGTGATAGCAGGTACCACCACAGTGAGTATGCACTGGTCTAGGGAAAGCATGTCCCACCAAAAGTAGGTATGCACTGGTCTAGGGAAAACATGTCCCACCAAAAGTAGGTATGCACTGCTGTAGTCATAGCAGGTACCACCACAGTCAGTATGCACTGGTCTAGGGAGAGCATGTCACACCAAAATAAGGTATGCACTGCTGTAGTCATAGCAGGTACCACCACAGTCAGGTTGCACTGCTGTCGTGAAAGCAGGAACCACCACAGTCAGTATGCACTGCTGTTATAATAGCAGGTACCACCAGTCAGTATGCACTGCTGTAATCATAGCACGTACCACCACAGTATGCACTGCTGTAATCATAGCAGGGACCACCACAGCAGTATGCACTGCTGTAGTGAACGCAGGATACCACCACATGCAGCATGCAATGCTGTAGTCATAGCAGGATACCACCACAGTCGGTATACACTGCTTTAGTCATAACAGGATACCACCACAGTCAGTATGCACTGCTGTCGTGGTAGCAGGTACCACCAGAGTCGGTATACACTGCTGTAGTTATAGCAGGTACCACCACAGTATGCACTGCTGTAATCATAGCAGGTCCAACAACAGTCATTATGCAGTGCTGTTATCATAGCAGTTACCACCAAAGTCAGTATGTGCTGCTGTAATCTTTGCAGGTACCACCACAGTCAGTATGCACTGCTGTAATTATAGCAGGTACCACCACAGTCAGAATGCACTGCTGTGGTGAAAGCAGGAACCACGATAGTCTTTATGCAATGCTGTTGTGAAAGCAGGTCCCACCACAGTCAGTATGCACTGTAATCATAGCAGGTACCACCAGTCAGTATGCACTGCTGTAATCATAGCACGTACCACCACAGTATGCACTGCTGTAATCATAGCAGGTACCACCACAGCAGTATGCACTGCTGTAATAGCAGGTACCACCACAATATGCACTGCTGCAATCATAGCAGGTTCCTCCACCGTATGCACTGCTGTAGTGAAAGCAGGTGCCACCACAGTCGGTATACACTGCTGTCGTGATAGCAGGTACCACCACAGTCGGTATACACTGCTGTAGTGATAGCAGGTACCACTCCAGTCGGTATACACTGCTGTCGTGATTGCAGGTACCACAACAGTCGGTATACACTGCTGTAGTGATAGCTGGTACCACCACAGTATGCACTGTTGTAATCATAGCAGGTCCCACCACAGTCCTTATGCACTACTGTTATCATAGCAGGTACCACCACAGTCAGTATGCGCTTCTGTAATCATAGCAGGTCCCACAACAGTCAATATGCAGTGCTGTTATCATAGCAGGTACCACCACAGTCAGTATGCGCTGCTGTAATCATAGCAGGTACCACCACAGTCAGTATGCACTGCGGTAATTATAGCAGGTACCACCACAGTCAGAATGCACTGCTGTGGTGAAAGCAGGAACCACGAGAGTCTTTATGCAATGCTGTTGTGAAAGCAGGTACCACCACAGTCAGTATGCACTGTAATCATAGCAGGTACCACCAGTCAGTATGCACTGCTGTAATCAAAGCACGTACCACCACAGTATGCACTGCTGTAATCATAGCAGGTACCACCACAGCAGTATGTACTGCTGTAATAGCAGGTACCACCACAATATGCACTGCTGTAATCATAGCAGGTTCCTCCACAGTGTGCACTGCTGTAGTGAAAGCAGGTGCCACCACAGTCGGTATACACTGCTGTCGTGATAGCAGGTACCACCACAGTCGGTATACACTGCTGTAGTGATAGCAGGTACCACTCCAGTCGCTATACACTGCTTTCGTGATTGCAGGTACCACAACAGTCGGTATACACTGCTGTAGTGATAGCTGGTACCACCACAGTATGCACTGTTGTAATCATAGCAGGTCCCACCACAGTCCTTATGCACTACTGTTATCATAGCAATTACCACCACAGTCAGTATGCGCTTCTGTAATCATAGCAGGTCCCACAACAGTCAATATGCAGTGCTGTTATCATAGCAGGTACCACCACAGTCAGTATGCGCTGCTGTAATCATAGCAGGTACCACCTCAGTCAATATGCAATGCTGTAATAGCAGGTACCACCACAGTGAGTATGCACAGCTGTAGTAATAGGACACCACCACAGTCAGTAGCCACTGCTGTAATCATAGCAGGTATCACCAGTCAGTATGCACTGCTGTAATGATAGCACGTACCACTACAGCTGTGTCCACTGCTGTAGTGAAAGCAGGTTCCACCACAGTATGCACTGCTGTAATCATAGCAGGTACTACCACAATCAGTATACACTGCTGTAGCGATAGCAGGTACCACCACAGTCAGTATGCACTGCTGTAATCATAGCAGGTACCACAACAATCAGTATGCACTGCTGTAATCATAGCAGGTACTACCACAATCAGTATGCACTGCTGTAGCGATAGTAGGTACCACCACAGTCAGTATGCATTGCTGTAATCATAGCATGTACCACTACAATCAGTATGCACTGCTGTAGTGATAGCAGGTACCACCACAGTGAATATGCACTGGTCTAGGCAAAGCATGTCCCACCAAAAGTAGGTATGCACTGCTGTAGTCATAGCAGGTACCACCACAGTCAGTATGTACTGGTCTAGGGAATGCATGTCCCACTAAAAGTATGTATGCACTGCTGTAGTCATAGCAGGTACTACCACAGTCAGTATGCACTGCTGTAATCATATTAGGTACCACCACAGTCAGTATGCACTGCTGTAATCATAGCAGGTACCACCACAATCAGTATGCACTGGTGAAGTGATAGCAGGTACCACCACAGTGAGTATGCACTGGTCTAGGGAAAGCATGTCCCACCAAAAGTAGGTATGCACTGCTGTAGTCATAGCAGGTACCACCACAGTCAGTTTGTACTGGTATAGGGAGAGCATGTCCCACCAAAAGTAGGTATGCACTGGTCTAGGGAAAACATGTCCCACCAAAAGTAGGTATGCACTTCTGTAGTCATAGCAGGTACCACCACAGTCAGTATGCACTGGTCTAGGGAGAGCATGTCCCACCAAAAGTAGGTATGCACTGCTGTAGTCATAGCAGGTACCACCACAGTCAGTATGCACTGCTGTAATCATAGGTACCACCACGGTCGGTATGCACTGCTGTAATCATAGGAGGTACCACCACAATATGCACTGCTGTAATAATAGCAGGTCCCACCACAGTCAGTATGCACTGCTGTAGTCATCGTAGATACTGCTATTCAGCTGGTAGATAATGCTAAATAGAGTTAGTAGATACTAAAACAGTCAGTATATACCACTACGGTCAGTAAATACTGCTACAGTCAGCAAATACGACTACACAGACAGTAGATACTACTACGGTCCGTAGTCACTGCTATAGAGTCAGTAGATACTGCTATACAGTCAGTAGATACTGTCATAGAGTTAGTAGTTACTACTATAGTCAGTGCATACTACTATAGCGTCAGCAGATACTACTATGGAGTTAGTTCATAATAAAGGTTTTTGGGTTAGATCGTGTTATTTATAAATGTCGTAACCCTCCACCACCCGACATGGCCAATCAGCAAAAAAAGTGTCACGTTGACAAAAGACAAATAATTCACTACTTTAGCCCACCGGTGTGTTGAAGAGTGAATCCACATTTACAGTTTGAGTACGACGTTTCGCTGGTAAATACATCCAGCATCATCGGGCAATTCGCCAGAATGGTAAAGCCCTCGCTTGCTCCCGGTTTTATATAGAGCAGCAGGGTGACGTCATCACTTAACTCATATCAGGTGCAGTGATTAGAGGCGGAGGGGGGGTATTGTAATTATATAATCGATTAGTAATCAGTCATTGGTTATGATTAGTAATGAGTTGTAGATTAGTAATTAGTTGTAATGTGTTAGTGATTATATGCTATGTTAGTAATCCGTTAATTAGTATGTGTTTCCCCTATAAGGAATTGTAATGTGCATTCATATTCTTAGCTTCCTCGGCAAAGCCACGCCGAAGGGAAACAACAAAACAACAAACATAGATATTCTATTATTTTATTGCTTCCCCCCCCAACGTGACTCCACCGAAAGAGCCAAGAACATGAATCACTGCAGTCACGAAAGCTTTAAATCAAAATGTAGTGTATTATTTAATAATACGCTTCCAGGCCGCACTAAGCCTGTAGCTGTCAGAGCGATTAAAGTTATTCTTATTCCTCTCAATTTCAATGGATTCTCTAATTAGTCTTTGCCAGTAATAATTAGTTTTACACAACGCTGCAACATTGTCAAAATCAATTGAGTGTCCTTGTTGACAAGCATGTTCTGCCACTGCCGACAGTTGTGTTTGAGATAATTTAATATTTCTCTGATGTTCTTTTAGTCTTACGCTGATGTTACGTCCCGTCTGTCCAATGTAGCAGCTGCCACATAAACAATTAATCCGATATACACCTTCTGTTGATAATTTAGGTAATGCGTCTTTAGTGCAAGATACTAGTTTTTGAATTTTGTGTACTGTACCAAATCTTACTGTAATGTTTTGCTTTTGCAAAACACGGGCTGACACTTTTTTTGCTGATTGGCCGTGTCAGGTGGTGGAGGGTTACGACACATTTATAAATAACGCGATCTAACCCAAAAACCTTTATTATGAATATTGGTCGCGAAAGCCTACGTGTTAAATAGAGTTAGTTGTTACTACTATAGAGTCGGTAGATACTACTGTAGGGCCAGTAGATACGATTATGGTCAGTCATTACTGCTGCAGTCAGTAAATACTACTAAACAGTCAGTAGCTACTACTGGCTCAGTAGATACTACTGTACAGTCAGTAGATACAACTACAGAGTCAATTGATACTACTTACTCTGTTGTATGTAAGGTGTGTAGGTATAGATACTTACACTTGGTTAAATATATTTTTTGAAGGGGGGGCTGTCCACAATTTTCGGAACCCTTTTAGATCAACTATTTACCCCACACTTTCTATTACTTTTTGGACTTTTGCAAGCCTCTTATAATTTTGTTGGTGGTGAAATGGACAAATGGTCCAACGGGCTTTCACAATATCTTAGTATCTCGATTTAAAGCTTTCGTGACTGCAGGGATTCATCTTCTTGGTTCTATGTGACTTTACCGAAAGAACCAAGAAGATACATCATTAGACCTCCTTTGCCAGTACCAAAATGTAATAATAGGGGTTTTCCCCTTTTTTCTGGCAACAAAACTGAAACCTTTTTACAAGGATTCATGTCTGCATTAACCACAATACCTGCAGTCAAAATGCAAACAAAAAACATACTATGATAATATATGCATTGTCCTTGAAACTGATTGGTCCGCACCAAGGGACGAGCACCAATTGGGTCGAGGCTAAAAAGCAAGCCGTCCCTTGGTGTGGACCAATCAGTGTCAAGGACAATGCATATATTATCATAGTATGTTTTTTGTTTGCATTTTGACTGTAGATATTGTGGTTAATGCAGACATGAATCCTTGTAAAAAGGTTTCAGTTTTGTTGCCAGAAAAAAGGGGAAAAACCCTATTATAACCAAGAAGATCTTAGTATCTGTGTATGTATATGTACGTTTTTTAAGAGTAGTTCTAAAATATTTTTCTGACCCGGGCAACGCAGCGTACTTACCGCTAGTAGGTTATAAAGGTTTGAGATGGGTACAACCCAAGTGTAAGTGAGCGGGGCTTGAGATGGAATTTGCAAGTAATGTAAGATCGCATAGCTAGGTATACCTCGGCTATTGTATTGCTCAAGATTAGCATGTCAATCTGTTAATGTAACCCCACGGTTACGGTGCTGAAGAAGCCATTGTATTACCCAAGTAAATTGAAAGTAACTTATCAAGTTGGACACATACTTTTTTACCTTAACTTAAAAAAAAAACTGAAAGTAAAGATGCAGGCAGTACGAATACATGCTTTGTAAATTCATTTATGAAAATTGCAGAACAGACTGGTATTTTGTGCAGGATTAGTAGTGTGTGTTATTTGTGTACATGGTGGTATAGTTGATGTTCACATCAAAACCGTCTTAAAAAACACTCTACATTTCACTTCTTAAGAAAATGTGTGATTACAAACTATAAATGTTATATGGGTCGATTATATATATGATTATGGAAGTTGATGCCCTTTGACGACCACGTTCACCTTTGGGAATTGTTTCTTCAGGTATACTTGTAACTGTAAAGGTGAAGAAATTATAAAAATGCAATTAAAACAATGTTCAGGATATTACTGTAAAATTTGATGTAAAAATGTTGGCCATTACAAAAACAAAAATGAAAAAAATTACGTCTCACCTCATTTCCTAGTGCAATGTCAGTTGGCCATGATTCATAAGTAATCTTCACTCTTAAATTATACTTTGCTGTAAGACATGAATTACAAAAAGGCGTTAACATAATATCTATTTAAAAAAGCAGGTACAATGTAAAATAGATTTTAGGAGACAGATGGATATTATGTACTGGCCTACCTGGTCTGCATAAAAACGAAGCTTCATCCGAGCCGTCTACACAGTCAATGTCACCATCGCAAACGAGAAAAAGTGGCACGCATCCACTGCTTTTGCAAAGGAACTCACCATCAATACAGGCTGCAAGGCACATAACAGCACACTCTGAGTAAAATTAAAATCAAGGTTAGGTCACTGATTTAGTTATTACAGGTTTTCTAACTTTATTTTTTTACAAATATCATGGGTCATTCAAAATGTTTAGTGACATCAGGGATGTCACTGTATGGTGTCGGCCCGAGGGGGCCGTGGCGTGCGATGCACTGTCATCGCGTACACCCCGTAGGCAGGTGTAGTACCAGCCCTAGTGGGGCTTGGTGTGTGCTGGGATAGTGCGGGCACCACGCATAGCGTGTAATGCGGGCTCCCACAAGGGGGAGAGTATCAGCCCAGGGGCAGGGTTGCCCCAGGCCATGGCACTCTGGTTGACCCCGTAGACACGTGATCCAGAGTGTCCACAGAGAGCCCCCCAGGTGGGGGGGCTAGGGGGCGATCACGTGTCCGGTGAGAGCTCTCGAGAGGGATCGAGAGGGAGCTGGATCGCTCGAGAAGGCGGGCGGGGCCAAGGGCGGAGCAGCCCCGACCCAGGGGGATATAAGGTAGGTCCCTGAGAGGGACCGGGGTCGCTGCATCCTACAAGCTGAAGCTCTACGTCCTACAAGCTGTAAGCTCTACAGGCATCAACACGTGGTCGAGACCCGAGTGAGGGTCAGCCCCTTCGTAGCTGTAACTCCTCCGTATAGGGTAGTTAGCTCGTTGGCCACCACTCTAGGCTGTATCTGGTGAAGGGGCAGTTACCCCTTTGTGTTACGTGTTGATGTTACAAATAAATGTGTTGCCTCTAAAGAACAACATCTGCGACTCAGTTGGACTCACTACAAATGTATACTTTAAATAAAACGAAACTCACTACAGTTGCTTTCATCTGTAAAGTCCCCACAGTCGTTGATGCCATCACAGAAGCTCTCTTTCACTAGACAGGTCCCATCGCCACAAAGCAGCTGCTGGTCTGTGCGGCACTGGCACGGGGGGGGGGGAGAGAAGGGGGGGGGAACTTTCTGCCCCGCCTCCTTCCCCCCCCCACTTCTTCCCCCCCTGCAGCCGATCTCTCCAGTGCTGCCGCGGTGGTCCACTTTACTCCAGTGACCCGGGTGCTGCTGCTAGGTCCACTTTCTGTCCCGCCTCCTTCTCCCCCTGGTTCTCTCTCCCCCCTACTGCCGAGGCCTATAACCTCGTGCCATGGCAGATCTCTCGCCTACTTCAGCAGTTTTTTCTTGCTGTGGTTGTTTCACCTGATGACGATTGCTTGTGTTGCGATCGAAAAATCGTGATCTATTATTTTTCTACCTACGTGACATTACCGAAAGAACCAAAGAGTATGGATTCCTGCAGTCATGAAAGCTTCAAATCAAGATCAAAATGTATATTTTAAACAAAACTCACTGCAGTTGCTTTCATCAGTAAAATCCCCACAGTCATTGACTCCATCACACAAGGACGCTATTCCCAGGCAGCTCCCATTGCCACAACGTATTTGGTCTGAGCGGCATGCACAGTCTGGAGTTTCATCACTCTGGTCTGCACAGTCAGTCACCCCATCACAGTACAGGCTTCCACGAATGCAGTGCTTCTTATCAGCACAGCGGAATTCACTTCTGGCGCATTCTGGTGTCACACAAATAAAAGATGTAGATTGTTGATTAATTGAACAATTCTTAATTCGTTTCTACTTCCTCACGCGTGACGTAGTTTACATTCTCTTCAAGTAACAGCTACCAGAATTGTAAAGGACTAATTGGCATCATCACTACCAGATTTGGAAAGGACTAATTGGCATCATCACTGTACTCTGTCTTGATTTATTTAGATTATCCATGGATGGGGTAGCACATCATAATTGTTGTCTTAGCAAAACCTCGTGTTTTGCATGGAGACCAAACATCCCGGTCAGAACTTGTACGTGTATTTTGAAGACACGACAATTGATATTACATTGGTATGTTAAAGTAACACATTAGTACAAATTACATTTGTAAACTCGCTGGCTGGCACGTGACTTTTGTGCACACAGTGGAGACGTCGGGAACAAGCATCACTTTTTCGGGCTGTTCACATTTCGAGGCGCAGCAGTGCAATTTCCAGGGTTTTTCCAATTCAAGGAGTTCCCTTGAACAATTGTTTATGTGTGAGACAGTATTTCTGCTATTTGTTCAATAACATGCTGTATTCAAATATTGAAACGCATTGAAGATGTTCAAACATACCTCTTTCACAGTCGCTTTCATCAGATCCGCCACTACAGTCAGCTTCTCCATCACAAACGTAGATCCACTCCAAACATTCATTGTTGCTGTTGTTGCATGCATACTGGTTTGCAGTACAGCCTTGAACAAAATAGGAAAAAAATATCCATGAGAAGTTTATTTAGAATATTTATTTGAAAAAAAAAACATGAATCATTAATAACCGAATTCAACTCATAATGGAACTTACTGCAGTTGCTTTCATCAGTAAAATCCCCACAGTCATTGACTCCATCACACAAGGACGCTATTCCCAGGCAGCTCCCATTGCCACAACGTATTTGGTCTGAGCGGCATGCACAGTCTGGAGTTTCATCACTCTGGTCTGCACAGTCAGTCACCCCATCACAGTACAAGCTTCCACGAATGCAGTGCTTCTTATCAGCACACTGGAATTCACTCCTGGCGCATTCTGGTGTCACACAAATAAAAAATGTAGATTGGTAATTAATTGAACAATTCTTGATTCTTTTCTACTTCTTCACGCGTGATGTAGTTTACATTCTCATCAAGTAACAGCTACCAGAATTGTAAAGGGCTAATTGGCATCATCACTACCAGAGTTGGAAATGACTAATTGGCATCATCACTGTACTCTGTCTTGATTTATTTAGATCATCCTTGCATGGGGTAGCACATCATAATTGTTGTCTTAGCAAAACCTCGTGTTTTGCATGGAGACCAAACATCCCGGTCAGAACTTGTACGTGTATTTTGAAGACACGACAATTGATATTACATTGGAATGTTAAAGTAACACATTAGAACAAATTACATTTGTAAACTCGCTGGCTGGCACGTGACTTTTGTGCACACAGGGGAGACGTCGTGAACAAGCATAACTTTTTCGGGCTGTTCACATTTCCAGGCGCAGCAGTGCAATTTCCAGTTTTTTTCCAATTCAAGGAGTTCCCTTGAACAATTGTTTATGTGTGAGACAGTATTTCTGCTATTTGTTCAATAACATGCTGTTTTCAAATATTGAAACTCATTGAAGATGTTCAAACATACCTCTTGCACAGTCGCTTTCATCAGATCCGCCACTACAGTCAGCTTCTCCATCACAAACGTAGATCCACTCCAAACATTCATTGTTGCTGTTGTTGCATGCATACTGGTTTGCAGTACAGCCTTGAACAAAGTAGGAAAAAATATCCATGATAAGGTTATTTAGAATATTTATTTGAAAAAAAAAACCATGAATCATTAATAACCGAATTCAACTCATAATGGAACTTACTGCAGTTGCTTTCATCAGTAAAATCCCCACAGTCATTGACTCCATCACACAAGGACGCTATTCCCAGGCAGCTCCCATTGCCACAACGTATTTGGTCTGAGCGGCATGCACAGTCTGGAGTTTCATCACTCTGGTCTGCACAGTCAGTCACCCCATCACAGTACAGGCTTCCACGAATGCAGTGCTTCTTATCAGCACACTGGAATTCACTCCTGGCGCATTCTGGTGTCACACAAATAAAAAATGTAGATTGGTAATTAATTGAACAATTCTTGATTCTTTTCTACTTCTTCACGCGTGATGTAGTTTACATTCTCATCAAGTAACAGCTACCAGAATTGTAAAGGGCTAATTGGCATCATCACTACCAGAGTTGGAAATGACTAATTGGCATCATCACTGTACTCTGTCTTGATTTATTTAGATCATCCTTGCATGGGGTAGCACATCAAATGTGTTGTTTTAGCAAAACCTCGTGTTTTGCATGGAGACCAAACATCCCGGTCAGAACTTGTACGTGTATTTTGAAGACACGACAATTGATATTACATTGGAATGTTAAAGTAACAGATTAGAACAAATTACATTTGTAAACTCGCTGGCTGGCACGTGACTTTTGTGCACACAGGGGAGACGTCGTGAACAAGCATAACTTTTTCGGGCTGTTCACATTTCGAGGCGCAGCAGTGCAATTTCCAGTTTTTTTCCAATTCAAGGAGTTCCCTTGAACAATTGTTTATGTGTGAGACAGTATTTCTGCTATTTGTTCAATAACATGCTGTTTTCAAATATTGAAACTCATTGAAGATGTTCAAACATACCTCTTGCACAGTCGCTTTCATCAGATCCGCCACTACAGTCAGCTTCTCCATCACAAACGTAGATCCACTCCAAACATTCATTGTTGCTGTTGTTGCATGCATACTGGTTTGCAGTACAGCCTTGAACAAAGTAGGAAAAAATATCCATGATAAGGTTATTTATAATATTTATTTGAAAAAAAAAAACCATGAATCATTAATAACCGAAATCAACTCATAATGGAACTTACTGCAGTTTCTTTCATCAGTAAAATCCCCACAGTCATTGACTCCATCACACAAGGACGCTATTCCCAGGCAGCTCCCATTGCCACAACGTATTTGGTCTGAGCGGCATGCACAGTCTGGAGTTTCATCACTCTGGTCTGCACAGTCAGTCACCCCATCACAGTACAGGCTTCCACGAATGCAGTGCCTCTTATCAGCACAGCGGAACTCACTTGCGACGCATTCTGGTGTCACACAAATAAAAGATGTAGATTGTTAATTAATTCAACAATTCTTGATTCATTTTTACTTATTCACGCGTGACGTAGTTTACATTCTCATCAAGTAACAGTTACCAGAATTGTAAAGGGCTAATTGGCATCATCGCTACCAGATTTGGAAAGGACTAATTGGCATCAACACTGTACTCTGTCTTGATTTATTTAGATCATCCCTGCATGGGGTGATACATCAAATGTGTTGTTTTAGCAAAACCTCGTGTTTTGCATGGAGACCAAACATCCCGGTCAGAACTTGTACGTGTACTTTGAAGACACGACAATTGATATTACATTGGTATGTTAAAGTAACACATTAGTACAAATTACATTTGTAAACTCGCAGGCTGGCACGTGACTTTTGTGCACACAGTGGATACGTCGGGAACAAGCATCACTTTTTCGGGCTGTTCACATTTCGAGGCGCAGCAGTGCAATTTCCACTTTTTTTCCAATTCAAGGAGTTCCCTTGAACAATTGTTTATGTGTGAGACAGTATTTCTGCTATTTGTTCAAGAACATGCTGTATTCAAATATTGAAACTCATTGAAGATGTTCAAACATACCTCTTTCACAGTCGCTTTCATCAGATCCGCCACTACAGTCAGCTTCTCCATCACAAACGTAGATCCACTCCAAACATTCATTGTTGCTGTTGTTGCATGCATACTGGTTTGCAGTACAGCCTTGAACAAAATAGGAAAAAATATCCATGATATGGTTATTTAGAATATTTATTTGAAACAAAATACTATGAATCATTAATAACCAAATTCAACTCATAATGGAACTTACTGCAGTTGCTTTCATCAGTAAAATCCCCACAGTCATTGACTCCATCACACAAGGACGCTATTCCCAGGCAGCTCCCATTGCCACAACGTATTTGGTCTGAGCGGCATGCACAGTCTGGAGTTTCATCACTCTGGTCTGCACAGTCAGTCACCCCATCACAGTACAGGCTTCCACGAATGCAGTGCTTCTTATCAGCACACCGGAATTCACTCCTAGCGCATTCTGGTGTCACACAAATAAAAAATGTAGATTGTTAATTAATTGAACAATTCTTGATTCGTTTCTACTTCTTCACGCGTGATGTAGTTTACATTCTCATCAAGTAACAGCTACCAGAATTGTAAAGGGCTAATTGGCATCATCGCTACCAGATTTGGAAAGGACTAATTGGCATCAACACTGTACTCTGTCTTGATTTATTTAGATAATCCTTGCATGGGGTAGCACATCATAATTGTTGTCTTAGCAAAAACCTCGTGTTTTGCATGGAGACCAACACATCCCGGTGAGAACTTGTACATGTATTTTGAAGACGCGACAATTGATATTACATTGGTATGTTAAAGTAACACATTAGTACAAATGACATTTGTAAGCTCGCTGGCTGGTACGTGACTTTTGTGCACACAGTGGAGACGTCATGAACAAGCATAACTTTTTCGGGCTGTTCACATTTCGAGGCGCAGCAGTGCAATTTCCAGTTTTTTTCAATTTAAGGAGGTCCTTTGAACACTTGTGTATGTGTGAGACAGTATTTCTGCTATTTGTTCAAGAACATGCTGTATTCAAATATTGAAACTCATTGAAGATGTTCAAACATACCTCTTTCACAGTCGCTTTCATCAGATCCGCCACTACAGTCAGCTTCTCCATCACAAACGTAGATCCACTCCAAACATTCATTGTTGCTGTTGTTGCATGCATACTGGTTTGCAGTACAGCCTTGAACAAAATAGGAAAAAAATATCCATGAGAAGTTTATTTAGAATATTTATTTGAAAAAAAAAAACATGAATCATTAATAACCGAATTCAACTCATAATGGAACTTACTGCAGTTGCTTTCATCAGTAAAATCCCCACAGTCATTGACTCCATCACACAAGGACGCTATTCCCAGGCAGCTCCCATTGCCACAACGTATTTGGTCTGAGCGGCATGCACAGTCTGGAGTTTCATCACTCTGGTCTGCACAGTCAGTCACCCCATCACAGTACAGGCTTCCACGAATGCAGTGCTTCTTATCAGCACACCGGAATTCACTCCTAGCGCATTCTGGTGTCACACAAATAAAAAATGTAGATTGTTAATTAATTGAACAATTCTTGATTCGTTTCTACTTCTTCACGCGTGATGTAGTTTACATTCTCATCAAGTAACAGCTACCAGAATTGTAAAGGGCTAATTGGCATCATCGCTACCAGATTTGGAAAGGACTAATTGGCATCAACACTGTACTCTGTCTTGATTTATTTAGATCATCCTTGCATGGGGTAGCACATCAAATGTGTTGTTTTAGCAAAACCTCGTGTTTTGCATGGAGACCAAACATCCCGGTCAGAACTTGTACGTGTATTTTGAAGACACGACAATTGATATTACATTGGAATGTTAAAGTAACACATTAGAACAAATTACATTTGTAAACTCGCTGGCTGGCACGTGACTTTTGTGCACACAGGGGAGACGTCGTGAACAAGCATAACTTTTTCGGGCTGTTCACATTTCGAGGCGCAGCAGTGCAATTTCCACTTTTTTTCCAATTCAAGGAGTTCCCTTGAACAATTGTTTATGTGTGAGACAGTATTTCTGCTATTTGTTCAATAACATGCTGTTTTCAAATATTGAAACTCATTGAAGATGTTCAAACATACCTCTTGCACAGTCGCTTTCATCAGATCCGCCACTACAGTCAGCTTCTCCATCACAAACGTAGATCCACTCCAAACATTCATTGTTGCTGTTGTTGCATGCATACTGGTTTGCAGTACAGCCTTGAACAAAGTAGGAAAAAATATCCATGATAAGGTTATTTATAATATTTATTTGAAAAAAAAAAACCATGAATCATTAATAACCGAAATCAACTCATAATGGAACTTACTGCAGTTTCTTTCATCAGTAAAATCCCCACAGTCATTGACTCCATCACACAAGGACGCTATTCCCAGGCAGCTCCCATTGCCACAACGTATTTGGTCTGAGCGGCATGCACAGTCTGGAGTTTCATCACTCTGGTCTGCACAGTCAGTCACCCCATCACAGTACAGGCTTCCACGAATGCAGTGCCTCTTATCAGCACAGCGGAACTCACTTGCGACGCATTCTGGTGTCACACAAATAAAAGATGTAGATTGTTAATTAATTCAACAATTCTTGATTCATTTTTACTTATTCACGCGTGACGTAGTTTACATTCTCATCAAGTAACAGTTACCAGAATTGTAAAGGGCTAATTGGCATCATCGCTACCAGATTTGGAAAGGACTAATTGGCATCAACACTGTACTCTGTCTTGATTTATTTAGATCATCCCTGCATGGGGTGATACATCAAATGTGTTGTTTTAGCAAAACCTCGTGTTTTGCATGGAGACCAAACATCCCGGTCAGAACTTGTACGTGTATTTTGAAGACCCGACAATTGATATTACATTGGTATGTTAAGGTAACACATTAGTACAGATTACATTTGTAAACTCGCTGGCTGGCACGTGACTTTTGTGCACACAGTGGAGACGTCGTGAACAACCATCACTTTTTCCGGCTGTTCACATTTCGAGGCGCAGCAGTGCAATTTCCAGTTTTTTTCCAATTTAAGGAGGTCCTTTGAACACTTGTGTATGTGTGAGACAGTTTTTCTGCTATTTGTTCAAGAACATGCTGTATTCAAATATTGAAACTCATTGAAGATGTTCAAACATACCTCTTTCACAGTTGCTTTCATCAGATCCGCCACTACAGTCAGCTTCTCCATCACAAACGTAGATCCACTCCAAACATTCATTGTTGCTGTTGTTGCATGCATACTGGTTTGCAGTACAGCCTTGAACAAAATAGGAAAAAATATCCATGATATGGTTATTTCGAATATTTATTTGAAACAAAATACTATGAATCATTAATAACCAAATTGAACTCATAATGGAACTTACTGCAGTTGCTTTCATCAGTAAAATCCCCACAGTCATTGACTCCATCACACAAGGACGCTATTCCCAGGCAGCTCCCATTGCCACAACGTATTTGGTCTGAGCGGCATGCACAGTCTGGAGTTTCATCACTCTGGTCTGCACAGTCAGTCACCCCATCACAGTACAGGCTTCCACGAATGCAGTGCTTCTTATCAGCACAGCGGAATTCACTTCTGGCGCATTCTGGTGTCACACAAATAAAAGATGTAGATTGTTAATTAATTGAACAATTCTTAATTCGTTTCTACTTCCTCACGCGTGACATAGTTTAAATTCTCTTCAAGTAACAGCTACCAGATTTGTAAAGGACTAATTGGCATCATCACTACCAGATTTGGAAAGGACTAATTGGCATCATCACTGTACTCTGTCTTGATTTATTTAGATTATCCATGGATGGGGTAGCACATCATAATTGTTGTCTTAGCAAAACCTCGTGTTTTGCATGGAGACCAAACATGCTGGTCAGAACTTGTACGTGTATTTTCAAGACCGGACAATTGATATTACATTGGTATGTTAAAGTAACACAATAGTACAAATTTCCTTTGTAAACTCGCTGGCTGGCACGTGACTTTTGTGCACACAGTGGAGACGTCGTGAACAAGCATCACTTTTTCCGGCTGTTCACATTTCGAGGCGCAGCAGTGCAATTTCCAGTTTTTTCCAATTTAAGGAGGTCCTTTGAACACTTGTGTATGTGTGAGACAGTTTTTCTGCTATTTGTTCAAGAACATGCTGTATTCAAATATTGAAACTCATTGAAGATGTTCAAACATACCTCTTTCACAGTCGCTTTCATCAGATCCCCCACTACAGTCAGCTTCTCCATCACAAACGTAGATCCACTCCAAACATTCATTGTTGCTGTTGTTGCATGCATACTGGTTTGCAGTACAGCCTTGAACAAAATAGGAAAAAAATATCCATGAGAAGTTTATTTAGAATATTTATTTAAAAAAAAATACTATGAATCATTAATAACCGAATTCAACTCATAATGGAACTTACTGCAGTTGCTTTCATCAGTAAAATCCCCACAGTCATTGACTCCATCACACAAGGACGCTATTCCCAGGCAGCTCCCATTGCCACAACGTATTTGGTCTGAGCGGCATGCACAGTCTGGAGTTTCATCACTCTGGTCTGCACAGTCAGTCACCCCATCACAGTACAGGCTTCCACGAATGCAGTGCTTCTTATCAGCACAGCGGAATTCACTTCTGGCGCATTCTGGTGTCACACAAATAAAAGATGTAGATTGTTAATTAATTGAACAATTCTTGATTCGTTTCTACTTCCTCACGCGTGACGTAGTTTACATTCTCATCAAGTAACAGCTACCAGAATTGTAAAGGACTAATTGGCATCATCACTACCAGATTTGGAAAGAACTAATTGGCATCATCACTGTACTCTGTCTTAATTTATTTAGATTATCCATGGATGGGGTAGCACATCATAATTGTTGTCTTAGCAAAACCTCGTGTTTTGCATGGAGACCAAACATGCTGGTCAGAACTTGTACGTGTATTTTCAAGACCGGACAATTGATATTACATTGGTATGTTAAAGTAACACAATAGTACAAATTTGCTTTGGAAACTCGCTGGCTGGCACGTGACTTTTGTGCACACAGTGGAGACGTCGTGAACAAGCATCACTTTTTCCGGCTGTTCACATTTCGAGGCGCAGCAGTGCAATTTCCAGTTTTTTTCCGATTTAAGGAGTTCCCTTGAACACTTGTGTATGTGAAACAGTATTTCTGCTATTTGTTCAAGAACATGCTGTTTTCAAATATTGAAACTCATTGAAGATGTTCAAACATACCTCTTTCACAGTCGCTTTCATCAGATCCCCCACTACAGTCAGCTTCTCCATCACAAACGTAGATCCACTCCAAACATTCATTGTTGCTGTTGTTGCATGCATACTGGTTTGCAGTACAGCCTTGAACAAAATAGGAAAAAAATATCCATGAGAAGTTTATTTAGAATATTTATTTGAAAAAAATATACTATGAATCATTAATAACCGAATTCAACTCATAATGGAACTTACTGCAGTTGCTTTCATCAGTAAAATCCCCACAGTCATTGACTCCATCACACAAGGACGCTATTCCCAGGCAGCTCCCATTGCCACAACGTATTTGGTCTGAGCGGCATGCACAGTCTGGAGTTTCATCACTCTGGTCTGCACAGTCAGTCACCCCATCACAGTACAGGCTTCCACGAATGCAGTGCTTCTTATCAGCACAGCGGAATTCACTTCTGGCGCATTCTGGTGTCACACAAATAAAAGATGTAGATTGTTAATTAATTGAACAATTCTTGATTCGTTTCTGCTTCCTCACGCGTGACGTAGTTTACATTCTCATCAAGTAACAGCTACCAGAATTGTAAAGGACTAATTGGCATCATCACTACCAGATTTGGAAAGAACTAATTGGCATCATCACTGTACTCTGTCTTAATTTATTTAGATTATCCATGGATGGGGTAGCACATCATAATTGTTGTCTTAGCAAAACCTCGTGTTTTGCATGGAGACCAAACATGCCTGTCAAAACTTGTACATGTATTTTGAAGACCCGACAATTGATATTACATTGGTATGTTAAGGTAACACATTAGTACAGATTACATTTGTAAACTCGCTGGCTGGCACGTGACTTTTGTGCACACAGTGGAGACGTCGTGAACAAGCATCACTTTTTCCGGCTGTTCACATTTCGAGGCGCAGCAGTGCAATTTCCAGTTTTTTTCCAATTTAAGGAGGTCCTTTGAACACTTGTGTATGTGTGAGACAGTTTTTCTGCTATTTGTTCAAGAACATGCTGTATTCAAATATTGAAACTCATTGAAGATGTTCAAACATACCTCTTTCACAGTTGCTTTCATCAGATCCGCCACTACAGTCAGCTTCTCCATCACAAACGTAGATCCACTCCAAACATTCATTGTTGCTGTTGTTGCATGCATACTGGTTTGCAGTACAGCCTTGAACAAAATAGGAAAAAATATCCATGATATGGTTATTTAGAATATTTATTTGAAACAAAATACTATGAATCATTAATAACCAAATTGAACTCATAATGGAACTTACTGCAGTTGCTTTCATCAGTAAAATCCCCACAGTCATTGACTCCATCACACAAGGACGCTATTCCCAGGCAGCTCCCATTGCCACAACGTATTTGGTCTGAGCGGCATGCACAGTCTGGAGTTTCATCACTCTGGTCTGCACAGTCAGTCACCCCATCACAGTACAGGCTTCCACGAATGCAGTGCTTCTTATCAGCACAGCGGAATTCACTTCTGGCGCATTCTGGTGTCACACAAATAAAAGATGTAGATTGTTAATTAATTGAACAATTCTTAATTCGTTTCTACTTCCTCACGCGTGACATAGTTTAAATTCTCTTCAAGTAACAGCTACCAGATTTGTAAAGGACTAATTGGCATCATCACTACCAGATTTGGAAAGGACTAATTGGCATCATCACTGTACTCTGTCTTGATTTATTTAGATTATCCATGGATGGGGTAGCACATCATAATTGTTGTCTTAGCAAAACCTCGTGTTTTGCATGGAGACCAAACATGCTGGTCAGAACTTGTACGTGTATTTTCAAGACCGGACAATTGATATTACATTGGTATGTTAAAGTAACACAATAGTACAAATTTCCTTTGTAAACTCGCTGGCTGGCACGTGACTTTTGTGCACACAGTGGAGACGTCGTGAACAAGCATCACTTTTTCCGGCTGTTCACATTTCGAGGCGCAGCAGTGCAATTTCCAGTTTTTTCCAATTTAAGGAGGTCCTTTGAACACTTGTGTATGTGTGAGACAGTTTTTCTGCTATTTGTTCAAGAACATGCTGTATTCAAATATTGAAACTCATTGAAGATGTTCAAACATACCTCTTTCACAGTCGCTTTCATCAGATCCCCCACTACAGTCAGCTTCTCCATCACAAACGTAGATCCACTCCAAACATTCATTGTTGCTGTTGTTGCATGCATACTGGTTTGCAGTACAGCCTTGAACAAAATAGGAAAAAAATATCCATGAGAAGTTTATTTAGAATATTTATTTTAAAAAAAATACTATGAATCATTAATAACCGAATTCAACTCATAATGGAACTTACTGCAGTTGCTTTCATCAGTAAAATCCCCACAGTCATTGACTCCATCACACAAGGACGCTATTCCCAGGCAGCTCCCATTGCCACAACGTATTTGGTCTGAGCGGCATGCACAGTCTGGAGTTTCATCACTCTGGTCTGCACAGTCAGTCACCCCATCACAGTACAGGCTTCCACGAATGCAGTGCTTCTTATCAGCACAGCGGAATTCACTTCTGGCGCATTCTGGTGTCACACAAATAAAAGATGTAGATTGTTAATTAATTGAACAATTCTTGATTCGTTTCTACTTCCTCACGCGTGACGTAGTTTACATTCTCATCAAGTAACAGCTACCAGAATTGTAAAGGACTAATTGGCATCATCACTACCAGATTTGGAAAGAACTAATTGGCATCATCACTGTACTCTGTCTTAATTTATTTAGATTATCCATGGATGGGGTAGCACATCATAATTGTTGTCTTAGCAAAACCTCGTGTTTTGCATGGAGACCAAACATGCTGGTCAGAACTTGTACGTGTATTTTCAAGACCGGACAATTGATATTACATTGGTATGTTAAAGTAACACAATAGTACAAATTTGCTTTGGAAACTCGCTGGCTGGCACGTGACTTTTGTGCACACAGTGGAGACGTCGTGAACAAGCATCACTTTTTCCGGCTGTTCACATTTCGAGGCGCAGCAGTGCAATTTCCAGTTTTTTTCCGATTTAAGGAGTTCCCTTGAACACTTGTGTATGTGAAACAGTATTTCTGCTATTTGTTCAAGAACATGCTGTATTCAAATATTGAAACTCATTGAAGATGTTCAAACATACCTCTTACACAGTCGCTTTCATCAGATCCGCCACTACAGTCAGTTTCTCCATCACAAACGTAGATCCACTCCAAACATTCATTGTTGCTGTTGTTGCATGCATACTGGTTTGCAGTACAGCCTTCAACAAAATAGGAAAAAAATATCCATGATAAGGTTATTTAGAATATTTATTTGAAAAAAAAAATACTACGATTCATTAATAACCGAATTCAACTCATAATGGAACTTACTGCAGTTGCTTTCATCAGTAAAATCCCCACAGTCATTGACTCCATCACACAAGGACGCTATTCCCAGGCAGCTCCCATTGCCACAACGTATTTGGTCTGAGCGGCATGCACAGTCTGGAGTTTCATCACTCTGGTCTGCACAGTCAGTCACCCCATCACAGTACAGGCTTCCACGAATGCAGTGCTTCTTATCAGCACAGCGGAATTCACTTCTGGCGCATTCTGGTGTCACACAAATAAAAGATGTAGATTGTTGATTAATTGAACAATTCTTAATTCGTTTCTACTTCCTCACGCGTGACGTAGTTTACATTCTCTTCAAGTAACAGCTACCAGAATTGTAAAGGACTAATTGGCATCATCATTACCAGATTTGGAAAGGACTAATTGGCATCATCACTGTACTCTGTCTTAATTTATTTAGATTATCCATGGATGGGGTAGCACATCATAATTGTTGTTTGTCTTAGCAAAACCTCGTGTTTGCATGGAGACCAAACATGCTGGTCAAAACTTGTACATGTATTTTGAAGACCCGACAATTGATATTACATTGGTATGTTAAAGTAACACATTAGTACAGATTACATTTGTAAACTCGCTGGCTGGCACGTGACTTTTGTGCACACAGTGGAGACGTCGTGAACAAGCATCACTTTTTCCGGCTGTTCACATTTCGAGGCGCAGCAGTGCAATTTCCAGTTTTTTCCAATTTAAGGAGCTCCTTTGAACACTTGTGTATGTGTGAGACAGTATTTCTGCAATTTGTTCAAGAACATGCTGTATTCAAATATTGAAACTCATTGAAGATGTTCAAACATACCTCTTTCACAGTCGCTTTCATCAGATCCGCCACTACAGTCAGCTTCTCCATCACAAACGTAGATCCACTCCAAACATTCATTATTGCTGTTGTTGCATGCATACTGGTTTGCAGTACAGCCTTGAACAAAATAGGAAAAAAATATCCATGATATGGTTATTTAGAATATTTATTTGAAACAAAATACTACGAATCATTAATAACCGAATTCAACTCATAATGGAACTTACTGCAGTTGCTTTCATCAGTAAAATCCCCACAGTCATTGACTCCATCACACAAGAACGCTATTGCCAGGCAGCTCCCATTGCCACAACGTATTTGGTCTGAGCGGCATGCACAGTCTGGAGTTTCATCACTCTGGTCTGCACAGTCAGTCACCCCATCACAGTACAGGCTTCCACGAATGCAGTGCTTCTTATCAGCACAGCGGAATTCACTTCTGGCGCATTCTGGTGTCACACAAATAAAAGATGTAGATTGTTGATTAATTGAACAATTCTTAATTCGTTTCTACTTCCTCACGCGTGACGTAGTTTACATTCTCTTCAAGTAACAGCTACCAGAATTGTAAAGGACTAATTGGCATCATCACTACCAGATTTGGAAAGGACTAATTGGCATCATCACTGTACTCTGTCTTGATTTATTTAGATTATCCATGGATGAGGTAGCACATCATAATTGTTGTCTTAGCAAAACCCCGTGTTTTGCATGGAGACCAAACATGCTGGTCAGAACTTGTACGTGTATTTTCAAGACCCGACAATTGATATTACATTGGTATGTTAAAGTAACACATTTGTACAAATTTCCTTTGTAAACTCGCTGGCTGGCACGTGACTTTTGTGCACACAGTGGAGACGTCGTGAACAAGCATAACTTTTTCGGGCTGTTCACATTTCGAGGCGCAACAGTGCAATTTCCAGTTCTTTTCCAATTTAAGGAGTTCCCTTGAACACTTGTGTATGTGTGAGACAGTTTTTCTGCTATTTGTTCAAGAACATGCTGTATTCAAATATTGAAACTCATTGAAGATGTTCAAACATACCTCTTTCACAGTCGCTTTCATCAGATCCGCCACTACAGTCAGCTTCTCCATCACAAACGTAGATCCACTCCAAACATTCATTGTTGCTGTTGTTGCATGCATACTGGTTTGCAGTACAGCCTTGAACAAAATAGGAAAAAATATCCATGATAAGGTTATTTAGAATATTTATTTGAAAAAAAAGATACTACGAATCATTAATAACCGAATTCAACTAATAATGGAACTTACTGCAGTTGCTTTCATCAGTAAAATCCCCACAGTCATTGACTCCATCACACAAGGACGCTATTCCCAGGCAGCTCCCATTGCCACAACGTATTTGGTCTGAGCGGCATGCACAGTCTGGAGTTTCATCACTCTGGTCTGCACAGTCAGTCACCCCATCACAGTACAGGCTTCCACGAATGCAGTGCTTCTTATCAGCACAGCGGAATTCACTTCTGGCGCATTCTGGTGTCACACAAATAAAAGATGTAGATTGTTGATTAATTGAACAATTCTTAATTCGTTTCTACTTCCTCACGCGTGACGTAGTTTACATTCTCTTCAAGTAACAGCTACCAGAATTGTAAAGGACTAATTGGCATCATCACTACCAGATTTGGAAAGGACTAATTGGCATCATCACTGTACTCTGTCTTGATTTATTTAGATTATCCATGGATGGGATAGCACATCATAATTGTTGTCTTAGCAAAACCTCGTGTTTTGCATGGAGACCAAACATGCTGGTCAGAACTTGTACGTGTATTTTCAAGACCCGACAATTGATATTACATTGGTATGTTAAAGTAACACATTAGTACAAATTTCCTTTGTAAACTCGCTGGCTGGCACGTGACTTTTGTGCACACAGTGGAGACGTCGTGAACAAGCATAACTTTTTCGGGCTGTTCACATTTCGAGGCGCAACAGTGCAATTTCCAGTTCTTTTCCAATTTACGGAGTTCCCTTGAACACTTGTGTATGTGAGACAGTATTTCTGCTATTTGTTCAAGAACATGCTGTATTCAAATATTGAAACTCATTGAAGATGTTCAAACATACCTCTTTCACAGTCGCTTTCATCAGATCCGCCACTACAGTCAGCTTCTCCATCACAAACGTAGATCCACTCCAAACATTCATTGTTGCTGTTGTTGCATGCATACTGGTTTTCAGTACAGCCTTGAACAAAATAGGAAAAAATATCCATGATAAGGTTATTTAGAATATTTATTTGAAAAAAAAGATACTACGAATCATTAATAACCGAATTCAACTCATAATGGAACTTACTGCAGTTGCTTTCATCAGTAAAATCCCCACAGTCATTGACTCCATCACACAAGGACGCTATTCCCAGGCAGCTCCCATTGCCACAACGTATTTGGTCTGAGCGGCATGCACAGTCTGGAGTTTCATCACTCTGGTCTGCACAGTCAGTCAGCCCATCACAGTACAGGCTTCCACGAATGCAGTGCTTCTTATCAGCACAGCGGAATTCACTTCTGGCGCATTCTGGTGTCACACAAATAAAAGATGTAGATTGTTGATTAATTGAACAATTCTTAATTCGTTTCTACTTCCTCGCGCGTGATGTAGTTTACATTCTCTTCAAGTAACAGCTACCAGAATTGTAAAGGACTAATTGGCATCATCACTACCAGATTTGGAAAGAACTAATTGGCATCATCACTGTACTCTGTCTTGATTTATTTAGATTATCCATGGATGGGATAGCACATCATAATTGTTGTCTTAGCAAAACCTCGTGTTTTGCATGGAGACCAAACATGCTGGGCAGAACTTGTACGTGTATTTTCAAGACCCGACAATTGATATTACATTGGTATGTTAAAGTAACACATTAGTACAAATTTCCTTTGTAAACTCGCTGGCTGGCACGTGACTTTTGTGCACACAGTGGAGACGTCGTGAACAAGCATAACTTTTTCGGGCTGTTCACATTTCGAGGCGCAACAGTGCAATTTCCAGTTCTTTTCCAATTTACGGAGTTCCCTTGAACACTTGTGTATGTGAGACAGTATTTCTGCTATTTGTTCAAGAACATGCTGTATTCAAATATTGAAACTCATTGAAGATGTTCAAACATACCTCTTTCACAGTCGCTTTCATCAGATCCGCCACTACAGTCAGCTTCTCCATCACAAACGTAGATCCACTCCAAACATTCATTGTTGCTGTTGTTGCATGCATACTGGTTTTCAGTACAGCCTTGAACAAAATAGGAAAAAAATATCCATGATAAGGTTATTTAGAATATTTATTTGAAAAAAAAGATACTACGAATCATTAATAACCGAATTCAACTCATAATGGAACTTACTGCAGTTGCTTTCATCAGTAAAATCCCCACAGTCATTGACTCCATCACACAAGGACGCTATTCCCAGGCAGCTCCCATTGCCACAACGTATTTGGTCTGAGCGGCATGCACAGTCTGGAGTTTCATCACTCTGGTCTGCACAGTCAGTCACCCCATCACAGTACAGGCTTCCACGAATGCAGTGCTTCTTATCAGCACAGCGGAATTCACTTCTGGCGCATTCTGGTGTCACACAAATAAAAGATGTAGATTGTTGATTAATTGAACAATTCTTAATTCGTTTCTACTTCCTCACGCGTGACGTAGTTTATATTCTCTTCAAGTAACAGCTACCAGAATTGTAAAGGACTAATTGGCATCATCACTACCAGATTTGGAAAGGACTAATTGGCATCATCACTGTACTCTGTCTTGATTTATTTAGATTATCCATGGATGGGATAGCACATCATAATTGTTGTCTTAGCAAAACCTCGTGTTTTGCATGGAGACCAACCCATGCTGGTCAGAACTTGTACGTGTATTTTCAAGACCCGACAATTGATATTACATTGGTATGTTAAAGTAACACATTAGTACAAATTTCCTTTGTAAACTCGCTGGCTGGCACGTGACTTTTGTGCACACAGTGGAGACGTCGTGAACAAGCATAACTTTTTCGGGCTGTTCACATTTCGAGGCGCAACAGTGCAATTTCCAGTTCTTTTCCAATTTACGGAGTTCCCTTGAACACTTGTGTATGTGTGAGACAGTTTTTCTGCTATTTGTTCAAGAACATGCTGTATTCAAATATTGAAACTCATTGAAGATGTTCAAACATACCTCTTTCACAGTCGCTTTCATCAGATCCGCCACTACAGTCAGCTTCTCCATCACAAACGTAGATCCACTCCAAACATTCATTGTTGCTGTTGTTGCATGCATACTGGTTTGCAGTACAGCCTTGAACAAAATAGGAAAAAAATATCCATGATAAGGTTATTTAGAATATTTATTTGAAAAAAAAGATACTACGAATCATTAATAACCGAATTCAACTCATAATGGAACTTACTGCAGTTGCTTTCATCAGTAAAATCCCCACAGTCATTGACTCCATCACACAAGGACGCTATTCCCAGGCAGCTCCCATTGCCACAACGTATTTGGTCTGAGCGGCATGCACAGTCTGGAGTTTCATCACTCTGGTCTGCACAGTCAGTCACCCCATCACAGTACAGGCTTCCACGAATGCAGTGCTTCTTATCAGCACAGCGGAATTCACTTCTGGCGCATTCTGGTGTCACACAAATAAAAGATGTAGATTGTTGATTAATTGAACAATTCTTAATTCGTTTCTACTTCCTCACGCGTGACGTAGTTTATATTCTCTTCAAGTAACAGCTACCAGAATTGTAAAGGACTAATTGGCATCATCACTACCAGATTTGGAAAGGACTAATTGGCATCATCACTGTACTCTGTCTTGATTTATTTAGATTATCCATGGATGGGATAGCACATCATAATTGTTGTCTTAGCAAAACCTCGTGTTTTGCATGGAGACCAACCCATGCTGGTCAGAACTTGTACGTGTATTTTCAAGACCCGACAATTGATATTACATTGGTATGTTAAAGTAACACATTAGTACAAATTTCCTTTGTAAACTCGCTGGCTGGCACGTGACTTTTGTGCACACAGTGGAGACGTCGTGAACAAGCATAACTTTTTCGGGCTGTTCACATTTCGAGGCGCAACAGTGCAATTTCCAGTTCTTTTCCAATTTACGGAGTTCCCTTGAACACTTGTGTATGTGTGAGACAGTTTTTCTGCTATTTGTTCAAGAACATGCTGTATTCAAATATTGAAACTCATTGAAGATGTTCAAACATACCTCTTTCACAGTCGCTTTCATCAGATCCGCCACTACAGTCAGCTTCTCCATCACAAACGTAGATCCACTCCAAACATTCATTGTTGCTGTTGTTGCATGCATACTGGTTTGCAGTACAGCCTTGAACAAAATAGGAAAAAAATATCCATGATAAGGTTATTTAGAATATTTATTTGAAAAAAAGATACTACGAATCATTAATAACCGAATTCAACTCATAATGGAACTTACTGCAGTTGCTTTCATCAGTAAAATCCCCACAGTCATTGACTCCATCACACAAGGACGCTATTCCCAGGCAGCTCCCATTGCCACAACGTATTTGGTCTGAGCGGCATGCACAGTCTGGAGTTTCATCACTCTGGTCTGCACAGTCAGTCACCCCATCACAGTACAGGCTTCCACGAATGCAGTGCTTCTTATCAGCACAGCGGAATTCACTTCTGGCGCATTCTGGTGTCACACAAATAAAAGATGTAGATTGTTGATTAATTGAACAATTCTTAATTCGTTTCTACTTCCTCACGCGTGACGTAGTTTACATTCTCTTCAAGTAACAGCTACCAGAATTGTAAAGGACTAATTGGCATCATCACTACCAGATTTGGAAAGGACTAATTGGCATCATCACTGTACTCTGTCTTGATTTATTTAGATTATCCATGGATGGGGTAGCACATCATAATTGTTGTCTTAGCAAAACCTCGTGTTTTGCATGGAGACCAAACATGCTGGTCAGAACTTGTACGTGTATTTTCAAGACCCGACAATTGATATTACATTGGTATGTTAAAGTAACACATTAGTACAAACTTCCTTTGTAAACTCGCTGGCTGGCACGTGACTTTTGTGCACACAGTGGAGACGTCGTGAACAAGCATAACTTTTTCCGGCTGTTCACATTTCGAGGCGCAGCAGTGCAATTTCCAGTTTTTTTTCCGATTTAAGGAGTTCCCTTGAACACTTGGGTATGTGAGACAGTATTTCTGCTATTTGTTCAAGAACATGCTGTATTCAAATATTGAAACTCATTGAAGATGTTCAAACATACCTCTTTCACAGTCGCTTTCATCAGATCCGCCACTACAGTCAGCTTCTCCATCACAAACGTAGATCCACTCCAAACATTCATTGTTGCTGTTGTTGCATGCATACTGGTTTGCAGTACAGCCTTGAACAAAATAGGAAAAAAATATCCATGATAAGGTTATTTAGAATATTTATTTGAAAAAAAATACTACGAATCATTAATAACCGAATTCAACTCATAATGGAACTTACTGCAATTGCTTTCATCAGTAAAATCCCCACAGTCATTGACTCCATCACACAAGGACGCTATTCCCAGGCAGCTCCCATTGCCACAACGTATTTGGTCTGAGCGGCATGCACAGTCTGGAGTTTCATCACTCTGGTCTGCACAGTCAGTCACCCCATCACAGTACAGGCTTCCACGAATGCAGTGCTTCTTATCAGCACAGCGGAATTCACTTCTGGCGCATTCTGGTGTCACACAAATAAAAGATGTAGATTGTTGATTAATTGAACAATTCTTAATTCGTTTCTACTTCCTCACGCGTGACGTAGTTTACATTCTCTTCAAGTAACAGCTACCAGAATTGTAAAGGACTAATTGGCATCATCACTACCAGATTTGGAAAGGACTAATTGGCATCATCACTGTACTCTGTCTTGATTTATTTAGATTATCCATGGATGAGGTAGCACATCATAATTGTTGTCTTAGCAAAACCCCGTGTTTTGCATGGAGACCAAACATGCTGGTCAGAACTTGTACGTGTATTTTCAAGACCCGACAATTGATATTACATTGGTATGTTAAAGTAACACATTTGTACAAATTTCCTTTGTAAACTCGCTGGCTGGCACGTGACTTTTGTGCACACAGTGGAGACGTCGTGAACAAGCATAACTTTTTCGGGCTGTTCACATTTCGAGGCGCAACAGTGCAATTTCCAGTTCTTTTCCAATTTAAGGAGTTCCCTTGAACACTTGTGTATGTGTGAGACAGTTTTTCTATTTGTTCAAGAACATGCTGTATTCAAATATTGAAACTCATTGAAGATGTTCAAACATACCTCTTTCACAGTCGCTTTCATCAGATCCGCCACTACAGTCAGCTTCTCCATCACAAACGTAGATCCACTCCAAACATTCATTGTTGCTGTTGTTGCATGCATACTGGTTTGCAGTACAGCCTTGAACAAAATAGGAAAAAAATATCCATGATAAGGTTATTTAGAATATTTATTTGAAAAAAAAGATACTACGAATCATTAATAACCGAATTCAACTCATAATGGAACTTACTGCAGTTGCTTTCATCAGTAAAATCCCCACAGTCATTGACTCCATCACACAAGGACGCTATTCCCAGGCAGCTCCCATTGCCACAACGTATTTGGTCTGAGCGGCATGCACAGTCTGGAGTTTCATCACTCTCGTCTGCACAGTCAGTCACCCCATCACAGTACAGGCTTCCACGAATGCAGTGCTTCTTATCAGCACAGCGGAATTCACTTCTGGCGCATTCTGGTGTCACACAAATAAAAGATGTAGATTGTTGATTAATTGAACAATTCTTAATTCGTTTCTACTTCCTCACGCGTGACGTAGTTTACATACTCTTCAAGTAACAGCTACCAGAATTGTAAAGGACTAATTGGCATCATCACTACCAGATTTGGAAAGGACTAATTGGCATCATCACTGTACTCTGTCTTGATTTATTTAGATTATCCATGGATGGGATAGCACATCATAATTGTTGTCTTAGCAAAACCTCGTGTTTTGCATGGAGACCAAACATGCTGGTCAGAACTTGTACGTGTATTTTGCAGACCCGACAATTGATATTACATTGGTATGTTAAAGTAACACATTAGTACAAATTTCCTTTGTAAACTCGCTGGCTGGCACGTGAATTTTGTGCACACAGTGGAGACGTCGTGAACAAGCATCACTTTTTCGGGCTGTTCACATTTCGAGGCGCAGCAGTGCAATTTCCAGTTTTTTTTCCGATTTAAGGAGTTCCCTTGAACACTTGGGTATGTGAGACAGTATTTCTGCTATTTGTTCAAGAACATGCTGTATTCAAATATTGAAACTCATTGAAGATGTTCAAACATACCTCTTTCACAGTCGCTTTCATCAGATCCACCACTACAGTCAGCTTCTCCATCACAAACGTAGATCCACTCCAAACATTCATTGTTGCTGTTGTTGCATGCATACTGGTTTGCAGTACAGCCTTGAACAAAATAGGAAAAAATATCCATGATAAGGTTATTTAGAATATTTATTTGAAAAAAAAGATACTACGAATCATTATTAACCGAATTCAACTCATAATGGAACTTACTGCAGTTGCTTTCATCAGTAAAATCCCCACAGTCATTGACTCCATCACACAAGAACGCTATTGCCAGGCAGCTCCCATTGCCACAACGTATTTGGTCTGAGCGGCATGCACAGTCTGGAGTTTCATCACTCTCGTCTGCACAGTCAGTCACCCCATCACAGTACAGGCTTCCACGAATGCAGTGCTTCTTATCAGCACAGCGGAATTCACTTCTGGCGCATTCTGGTGTCACACAAATAAAAGATGTAGATTGTTGATTAATTGAACAATTCTTAATTCGTTTCTACTTCCTCACGCGTGACGTAGTTTACATTCTCTTCAAGTAACAGCTACCAGAATTGTAAAGGACTAATTGGCATCATCACTACCAGATTTGGAAAGGACTAATTGGCATCATCACTGTACTCTGTCTTGATTTATTTAGATTATCCATGGATGGGGTAGCACATCATAATTCTTGTCTTAGCAAAACCTCGTGTTTTGCATGGAGACCAAACATGCTGGTCAGAACTTGTACGTGTATTTTCAAGACCCGACAATTGATATTACATTGGTATGTTAAAGTAACACATTAGTACAAATTTCCTTTGTAAACTCGCTGGCTGGCACGTGACTTTTGTGCACACAGTGGAGACGTCGTGAACAAGCATAACTTTTTCGGGCTGTTCACATTTCGAGGCGCAACAGTGCAATTTCCAGTTCTTTTCCAATTTACGGAGTTCCCTTGAACACTTGTGTATGTGTGAGACAGTTTTTCTGCTATTTGTTCAAGAACATGCTGTATTCAAATATTGAAACTCATTGAAGATGTTCAAACATACCTCTTTCACAGTCGCTTTCATCAGATCCGCCACTACAGTCAGCTTCTCCATCACAAACGTAGATCCACTCCAAACATTCATTGTTGCTGTTGTTGCATGCATACTGGTTTGCAGTACAGCCTTGAACAAAATAGGAAAAAAATATCCATGATAAGGTTATTTAGAATATTTATTTGAAAAAAAGATACTACGAATCATTAATAACCGAATTCAACTCATAATGGAACTTACTGCAGTTGCTTTCATCAGTAAAATCCCCACAGTCATTGACTCCATCACACAAGGACGCTATTCCCAGGCAGCTCCCATTGCCACAACGTATTTGGTCTGAGCGGCATGCACAGTCTGGAGTTTCATCACTCTGGTCTGCACAGTCAGTCACCCCATCACAGTACAGGCTTCCACGAATGCAGTGCTTCTTATCAGCACAGCGGAATTCACTTCTGGCGCATTCTGGTGTCACACAAATAAAAGATGTAGATTGTTGATTAATTGAACAATTCTTAATTCGTTTCTACTTCCTCACGCGTGACGTAGTTTACATTCTCTTCAAGTAACAGCTACCAGAATTGTAAAGGACTAATTGGCATCATCACTACCAGATTTGGAAAGGACTAATTGGCATCATCACTGTACTCTGTCTTGATTTATTTAGATTATCCATGGATGGGGTAGCACATCATAATTGTTGTCTTAGCAAAACCTCGTGTTTTGCATGGAGACCAAACATGCTGGTCAGAACTTGTACGTGTATTTTCAAGACCCGACAATTGATATTACATTGGTATGTTAAAGTAACACATTAGTACAAACTTCCTTTGTAAACTCGCTGGCTGGCACGTGACTTTTGTGCACACAGTGGAGACGTCGTGAACAAGCATAACTTTTTCCGGCTGTTCACATTTCGAGGCGCAGCAGTGCAATTTCCAGTTTTTTTTCCGATTTAAGGAGTTCCCTTGAACACTTGGGTATGTGAGACAGTATTTCTGCTATTTGTTCAAGAACATGCTGTATTCAAATATTGAAACTCATTGAAGATGTTCAAACATACCTCTTTCACAGTCGCTTTCATCAGATCCGCCACTACAGTCAGCTTCTCCATCACAAACGTAGATCCACTCCAAACATTCATTGTTGCTGTTGTTGCATGCATACTGGTTTGCAGTACAGCCTTGAACAAAATAGGAAAAAAATATCCATGATAAGGTTATTTAGAATATTTATTTGAAAAAAAATACTACGAATCATTAATAACCGAATTCAACTCATAATGGAACTTACTGCAATTGCTTTCATCAGTAAAATCCCCACAGTCATTGACTCCATCACACAAGGACGCTATTCCCAGGCAGCTCCCATTGCCACAACGTATTTGGTCTGAGCGGCATGCACAGTCTGGAGTTTCATCACTCTGGTCTGCACAGTCAGTCACCCCATCACAGTACAGGCTTCCACGAATGCAGTGCTTCTTATCAGCACAGCGGAATTCACTTCTGGCGCATTCTGGTGTCACACAAATAAAAGATGTAGATTGTTGATTAATTGAACAATTCTTAATTCGTTTCTACTTCCTCACGCGTGACGTAGTTTACATTCTCTTCAAGTAACAGCTACCAGAATTGTAAAGGACTAATTGGCATCATCACTACCAGATTTGGAAAGGACTAATTGGCATCATCACTGTACTCTGTCTTGATTTATTTAGATTATCCATGGATGAGGTAGCACATCATAATTGTTGTCTTAGCAAAACCCCGTGTTTTGCATGGAGACCAAACATGCTGGTCAGAACTTGTACGTGTATTTTCAAGACCCGACAATTGATATTACATTGGTATGTTAAAGTAACACATTTGTACAAATTTCCTTTGTAAACTCGCTGGCTGGCACGTGACTTTTGTGCACACAGTGGAGACGTCGTGAACAAGCATAACTTTTTCGGGCTGTTCACATTTCGAGGCGCAACAGTGCAATTTCCAGTTCTTTTCCAATTTAAGGAGTTCCCTTGAACACTTGTGTATGTGTGAGACAGTTTTTCTATTTGTTCAAGAACATGCTGTATTCAAATATTGAAACTCATTGAAGATGTTCAAACATACCTCTTTCACAGTCGCTTTCATCAGATCCGCCACTACAGTCAGCTTCTCCATCACAAACGTAGATCCACTCCAAACATTCATTGTTGCTGTTGTTGCATGCATACTGGTTTGCAGTACAGCCTTGAACAAAATAGGAAAAAAATATCCATGATAAGGTTATTTAGAATATTTATTTGAAAAAAAAGATACTACGAATCATTAATAACCGAATTCAACTCATAATGGAACTTACTGCAGTTGCTTTCATCAGTAAAATCCCCACAGTCATTGACTCCATCACACAAGGACGCTATTCCCAGGCAGCTCCCATTGCCACAACGTATTTGGTCTGAGCGGCATGCACAGTCTGGAGTTTCATCACTCTCGTCTGCACAGTCAGTCACCCCATCACAGTACAGGCTTCCACGAATGCAGTGCTTCTTATCAGCACAGCGGAATTCACTTCTGGCGCATTCTGGTGTCACACAAATAAAAGATGTAGATTGTTGATTAATTGAACAATTCTTAATTCGTTTCTACTTCCTCACGCGTGACGTAGTTTACATACTCTTCAAGTAACAGCTACCAGAATTGTAAAGGACTAATTGGCATCATCACTACCAGATTTGGAAAGGACTAATTGGCATCATCACTGTACTCTGTCTTGATTTATTTAGATTATCCATGGATGGGATAGCACATCATAATTGTTGTCTTAGCAAAACCTCGTGTTTTGCATGGAGACCAAACATGCTGGTCAGAACTTGTACGTGTATTTTGCAGACCCGACAATTGATATTACATTGGTATGTTAAAGTAACACATTAGTACAAATTTCCTTTGTAAACTCGCTGGCTGGCACGTGAATTTTGTGCACACAGTGGAGACGTCGTGAACAAGCATCACTTTTTCGGGCTGTTCACATTTCGAGGCGCAGCAGTGCAATTTCCAGTTTTTTTTCCGATTTAAGGAGTTCCCTTGAACACTTGGGTATGTGAGACAGTATTTCTGCTATTTGTTCAAGAACATGCTGTATTCAAATATTGAAACTCATTGAAGATGTTCAAACATACCTCTTTCACAGTCGCTTTCATCAGATCCACCACTACAGTCAGCTTCTCCATCACAAACGTAGATCCACTCCAAACATTCATTGTTGCTGTTGTTGCATGCATACTGGTTTGCAGTACAGCCTTGAACAAAATAGGAAAAAATATCCATGATAAGGTTATTTAGAATATTTATTTGAAAAAAAAGATACTACGAATCATTATTAACCGAATTCAACTCATAATGGAACTTACTGCAGTTGCTTTCATCAGTAAAATCCCCACAGTCATTGACTCCATCACACAAGAACGCTATTGCCAGGCAGCTCCCATTGCCACAACGTATTTGGTCTGAGCGGCATGCACAGTCTGGAGTTTCATCACTCTCGTCTGCACAGTCAGTCACCCCATCACAGTACAGGCTTCCACGAATGCAGTGCTTCTTATCAGCACAGCGGAATTCACTTCTGGCGCATTCTGGTGTCACACAAATAAAAGATGTAGATTGTTGATTAATTGAACAATTCTTAATTCGTTTCTACTTCCTCACGCGTGACGTAGTTTACATTCTCTTCAAGTAACAGCTACCAGAATTGTAAAGGACTAATTGGCATCATCACTACCAGATTTGGAAAGGACTAATTGGCATCATCACTGTACTCTGTCTTGATTTATTTAGATTATCCATGGATGGGGTAGCACATCATAATTCTTGTCTTAGCAAAACCTCGTGTTTTGCATGGAGACCAAACATGCTGGTCAGAACTTGTACGTGTATTTTCAAGACCCGACAATTGATATTACATTGGTATGTTAAAGTAACACATTAGTACAAATTTCCTTTGTAAACTCGCTGGCTGGCACGTGACTTTTGTGCACACAGTGGAGACGTCGTGAACAAGCATAACTTTTTCGGGCTGTTCACATTTCGAGGCGCAACAGTACAATTTCCAGTTTTTTTTCCAATTTAAGGAGTTCCCTTAACACCTGTGTATGTGTGAGACAGTTTTTTTCTGCTATTTGTTCAAGAACATGCTGTATTCAAATATTGAAACTCATTGAAGATGTTCAAACATACCTCTTTCACAGTCGCTTTCATCAGATCCACCACTACAGTCAGCTTCTCCATCACAAACGTAGATCCACTCCAAACATTCATTGTTGCTGTTGTTGCATGCATACTGGTTTGCAGTACAGCCTTTAACAAAATAGGAAAAAAATATCCATGATAAGGTTATTTAGAATATTTATTTGAAAAAAAAATACTACGAATCATTAATAACCGAATTCAACTCATAATGGAACTTACTGCAGTTGCTTTCATCAGTAAAATCCCCACAGTCATTGACTCCATCACACAAGGACGCTATTCCCAGGCAGCTCCCATTGCCACAACGTATTTGGTCTGAGCGGCATGCACAGTCTGGAGTTTCATCACTCTGGTCTGCACAGTCAGTCACCCCATCACAGTACAGGCTTCCACGAATGCAGTGCTTCTTATCAGCACAGCGGAATTCACTTCTGGCGCATTCTGGTGTCACACAAATAAAAGATGTAGATTGTTGATTAATTGAACAATTCTTAATTCGTTTCTACTTCCTCACGCGTGACGTAGTGTACATTCTCTTCAAGTAACAGCTACCAGAATTGTAAAGGACTAATTGGCATCATCACACCAGATTTGGAAAGGACTAATTGGCATCATCACTGTACTCTGTCTTGATTTATTTAGATTATCCATGGATGGGGTAGCACATCATAATTGTTGTCTTAGCAAAACCTCGTGTTTTGCATGGAGACCAAACATGCTGGTCAGAACTTGTACGTGTATTTTCAAGACCCGACAATTGATATTACATTGGTATGTTAAAGTAACACATTAGTACAAATTTCCTTTGTAAACTCGCTGGCTGGCACGTGACTTTTGTGCACACAGTGGAGACGTCGTGAACAAGCATAACTTTTTCGGGCTGTTCACATTTCGAGGCGCAACAGTGCAATTTCCAGTTTTTTTCCAATTTAAGGAGTTCCCTTGAACACTTGTGTATGTGTGAGACAGTTTTTTCTGCTATTTGTTCAAGAACATGCTGTATTCAAATATTGAAACTCATTGAAGATGTTCAAACATACCTCTTTCACAGTCGCTTTCATCAGATCCACCACTACAGTCAGCTTCTCCATCACAAACGTAGATCCACTCCAAACATTCATTGTTGCTGTTGTTGCATGCATACTGGTTTGCAGTACAGCCTTGAACAAAATAGGAAAAAAATATCCATGATAAGGTTATTTAGAGTATTTATTTGAAAAAAAAAATAGTACGAATAATTAATAACCGAATTCAACTCATAATGGAACTTACTGCAGTTGCTTTCATCAGTAAAATCCCCACAGTCATTGACTCCATCACACAAGAACGCTATTGCCAGGCAGCTCCCATTGCCACAACGTATTTGGTCTGAGCGGCATTCACAGTCTGGAGTTTCATCACTCTCGTCTGCACAGTCAGTCACCCCATCACAGTACAGGCTTCCACGAATGCAGTGCTTCTTATCAGCACAGCGGAATTCACTTCTGGCGCATTCTGGTGTCACACAAATAAAAGATGTAGATTGTTGATTAATTGAACAATTCTTAATTCGTTTCTACTTCCTCACGCGTGACGTAGTTTACATTCTCTTCAAGTAACAGCTACCAGAATTGTAAAGGACTAATTGGCATCATCACTACCAGATTTGGAAAGGACTAATTGGCATCATCACTGTACTCTGTCTTGATTTATTTAGATTATCCATGGATGGGGTAGCACATCATAATTCTTGTCTTAGCAAAACCTCGTGTTTTGCATGGAGACCAAACATGCTGGTCAGAACTTGTACGTGTATTTTCAAGACCCGACAATTGATATTACATTGGTATGTTAAAGTAACACATTAGTACAAATTTCCTTTGTAAACTCGCTGGCTGGCACGTGACTTTTGTGCACACAGTGGAGACGTCGTGAACAAGCATAACTTTTTCGGGCTGTTCACATTTCGAGGCGCAGTAGTGCAATTTCCAGTTTTTTTTCCAATTTAAGGAGTTCCCTTGAACACTTGTGTATGTGTGAGACAGTTTTTTCTGCTATTTGTTCAAGAACATGCTGTATTCAAATATTGAAACTCACTGAAGATGTTCAAACATACCTCTTTCACAGTCGCTTTCATCAGATCCACCACTACAGTCAGCTTCTCCATCACAAACGTAGATCCACTCCAAACATTCATTGTTGCTGTTGTTGCATGCATACTGGTTTGCAGTACAGCCTTGAACAAAATAGGAAAAAAATATCCATGATAAGGTTATTTAGAGTATTTATTTGAAAAAAAAAATAGTACGAATAATTAATAACCGAATTCAACTCATAATGGAACTTACTGCAGTTGCTTTCATCAGTAAAATCCCCACAGTCATTGACTCCATCACACAAGAACGCTATTGCCAGGCAGCTCCCATTGCCACAACGTATTTGGTCTGAGCGGCATTCACAGTCTGGAGTTTCATCACTCTCGTCTGCACAGTCAGTCACCCCATCACAGTACAGGCTTCCACGAATGCAGTGCTTCTTATCAGCACAGCGGAATTCACTTCTGGCGCATTCTGGTGTCACACAAATAAAAGATGTAGATTGTTGATTAATTGAACAATTCTTAATTCGTTTCTACTTCCTCACGCGTGACGTAGTTTACATTCTCTTCAAGTAACAGCTACCAGAATTGTAAAGGACTAATTGGCATCATCACTACCAGATTTGGAAAGGACTAATTGGCATCATCACTGTACTCTGTCTTGATTTATTTAGATTATCCATGGATGGGGTAGCACATCATAATTCTTGTCTTAGCAAAACCTCGTGTTTTGCATGGAGACCAAACATGCTGGTCAGAACTTGTACGTGTATTTTCAAGACCCGACAATTGATATTACATTGGTATGTTAAAGTAACACATTAGTACAAATTTCCTTTGTAAACTCGCTGGCTGGCACGTGACTTTTGTGCACACAGTGGAGACGTCGTGAACAAGCATAACTTTTTCGGGCTGTTCACATTTCGAGGCGCAACAGTACAATTTCCAGTTTTTTTTCCAATTTAAGGAGTTCCCTTAACACCTGTGTATGTGTGAGACAGTTTTTTTCTGCTATTTGTTCAAGAACATGCTGTATTCAAATATTGAAACTCATTGAAGATGTTCAAACATACCTCTTTCACAGTCGCTTTCATCAGATCCACCACTACAGTCAGCTTCTCCATCACAAACGTAGATCCACTCCAAACATTCATTGTTGCTGTTGTTGCATGCATACTGGTTTGCAGTACAGCCTTGAACAAAATAGGAAAAAAATATCCATGATAAGGTTATTTAGAATATTTATTTGAAAAAAAAATACTACGAATCATTAATAACCGAATTCAACTCATAATGGAACTTACTGCAGTTGCTTTCATCAGTAAAATCCCCACAGTCATTGACTCCATCACACAAGGACGCTATTCCCAGGCAGCTCCCATTGCCACAACGTATTTGGTCTGAGCGGCATGCACAGTCTGGAGTTTCATCACTCTGGTCTGCACAGTCAGTCACCCCATCACAGTACAGGCTTCCACGAATGCAGTGCTTCTTATCAGCACAGCGGAATTCACTTCTGGCGCATTCTGGTGTCACACAAATAAAAGATGTAGATTGTTGATTAATTGAACAATTCTTAATTCGTTTCTACTTCCTCACGCGTGACGTAGTGTACATTCTCTTCAAGTAACAGCTACCAGAATTGTAAAGGACTAATTGGCATCATCACACCAGATTTGGAAAGGACTAATTGGCATCATCACTGTACTCTGTCTTGATTTATTTAGATTATCCATGGATGGGGTAGCACATCATAATTGTTGTCTTAGCAAAACCTCGTGTTTTGCATGGAGACCAAACATGCTGGTCAGAACTTGTACGTGTATTTTCAAGACCCGACAATTGATATTACATTGGTATGTTAAAGTAACACATTAGTACAAATTTCCTTTGTAAACTCGCTGGCTGGCACGTGACTTTTGTGCACACAGTGGAGACGTCGTGAACAAGCATAACTTTTTCGGGCTGTTCACATTTCGAGGCGCAACAGTGCAATTTCCAGTTTTTTTCCAATTTAAGGAGTTCCCTTGAACACTTGTGTATGTGTGAGACAGTTTTTTTCTGCTATTTGTTCAAGAACATGCTGTATTCAAATATTGAAACTCATTGAAGATGTTCAAACATACCTCTTTCACAGTCGCTTTCATCAGATCCTCCACTACAGTCAGCTTCTCCATCACAAACGTAGATCCACTCCAAACATTCATTGTTGCTGTTGTTGCATGCATACTGGTTTGCAGTACAGCCTTGAACAAAATATGAAAAAAATATCCATGATAAGGTTATTTAGAGTATTTATTTGAAAAAAAGATACTACGAATCATTAATAATCGAATTCAACTCATAATGGAACTTACTGCAGTTGCTTTCATCAGTAAAATCCCCACAGTCATTGACTCCATCACACAAGAACGCTATTGCCAGGCAGCTCCCATTGCCACAACGTATTTGGTCTGAGCGGCATGCACAGTCTGGAGTTTCATCACTCTCGTCTGCACAGTCAGTCACCCCATCACAGTACAGGCTTCCACGAATGCAGTGCTTCTTATCAGCACAGCGGAATTCACTTCTGGCGCATTCTGGTGTCACACAAATAAAAGATGTAGATTGTTGATTAATTGAACAATTCTTAATTCGTTTCTACTTCCTCACGCGTGACGTAGTTTACATTCTCTTCAAGTAACAGCTACCAGAATTGTAAAGGACTAATTGGCATCATCACTACCAGATTTGGAAAGGACTAATTGGCATCATCACTGTACTCTGTCTTGATTTATTTAGATTATCCATGGATGGGGTAGCACATCATAATTCTTGTCTTAGCAAAACCTCGTGTTTTGCATGGAGACCAAACATGCTGGTCAGAACTTGTACGTGTATTTTCAAGACCCGACAATTGATATTACATTGGTATGTTAAAGTAACACATTAGTACAAATTTCCTTTGTAAACTCGCTGGCTGGCACGTGACTTTTGTGCACACAGTGGAGACGTCGTGAACAAGCATAACTTTTTCGGGCTGTTCACATTTCGAGGCGCAAGAGTGCAATTTCCAGTTTTTTTCCAATTTAAGGAGTTCCCTTGAACACTTGTGTATGTGTGAGACAGTTTTTTCTGCTATTTGTTCAAGAACATGCTGTATTCAAATATTGAAACTCATTGAAGATGTTCAAACATACCTCTTTCACAGTCGCTTTCATCAGATCCACCACTACAGTCAGCTTCTCCATCACAAACGTAGATCCACTCCAAACATTCATTGTTGCTGTTGTTGCATGCATACTGGTTTGCAGTACAGCCTTGAACAAAATAGGAAAAAAATATCCATGATAAGGTTATTTAGAATATTTATTTGAAACAAAATACTATGAATCATTAATAACCGAATTCAACTCATAATGGAACTTACTGCAGTTGCTTTCATCAGTAAAATCTCCACAGTCATTGACTCCATCACACAAGGACGCTATTCCCAGGCAGCTCCCATTGCCACAACGTATTTGGTCTGAGCGGCATGCACAGTCTGGAGTTTCATCACTCTCGTCTGCACAGTCAGTCACCCCATCACAGTACAGGCTTCCACGAATGCAGTGCTTCTTATCAGCACAGCGGAATTCACTTCTGGCGCATTCTGGTGTCACACAAATAAAAGATGTAGATTGTTGATTAATTGAACAATTCTTAATTCGTTTCTACTTCCTCACGCGTGACGTAGTTTACATTCTCTTCAAGTAACAGCTACCAGAATTGTAAAGGACTAATTGGCATCATCACTACCAGATTTGGAAAGGACTAATTGGCATCATCACTGTACTCTGTCTTGATTTATTTAGATTATCCATGGATGGGGTAGCACATCATAATTCTTGTCTTAGCAAAACCTCGTGTTTTGCATGGAGACCAAACATGCTGGTCAGAACTTGTACGTGTATTTTCAAGACCCGACAATTGATATTACATTGGTATGTTAAAGTAACACATTAGTACAAATTTCCTTTGTAAACTCGCTGGCTGGCACGTGACTTTTGTGCACACAGTGGAGACGTCGTGAACAAGCATAACTTTTTCGGGCTGTTCACATTTCGAGGCGCAAGAGTGCAATTTCCAGTTTTTTTCCAATTTAAGGAGTTCCCTTGAACACTTGTGTATGTGTGAGACAGTTTTTTCTGCTATTTGTTCAAGAACATGCTGTATTCAAATATTGAAACTCATTGAAGATGTTCAAACATACCTCTTTCACAGTCGCTTTCATCAGATCCACCACTACAGTCAGCTTCTCCATCACAAACGTAGATCCACTCCAAACATTCATTGTTGCTGTTGTTGCATGCATACTGGTTTGCAGTACAGCCTTGAACAAAATAGGAAAAAAATATCCATGATAAGGTTATTTAGAATATTTATTTGAAACAAAATACTATGAATCATTAATAACCGAATTCAACTCATAATGGAACTTACTGCAGTTGCTTTCATCAGTAAAATCCCCACAGTCATTGACTCCATCACACAAGGACGCTATTCCCAGGCAGCTCCCATTGCCACAACGTATTTGGTCTGAGCGGCATGCACAGTCTGGAGTTTCATCACTCTGGTCTGCACAGTCAGTCACCCCATCACAGTACAGGCTTCCACGAATGCAGTGCTTCTTATCAGCACAGCGGAATTCACTTCTGGCGCATTCTGGTGTCACACAAATAAAAGATGTAGATTGTTAATTAATTGAACATTTGTTGATTTGTGCTACTTCCTCACGCGTGACATAGTTTACATTCTCATCAAGTAACAGCTACCAGAATTGTAAAGGACTAATTGGCATCATCACTACCAGATTTGGAAAGGACTAATTGGCATCATCACTGTACTCTGTCTTGATTTATTTAGATTATCCATGGATGGGGTAGCACATCATAATTCTTGTCTTAGCAAAACCTCGTGTTTTGCATGGAGACCAAACATGCTGGTCAGAACTTGTACGTGTATTTTCAAGACCCGACAATTGATATTACATTGGTATGTTAAAGTAACACATTAGTACAAATTTCCTTTGTAAACTCGCTGGCTGGCACGTGACTTTTGTGCACACAGTGGAGACGTCGTGAACAAGCATCACTTTTTCCGGCTGTTCACATTTCGAGTCGCAGCAGTGCAATTTCCAGTTTTTTTCAATTTAAGGAGGTCCTTTGAACACTTGTGTATGTGTGATACAGTTTTCTGCTATTTGTTCAAGAACATGCTGTATTCAAATATTGAAACTCATTGAAGATGTTCAAACATACCTCTTTCACAGTCGCTTTCATCAGATCCACCACTACAGTCAGCTTCTCCGTCACAAACGTAGATCCACTCCAAACATTCATTGTTGCTGTTGTTGCATGCATACAGGTTTGCAGGACAGCCTTCAACAAAATAGGAAAAAAATATCCATGATAAGGTTATTTAGAATATTTATTTGAAACAAAATACTATGAATCATTAATAACCGAATTCAACTCATAATGGAACTTACTGCAGTTGCTTTCATCAGTAAAATCCCCACAGTCATTGACTCCATCACACAAGGACGCTATTCCCAGGCAGCTCCCATTGCCACAACGTATTTGGTCTGAGCGGCATGCACAGTCTGGAGTTTCATCACTCTGGTCTGCACAGTCAGTCACCCCATCACAGTACAGGCTTCCACGAATGCAGTGCTTCTTATCAGCACAGCGGAATTCACTTCTGGCGCATTCTGGTGTCACACAAATAAAAGATGTAGATTGTTGATTAATTGAACAATTCTTAATTCGTTTCTACTTCCTCACGCGTGACGTAGTTTACATTCTCTTCAAGTAACAGCTACCAGAATTGTAAAGGACTAATTGGCATCATCACTACCAGATTTGGAAAGGACTAATTGGCATCATCACTGTACTCTGTCTTGATTTATTTAGATTATCCATGGATGGGGTAGCACATCATAATTCTTGTCTTAGCAAAACCTCGTGTTTTGCATGGAGACCAAACATGCTGGTCAGAACTTGTACGTGTATTTTCAAGACCCGACAATTGATATTACATTGGTATGTTAAAGTAACACATTAGTACAAATTTCCTTTGTAAACTCGCTGGCTGGCACGTGACTTTTGTGCACACAGTGGAGACGTCGTGAACAAGCATAACTTTTTCGGGCTGTTCACATTTCGAGGCGCAGTAGTGCAATTTCCATTTTTTTTTCCAATTTAAGGAGTTCCCTTGAACACTTGTGTATGTGTGAGACAGTTTTTTCTGCTATTTGTTCAAGAACATGCTGTATTCAAATATTGAAACTCACTGAAGATGTTCAAACATACCTCTTTCACAGTCGCTTTCATCAGATCCACCACTACAGTCAGCTTCTCCATCACAAACGTAGATCCACTCCAAACATTCATTGTTGCTGTTGTTGCATGCATACTGGTTTGCAGTACAGCCTTGAACAAAATAGGAAAAAAATATCCATGATAAGGTTATTTAGAGTATTTATTTGAAAAAAAAAATAGTACGAATCATTAATAAACGAATTCAACTCATAATGGAACTTACTGCAGTTGCTTTCATCAGTAAAATCCCCACAGTCATTGACTCCATCACACAAGAACGCTATTCCCAGGCAGCTCCCATTGCCACAACGTATTTGGTCTGAGCGGCATGCACAGTCTGGAGTTTCATCACTCTGGTCTGCACAGTCAGTCACCCCATCACAGTACAGGCTTCCACGAATGCAGTGCTTCTTATCAGCACAGCGGAATTCACTTCTGGCGCATTCTGGTGTCACACAAATAAAAGATGTAGATTGTTAATTAATTGAACATTTGTTGATTTGTGCTACTTCCTCACGCGTGACATAGTTTACATTCTCATCAAGTAACAGCTACCAGAATTGTAAAGGACTAATTGGCATCATCACTACCAGATTTGGAAAGAACTAATTGGCATCATCACTGTACTCTGTCTTGATTTATTTAGATTATCCATGGATGGGGTAGCACATCATAATTGTTGTCTTAGCAAAACCTCGTGTTTTGCATGGAGACCAAACATGCTGGTCAAAACTTGTACATGTATTTTGAAGACCCGACAATTGATATTACATTGGTATGTTAAAGTAACACATTAGTACAAATTACATTTGTAAACTCGCTGGCTGGCACGTGACTTTTGTGCACACAGTGGAGACGTCGTGAACAAGCATCACTTTTTCCGGCTGTTCACATTTCGAGGCGCAGCAGTGCAATTTCCAGTTTTTTTCAATTTAAGGAGGTCCTTTGAACACTTGTGTATGTGTGATACAGTTTTCTGCTATTTGTTCAAGAACATGCTGTATTCAAATATTGAAACTCATTGAAGATGTTCAAACATACCTCTTTCACAGTCGCTTTCATCAGATCCACCACTACAGTCAGCTTCTCCGTCACAAACGTAGATCCACTCCAAACATTCATTGTTGCTGTTGTTGCATGCATACAGGTTTGCAGGACAGCCTTCAACAAAATAGGAAAAAAATATCCATGATAAGGTTATTTAGAATATTTATTTGAAACAAAATACTATGAATCATTAATAACCGAATTCAACTCATAATGGAACTTACTGCAGTTGCTTTCATCAGTAAAATCCCCACAGTCATTGACTCCATCACACAAGGACGCTATTCCCAGGCAGCTCCCATTGCCACAACGTATTTGGTCTGAGCGGCATGCACAGTCTGGAGTTTCATCACTCTGGTCTGCACAGTCAGTCACCCCATCACAGTACAGGCTTCCACGAATGCAGTGCTTCTTATCAGCACAGCGGAATTCACTTCTGGCGCATTCTGGTGTCACACAAATAAAAGATGTAGATTGTTGATTAATTGAACAATTCTTAATTCGTTTCTACTTCCTCACGCGTGACGTAGTTTACATTCTCTTCAAGTAACAGCTACCAGAATTGTAAAGGACTAATTGGCATCATCACTACCAGATTTGGAAAGGACTAATTGGCATCATCACTGTACTCTGTCTTGATTTATTTAGATTATCCATGGATGGGGTAGCACATCATAATTCTTGTCTTAGCAAAACCTCGTGTTTTGCATGGAGACCAAACATGCTGGTCAGAACTTGTACGTGTATTTTCAAGACCCGACAATTGATATTACATTGGTATGTTAAAGTAACACATTAGTACAAATTTCCTTTGTAAACTCGCTGGCTGGCACGTGACTTTTGTGCACACAGTGGAGACGTCGTGAACAAGCATAACTTTTTCGGGCTGTTCACATTTCGAGGCGCAGTAGTGCAATTTCCAGTTTTTTTTCCAATTTAAGGAGTTCCCTTGAACACTTGTGTATGTGTGAGACAGTTTTTTCTGCTATTTGTTCAAGAACATGCTGTATTCAAATATTGAAACTCACTGAAGATGTTCAAACATACCTCTTTCACAGTCGCTTTCATCAGATCCACCACTACAGTCAGCTTCTCCATCACAAACGTAGATCCACTCCAAACATTCATTGTTGCTGTTGTTGCATGCATACTGGTTTGCAGTACAGCCTTGAACAAAATAGGAAAAAAATATCCATGATAAGGTTATTTAGAGTACTTATTTGAAAAAAAAAATAGTACGAATCATTAATAACCGAATTCAACTCATAATGGAACTTACTGCAGTTGCTTTCATCAGTAAAATCCCCACAGTCATTGACTCCATCACACAAGAACGCTATTCCCAGGCAGCTCCCATTGCCACAACGTATTTGGTCTGAGCGGCATGCACAGTCTGGAGTTTCATCACTCTGGTCTGCACAGTCAGTCACCCCATCACAGTACAGGCTTCCACGAATGCAGTGCTTCTTATCAGCACAGCGGAATTCACTTCTGGCGCATTCTGGTGTCACACAAATAAAAGATGTAGATTGTTAATTAATTGAACATTTCTTGATTTGTGCTACTTCCTCACGCGTGACGTAGTTTACATTCTCATCAAGTAACAGCTACCAGAATTGTAAAGGACTAATTGGCATCATCACTACCAGATTTGGAAAGAACTAATTGGCATCATCACTGTACTCTGTCTTGATTTATTTAGATTATCCATGGATGGGGTAGCACATCATAATTGTTGTCTTAGCAAAACCTCGTGTTTTGCATGGAGACCAAACATGCTGGTCAAAACTTGTACATGTATTTTGAAGACCCGACAATTGATATTACATTGGTATGTTAAAGTAACACATTAGTACAAATTACATTTGTAAACTCGCTGGCTGGCACGTGACTTTTGTGCACACAGTGGAGACGTCGTGAACAAGCATCACTTTTTCCGGCTGTTCACATTTCGAGGCGCAGCAGTGCAATTTCCAGTTTTTTTCAATTTAAGGAGGTCCTTTGAACACTTGTGTATGTGTGATACAGTTTTCTGCTATTTGTTCAAGAACATGCTGTATTCAAATATTGAAACTCATTGAAGATGTTCAAACATACCTCTTTCACAGTCGCTTTCATCAGATCCGCCACTACAGTCAGCTTCTCCATCACAAACGTAGATCCACTCCAAACATTCATTGTTGCTGTTGTTGCATGCATACTGGTTTGCAGTACAGCCTTGAACAAAGTAGGAAAAAATATCCATGATAAGGTTATTTATAATATTTATTTGAAACAAAATACTATGAATCATTAATAACCGAATTCAACTCATAATGGAACTTACTGCAGTTGCTTTCATCAGTAAAATCCCCACAGTCATTGACTCCATCACACAAGGACGCTATTCCCAGGCAGCTCCCATTGCCACAACGTATTTGGTCTGAGCGGCATGCACAGTCTGGAGTTTCATCACTCTGGTCTGCACAGTCAGTCACCCCATCACAGTACAGGCTTCCACGAATGCAGTGCTTCTTATCAGCACAGCGGAATTCACTTCTGGCGCATTCTGGTGTCACACAAATAAAAGATGTAGATTGTTAATTAATTGAACAATTCTTGATTCGTTTCTACTTCCTCACGCGTGACGTAGTTTACATTCTCTTCAAGTAACAGCTACCAGAATTGTAAAGGACTAATTGGCATCATCACTACCAGATTTGGAAAGGACTAATTGGCATCATCACTGTACTCTGTCTTGATTTATTTAGATTATCCATGGATGGGGTAGCACATCATAATTCTTGTCTTAGCAAAACCTCGTGTTTTGCATGGAGACCAAACATGCTGGTCAGAACTTGTACGTGTATTTTCAAGACCCGACAATTGATATTACATTGGTATGTTAAAGTAACACATTAGTACAAATTTCCTTTGTAAACTCGCTGGCTGGCACGTGACTTTTGTGCACACAGTGGAGACGTCGTGAACAAGCATAACTTTTTCGGGCTGTTCACATTTCGAGGCGCAGCAGTGCAATTTCCAGTTTTTTTTCCAATTTAAGGAGTTCCCTTGAACACTTGTGTATGTGTGAGACAGTTTTTTCTGCTATTTGTTCAAGAACATGCTGTATTCAAATATTGAAACTCACTGAAGATGTTCAAACATACCTCTTTCACAGTCGCTTTCATCAGATCCACCACTACAGTCAGCTTCTCCATCACAAACGTAGATCCACTCCAAACATTCATTGTTGCTGTTGTTGCATGCATACTGGTTTGCAGTACAGCCTTGAACAAAATAGGAAAAAAATATCCATGATAAGGTTATTTAGAGTATTTATTTGAAAAAAAAAATAGTACGAATCATTAATAACCGAATTCAACTCATAATGGAACTTACTGCAGTTGCTTTCATCAGTAAAATCCCCACAGTCATTGACTCCATCACACAAGAACGCTATTCCCAGGCAGCTCCCATTGCCACAACGTATTTGGTCTGAGCGGCATGCACAGTCTGGAGTTTCATCACTCTGGTCTGCACAGTCAGTCACCCCATCACAGTACAGGCTTCCACGAATGCAGTGCTTCTTATCAGCACAGCGGAATTCACTTCTGGCGCATTCTGGTGTCACACAAATAAAAGATGTAGATTGTTAATTAATTGAACATTTCTTGATTTGTGCTACTTCCTCACGCGTGACGTAGTTTACATTCTCATCAAGTAACAGCTACCAGAATTGTAAAGGACTAATTGGCATCATCACTACCAGATTTGGAAAGAACTAATTGGCATCATCACTGTACTCTGTCTTGATTTATTTAGATTATCCATGGATGGGGTAGCACATCATAATTGTTGTCTTAGCAAAACCTCGTGTTTTGCATGGAGACCAAACATGCTGGTCAAAACTTGTACATGTATTTTGAAGACCCGACAATTGATATTACATTGGTATGTTAAAGTAACACATTAGTACAAATTACATTTGTAAACTCGCTGGCTGGCACGTGACTATTGTGCACACAGTGGAGACGTCGTGAACAAGCATCACTTTTTCCGGCTGTTCACATTTCGAGGCGCAGCAGTGCAATTTCCAGTTTTTTTTCAATTTAAGGAGGTCCTTTGAACACTTGTGTATGTGTGATACAGTTTTCTGCTATTTGTTCAAGAACATGCTGTATTCAAATATTGAAACTCATTGAAGATGTTCAAACATACCTCTTTCACAGTCGCTTTCATCAGATCCACCACTACAGTCAGCTTCTCCGTCACAAACGTAGATCCACTCCAAACATTCATTGTTGCTGTTGTTGCATGCATACAGGTTTGCAGGACAGCCTTCAACAAAATAGGAAAAAAATATCCATGATAAGGTTATTTAGAATATTTATTTGAAAAAAATATATACAATGAATCATTAATAACCGAATTCAATTCATAATGGAACTTACTGCAGTTGCTTTCATCAGTGAAATCCCCACAGTCATTGACTCCATCACACAAGGACGCTATTCCCAGGCAGCTTCCATTGCGACAACGTATTTGATCTTCGCGGCATGCACAGTCTGGGGTCTCATCACTCTGGTCTGCACAGTCAGTCACCCCATCACAGTACAGGCTTCCACGAATGCAGTGTTTCCTATCAGCACAGCGGAACTCACTTGTGGCGCATTCTGGTGTCACACAAAAAAAAGATGGAGATTGTTAATTCACTGAACAATTCTTGATTCGTTTCTACTTCCTCACGCGTGACGTAGTTTACATTCTTATCAATTGTAGTGGAGTAAAATATACGCATGGGTAAATTGGCCATATACAGTACATACAGACATACAAGTAGTGTGGGTCACATAAGGTCGAGCAGGTGGTGAAGTCACGGGTGGCGTAAACAAACCGAAGTAATTAAGGGAGTCATGGCACGAGGGCTGTGATTGGTCGAGAGGCTGTTAGCGTTAAGTGGCGGCGGCACGAAGTCTGGACCGTTGGACAGGTGCGAGCTGGCGGAAAAATGCCAGTGAGACACGTGGCAATTAATTAAGGCTGATTGGAAAGGGGATAAAACGCTAGGTGATTTGGACGGGGAGTTGAGTTGTTGTTGGGGAGTTGTTGGCGAGAGGTGGAGAGAGCAGCGAGAGATGCGAAGAGGAGAGCCGGCAAATGTTAGGGAAGAATAGATCGAGAGCCGAACCCAAAGGACAGTAAATAGCTATAGGGAGAGTTAGCGTTAGCAGAGGGGTAGTTACGTGAGAGATAGGTACATGGAGAGTTATAGATAGACAAGTCACTGTGTGTGAAGAGGTAGACGAGTCACTGTGTGTGAATAGATAGACAAGTCACTGTGTGTGCGGAGATAGATAAAGGCATTTGGATGATGACTCCTTGGCGACTTTTAACGGACTCCCTGCCGCTGTCAGAAAAACATTGGACGGTGCTATTGCGGCAATGAGGAAAGTCTACGAGCCGCGGTTGGTCGCCAAACATCGATTTCAACAGAGGAAACGGGAGGCTACGGAGTCCCCCCTGGCATTCCGCAGCGCCTTGCTGGCCCTTGCCCAGGTTGCGTACCCGGCGATGGACGAGGAGGGCTGGGACTCCCTGCTGCAAGAGAAGATGCTACAGCTGGCAAAGGAGCTGAAAGTCGTCTTGTCGCTCCCGGACAAGGATGATGATGACGACGTGTCGTCGTTGCTGATCGCCAGGAACATACAAGTCAACCTTGACATACAAGACGAACCAGCAGCGGCGGTGGCGCAGCCGTCGCTGACGACCCCTGCCGGGGCCACGAGCGCGGTGGCGGTGGTGGTGGTGGTGGACGAGACGCCGCCGATGGCAGCGGCGGCCGGGGTGTCGACCGGAGAACGACGGCGTCGTCCCGGGGTATATGGAGACGGCGTGCATCGGACATGCTACGAGTGCGGGCGGAGGGGTCATCTCGCCCGCGACTGCTGCAGATGGAGAGGTGGTTCTCCATGGGCGCCGAACAACTACAGCGGGCGGTTCCCCCAAGACCAAGGATCCCGGGTGAGTCGAGATGCATTCAATACAGGGCCGCCCTATCCAAATCACTCATCCGCGTCATCTCACCCGTATTCATCGGGTTCGGATAGTACGCATGGCCGGGATACGTGGGGCGCGTTAGTACATCGTGTGTTGGGGGCCGCGCCGGGATCGTCGGATGTGATGGCATGCATTCAAGGTGTTATGGTACGGGTTATTGTAGATACCGGGGCATTGGCGACTCTCATTTCGTTGCAAACTTTTCGGTCGCTGCCGACGTCGCCTGGATCGTTGGGGCCAGTGGAAGGGCCATGTGTAGCGGCAAACGGGGGTAGTTTGGGCATTATGGGCTGCGTGGTTGCGACAATTCAAATTTGGGAGGTGATGGGAAGTGTTTTGGTTTCAACGGCCTTGGCGGTACCGTGTTTGTTGGGCATGGATTTCTTGCAAAAGATGCCAATTAAGATTTCAGTGGAAAAAGGTTGTTTGGAATTACCGTCGGGGAGATGTATGAAATTTTTAGGGAAGCCTTCGAAATTTGCGGTGGCGAACGCTGTGGTGCAGGCCGTGGAGAGCCGCACCGTGCGCGTCCCGCCTGCATCGCAAATATTGGTACCGCTACGGTTAAAGAAGGAATTGCCTTGGGATGAGCTGCAGGAAAGAGTGCTGTTGACACACTCAAATGTATCGAGAATGCCCACCATGGTAGGGGCTTTGACCATAATACCAACATATTGCGATCCTTTCATTCAAATTGTAAACGCGGGGCACGAAGAGGTTGTTATTCAAGGGGGCACTACGTTGGCGCACGCAACGGGTGCGCCGGGTCCAGAAACAAAAACATGTTTTGCTACGGGACAGGATGAAATGTTGTCAAGGGAGGAGGACGATCCGGAATGGTTAAGGGATCTTTACAAACAAAACCCAGAGTTATCGCCTGTGCAACGGTCGAGTTTGCATGCGTTGCTAGTGGAATTTAAAGATGTGTTCAGTTCAGGGAAATATGACGTGGGTCGAACGACGTTGTTGCAGCATCGTATTGACATGGGAAACGCACCCCCGATCAAGTTAAATTCGCATCGTGTAGGTCCTCTTGAGAAATAATGTATTCGGCGATCTGTTGATGAAATGCTAGAGCAAGATATTATCACCCCATCGTCCAGCCCGTGGGGAGCCCCTATTGTCCTCGTTAAAAAACGTGATGGAACCATGCTATTTTGTGTTAACTATCGAAAATTGAATAAAGTTTCGGTGGCGGAAGCGTACCCGCTTCCACGAATTGATGATTCACTGGACGCCCTGTCCAGCGCCAGAATCTTTTCGACCCTCGATCTGTTGTCGGGCTTTTGCCAATTGCCCCTGGATAAGGAGTCAAGACCTAAAACGGCATTTCGGAAACCACAAGGATTGTGTCAATTTAACGTGCTCCCGATGGGACTCCACTCCGTGCCGGCGACCTTCCAGCGATTAATGGAACTCGTGTTGTCGGGCCTGCAGTGGGAGTCATGCTAGATATATCTAGATGATGTGATTGTTTTCAGTAGGAATTTCGATGAACATTTGCAACGACTGCGCGCCGTTTTTGGCAGAGTGCGGCGCGCCGGATTGAAATTTAAACCACAGAAGTCCCAATTGTTAAGAACATCGGTGAAGTATTTGGGGCATGTCGTTAGCGCGTCAGGAGTGGCCACTGAGCCGGAAAAGACGAGTTGTGTGCGAACATGGCCAGTGCCGAAAACAGCAGGGGAAGTGCGTAGCTTTGTGGGCTTTGTGTCGTATTATCGGTGGTTCGTTAAGGATTTTGCCACGATTGCTCGACCATTGCATACGCTGACCGGGAAAGGTGTGAAGTTTCAATGGGGGATTGCAGAACAAAAATCGTTCGAAGCGTTGCGGGCCGCACTGGCGGACGCACTGCCGTTGGGATACCCGGATTTTACGAAGCCATTTATACTTGACACGGATGCCTGTGATACGGGCATAGGCGCGGTTTTGTCACAAATGGTTGATGGCGTCGAGAGAGTGGTAGCATATGGCAGCCGGGTGTTATCGCTGGCGGAGCAAAAATACTGTGTGATGCGTAGGGAATTGTTGGCGATTGTCTATTTTGTTCGGCAGTACCGACCGTATCTGTACGGCAGGGAATTTTTGATCCGCACTGATCACGCGACACTACAGTACTCGCTGCGCGTGGATCAGCCGTCGGGGCAGATGGCTCGCTGGCTTGAGACCCTCCAGGAGTACTCTTTCACGATCCAGCATAGGAAAGGAACGCGCCATGTAAATGCGGACGCTTTGTCGAAGTTGCCGCGACCGGCTGAGACGTGTCGGTGTGCAAAGGGCTCGCTGCAATGTGGCCCGCCGCTGTAGGAGGTTCCGCAAACGGTCGCTGCAGCGGGTTCGGGGGTGCCAGGGATAATCCCTGGAGCAGAAATTGGATTGTTGGGGTTGTCATTGAAACAGTGGAAGCAACTGCAGGTAGAAGATTCCTCGCTGACCAGGATGAGGCTGCGTGCCTCTCGTTCAAGGGGATCGCCCATTTTTGATGTTGATGAAGGGGTTGCTTGTACGCTGGGATGTGGAAGCACAAAAATGTTGTATTGTTGTCCCGAGGGTGTTGCGGGGGAAACTGATTAACGAGATACATGAGAAATTGATGCATTTGGGGGAGAAGAAGACCACGTTGACAGTGGGGAATGAATTTTACTGGCCGGGAATGTTTAACGATGTGAAACAGCATGTAAAAGCGTGCCAGGAATGTGCACGGAGGAAAGCGCCGGCACGGCCATATCGTGTCCCATTGCAATCGATTCAAGTTTCGAGAGTGAACGAAATTGTGGCACTAGATATTTTGGGTCCGTTCCCCGTCACCCCCCGAGGGCACAAATATTTGCTTGTCGGGGTGGAATACTTAACTCGTTGGTCGATGGCATGGCTGCTAGTAGACCAGTCAGCAACGTCGATCGCTGAGGCTTTCTTGAAAGGATACGTATTAGATAAGAGGGCCCCGGAACAATTGCTTACTGACCAAGGCAGAAATTTTTCTTCGAAATTGATTAAAGATGTGTGTGACTCGCTGGGGACCAAAAAGATCCGGACGTCCCCATACCACCCACAGACTGACGGGATGGTCGAGCGGCTGCATAGGACGCTGTCGTCCATGCTTTGACACCAAGTAAACACCGCTCAAGATGATTGGGACCTGCATGTTGCAGCGACGCTGGCCACGTATAGATTGGCCCCGCATGCCTCAACGGGGTACTCGCCATTTTTTCTAATGTATGGACGGGAACCAGAAGCGCCGGCTATTGTTAAATTGGGGATTCGAAAACGGGAGAAATCTACGACGGTGCCTGCTCCGATGCAGGTGGCTTTAGACCGTCTGAGGGAAGCCCAGGAGGCTGCATTGAAAAATACGGCACGACGACAAGCCGCTAACGAAAGATTGTATGGCAGGCAGCGGCCACGAGAGCCGCGGAGTGTTGGAGATAAAGCCTGGTTGCACTGCCCCATGGTGCCGGTGGGAACGTCCCCGAAGTTTCACCGCCCCTGGCAGGGGCCCGTTGATATTGTGGAGGTTTTACGGGATCAGAGTGTGCGAATAAAATTCGGTCATCGGACATGGTTTGTTCACCCGTCGCGCCTGAAGAAATTTGTGTTACCATATGACACATCATCCCCCATCCGAGAGTGGCCTGTATTGGATGTGTCCGACGAACCTGTGGGGAGGTCACAAGTGCGCGTGTCCCAGAGATCTGCCCCCCGTGTGCCTGCAGGATCGCTCCTTTTGGGCAGGGTTGCTGACCGGACGCCGATTGAACGGCCACAGATCCGGACCAATGGCCGTCCCGACCGTGAACGACGGACGGCCCCGCCAGCGGAGTGTCGCTGGGACAGGGATGGGCGCAGGGTGGAGCCCAGGAGCGCCCCTCGTTGGCGAGACGAGCGAGGCCCTCCCTTACCGCAGGGTGTCCCGTGCAGGGGAGATGGGCCGGCAGCGGGAACCCGTTCCAGGAGGAATACAATACGTTGACTTTGGGGGGGTTTGGGAATTCTGTATAAAGGTGTTAGGTGCGTGTCATTGTGTGGTGCGTGTCGGGTGGTTGTACAAAATGGTTATGCGTTGCGAATGCGTTCTGTATATATGTTATCATCGTTCCGTCCACTTCACTCCACTACTCCAATTCGAGTATATCGTAGCCGGGGATGGCTAGGTTCTTTCATCACGGGGGGGGGGGGGGGGGGGGGGTGATGCAGTGGAGTAAAAGATATGTATGGGTAAATTGGCCATATACAGTACATACAGACATACAAGCAGTGTGGGTCACATAAGGTCGAGCAGGTGGTGGAGTCACGGGTGGCATAAACAAACCGAAGTAATTAAGGGAGTCATGGCACGAGGGCTGTGATTGGTCGAGAGGCTGTTAGCGTTAAGTGGTGGCGTCACGAAGTCTGGACCGTTGGACAGGTGCGAGCTGGCGGAAAAATGCCAGCGAGACACGTGGCAATTAATTAAGGCTGATTGGAAAGGGGATAAAACGCTAGGTGATTTGGACGGGGAGTTGAGTTGTTGTTGGGGAGTTGTTGGCGAGAGGTGGAGAGAGCAGCGAGAGATGCGAAGAGGAGAGCCGGCAAATGTTAGGGAAGAATAGATTGAGAGCCGAACCCAAAGGACAGTAAATAGCGATAGGGAGAGTTAGCATTAGCAGAGGGGTAGTTACGGGGGAGATAGGTACAGGGAGAGTTATAGATAGACAAGTCACTGCGTGTGAAGAGATAGACGAGTCACTGTGTGTGAGGAGATAGAGAGAGAACCACTGTATGTGGGAAGACAAGGAGTATGAGCAGACGGTGCTGAGGGGAATTTGAGTGTTCAAGTTGGCGGAGCGTGGAGAGGAGAAATTCTAGTGTGTGCGGAACGATGGAAATAAAAGTGACGGTGGAAGAAAGGCAGTTGTCGTCCGAGTGAATTCACGGCACTACACAAGTAACAGCTACCAGATTTGGAAATGACTAATTGGCATCATCACTGTACTCTGTCTTGATTTATTTAGATCATCCTTGGATGGGGTGGCACATCATACGTGTATTACATTCGTATGTTAAAGTCTTGGGTCTCATCGCTCTGGTCTGCATAGTCAGTCACCCCATCACAGTACAGGCTTCCACGAATGCAGTGCTTATTTTCTTGCATTCAGAAGAATAAGGTAGTTTCGTAGGTTAAATTATTGTGGTTTATTTGTTCTGTTATGTCACCTTTTTCACAGCCAGTTTCATCATAGCCATCACTGCAGTCCACGTCCCCATCACAAACGTAGATCCAATCCAGACACCGGCCAATGTTGCTGCATAAAAACTGGTTTGGTGAGCAAGCTGAGGAATGCAACAAGAATGTAAATAGCACAATTCTTTTTTTTTCAGAATTCCTCTAAAGACATGTTATAACAACAACCATCATTCCTTAGTGGCGGTGACATCACCACGGAGGCTGTACCAGACCATGTGCACGTTGAGGCCATGTCACAAACACTATTTGACACCGTGGAAATTATATTGCAATATTTGTTTTCATTAAATTGTATCCCCTTTGGTATTCAAGGACATGTGTAACCCCGTGCATGGTCATTCATGTGGAAAACCCTGATGTATTGCAGACACCACATAACTCACTGCAGTTTGTCTCATCAGAATAGTCTCCACAATCATTGACACCATCGCAGAAGCTTTTTGTTGCCAAACAGGTTCCATTGGCACAGCGCTGCTGGTTGGAGAAACACTGGCAGTTGGGCGTCTCATCGCTGTGATCGGTGCAGTCGAGGGTCCCGTCACAGTAGAATCTCTGCGGAATGCAGCCCGTGTGATCTGCACACTGGTACTGGTCTGCTGCACACACTGGAGCCACCAGCACAGTGGATACATAGTGATGGACAGATTTCACAGGCGAGGCAGAATGTTTTATGATGCTCAATTATGTTTACTTCACTATTTAAGTCTATAATATGTTTATATCACTATTTAAGTCTATAATTTGTTTACTTCACTATTTAATTTGATACTGGCACTCAATTGTTTATTATTATTTTTACGTTTTTTGTGTGCATTATTCATTGATGGGCTTTTAAATATATAAGTAAAACATACTAGTATCATAAGGTTTGTAAATAGTGAGCCCTTATACGTTGCCTCCGACGGATAATTGTCTTTTAGAAAATACATGTTTCAATTCCAAGTTTAAACTTTTGCCCCCCATGCTTGCATTAGTATTGGGGAACACTCCTCTCTGTAAGAAGCCTTGGGTCACCTGTGAAAATGTCATGGTCCCATGGCAGGCTCGATCTACTGATATAACTATTGCTGAGTTCCTATCACACACTATTTAGATAAGTAATTTTTTGTTATTTAATTCACATATCAATATAGATAGCTGTGAGCTAGTTCATCACAGGAGCAAGTGATGGCTGCAGATCAGGTAGGCAGTAAGCTCTGCTTCAAGTTTTCTGGCCAAGAGATCCATGTTGCCTCCCAGGAGAAGATGTCTAGTGACAGCCCAGCATCCGCTGGTTGAATGAATATTGCAGCGACTTTCTTATTATTTTAGGAGTATGCAACCTTTTTCGAGCATGTGCCAAATTGGGAATCATTTAGCTCCCCATGAATTGCCAAAGTTCGGGAATGTGAGATACCAGTAGCAAAGAGCTTAATTTGTCTCTATTTTTTCCAGGTCGTTAATAAACTGACTTAGGTACGTGATGAGTAGCTACAGCAAAAGTGTGAGCTATACGGAATGTGGTGTGTTGGGTGCAGAAATATTTTCCTTGTCGCTAACCCACCCAGACCTAGCTGAGGTTAAACCCTGTAGTAGCCTGCTTACAGCCAACAGCTCTCCGAGTTGTTCGCCGAGCATCCTTGTGTAGTGATGGTAGCATCACTACTGTGTACACACGTACACGTGTGACGTCAATATGCGGGGGAGCGTCACGACCACGCGGGTCTACACACACACACATGACGTCATCCCTGCTGGAGGCGGGAATGACGTCAGGGCCGGTTCTGGACTCGGGAGGCCACGAGGGTGGTGTGAGGTCGTGGCACGCTCTGTGACCCCGGCTGGACACGTGACTGGACCCCAGTGGGGGCCGGGGGCCTAGGGGGCACCTCGGGGGGCACGTGGACAGCAGGGGGGCTTCGAGAGGGTTCTCGAAGGGAGGCGTGGCCCGGGGCGGGGCCCGAGCACGCCGAGGCCCATTTAAGCAGCCTCCTCACGAGGTTTGAGGCTGCCCATATCAAGAATGAAGATGCATCGTGAAGACGCCAAGAAGAGATCCGTGTGTAGGTCCCAGCCGGAGGAATCTAGGATAGCGGTAGATGTGTAAGTCCCGCCAAGACAGGAGGCTGTACCTCCCTAGAGTATCTGAGAAGTGTGTGTTAGCTAGAGTAAGTCGGTGGTCACCACCCTATGCATAATGTAAGAGTTAACTGTTGTGTTCATTAATAAATAAGTGTTGCCTCCCAAGAAGTTGTGTGTGCACCTAATTTGAATCCACTACACTTGTACCCCTGGTGCTCACGGGCCGGTCTTCTGTTCCATTAGCCATAGGTTGTACACATCTGCTTAATTGAATGAATCGGCTGCTCATGTAACATGCAATTAGAAACCCAATATAGAGCTAAATGCCTACCAGGCACTTTCGTGGTTTAGCATATTTTAAACATATACAGAGTCAGTGATCCAACGGCTGCACTGGTTATTACTGCAGGTGAATTTACTATGAAATATGGGCCGCATGCTTCACAGTGGACATTAAATATCCCATGACGATTGCAGGAGTAAGCCATTGTGTGCTGGCGTCATGGTACAAATGATTGAAATTTGAAAAATTACCCACAAATGATTTAATTGGGATTATACATGGCAACCATTACCCCCTTTATCTTATCTTAACGTAATATATAGCACCTTAACCCTCACCCATGAGAATGAGTTAGATTTTCCTGGGTAAACTAGCATAATAATATGTTGGAGGCAATGATTATCTTACCGATATCCAAATGTGTTGTTGGAAATGACAGTATCAGCTGTATCGTGGATGGAATTTGCATTGTTTGACCTGTTTAACAAACACAGTCCACTGTTAGCAAATGGTCCTATAATTATTAAACTCCATGTCCCTGACATTTATTGGGTTAATTAAATTCAGCAGTTTAGGCAAGGCCAATGTTAGTAAATAAAGTACATTTTTAATTTTTGATTTAAAGCTTTCGTGACTGCAGTAATTCATATTCTTAGTTATATATAAGAATATACATTTTTAATATTCCACAAATTGTAAAAAGTCACTAGTTTGTTTACATTTTTATTGAAACAAACTCTGTCATGAAATACATATGATAAGCATATTGACCTTAACTTCGTAAAATGACAATCGGATCCACATTGCTTGCATTCCCCTTAAATCTACACTTGGCACTTGACAAAAACATGTCTAGGGGTGGACCCTCACATATGGTGTTCTGATATACGTCTACCATATACAGTACAGGCTTCATTATATGTAGTCCTTTGCACTGTACATTTCATAAGACTGTGAGATCCACGTGAGTGGTGATGTTCAGTGCTGATATCAAAATTAACTTCCTCACAGACGCGCTTTTGTTTACATCGGCTAATTTAGAGTGTTTCCTCTGCTTTTCCAAAGAGGAAACGAAATTCGACATATGTCGGGAATGCTTTTTTATATAGTTACTCTGATAAATCATAAGCATTCGCTTATATTTACATAAAACCTAATAGTGAAAGGCCCAATAGCAATCAGGTTAGACATCAGCTGATCCTGAAAACATCACCAGTTATGTCCTTGAAAAAAATATTTAGCTCATAGTCAGAAAACATTGATTAACCCGCAATCCAGAAGAAGAGCCACCTTTTGCACGGTGCTGCACACGAGCAATGTTCCGCAGCTCTGCCCGTCACACATATCTTACTAGTCGCTTAAAATAGCCCCCACATTCTGCAGCATGAGGTGGCTTTATCTAGATGCGGACTGATAAAAGTTCTGTACACATACAGACTCGAATGTGCGTGTACAGTCCTGGATTTTGAAATTTAGACGAATGGTACAACAAGTTCAAGCACAACATTCACTAGGTATAATTTCGGACATTTGCGTATTTTGTATATGAATACATTTTTGACAAGACAAATACAACTACTAGCGCAGCGGCAAGCCAGACTATGGAGAACATTAACTTAGGATACACATACAATGGAAATCTTCAATTGTTATATGAATTTCACCAGAAAAACATCCAGTTGTCTCACCTTGGACACTATGCAGAGATGTCAGAAGGCTCAGAAAGTGTAAATATTTCCATGCCATTCTTTCGCTATTGTTATTCAGGAAAAAACACACAGGTATAAGAAACTTGTTAAAATGTAAACATTGTATATGTGATAAATAGAAAACTTTAGGTGACTTAAATGTGTGTTGACAAAAACGTAGTTTCTACGATTTGAGAGCCCATTGCGTATTCGTTCGTTTCACAATCCGCTTGTGCTGGTGAGGGTGGCGGCGGCAGCATGTTGAGTTGGGCGGTCCAGACCTCCCTTTCCTTGGCGACGGAATCTAGCTCTTCCAGCCAAGTGACATAGTCCCGCCAGCGCATCTTGGGCTAGCCTCGGGTTTTGTCCAGTAACATGTGCCCGGTAGAGTTTTAGGGGCAATCTATCAGAGGGCAATTATATTACTTGCCTGAACCACCTCAAATGGCTCCTCTAAATCCAGTGGAGCAGCAGCTCGACTCTGAAGCTTTCCCGGATTACCGAGCTCCTCACCCAATCACGGAGCCTGACAACCCTGCAGAGAAACCTCATTTCAGCCCTATGTACCCACGATCTCATCCTTCATTACCCAAAGCTCATGACCATAGGTGAGGGTGGGAACGTAGATCGACCTGTAAACCAAGAGCTTTATTTGAGAATTCAGCCTCCGCTTTATGGAACAGTACAGTGCGAAACGACATGTCTCGGACCGTGTTCGCGAGCACAAGGCAGATCTGAAACATGGCAGGACTAATACCTCCGCCGTGGCTGACCATTGCTATAACGCTGTGGACTCTCATGATATTGTTTTTTTCCGAGACCAAGGTGCTCTGCAAACCTTCGGGCTACTATCAAAGGTTTGTTCATGAAACCATCCAGATATATAAACAGACATAACTTCAACCGAGAAGATGGATACAAATTGAGCAACCATTGGAAGGATTTTATTAACCAGGTAAAACCTTAAATGCTTTATGATTGTTCCATCATATTTGCCGGGCACTAGTCTATTTTGTCGAATTAATTGCATCCCCAGCGTTTGGCATTGCTGCTGCATTGGCATTGTTGCCTTCATTGGTACTGTTGCTGCTTTGTTGTTGCATCCTCCCCCCCCCCGCGCATCCCCAGCTCTCTCAGCCTCCCACTTCCAGCCCGCCCACTTCCCCCTGCCCAGCTTCACGTCCCTCTCCTAGCGTCCACACAACGCCCCCCTCCCCCTACCCCCCTCCCTCCCCCCTCTCTTACCTATATAACCTCTTACCACGGCATCTCTCTCCCACTTCAGCAAAAAAATATATTGCTGTGGTTTTCCCACCTGATGATGATTGCTTGTGTTGCAATCGAAACGTCGTGATTTAATTTATTTTATTTTATACCTACGTGACTTTACTGAAAGAACCAAAGGCTATGGATCCCTGCAGTCACGAAAACTTCAAATCTAGATGAGTACAGTGCCCGCAACACTTTGGACGCCGATCTCCCGCTCCCACTTACAATCACTTCCAAAAGAGGCCCCGAGGTACTTAAACTCCTCCACTAACGGAAGCTGTTCCCCCCTCATCTAGTGAGTACAATCCAACATCTCCCGGGAGTGAACCATGACCTCAGATTTGGAGGTGCTGATCCTCATCCCAGCCACTTCACACTCGGCATCAAAGCATTCCAAGTGCACGCTGGGGACCACAGACTGATGAGGCAAAGAGGATAATGTCATCTGCAAAAAGCAGCGACGCCACCTCCATGAACCCATACTGGATACTCTTCATAGCTCGGCTGCAAATTTATATCTTGTCCATGAAAATCACAAACAGGAGTGGGGACAAGACGCACCCTTGGCGGAGTCCAACACCAAAAGTGAATGACTTTGATTTAACACCAAGAATAAGGACAGCTTTCACTCCAGGAATTAAGGGACCAGATAGCACACACAAGCGGCAACGGTACATCATACTCCCGCAACACCTCCCACAAGACATTGCGGGGTATGTGGCGGGGTATTGTGGCATATGACCCCAACACGGTCATATGCCTTCTCCAAGTCTACAAAGCAGAGGTAGACTGGAGAGGCATACTTCCATGAACCATAAAATATCTGTGAGAGGGAAAAAAGCTGGTCCATTGTTCCACGACCATGATGGAATCCGCATTGTTCCTCCTGAATCTGAGGCTCGACCACCGGGCAGAGTCTTCTCTCCGGTACTCTGGCATTACCTGGGATGCTGAGGAGTGTGATCCCTCTGTAGTTGGAGCACACCCTCTAGTCCCCTTTCTTAAAAATGGGAACCACGACTCCAGTTTCCCAATCCGGAGGCAAAGTACCCGTCTTCCATGCAACATTGAAGAGGCGTGTTAACCACAACACTCCTACACTGTCCAACGCTTTCAACAACTCTGGGAGAATATCGTTCACCCCAGCAGCTTTGCGTCTACGAAGGCCCTTGACCCCTGCAGCGACTTCAGCAGCTGTGATGGATCTGACCCCCCAGCTGTTTCCAGGGCTGCCTCCTGAGAGGAGGGCATGTCCACCGGGTTGAGAAGCTCCTCTAAGTGTTCCTTCCACTTTTCAACTATCTCTTAGTTGAGTTCAATGTAACGCCACCCTTACTGAGAACAGCCTGGGCCACATACCGTTGACCCCTCCGAAGGCATCAAATGGTTTGCTAGAACATTTTTGAGGCTGCCTGGTAGTCCCTCTCTATCGCCTCTCCAAACTCCTCCCATGCCCGGGCTTTCCCTTCAGCGATTGCTACCGCTGCCGCCCTCTTGGCAAGCCGGTACCTCTCAATCGAGTCGGGAGATATTTTTCCGAGCATAGCTCGGAAAGCCTCCCTATTCAACTCGACAGGTTCCCTTACCACTGATGTTTCCCAGTGGGTCCTAGGGTTGCCGCCATGACAGGCACCAATTGACTTCAGGCCACAGCTTTTCGCAGCTGCATCGACAATCGAGGTCCTTAACATCACCCACTCGAACTCAATGTCCATGACCTCCCCTGGAGTATAGAAGTTTTCCCGGAGGTGGAAGTTGAAATATTTCTGTACTGGGTCTTCCGTCAGACGTCCCAGAAAACCCGCACTATTTGTTTGGGCCTTCCTCATCTATCTGGTCGGTGCCCCAAGCATCAGATCCAACTTACTACCAGGTGTGATCAGTTGAAAGCTCTGCCGCTGTCTTCACCAGAGTGTCCAGAACATAAATCATTGACCTTCGGCACAAGGTGCTCTGGTACCAAGTACACATATGATCATTCTTGTGTTCGAATATGGTGTTTGTTATTAAGATTCCGAGACTAGCACATAATTCCAATAACATCTCACCGTTCGGTTACAGATCAGGAGGGGCATTCCTCACAATCACGCCTCTCAAGGTATCTCTATCATTTCCTATGTGAAATTTGAAGTCGCCCAGTAAGACAATGGAGTCTGTAGGTGGCACTCTATCGAGCACTGCACCCACCGTCTCCAAGAAGGCAGAATACTCTGAACTTATTTTTGGTGCATAAGCACAGACAACAGTCAGAATTTTCCTTTATAAGACTCGAAGTCTCACTGAGGCGACCCTCTCATCCACTGGGACAAACTCCAACTCAACAGTACCCAGCCGGGGGCTTGTGAGTATCCCCGCACCCGCCCAGGGTCTCTCACCAGGGTTTACTCTGGAATAGGAGAAAGACCACCACCGATTGAGAAGTTTGGTTCCAGTGGCAATGCTGTGTGTGGAGGTGAGACCAACTATAGCTGGTCGGTACCTTTCCACCTCCTCCATCAGCTCCGGCTCCTTCCCTCCCAGTGACTTCACATTCCACGTCCCAATAGCGAGTGTCCATTGCCAAGGTCCAGTCCATCTGAGACCATCCCTCTCCCTGACATACTGGCATCGCACAGACCCCTCACCCTTCGTCCTGCGAATGGTGGGTCCACAGGACGGTGCCACGTAGCCATTTCAGCCTGGGTCTGACCGGGTAGTGTGGGTCACCCGGCTTATATATTTCTATATTAACAGAAGGTAGATAATCTAATTGAAGAGGTCACAGACGTGGCAAATAATTGCCTCTGATTTAGAATAAAGCACAAACCTCAATGTAAAACTGGATCCAGAATAAAGCTTTTCTTTACAAAATAAAAAAAACAGAACACAATACAGGACTTGAAATTCACAAATAAAAGCATACTTACTATATTTAGTTTGTTGGTTGTAGTAGAGTAGGGTCCAAACACAAATTCACGTGGCATTAACAAATAAATTTTGTCATTTTACGTAGCACCTTCAGAAAATGCTGCTCGCATGGTGAGGCACCGACTAAGTGAAGTATTTTGGTCGCACTGTATTTTGAAAACTATGAGGAAGCTCAGACAATGGCTCTTCATAACCCAGTAAACCGGTTTTCAGGTTTAAAACGGGTCCCTGCAGGGTGGGCTGGTAGGAACATTGGAATTTTGCGCAATTTTATAAGACATATCAAGTCTCTGCGCTGTCTATTGCTGATTTTACATCCAACAGCACGATATTTCACTTCGTTAAAGTATTGAAAGGGGACGGACGGACGGACACATTAATCTATTGTAGGCTGGTACACTCAGTTTACAACTTCGTTCCTACCAGTAAAACATGCTATCACTGACTGCAGTTCATGGTATGGAAATGTAGTCTCTTTGTATGCATTGCGGAATTAGGGACCAGGTCAGATATTTATACCAGCAACAATCAAGGGTGACCTTCATCAAGGTGCAAATCTATCAATACCTGCCATCCAGACCCACCAGACATGAGTTACCTGTCAGTGTTATGTATTGTACAGGCATCTTTCGTTTAACGAGCATGATTTCTATGAGCATTCGCTATAACTAGCCATTTTGAATTTAGACCATTTGTACAAACACCAAGCAAAACGATCACTTAGCGATTTGCCCAAATATTAAAGTGGGCGTGGCGTTAGCTGAAGGGGCGTTAATCGAGATTAATTGTATTAATTCTATTCTTTGGGTCTTTCGGTAAAGTTACGTAGATAGGTTCAAAGAAAATAACAACAAATTACCTTTCGAACACAACACAAGCAGTCATCATCTGGAAATAGGGGTTAGCTTCTAAAGGCAACTGTTTATAAAGGTTTGCGGCGATGGTGGGTTTTTGTTTACCGAAGTTCCTGTGCCTGACACCATTGCAATCATTGAAGATTTGGTCCAACAAGGACTGAATGCTGATGTTAGAGGGTTAGGGGTTAGGGCGAGGGGTTAGGGTTAGGGGTTAGGGTTTGGGTTAGGGTTAAGCGTTAAGGGTTAGGTGGTGTATATATTCTGTCTTGATTTTTTTTTATAAATAATAAAAATTAATTGAACATTCAAAATAGTGTAGTTTTCCTGAATTATGCTAATTTATATAATTATGCATTATGTTAATTAGAAAGGTGTAATTACATAAAGTTATGCAAGTGTGTGTAGTTATGCTAATGTATGCACTCATGATAATTAGGCTCTGCCTCGTTATTTAGGGTGTATTATCAATCGGGATAATACAATGAAGGTGTAATTGTATGAAGTTATGCAAGTGTATGTAATTATGATAATTAGGCTTTGCTGCGTTGTCTAGGGTTGTATTATCAATTAGGATAATACAATGATTCTCACTTTAACTTTTATTGATTATGCTTTGTGTGTTTATGTCAGGTCTCAATATTCAGATCTCTCCGCAGGATAGAGTTCTTATAATTAAGATTATTACGCATGAACTTAGGAAGGCACCACTCAAACTCTTGTGTTAAGCAACTTTAATCTCTAAAAAACACAACACTTTAATATGCGAACTCTTATGCGAGGGATGTCAACACAGTACTCCTGGAGATGTCATCCTCATTGATCCATACATTTAACCCTCAATTATTACGTTTGTTAAACTGGGTAACAGAACCATGGCTAATTCCTCAGAGTAAAGTGAGCATACACGGCGATAGAAAAAGTCCTTAAAAATGAATGTGACAATATTCATACGAACAGTAATAAAGAAACATGTCCCGAAAGAAAAGGTAGACCTCAATGAGTTCATTGGTAGGATTATGCAATTAACGAAATGTTTTGGAACAATAGTGTGCGAAAGTGTGCTTGCTTGTCTAACAAATGCTTATCAATTGGCTAAGGCTTCAATAAATTCGTGGGCAAGATTCTGTGATCAAAAGAAATATTTTAACAGAATAGCCTCCCTGTGAGTGTGTAGATTCGTAACATAGATATTTCTAAATGTTTAGTTTCATCATTGAATTAATTGGTACAGTTAGGCTATTAACAACACGAATGACAAAAATACTTCTAAACGACCGTATCTACGTAACTCAATGAGCAGCAATGCTTTTCTCAATCAGCTAATAGTTGACGCACCACCTTAGGTTTAGCCACCCTTTTTGAAACACAAAGAGAACTTTGGAGTAATCTTATTAGTCCCGATATGTGCATTGTGTGTGTTGGTGTATTATCTCCTTGCTCAACTCTTTGCGTTAAGCAGACGCCGAGGTGTGGCATTTCTTGTACCAAAAATGTGTTGGTTCCCTGTTTAGCGATGAGTCGTGTGTGTGTGTGGGCATGTCATACACACGGCGCTCTCGCTCTCTCTTGGCGGCAGCTGCAGGCCTCTCTGCTGTTGGATGAGCTGAGTCGGCACGACGCTTGTCTTTGAAGGTGCACGATTGTGCTCGCAGCTCCTCCGCAGATTGCCAGGGCCGGCACTCTTGCTTGGCTGCGCTGGTTGCACGCTCTCTCTCCTGCTCCATGCTCTCTGGCGATGCACGATTGCGCTCGCAGCTCGTCCGCTGGTTGCCGGTGCCGACACTCTTTCTAGGTTGCGCCGGTCACGCCCTCTCCCTTGCACCAGGCACGGTTGGTCCTTGTCGACTTGACCTTTGCAGGAGTGTGCTCAGCTTCCGAGTCCGCACGCTCGTGAGTAGTCGTTAGCCACCTCTGCTGTTCCTGTGCGATGCTCACTTGGTCGATGCTTGGCGCTTTTCCGCCATTTCTCCAGGTTGATTGCTTGTCGTTGCTCATCACTCTTTCTCTCTCTTTCTCTCTTGCTGCAGTTGCTGGTGGGAGCTGGCACTCAATGTAGAATAAAGCTTTTAGCGATGCTTCGTCTGTCAGCGCCGAACTCATACTCGGTGACACATCGCTACTCTGCAAGCCTCGCCATCCTTGGTCGATTGCGGGGCCCACCCCTGGAGCTTGCCGCAGTAAGACTGAAATGTGTGTGCTGTGTTCTTGCTTTTATCTGAAATTCTCCCACCTCGGCTCGCCTCCTCACAAGGGACCGGAGTTTCTGTGATTTTGCTCAGCCTGTGGGAGCAACTGTTTGTCTGGTGTACGTGCGAGTGTGTGTCTGTTCTCATTTATTGAAGTAACTGTTAAGTCTCATCAAGGCCTGGTTCCTGTCCCCTTCCTCAGGCTACCCCGCCATTAGTGGAAACAGATTCTCCAAATTGCCCCCAAGTGCATCCTTTCAATCCTCCAACCCTCTGCAATAATTCATCTGGAAGGAGGGGGGGGGGGTTCCCCTGTCCGGTTGCATTCCCCCCTCCTCTTCCTTCATGGTTGTCTCTCTCTTGAAGTGTGACCTCCCGTTACCATGTTTTCCATTCACTCTCTTGGGTTGTGAGTTGAGAGAAATATAAACATTATTTTCCACCCCTTATCATAGTATGTATCCCTTTTTGCGGTGTTGACTCTTTAAGCGACTCAAGGTATGTTTTGAGCAGTGTTTCCAGTATGTCCGTCGTGGTTTGTAAGACCAAGGCGGTTCGGAGGCGCTGATCCTATGGAATACATGGTCGTGTGTGATTGACGTGTTTCGTATTGTATTTCTTCTGGATGGCCCTCGGTCTAATACTTCATAATTATTATTTGGTTTATTTTAAAAATAGATTTGTGATCTATCATAGTTGTTACCACAAGTATTCCGAGGGTTGTATTAACTTGTTCTCCGTCTGTGTTGCCAGGGATCCGTGCTTCTTATTCTTAAGTTATATTTTGATATCCTGAGTTTGGAGATGTAACTAAGTTTTGACTTAAGCTTTCGTGACTGCTGGAATTCATATCCTTTGGTTCTTTCGGTAAAGTCACATAGATAGAAAGATAAATAACAAACAATATATGAGGTGTCTTCTTGGTTCTTTCGGTAAAGTCACATAGAATGAGAATAAAACAATAAAACAAAATAAGACAATAAAATTCTCACGACGTTTCGGCCACAACACAGGTATCCTTCTTCAGGTGAAGGAACAGAACTTTCGGGTATGACAGTGCTTCAATGAACGCAGCTAAGATTCGCAGCGTCTTTTAAGCTAGGTGGGAGAAGTAAAGCGCCTTGACAAAGGAGTTTACATATAAAACAGGAGAATTTAGCATTGAAATAGCTGTGTTAAAGTGAAAGAACCAAGAAGATGAATCCTTGTAGTCACGAAAGCTTTAAATCTAAATATATGAGGTGAATAAGGGTTAGATTTAATTAGTAATAATAAAAGCCACTAATGTAGACTGCAGCCTGGTTCTTAATTTGAGAGTGTACTGGCAGTCTGTAATGTAGCTTTATTCTTGTGGCTAAGTTTCGAACTTTGACCGTTGTTAAAAAAATAAGCGCCAGTTGTAATGTGCATTTGCCCTGTTCTGTGTCTGTGTTTTATGCCTCCCCCCACACCCGGGATTTATTACATTTTATGGCTTATCTCCAGCTGCCTTCTTGTCTAGCTTGTGAGAGGCATATATATACAACAGGGGTTAGGGTTATGGGTTTGGGGCTAGGGGTTTAGGGTTAGGTTAGGGTTGGATTAGGGTTGTGTTAGGGGTGAGGGGTTAGGGTTACGTTAGGGGTTAGCGGTTAGGGTTAAGAGTAAAGGTTAGGGGTTTAGAGTTTGGGGGTTAGGAATTAGGGTTAGGGGTTATGGGTTGGGGTTAGGGTTTAGGGTTTAGGGGTTTGGGTAAGGGTTAAGGGTTAGTGGGTTTAGATTAGAGTTTAGGGTTAGGGCAAGGGTTAAAGGGTTAGGGTTAAGGGGTTAGGGTCAGGGTTTAGGGTTAGGGGTTATGGTTTAGGGATAGGGGTTAGGGTTAGGGTTAAGGGTTAGGGGTTAGGGGTTAGGGGTTTGGGGTTAGGAGTTTAGGGTTAGAGTTAGGGGTTAGGGGTTAGGGTTATTAGGGGTTAGGGTTATTAGGGGTTAGGGTTATTAGGAGTTAGGGTTATTAGGGGTTAGAGTTATTAGGGGTTACCGTTATTAGGGGTTAGGGTTATTAGGGGTTATGGTTATTAGG